>NC_139002.1:45445904-46045904 GCF_964374135.1 Grampus griseus
AATCGGGGAACCAGTCTACTACAGTCCTCCATCTTACACCTTAGAGTTGCTTATTCAGCTTACAGACCTTTTTTACCTGTCATGGAAGGTAACACTGACATCCTGCCATCAGGTAATTGTAGGTCCAAAGAAATGGAGTTAAACTACTAGCAGTTTTATTTGAACTACAGATCAGAATTTTCCCTCTAACATTTTTTAAGTTAAAATGATGATAGAGATAATAGGTAGATTTATGTTCCAAATAAAATAACCCCTACATAAAGCTCTGTGCTCCCTCACTACTCCTCAGCTGTTAGAATTCTGAGACTTCTGCTTCCTTTCACGTTTTAACTTCAAAGAGGAAAATAGCTTCTCTCATATTTGCCTTTAAGTCTCAAAGCTTTGAGGTTTGAACAGCAATTTTCCAATATATGCTTTCACCTAGAATACAAATCTATAAAATGTTTTCAGAGTAGTGGATTTGGGCTTTGTCCCCTGTCTCAGTCATGGGAGGAATGCTGTCAAGGGATGAGAGGAAAATGTGCTGTACATCTGAAAAACGCACAAGAAACTCCAACTCAGCAAACATGTTAGATGCTACAATGTTCTAATGAGTCCTTCATCCTCTTATCCACAGTGAGACCTCCCTTCCCCGGGGAGTATATCCAGTAGATGCTGTCCCAGCTCACCACAAAAACTGAAACAAAATGATGCTCCCTTATTTGAAGACACGCCTAGAAACCTTAGTAATTTCCATAAGCGGTGTCAACAGGAAGGAGATAAAGACATTTCCTTCATAAATACCTGTTATCCCTTCCAGCACAAATTATCATAGTAATTTTTATTCTTTAGTAAAAATGTGTTTCTTAATGGAAAACTGAAATTTAAAACGTAAAGAAGGCATTTCAAGAGACAACTCCAGCTTTTATCATTTGACATTATATTGTAAGTGTTATTTCACACAACTAAATTTTTGAAAACAAGGTTGTATTGGATATATTGACAATTCAGTCATATTATTGGGCCATAATTTACTTAATCACTAGTTAGTATATGTTTCCATGTTTTTCCTATTATAAATAAGACTATTAAATATCTATATACATAAATCTTTTTCTACAGCATTTATTATAACTTGGAAATTAATCCACAGAAATGGAATTTCTGGATCAAAGGAGAAAAATCATATTAAAACTCTTGATACATATTGCCAAATTCCCTCTCAGCAAAAATGCATTAATATCCAGCCTTCCTAGCAGAATCTAAGAGTGATCATTTCCTCTCATCTTTTTCATCAGTAGTATCATCATGTGAACAAATATTTTAAACAAATTTAAGCAAGATTTCTAAAATCGAAATTTTAAATGGATTCATTGTTCACTCACCAGCTGACTTAATTTGTTTTTTTGTTTTTTAACATCTTTATTGGAGTATAATTGCTTTACAATGGTGTGTTAGTTTCTGCTTTACAACAAAATGAATCAGTTATATATATACATATGTTCCCATATCTCTTCCCTCTTGCGTCTCCCTCCCTCCCACCCTCCCTATCTCACCCCTCCAGGCCGTCACAAAGCACCGAGCTGATCTCCCTGTGCTATGCGGCTACTTCCCATTAGCTATCTACCTTACATTTGGTAGTGTATATATGTCCATGCCTCTCTCTCGCTTTGTCACAGCTTACCCTTCCCCCTCTCCATATCCTCAAGTCCATTCTCTAGTAGGTCTGTGTCTTTATTCCTGTCTTACCCCTAGGTTCTTCATGACATTTTTTTTTCTTAAATTCCATATATATGTGTTAGCCTATGGTATTTGTCTCTCTCTTTCTGACTTACTTCACTCTGTATGACAGACTCTAGGTCTATCCACCTCATTACAAATACCTCAATTTCGTTTCTTTTTATGGCTGACTAATATTCCATTGTATATAAGTGCCACATCTTCTTTATCCATTCATCTGATCATGGACACTTAGGTTGTTTCCATCTCCGGGCTATTGTAAATAGAGCTGCAATGAACATTTTGGTACATGACTCTTTTTGAATTATGGTTTTCTCAGGGTATATGCCCAGTAGTGGGATTGCTGGGTCATACGGTAGTTCTATTTGTAGTTTTTTGAGGAACCTCCGTACTGTTCTCCACAGTGGCTGTATCAATTTACATTCCCACCAACAGTGCAAGAGGGTTCCCTTTTCTCCACACCCTCTCCAGCATTTACTGTTTCTAGATTTTTTGATGATGGCCATTCTGACTGGTGTGAGATGATATCTCATTGTAGTTTTGATTTGCATTTCTCTAATGATTAGTGATATTGAGCATTCTTTCATGTGTTTGTTGGCAATCTGTATATCTTCTTTGGAGAAATGTCTATTTAGGTCTTCTGCCCATTTTTGGATTGGGTTGTTTGGTTTTTTTGTTGTTAAGCTGCATGAGCTGCTTATAAATTTTGGAGATTAATCCTTTGTCAGTTGCTTCATTTGCAAATATTTTCTCCCATTCTGAGGGTTGTCCTTTGGTCTTGCTTATGGTTTCCTTCACTGTGCAAAAGCTTTTAAGTTTCATTAGGTCCCATTTGTTTATTTTACTTTTATTTCCATTTCTTTAGGAGGTGGGTCAAAAAGGATCTTGCTATGGTTTATGTCATAGAGTGTCCTGCCTAGGTCTTCCTCTAAGAGTTTGACAGTTTCTGGCCTTACATTTACGTCTTTAATCCGTATTGAGTTTACTTTTGTGTATGGTGTCAGGGAGTGATCTAATCTCATATTTTTACATGTACCTGTCCAGTTGTCCCAGCACCACTTCCTGAAGAGGCTGTCTTTTCTCCACTGTACATTCCTGCCTCCTTTATCAAAGATAAGGTGACCATATGTGCGTGGGTTTATCTCTGGGCTTTCTATCCTGTTCCATTGATCTATCTTTCTGTTTTTGTGCCAGTACCATACTGTCTTGATAACTGTGGCTTTGTAGTATAGTCTGAAGTCAGGGAGCCTGATTCCTCCAGCTCTGTTTTTCATTGTCAAGATTGCTTGGCTATTCGGGGTCTTTTGTGTTTCCATACAAATTGTGAAATTTTTTGTTCTATTTCTGTAAAAAATGCCAGTGGTAGTTTGATAGGGATTACATTGAACCTATAGATTGCTTTGGATAGTAGAGTCATTTTCACAATGTTGATTCTTCCAATCCAAGAACATGGTATATCTCTCCATCTATTTGTATCATCTTTAATTTCTTTCATCAGTGTCTTATAATTTTCTGCCTACAGGTCTTTTGTCTCCTTAGGTAGGTTTATTCCTAGATATTTTATTGTTTTTGTTGAAATGGTAAATGGGAGTGTTTTCTTGATTTCACTTTCAGATTTTTCATCATTAGTGTATAGGAATGCCAGAGATTTCTGTGCATAATTTTGTATCCTGCTACTTTACCAAATTCATTGATTAGCTCTAGTAGCTTTCTGGTAGCATCTTTAGGATTCTCTATGTATAGTATCATGTCATCTGCAAACAGTGACAGCTTTACTTCTTCTTTTCCAATTTGGATTCCTTTTATATCCTTTTCTTCTCTGATTGCTGTGGCTAAAACTTCCAAAACTATGTTGAATAAGAGTGGTGAGAGTGGGCAACCTTGTCTTGTTCCTGATCTTAGTGGAAATGCTTTCAGTTTTTCACCATTGAGGATGATGTTGGCTGTTGGTTTCTCATATATGGCATTTATTATGTTGAGGAAAGTTCCCTCTATGCCTACTTTCTGCAGGGTTTTTATCATAAATGTGTGTTGAAGTTTGTCAAAAGCTTTCTCTGCATCTATTGAGATGATCATATGGTTTTTCTCCTTCAATTTGTTAATATGGTGTATCACGTTGATTGATTTGCATATATTGAAGAATCCTTGCATTCCTGGAATAAACCCCACTTGATCATGGCGTATGATCCTTTTAATGTGCTGTTGGATTCTGTTTGCTAGTATTTTGTTGAGGATTTTTGCATCTATGTTCATCAGTGATATTGGCCTGTAGTTTTCTTTCTTTGTGACATACTTCTCTGGTTTTGGTATCAGGGTGATGGTGGCCTTATAGAATGAGTTTGGGAGTGTTCCTCCCTCTGCTATATTTTGGAAGAGTTTGAGAAGGATAGGTGTTAGCTCTTCTCTAAATGTTTGATAGAGTTCTCCTGTGAAGCCATCTGGTCCTGGGCTTTTGTTTGTTGGAAGATTTTTAATCACAGTTTCAATTTCAGTGCTTGTGATTGGTCTGTTCATATTTTCTATTTCTTCCTGATTCAGTCTGGCAGGTTGTGCATTTCTAAGAATTTGTCCATTTCTTCCAGGTTGTCCATTTTATTGGCAGAGTTGCTTGTAGTAATCTCTCATGATCTTTTGTATTTCTGCAGTGTCAGTTGTTACTTCTCCTTTTTCATTTCTAATTCTATTGATTTGAGTCTTCTCCCTTTTTTTCTTGATGAGTGTGGCTAATGGTTTATCAATTTTGTTTATCTTCTCAAAGAACCAGCTTTTAGATTTATTGATCTTTGCTATCATTTCCTTCATTTCTTTTTCATTTATTTCTGATCTGATTTTTATGATTTCTTTTCTTCTGCCAACTTTGGGGGTTTTTTGTTCTTCTTTCTCTAATTGCTTTAGGTGCAAGGTTAGGTTGTTTATTTGAGATATTTCCTGTTTCTTAAGGTAGGATTGTATTGCTATAAACTTCCCTCTTAGAACTGCTTTTGCTACACCCATCGTTTTGGGGTCATCGTGTCTCCATTGTCATTTGTTTCTAGGTATTTTTTAATTTCCTCTTTGATTTCTTCAGTGATCACTTTGTTATTAAGTAGTGTATTATTTAGCCTCCATGTGTTTGTATTTTTTACAGATCTTTCCCTGTAATTGATATCTAGTCTCATAGCATTGTGGTCGGAAAAGATGCTTGATACAATTTCAATTTTCGTAAATTTACCAAAGCTTGATTTGTGACCCAAGATATGATCTATCCTGGAGAATGTCCCATGAGCACTTGAGAAAAATGTGTATTCTGTTGTTTTGGGATGGAATGTCCTATAAATAACAACTAAGTTCATCTTGTTTACTGTATCATTTAAAGCTTGTGTTTCCTTATTTATTTTCATTTTGGATGATCTGTCCATTGCTGAAAGTGGGGTGTAAAAGTCCCCTACTATGAATGTGTTACCGTCGATTTCCCCTTTTATGGCTGTTAGTATTTGCCTTATGTATTGAGGTGTTCCTATGTTGGGTGCATAAATATTTACAATTCTTATATCTTCTTCTTGGATCGATCCCTTGATCATTATTTAGTGTCCTTCTTTGTCTCTTCTAATAGTCTTTATTTTAAAGTGTATTTTGTCTGATATGAGAATTGCTACTCCAGCTTTCTTTTAGTTTACACTTGCATGAAATATCTTTTTCCATCCCCTTACTTTCAGTCTGTATGTGTCTCTAGGTCTGAAGCGGGTCTCTTGTAGACAGCAAATATACGGGTCTTGTTTTTGTATCCATTCAGCCAATCTGTGTCTTTTGGTGGGAGCATTTAGTCCATTTACATTTAAGGTAATTATAGATATGTATGTTCCCATTCCCATTTTCTTAATTGTTTTGGGTTCGTTATTGTAGGTCTTTTCCTTCTCTTGTGTTTCTTGCCTAGAGAAGTTCCTTTAGCAGTTGTTGTAGAGCTGGTTTGTTGGTGTTGAACTCTCTCAGCTTTTGCTTGTCTGTAAAGGTTTTAATTTCTCCATCAAATCTGAATTTCTCCATCAAATCTGAATGCTGGGTAGAGTAATCTTGGTTACAGGTTCTTCTCCTTCATAACTTTAAATATGTCCTGCCACTCCCTTCTGGCTTGCAGAGTTTCTGCTGAAAGATCAGCTGTTAACCTTATGGGGATTCCCTTGTGTGTTATTTGTTGTTTTTCCCTTGCTGCTTTTAATATGTTTTCTTTGTATTTAATTTTTCACAGTTTGATTAATATGTGTCTTGGCATATTTCTCCTTGGATTTATCCTGTATGGGACTCTCTGTGCTTCCTGGACCTGATTAACTATTTCCTTTCCCATATTAGGGAAGTTTTCAACTATAATCTCTTCAAATATTTTCTCAGTCCCTTTCTTTTTCTCTTTTTCTTCTGGAACCTCTATAATTCGAATGTTGTTGCGTTTGATGTTGTCGCAGAGGTCTCTGAGACTGTCCTCAGTTCTTTTCATTCTTTTTTCTTTATTCTGCTCTGCTGTAGTTATTTCCACTGTTTTATCTTCCAGGTCACTTATCCATTCTTCTGCCTCAGTTATTCTGCTATTGATCCCATCTAGAGTATTTTTCATTTCATTTATTGTGTTGTTCATCGTTGTTTGTTTCATCTTTAGTTCTTCTAGGTCCTTGTTAAATGTTTCTTGCATTTTGTCTATTCTATTTCCAAGATTTTGGATCATCTTTACTATCATTATTCTGAATTCTTTTTCAGGTAGACTGCCTATTTCCTCTTCATTTGTTAGGTCTGGTGGGTTTTTATCTTGCTCCTTCATCTGCTGTGTGTTTTTCTGTCCTCTCATTTTGCTTATCTTACTGTGTTTGGGGTCTCCTTTTTGCAGGCTGCAGGTTCACAGTTCCTGTTGTTTTTGGTGTCTGTCCCCAGTGGCTAAGGTTGGTTCAGTGGGTTGTGTAGGCTTCCTGGTGGAGGGGACTAGTGCCTGTGTTCTGGTGGATGAGGCTGGATCTTGTCTTTCTAGTGGGAAGGTCCACGTCTGGTGATGTGTTTTGGGGTGTCTGTGGACTTATTATGATTTTGGAAAGCCTCTCCGCTAATGGGTGGGGTTGTGTTCCTGTCTTGCTAGTTGTTTGGCATAGGATGTCCAGCACTGTAGCTTGCTGGTCGTTGAGTGAAGCTGGGTGCTGGTGTTGAGATGGAGATCTCTGGGAGATTTTCGCCGTTTGATATTATGTGGAGCTAGGAGGTCTCTTGTGGACCAGTGTCCTGAAGTTGGCTCTCCCAGAGCCAACCTCAGAGGCACAGCACTGACTCCTGGGTGGAGCACCAAGAGCCTTTCATCCACACGGCTCCTTAATTTGGGATGATTCGTTGTCTATTCATGTATTCCACAGATGCAGGGTACATCAAGTTGATTGTGGAGCTTTAATCCGCTGCTTCTGAGGCTGCTGGGAGATATTTCCCTTTCTCTTCTTTGTTCTCACAGCTCCCAGGGGCTCAACTTTGGATTTGGCCCCGCCTCTGCGTGTAGGTCGCTGGAGGGCGTCTGTTCTTCGCTCAGACAGGACAGGATTAAAGGAGCCACTGATTCGGGGGCTCTGGCTCACTCAGGCTGGGGGGAGCGAGGGGCACGGAGTGCGGGCGAGCCTGCGGCAGCAGAGGCCAACGTGATGTTCCACCAGCCTGAGGCGCGCCGTGCGTTCTCCCGGGTGAGTTGTCCCTGGCTCCTGGGACCCTGGCAGTGGCGGGCTGCACAGGCTCCCCGGAAGGGGGGTGTGGATAGTGACCTGTGCTCGCACACAGGCTTCTTGGTGGCGGCAGCAGCAGCCTTAGCGTCTCATGCCCGGCTCTGTGGTCCGCGCTTTTAGCCACGGCTCGCGCCCTTCTCTGGAGCTCCTTTAAGCAGCGCTCTTAATCCCCTCTCCTCGCGCACCAGGAAACAAAGAGGGAAGAAAAGTCTCTTGCCTCTTCGGCAGGTCCAGACGTTTCCCCGGACTCCCTCCCGGCCAGCCGTGGCGCACTAACCCCCTGCAGGCTGTGTTCACGCCGCCAACCCCAGTCCTCTCCCTGCGCTCCGAGCCTCAGCTCCCAGCCCCGCCCTGCCCTGGCGGGTGAGCAGACAAGCCTCTCAGGCTAGTGAGTGCCGGTCGGCCCTGATCCTCTGTGCGGGAATCTTTCCGCTTTGCTCTCTGCACCCCGGTGGCTGCGCTCTCCTCCGCGGTTCCGAAGCTTTCTCCCCACCACCCGCAGTCTCCGCCAGCGAAGGGGCTTCCCAGTGTGTGGAAACCTTTCCTCCTTCACAGCTCCCTCCCACTGGTGCAGGTCCCGTCCCTATTCTTTTGTCTCTGTTTATTCTTTTTTCTTTTGCCCTACCCAGCTACGTGGGGAGTTACTTGCCTTTTTGGAGGTCTGAGGTCTTCCGCCAGCGTTCAGTAGGTGTTCTGTAGGAGTTGTTCCACGTGTAGATGTATTTCTGGTGTATCTGTGGGGAGGAAGGTGATCTCCGTGTCTTACTCTTCCGCCATCTTCCCGGAACTAGCGGCTAACTTAATTTGTACCGTGACTAGCTTCCCAGTAGCTGATGCTTCTTTTAAATGAAGACATTCTTATCGACAACCTAAATGTTTGTCATAAAAGGGACGGTTAAATAAATTATGGTACATCTATATTATGGGATAATACATAAACAATAAAAAAGATTGAGGGATATCCGTGTTTCTTTTTCTGTAAACTAGATATATTACCATATATATATTACTATATGTTTGCATATATAGAGTATGTGTGTGTGTGTGTATATATATATATATGATTAAATGTTCATAAAAATATAAAAGATCTGAAGAGATAAACACTAAACTACTGTAAACTGAACATAAAAAAGTGGATTTGATGACGGGGAGTAGGGGCATTCTTGAGATGAAAACGTCAACTTGGATTTTATTACAATGAACACATATTACTTTTGCAATTATGCCCCATTGAGAATAGATACAACACTTCTTTAGAATTAATAAGTTTTTTTACAACTTACTAAGGAAATTTTATTTTACAGATTTAGAATCCATGAAAAAATGTCTAGGGGGAGATGGAAGAGGGTACTAATTTTTTACATCTACCTTTAAGATATTGTAAGATACGCCTGGTAAATTTGGAAATAAAAATGTGTCATATGTATAGTTTGGTTTGATCTTAAAGTAATACTACTTGGTATGTCAACATGGGGAGAAGTAAAAAATGTCAAGAGAAAAATATTCTTGCCTAGGAGTATACCCTATAAAGGGAAGGAAGTCAAGAGTCTTCAAGAAATTAGGTTTATTACTCTCCAACTTTCCCTTTCTCCCCACTGATTCCAAATCTTTAATAACAGTGCAAGTGGGCTTCCCTGGTGGCGCAGTGGTTGAGAGTCCGCCTGCCGATGCAGGGGACATGGGTTCGTGCCCCGGTCCGGGAAGATCCCACTATGCCACGGAGCGGCTGGGCCCGTGAGCCATGGCCGCTGAGCCTGCACGTCCGGAGCCTGTGCTCTGCAACGGGAGAGGCCACAACAGTGAGAGGCCCGCGTACCGCTAAAAAAAAAAAAAAAAAACAGTGCAAGCTGAGGATGTGGTACATCTTGGGAATGAAGCGTACATGTGAACAGGCAGGAGCTAATGCCCCACTTTGGATCCTTAGTGAATGGGAAACGCCCTCAGAAATGCAGACAATATTAGCAGTCTCCTCCTTTCTTTCACTTGTTAATTTTCCATGAGTAACAATGGCTGGGACAAATTAGCACATTTTCTTTTGGCTACAAGCCAACTCCACCAGCCATTTCTGATCCACTATAGTGATTTACATCATCACAAGAAATAAATGTTAGTGGTGATCATTTCCCCATTCCAAGAACAGAAACCATCCACTGAATGCATGCACATTAACTCTACCGACTTTGACTGTCCCTTTGGTGGGGTACTACCAACCTATCCTCGGAGTTCAAGTGCCCTTTTCCAAGCACAGGTGCATGTAGACACCTGTGTATTCTATTACCTCTCAGTCCTAACAAGTCCCAAGGAGAACTCCTTATCTCTCTAAACTTACTCTGCTGCCCATTTCTGATGAAGACTCACCATCCTCTCAATTGCTCTGGATACAAGCTTTGGCATTACCTACTACATACTTCACCCTGATCTCCCATATCCAACATGGGTTATATCTCTCAGCCCCACTCAAATATGCACCTGCTTTCTCTCTCCCCACAGTCAAGGTCCTAATATAGCCCCATATTTCTCGCAAGATGCTTTCTAGGGAATCTTTTGCCTCTAAGTCACCCTCTGCCTCCTACAGTTAAAGTGATTCAGCATTTCCTTTGTCAAGAATATGAGTAGATTCTCATTGATTGTAGAGTAAAATTCTGATTCCTCAGCATAATAATCAAGGGCCTACACAATGTGGTGCCTTGTCCACTGTTGGGGCCCAGCGCAGGCCACCCCCAAATATGCCTCAATGGCATATTGATTATTTTGAATTAAACTAACTTAAGAAATGGCCATAAAGCAGAAACGAACACATGATTGTAAAGCAATTATACTCCAATAAAGATGTTAAAAAAAAAAAAGAAAGGAAGAAAAGAAATGGCCAATACAAGAGGGACACTTGGACTTTCCTGTCTCCCTGAAAGCAGGAAATAAATCTCCCATGTGAAAGGTCTCTTCCCTGTACCAGGAGGTAGAAGGACATGCTTGTCTCCAGAGATAGAGAATTCAGAGCTGAGAGACCTATATAAACAAACCTTGTTACCTCTTTACCACCCAAGCCCAAACTCTGCTTAAATTTCTTATTAATTAAGCACCCAAACCTGAGTTTCTTTGTCCTGTCAATTCCTCTCAAATGTATTGTTTCACTGTCTAAAAAGTATAAAAACTGCCTGCTTTGGCCATTTCTTAGGTCCCATTTCTAGAGACCTCCGTGTGCATGAATTAATTTTTCTTCTCCTGTTAATCTGTATCAATTTTATTATTAGTCTACCTACAAGAACTCAAGAGGTATAGAGGGGGAAATGTCCCCTTCCCCCAAACCGCTGTCTTTCCAACATCACTGCCGACTAGATGTACCTCCCTGGCCCACCATCCTGACTCAGCAAGTAATTCACATCTCTCTTAACTTCCCCTCAAAGTCCTTCTACCATGACTCAGCTTGGAATGATCCATCTACATCCTAGTTTCTTTTCTTTTTCAGAGGTTTTTTTTCTTTTTTTTTTTAAAGAAGATGTTGGGGGTAGGAGTTTATGAATTTATTTATTTTTGCTGTGTTGGGTCTTTGTTTCTGTGCAAGGGCTTTCTCTAGTTGTGGCAAGCGGGGGCCACTCTTCATCGTGGTGTGCGGGCCTCTCCCTATCACGGCCTCTCTTGTTGCGGAACACAGGCTCCAGACGCGCAGGCTCAGTAGTTGTGGCTCACGGGTCTAGCTGCTCCGCGGCATGTGGGATCCTCCCAGACCAGGGCTCGAACCTATGTCCCCTGCATTAGCAGGCAGATTCTCAACCACTGCACCACCAGGGAAGCCCTCCTAGTTTCTTACACTGAGGAACTATTCTTCCCTGAGAATGTGGGAACAGAGGAGAAACCAGGGTACAACTTAAATTTGATCACAAAGATATGGGAGGGAAACTTTATTATTTGAATTTGAATGCAAAATTCAAATGAAACTTCAAGGAAATGATAAACCTGTTTCTAGCTGTTCTCTCCACCCCACTACTAGCAGCAGCAGCCACGCCACAAGTTTGTGGTCACTCCTTTTTGCCCTTAGGAGTCCGCCACTGGAAATTTTTGAGAAGCACTGCTCTAGGTGGAAAGTTTTTCAACCCTTCTTTCTGTTTGACAATTCTTGCCCATTATTAAGAGCCAGCTCTTAATAGAGAGCCAGCAGCTCTTCTACAAAACATCCTAAAATCCCTCCAAGTTAAAATAAAACAAAAAACTCCCTTCTTATACTCTCAAGGTATATAATGACTATTATAAACTCGTGCTAGTCTTAGGTGGGTTTGTTAACTCCCAGTTTCTACCTGTCCACAAACCAATACATCTCAGTAAAAGCCAGGGACAAGATGGCTCAGTGCCCACTCAATGCCAGGATACAGCCTTACCAAGGTGTAGGAAAATGACATTTCCCAGAATTTGTCAGTGAACCTGTAAAAAGCCTTAGCCTCTGAGATACGAAGAGATATATACCCTAAAGTAAAGGAAAACTTACTTTCACTTCTTCTAGAAACATTTCTACATGACATAAGATTAGATCTATAGCTTAAAATTTCTCCTGTTGACCAAAAGTCAAGTGGGTATGTCCCAGGATAGGTACCTAGATTCATTGAGAAGGTACATGGAAAAGGGAGCATTATCTCCCTAGGTCTTTCCATCTCAAGGAGGAATGAACCCCTGACCTTGGGTACCTCTTTGTCACAAGAGGCTAGAGACAAGGGACTGTCAAACTCCTGGAGAGACTTTATTTGCGTACCAAAGGGCTGTAGTCCCTTCTTTCAGGAGAGATGGGAGATAGCTGCCTTCTTCTCCTCCGTATGGAGAGAAAAATTATTTTCCTCATCCCTCACCTATAGGGTATCCAGCTGCTTGCATTAGAGAGTTGACATGGTTCTCATCACATCATCCCAAGGGCCAAGACTAGGGCATAGAGGATGCTAGAGCACTTATTCACTATGAGGTATTTAATAAGCAAAATGTGTCTCTGATACAGAACACCTCTTGTGCACATTCAGCCTAAAATTAATAAACGTTAATATTATATTAATGTTAATGTTAAATGAATATTAATGAAATGTTTATTAATATTAATGTTAATGAATATTAAAAACCTAACACAAAGCCTACAAGAATTTAAATGTAGCCATTACTTGTCTTCATTTGTGTCTTGTGCTCTTGTCATTATCTCTCCCTCATAGATGCCAGCTCTCAATAGATTCATCTCCCACAACAATCCTCTCCTCACTCTGGTCATCCATTTCTCCCTTCTAGAAGCCTCATTCGTGTTTACTCTTTTGTTTGTTGTCCCGATCATGGCGTATTGCTGCTTATTAAGTCATTATTTTCCAGAACGTATCTCTTTCCCATGATGATGCAAAACCTTTATAGTGTAGTTATAGAAAGTTGGGATAGGGAGTGAGCTAACCTGGAAGAGCTGTGAAAGAGGCATGAAGTCATAAATTCCCAATCACATCTTCTTGTGCTATCTCACAGCAGTGAAAAAAAAATACACTTGGTAGTAAATGAGCATGTAGGAGATGCAACTTAGTGAGCTGTGGCTGCCTAATCCATGCTCATCATTCTCCTACTTAATATATTCATGGAAATTCTCACACCTACTTAAAATATTCATGAAACTTGCTCATTTCAGTTCCACAGTGGTCACAAAAGTTATTACAAATAGACAAGGTGGGAAAGGTAATCTGAGGCCCGAGTGTGTCTTCCTTCCTCAGTAGTGTTAGCATCTGGTCAGGGGCAGAGACTTTCTCTAATGAATTTTGACTTCTCCAAACATCTGATACTATACTTCACACAGAATGAAGTTTTACAAGATTAAATATTTATTGGATTGAGTCATTTCTACTGGAAAAAAAATGAGACTAATAAAGGATGAATTATGAATTATGTCAATAAAAAATTACTCTTTGCACAAAAGAAAGTTATCACAGTGTTAGTTGGTAAGTCTGTGGGGAAATAATTACAAACACATAGTTAGTGGCCATATAAATTGGTTCATCCTCTTTGGAGAACAATTTGAGAATATTTATCAAAATTTTACTATACCCACCCTTTAACCCCAGTAATTCAACCTCTGAAAATCCATCCTACAAATGAATGTATGCATGTGCAAAAAAATAATGTGCACAGATGTTTGCTGCATTATTTTTAAAAACAAAGAAAAAATAACCTATATGTCTATTAATAGGAAACTAATTAAATAAACAATATTACTTCCATTTACTTGGAATATAATGCAGCCATTACCATGTCATTGACATGGACCAAATGTAGCAGATTTGTATATGCTGACATGGAAAGATCTTCAAGATAAACTGGTACTTGGGGAAAAATTGATTAAGATATAGAACAGGGGCTTCCCTGGTGGCGCAGTGGTTGAGAGTCTGCCTGCCGATGCAGGGGACACGGGTTCGTGCCCCGGTCTGGGAGGATCCCACATGCTGCGGAGTGGCTGGGCCCGTGAGCCATGGCCGCTGAGCCTGCATGTCCGGAGCCTGTGCTCTGCAACGGGAGAGGCCACAACAGTGAGAGGCCCGCGTACCGCAAAAAAAAAAAAAAAAGATATAGAACAGTAGGTTTAGTATAATATGTGTATTTTATAGTGTAAGTAAACACACACACAGAGCCCAGACACTTCCTGAAATAATACACAAAAAACAGTTGATAGTAGTGAAGGATCTGGATGACAGAGACCAACATTTCATTTTCCACGCACTGTTTGAATTTTTATTCTTTGTATTGTCTTCTTTATCATAATTAAATACTTACAAACAGGAAAAGAAAGATATAGAATTGCAAAGGTAGAAGGGGCATTAGCAGTCATTAGCTCAGAAAGGAGAAGTGACAAGTAAGTTGCTCAAGAGCACACAGCTATTTGGTGGTAGAACTTCGACTAGGACCCGGTCCTTGGACTCCTACTTCAGATCCCCACCCAAGTTTCTCTAACAGTATGCATACTGGCTACTATTTATTGAGAACCTACTTTATGCTGTGTGCAAGGCATTATACTAGGCACTTTATAAAGAGTAGCTTTAATTCTTTTCTTAAAAATTTATTTTATTAAAGTATAGTAGATTTACCATGTTGTGTTAATTTCTGGTGTACAGCAAAGTGATTCAGTTATACATATATATAATAGTTTGCATCTGCTAATCGCAAACTCCCAATCCATCCCTCCCCCACTGCCCCTCCCCCTTGGCAACCACAAGTCTGTTCTCTGAGTCTGTTTCTGTATTCATTTGTGTCATATTTTAGATTCCACATACAAGTGATATCATATGGTATTTTGTCTTTCTCTTTCTGACTTACTTCACTTAGTATGATAATCTCTAGGTCCATCCATGTTACTGCAAGTGGCATTATTTCATTCTTTTTGTGGCTGAGTAATAGTATTCCATTGAATATAGGTACCAGATCTTCTTTATCCATTCATCTGTCAGTGAACATTTAAGTTGTTTCCATGTCTTGGCAATTGTAAGTAGTGCTGCTATGAACATAGGGATGCATGTATCTTTTCGAATTATAGTTTTGCCCGGATATATGCCCAGGAGTGGGATTGCTGGATTATAGGGCAACTCTATTTTTAGTTTTTTAAGGAACTTTCATACAACTCAATCAAAAAATGGGCCAAAAACCTAAATAGACATTTCTTCAAAGAAGACATGCAAATGGCCTTGTTGGAAAAATGCTCACCATTGCTAATTTGAGAAATGCAAATCAAAACTGCAACGAGGTACCACCTCACACCGGTCAGAATGGCCATCAATAAAAAGTCTTCAAATAACAAATGCTGGAGAGGGTGTAGAGAAAAGGGAACCCTCCTACGCTGTTGGTGGGAATGTAAAATGGTACAGATTTAGTTCTTGTAAGAACCCTGCAAAGTAGAGTTTGAAAGTGTCATAAGTGTCATTCACTATTCAGAACCTTTTACAGCATTGAGCAAATTCCCATGTTAGAGTAGGTGGCCTGGAGTACTAGGTACTTCATACACATCATCTGAGCTTTCTCTTTCACCTTATAAAAGTAGGCATTATCGGGCTTCCCTGGTGGCGCAGTGGTTGAGAGTCTGCCTGCCAATGCAGGGGACATGGGTTCGAGCCCTGGTCTGGGAAGATCCCACATGCCGCGGAGCAACTAGGCCCGTGAGCCACAACTACTGAGCCTGCGAGTCTGGAGCCTGTGCTCCGCAACAAGGGAGGCCGCGACAGTGAGAGGCCCGCACACCACAATGAAGAGTGGCCCCCACTTGCCGCAACTAGAGAAAGCCCTCGCGCAGAAAAGAAGACCCAACACAGCCAAAAATAAATAAATAAATAAATAAATAAATAAAATTCACCTCTTAAAAAAAAAATGTAAGCATTATTTCCGTTTTATAGATAAGGAAACCAGGCATCTTGGTAATGATTATACAGGTGGTACGAGATGAATCTGGGATTCCAACCCGTTTACCCAACTCCTAGATTCCTTTTATTGATACTACTTCTATTCTGCTCCTTAACACTATGAATATGAGAAGAGAACTTGATTTAAAGTTTTGGCTGGCCCCGCCTCCCAGCCACTCCGTAAGGACAGTGAACTCCCTGCGACTAGGGGCCATATACCTTTGCGCCCTCAGCAGGACCCAGCACAAGACTGGTACAAGGCACACTTCAGCAAATGTTTGTTAAATGGTATTAAACAAGACTTCTAGTTCTATGTTAAACAGTAGTTGGTGAGAGTGCAAAAAATCAAATTCCCATCTGCCTGCCTCTAAGGCCTACATGTTTGACCACCATGCCACACTGCTCCAGTGAAGACTCACTCGCAGACTGGTGGAAGACTGCTGAACCAAGAAAAATAATCTTATCTCATGCTTCAGTGACAAAATAAAAGCCATCAGACATGGGAGAATTGTTCCAGGACCTTCATCTTCCCACCACTGAATCTCTAAATCCGTGTTCATCTTTTGTCTCATTCCTTCCTGTTACAGTGAAGGGCCTGAGGACCTCTCCTTCTCTCTGAGGCCCAGTGCCCTAGACCCCAGCCCCTCCTTTCCCTTCCATTATTCACTTTCTCTTCTGATTCTCATCCGATCCCTCTCTATGGTCTCTGGGTCATTCCCAGCAGCAAACAAGCATAGTCTACTATTTCCCATCTTAGAAAAATCATTCTTTGCCCCTCCTCCTACCATCACCTTAGCTCTCTGGGCTCTATTCCCATTCACAGCCATGTTTCACAAGGAAATCGCCTACACACGGAGCTCCACTTCAGCAGGATTGGGGGCAGTGTTTTATTCCCTCTGACCTTGGAGGGTCAGTAACAAGCTACCCTCCCACCAGCACTCTATCCAATTATTCCTGTTTTTTTAATTTTATTTATTTTTCATGATAATACATTATAAATTTTATAGTACACATACCTGTACAGTTTGAATAAATTATAAAACAAATAACGTATGTACCTGTACCCATCACCCAGCTTCTAAAACAAATCATTTCTGAATGACAAAACCCACCATGTAGCCCTCCTCAGTCACATCTCCTTCCCCACCCTGAGGTAACCAGTGTCATTTTTCATGCCTTGCTTTTTTGTATGGTTTTACAACATATTACTGCATCCACATATTGTATAATTTTGCACGTTGTTCAACTTTATACAAACATATTCTTTCATGAAAAAAATAATGTTTTGCTAATTGTTATGATAACTTGTCAGTTAGCTATTACCAGCAAATCAGTAGTATTGTTCCTTTATGTGTTGACATCCCACTCAAAAATCATACATTTCATTGCCCAACTGTATCATCTAGCTCTTTCACTACCACACACTGTTTCGTCTGTGATTCCTGAGCCAAAATCTTCTTTCACAGCATTGCTTGCCAACATTCAAGCCCTGGTTTGCTGCAGAAAAATAAATCCTAAAAACACTTCAGATTCCAAATCCAATTCTGCCTGTCCATAGCTACTTCTCCTCTTTTAGAAAGTATTGCAAAAATCACAGAGTAAAAGGCGTAATGCTACAAACTAATTACTGCACATCTGCCACCGTCTTACTATATTCCACAACTTACACTTACAATTCATTTATAATTGGGCTCCGCATAGTTCCCAGTGACAGTTATTTTAGTTTCAAGACTTAAAATTCAACTCAACAATTATGTTCATCATTAACATTATGAAAATGCATGGCTCCAACAGAGAGCCAGTGGGAGTCAAGGTTTCAGCCTCTTGAACCTACATTTTTCTGTTTTCCATCTTTGGGGCTAGAATCATGCTGTATATATAACTTAGCTTTATTTCCATGAAGATATTTAAATGATAAAAATATTTCTACATGGTTAAGTTTATGTTTTGCCTAGCATATATATCGCTTATCCTAAGGAGAGATATAAATAATGAATTTCTCATGAAAGTTGCATAATATCTATAGTTTCTTTAACTGTTTTATTAAGATATAATTAATATACAATAAACAATACATATTTGCAGAGTAAAATTTAATACATTTTGTCATATACATATATACCTGTGAAACCATCACCACAGTCAAAATAATAAGCATATTCATTACCCTCAGTGAACTCAATACATCTTTGTAATCTTACCACCTACCATTCTCCATTTCTGGCAATCACTGATCTGCCTTCTGTCACTAATGTTAGATTAGATTGCATTATTTAGAATTTATATAAATCGAATCACACATTATGTACTCTTTTTTTCACTCAGCTTGATTATTTTGGGATTCATCCATGTTGTGGCATATAAATAATACAAATAATACAAATAAAGCTTCTCTGAGTATTTGTGTATAAATCTGTGTATGGATGCATGCTTTTATTTCTCTTGAGTGGAATGGCTGAATTATGGTAATTCTATGTAGAACTTTTTGTTAAACATTTTACATCACCACCAGCAATGTATGAGAGTCCCAGTTACTCCATACCCCTGCCAACACTTGATATGGCCAGTCTTTTTTATTTTAACCATTCTAAGAGGTATGTAGTGTTAACTCACTATAGGTTTAATTTGACTTTCCCTAAGTACCAACAGCACTGATGATCTTTTCACCTGCTTGTTTATCATCTGTTTATCTTCTTTGGTAAAGTGTCTGTTCAAAGCTTTTACCCATTTTTTATTGTATCATTTGTTTTATCATTATTGAGTGTTGAATATACTTTACATATTATGGATATAAATTATTTATTAGATATATGATTTGCAAATATATTTTTTCAGTCTGTGGCTAGTCTTTTCATCCTCTTAACTGTATCTTGCAAAAAGCAAGGCTAGTTTAACTGGGAGAGAGAGAAGAGAGGAATTATCTGCATCATTATAGATCCTATAGTCATAGAATAATGAGGACATATTATGAAAAATTTTATGCAAACTAATTTGACTGCTTAGATAAAATGGATAAATTTCTTAAAAACACAACTTGCCAAACTAAAACAAGAAGAAATAGAAAATCTTAATAACTATATTAATATACAAATACTTATACATTTTCAGAAAAAATCCTCTTCCCAACTCATTTTATAAGGCTAGTAATCCCGATAACAAATTCTTGAGGATAGTTTTTAAAATCTCTCATTAATATAGGCACAAAAATTCTAAACAGAATAATGGCAAATGAAATCTAGCAATATACAAAAAGGGTAACATTTCATGACCAAGTGAGACTTATCCTGCAAGTTTGGTACAACATTCATAAATCAATTGAATTACACTAAAACAGAATAAAGGAAAAATATGATAGCAGTAATAAATGCAGAAAAACATTTGACAGAAATCAACACTCATTCATATTCAAAAATATCATTCAGCAAAGAAAAAATAGAGGAATTTTTTTTAAAGATTGATTTTTTGGGCTGCGTTTGGTCTTTGCTGCTGCGCGTGGGCTTTCTCTAGTTGCGGTGAGCGGGGGCTACTCTTCATTGCATTGCATGCGCTTCGCATTGCAGTGGCTTCTCTTGTTGTGGAGCATGGGCTCTAGGCGCACAGGCTTCAGTAGTTGCAGCATGCATGCTCAGTAGTTGCGGCGCACGGGCTTAGTTGCTCCACGGCATGTGGGATCTTCCCGGACGAGGGCTCGAACCCATGTCCCCTGCATTGGCAGATGGATTCTTAACCACTGCACCACCAAGGAAGTCCCATAGAGGAACTTTTTTTCAATTTGATAAAGAGTATCTACAGAAATCCACCATCACAATTAATGATGAAATGTTAAATGTCATTCCTCTACAGTTAGGAATAGGACATGTTGATTCATTTTCAGCATTACTACTCAATATTGTACCAGAGAGTCTAGCCAGTACAGTAAGTCAAGGTAAAAAGGTGAAAGGTATGAAGATTAGATTAGCGTAAGTAAAACTGTCTGTCCTTATAACAGACAATATGTCTTATAAGACATATATAAGACAATCATTGTCTGTTACAAGACAATATGATTGCTTACATAGGAACTCCTACAACTACCCTACCCAAAAACCTACTGCTATCAATAAGAAAATTTAGCAAAGACACAGGATACAAGTTCAATATCCAAAAATCAATTGCACTTATACATAGTAAGAAAAATAATTGAAAAAATGAAAATTTGAAAAGTAATACCACTTACAATAGCATCTAAAAATATAAAATACTTTGGAATATATTTAACAGAAATGTGCAAGATCTCTAAACTATAAAGTATAAAACATTACAGAAAGAAACTAAAGAAGACAGATAAATTTAGGAAAAATAAATTTTATGCATGAATTGGAAGATTCAATATTATAAAGTTGCCAAGTCTGCCCAAATTCATCTAGTTAGTCTCAGCAGGTATGGCAAACTGATTCTAAACTTTATTGAAAATACAAAGGACTTTGAATAGCCAAAACAATTTTGAAAATGAACAAAGATAGAAGAATTATACAACCTGATTTCAAGAATTATTAAAAAGCTAGAGTAATCAAGTCAGTGTGGTATATGTGAAGAGCACACAGGTAGATCAAAGGAAAGAAGACAGACCAAAGATAGACTCCCATATACACAATTTATTTTCAACAAAGCTTACAAGGTATTTCCATAGGAAAATTACATTCTTTTAGCAAATATCAATATTACTGGAAAACCTTGATACCAACGTAATACAAATTGATCCTTGACTTTTAGCCCACACAATATGCAAAAATTCATTCAAGGTGGATCACAGACCTAAGCAGAAAAGCTAAAACTATAAAACTGCTAGAGGAAAATGATAGAAAACACCTCCATATCCTTAGTGTAAGGCAAGTTACCTAAGACATAAAACACATCAGCTATGAAAGAAAAAAATTGATAAATTGGATTTCATCCAAATTTAAAACATCTGTTCTTCAAAATACACTACACTATTAAGAAAATGAAAGATAAGCTACAGATTGGAAAAAAATCATAATACATATACTTAACAAAAAGTAGAATGCAGGATATGTAAAGAACTCCTATAATTTGTATTTTGAAAGTCAGACAAATTAAATAGTGGACAAAAGATTCAAGCAGGCATTTTTCAAAAGAAGGTATACAGCTCTCCAAGAAACACATGAAAAGATATTTAACATCATTAGTCATCAGAGAAATGCAAATCAAAACCACAATGAGGTACCACTGTACAGTCACTAGAATAGTTACAATTAAAAAGATCAACATGGGGCTTCCCTGGTGGCGCAGCGGTTGAGAGTCCACCTGCCGATGCAGGGGACACGGGTTTGTGCCCCGGTCCAGGAGGATCCTACATGCCACGGAGCGGCTGGGCCCGTGAGCCATGGCCGCTGAGCCTGCGCGTCCGGAGCCTGTGCTCCGCGACGGGAGAGGCCACAACAGTGAGAGGTCCGTGTACCGCAAAAAAAAAAAAAAAAAAAAAAAAAAAAAAAAAAAAAAAAAAAAGATCAACAATGCAGGGCTTCCCTGATGGTGCAGTGGTTAAGAATTCGCCTGCCAGTGCAGGGGACACGGGTTCGAGCCCTGGTCCAGGAAGATCCCACATGCAGCAGAGCAACTAAGCCTGTGCTCTAGAGCCTGCGAGCCACAGTTACTGGGCCCATGTGCCACAACTACTGAAGCCTGTGCACCTAGAGCCTGTGCTCCGCAACAAGAGAAGCCACCGCAATGAGAAGCCCACGCACGGTAACGAAGGCCCAATTCAGCCAAAAGTAAAATAAATAAATTAAAAAAAAAAACACGCAAAGTGCTGTCAGGCATATAGAGACACCGTAACTCTACTAGACTGCTTGCTGGTGGGAATGCAAAAAAGATGCAACCACTTTAGAAAACAGTTTGGTTAATCATACACTTGCTGTATGACTCGGCATTTTGACTCCTAGGTATTTACTCAAAAGAAATGAAAACGTGTTCACACAAAGTATAAAAATGTTCACAGAAGTTTTTCATAATAGCCCCAAATTAGAAACAATCCAAAAAGCCATCAACACGTAAATGAATCTTAAAAGTATGGTAAATTCATGCAATGGACTCAGTAATAAAACGAAAGCAAAATAACCCCCACGACATCATGAATGAATCTTACAAACATTATGGTGAGTGAACGAAGCCAGACACAAAAGAGTGGCTACATGATTTCAATTATATGAAATTCTAGAACGGGCAAAATTAAGCTATGTTAATAGAAACCAGAAAAATCATTTGAGCAGAAAAAGAGTAGAGGGTGGGGTGATTGAGTGCACGGAGGACCTTCCTAGGTGATAAAAATATTCTTGCTTGGGGTGGTGGCTATACCAATGTATTCATTTGTGAAAACTCATTTAACTGAATACTTACGATCTGGGCATGTCACCTCATGTAAATGACACCTCAAAAGTATTTTTTTAAGGGTGCCAATCAATGGGTAGAGAGAAGGGCTTTTTAGGCAGGAAGACAGCTTTTGCAAAGGCTCAGAAGGAAAAAAAAGTGGTTTATAAATTACCTATTGGATGTGTAATGGCCAATTTTAAATCTCTCTAACCTACCTGTGTGTGTTAACTGAATTACACACTCAGCAAAAGGCTCCCAGCAGGTTCACCATATGTATATATGGTGTGGTATAGCATAAGAGTTTAGGGGTTGGGCTCTGGAACCATGAAGCCTGGATTCAAATCCCAGTAACATCTCCCCTCTTGTTAAGTAGTTATGAAAGTCTCGGCAAATATTTGATTTCTCAATGTCTCTACTTTCATATCTCTAAACTGGAGATGATGATAGTACTTCCATTCTAAGCTTGTGAGGATTACATGAGTTAATACATGCAAAACATTTAATGCTCATCATATAATAAATATTAATTAATACTGAGGACAGAGTCTCTGTCTTATTCATCATCACTTCCTGATATGTAATAGATTCTCTACTGATATTTATTGGTTGGCAATAAAAAGAAAAGAAGTCTGGTTGTCGGATCTAGAAAACAAAGAAGGGAGATCCAACAACTACCCATGTCTCTTCTGCAGCCCCTGGGCTAGAAAATGATCTGTTTCCAGTTCTTGCGTTTTCCCTACAGATGAAAGCTCCTCAACAACATCCCTAATAGCACACCCGCCAGAAGGTGGCCTTCTGTGCAGCTACAGAAGTAGAGCTAATTCATCCTAAAACCCATGCAGTATATAGAGGAACTAATCATTTTAATCTCAACACCTTTTCTTGCTTACCCAACAACATTTAATAATACTTGGGAATTAAACATTTTTGTGTACAATTCTCATTGACCATGAAAAAATTATTTTTTATTCACTTATTCCAAACAATATACTATAAATCACAAATTCAATATGGCCTCTACTTCTTCTTAGGTAATAGAGTTGATCATAAAAAATATTTTCCAAGAAAATCCCACATGTGTATAAGTTGCTCATCATTAGCCCTCTAATCATTGTGCTACCCTGCCTCTCAGAGCCTGATTCCATTGGAACCAACCCCCTGAATCAGAATCTCTACCAAAGTCTAAAAATCACTGACCTTGTCAAGCCACCTAGTCTGCAGGAATAAAAAACTGAAACCCAGAGGGAGGAAGAGTCTTGTCCAAGGCCACACAGGTTATTGTTCATTCAACCAACACAGACGTCAATTGAACGGATGTGTAGTGTGACAACTATATATGCCTTGTAATGGGCACACTCTGGAGCTTCATGAAAATAAGAATTGGTCAGAGTCCAAGATGCCAGCCTTCCTCATTCTCACAGTGCCTCAAAGGAAGAGAAGTAGAAAGGGTGCCTCTGAGAGGAAGACCAGGAAGAACTTGGAGTGGGTAGAATTGAAGATAGCTTGATAAGTTCCCTAAGTCAGTTTTATAAGGAGCTGCCTGTGATGTACTAATCCCTGTGTGCCGTGGGACGGCTAGCAACATGTCTGTCCTCCCACGGCTCAGTAAACAAAATAGAATTTTATATCCACATAAATGGAATGAAACTTGCAAAATATACAGATGGAATGGAAGGGGATGGGCTGAGTTGGGATGGGATAGGATGGAATGGGGGAGCCCAGGAAGGGATCTGATTACCTTGAATTGAATGAAATCAAATACAATCCCATCTGTGGGGAGTAGGCAGGAATCTATATGGTCATGCATCCACACTCTCACTTTTCCCCTTGTGGCAAGAAATTCTGTGGCAAAAGATGGCATCATATACCATCTTGGCCTCTCAGCCTGAAGTAATAACCCACAGGGTCCACTAGTCCCAACCAGAAAGTCCAAGACCTCTAGTATGCCCGGACTAAGATGAAAGAGGGCACCTGAGATTAGGGAAAGAGAAACGCTGAGACTATTATAATGTCTCACCCACAGAAACACAAAATAGAATCAGAAAGGCATCAGATTTTCAGCCTGCTTTCCCCATGCCAAAAAAAAAAGTTTCTGACCACTTTCTGAAGGCAACGATTATGTGGATGAATACAATATTCCTTACTTGAAGAAAACAGACCGATCAATACTTCACATTGAAGAGAGAAGGTGTGGAAAAATGGGCTCAGGATGGAGTCTGGGACCTGGTCCACTCCCGTCTTGAGCTAAGACTGAGGACAGCACCGCTGCCTGTATCTCTGCCAGGACCTTCATAAACCTGAAATCAAAGGCTGTGGTTCATCATTATCTCAATGAGCACCACACTCACCCACTCCCCTTTCAACCTCTATGTTCATGGGCCAGCTCATTCCCCATCCCGGTCTACCTTCTTTTTTTGGGACTCAGTACACTCTCAATAAATCTTGTGCCTACCCTGTTCTCCCTAATTTGCCTAACCACTATGCCCTGGTACATAATATATGGAGAATAAATGTTAATGTCCTTATCCTTCTTGTTCAGATAGCAAAAGAAAATCAGTCCCTGGCTTGTTGTAGCATCCCATGATGGAAAACTCTACCACGGAAGAGGATGATTCTGTTAATGGTTTGACTTTCGGTTGGTGATTTCCTGTGGGAATGAAGCAGGGCAGCAAATCGGGGGATTGGGCTTTTATTCACATCTGCACATTGACAACTTAGAGGCCATCGAGGCCATTCTCTGTAACCTGTCAAATTCTACATTGTCGTTCAGTCATTGGACAAAGCTGCTGAATGACACCTTCATGTAACAGGAACTGTCCCAGTCACTGGGGAGTGAGGTGATGTGGACATCCGGCACACAGAGTGGCACATAGGTGCTATTCCTCACTTCACAGAATCTTTTATGACTATTACATTCACTACTGTTATTGTCAGGTCTGCTCATGGCCTTCCCTATTCTTAGGCCAGGGATTATTCTCGGAGGCTGACAACAGTGGCCTTTATAACACTGAACATTATGTTAGGTGGGATACTTCCTTCTAGATTCAGTGAATTATTTAGAGGATGGTTTTCAGGTCTTCCAGAGAGTCACAGAGAAACCATTTGGAGCATGACTGCAATCCATCAGAATCAAGCTAAGGAGACTTTATTAACACCTACGTAGGGCTTCCTCCCCTTGGATTTGCCAACTCCCCTAAGATTTGCAAATTATCTCTTCTATTGCTTCCCTGACATTTGACTCTAATAGACTGAGAAGCAACAGCATCTTAGAAAACAGAGTCTTTCTTATCAAAGTAAATCAGGTCAAGAAAGTGCAAAAAGCAAAAGAATCCTGAAAGTAATGGGAAAGTATGAGTGCCTTTTATCATCTCTGCCAGTTTTCACCAACCCAATGTCCCCCTCCCACACATTAGACTTTTCTTCCAGATAACACAAAGACTCCACCTAGCTTTTTTCAGTTTCTGTTGGGACCTTTAATGGAGATTTCTAGCTCCTGCTGAGGCACACCAGAGCTCAGAAGTCCTATCCACCTTGCCAACGCCTACAAAGACAACAAGTCAGCTGGTCAATAATTCAGCCCTCAGATGAGGCCCAGCCTGTGGTCCCACCTGCTGCTTTGCTACTAAATACAGCTGGTCCTGAGCAATAGTGGGAAGCAAAATATTGATGCAAGTGATCTACCATCTTCTATCAAAGTAGACCCCACAGATATCCTATCAAACTTTAGGGAAATTAAAGAAAAATGGCTACAGGTCTTTTGACAATCCTGCCATCAGAGATGAGATCTTTTCCCCTCCCCTTGAATCTAGGCAGGTTTGTGACTTACCTGTAACCAATAGAATGTGATAGAATGGAGACTCTGAGACCTCTGAGGCTCAGTCAGAAGATGTAATACAGCTTCTGCCTTGTTCCCTGGGACACTCACTTTTGGATCCCTGGGATTTCATGTAAGATGTGCAACTTTGCTGAGGTTGCCATACCGTTAGAAAGTCCAGGCCACTTGGAGAAGCCACACATATGTGTTCTGGTCAACAGCACAGCTGAGGTCCCAGATGATGGCCAACATCAACTACCAGACGTGGAAGTGAAGATGCCTTCATATGAGTCCAGTCCCAGCCATACACTCTCCCTGTCATACAGGGGTGAGACAAGCCATTCCCACTGTACCTTATCTGGAATTTCCGACCCACAGAATCAATCCATGGGCATGATAAAATGGTTGTTTTCAGCTATGGCGTTTTGCATTACTTTGTTAGCAGCAAGAGTAACTGGGACATACAAATGAACTTATTTACGAAACAGAAACAGACTCACAGATTTGGAAAACAAACCTATGATGACCAAAGGGGAAACCTGTGGGGGAGGGATAAATTAGGAGCTTGGGATTAACATATACACACTACTTTATATAAAATAGATAACCAGTAAGGACCTACTGTATTGTGCAGGGAACTCTACTTAATATTCTGTAATAACCTATATAGGTAAGAATCTGAAAAAGAATGAGTATGTGTATATGTATAACTGAATCACTTTACACCTGAAACTAACACAACGTTGTAAGTCATCTATACTCCAATAATTTTTTTTTAAAAAAAGGAGTAACTGGGACAAACAATGTATGTAGGGTTTAAAGTCAAACAGGCTTGCATGTAAGTTCCAGCTCTACCTGCTATGTAGAGTCAGCAAGCGACTCAAACCTCCCTGAACCTGTTTCCAGTCTGTAAAGTAGTGATGATAAAACTCCTAAGGGAGTTTTTGTGAGGAATCAATGAAAGTATATGGAAATTGTACTCCACCCACGGGTGTGTTCCCATTTTCCCCTGCTACTCTTCCTTCCTCCTCAGTTCTGACGTGCCAATTGGTTCATCAACCGTTGCTGTCAATGGTGCTAGTGAAACTAACGTATTATCTTTCATCTAAAATCTAATTCATTTATATAAATAAAAAGCAGCTGAAGGGCATGCTTGCTCAAAAAAGAGCTAAAAAGAAAAAGGGTTTTCCTCTTCCTCGCTGACTGAACTGACAGGAGGGACTTCAGTCAGTGCTGAGATTTTTATCATTATTCTAATTAGAAGCCAGCCAAAAGCCAGTTTCCTGTGGGCTCTGCTAGATTTCAGTGCTTCTCAAAGTTCAGTGAACATAGCAATCAACTGGGGTCTTGTTAAAATGCAGACTTCGATTCAGTGGCTCCTAGGTGAAGCCTGTGATCTGTATTTCTAATGATCTCCCAGTTTACGTTCTACCAACAACACTTTGATCAGCAAGGTCCTAAAAGACCGTATGAAAGGATAGTATTGATGATTCCATAAATAACTCTGCCCCCCACTCTGCAATAATTCATTTTCAACTCCACTCCAATTAGCATGACTTGTGGTTGCCAAATCCGGAACCTGCCTCCTCGCAAGGGCCGCTCCCCTGGCTTCAGCCTAACTAGTCATGGACGTCTTCAGCCATCCTTTGTGAGGGTCCTGCAATGCCCTAATCTTTTCTCCCCAGTCAATTTCTCATGCAATGTTTACAAGAAGCCAGTGATCAGGGATGATTCCGCCCTTTCACAGTTGGGAGAGGGTGAAGGAGAGGCTATGTTGCATCACTGTAATCCAGTTCCTCTAACCTCAGGTGCAGTGGTTTCCCCCTCAGCTGTGGCACACCAGGGTAGTGACATCAGCTTACCACGGGGGAGAACATGTCTAACACACCACAACTTACCCAAGTGTTAACAGGGCTATTGGCTGGCAGCTACTTGGGAAGACATACTTAAGTGAGAAAGTATGAGAGGTTCATCTCTGCTCTCTTATGTAACCTTAGTTAGTGATATGGGGAAAGAAAAGAAACATATATTGAGCATTTACTATGTACTGAGGGTTCTGCTATGTGCTTTTCCTGCATTATACTTTGTAATACTCCGAAGACATTCCAGGCTCGATGCTATTAACCTTGTTTTGCAGATGAGGAAATGCAGTCTCAAAAGCATTAAGTGAATTTGCTCAAACTCATGAAGGAAGAAGTGATGGAACAGGCTTCAAGGCAGGAGTGTCTGATTGTAAAGTTGTCCTGTTAGCATCTCTTGTTTCTAGGCATAATGTTTTATTGAAGAAGTGCTATGTCAGTCAATGAATTTGTGCAGATTTGAGGGAATGGTTGATTTATTGACAGATTAATTGATATGGCTGGTAGTGGGGGGTCAATGTATCTTTTGACCAAGTCAGCCCCATAGCTGACTTCCATGGGTTCAAGTCTGCTTATAATTGCTGGGGCTCAGAGCTCTGGTGAGATGGTCTCACTTGTTGGGTTTGGCTCCTAAATTCAGCGATTCTCAGTAAAGGCAGCAAGTTTGTGGGCACTGTAAGCCTTACAATGCAAATTGATTTGAGTCTTTTATTCTGCACTTTCCTCAAATTTGAGTCTTGGTATATTCTGACTGAGGCTAAGATTCTCAATCTAGCAAAAGGGAGCGAGAACAACTTTAGCCCAGAATTAAATAGAAAACAAGTCAGGATTTATCAAAGTTGGATGCAAGATGGCAGCTTGCTGTGGGACCTCTCAATGGCAAGGAGAGATGGCGTAAGAGATGGCCTTATTTATCCCAAGATTTGTATGTGGGTCTTTCATTTGCTCACTGTCTTAGGTTTCAAGGGACAGATTCAAGCTAGCTTAAGACAAGGAGCGTTGGTTGTAAGGAATCGGGAGTACTTCACCGAAGGCAATGACGGGAAAGACAGCTGAGCCACATAAGAACTGGAAAATCTATGTGCTGCTAGCCGCTTTGTCCATCCAACTGTTGCTCTCTGGAGACACATGGCCTCTTTTTTTTTTTTTTTTTTTTTGCTGTACACGGGCCTCTCACTGTTGTGGCCTCTCCCGTTGCGGAGCACAGGCTCCAGACGCGCAGGCTCAGCGGCCATGGCTCACGGGCCCAGCCGCTCCGCGGCATGTGGGATCCTCCCGGACCGGGGCACGAACCCACGGCCCCTGCATTGGCAGGCGGACTCTCAACCACTGCGCCACCGGGGAAGCCCCACATGGCCTCTGGTATCTGCTAGAAATTGACTACATTCCTTTTTTTTTCTTTCTCTCTCTGGACCATTTTCTCTACAAGGCTCTTCCTTCCTGAAACCTCATAATATCCATCTGCATGGAGCTCTACGTTGCCATAATACTGACTCTATTTGCACCTTGACCTGACATCTCCCTTGCCCATGGCCATCTGACAACATCTGGGTCTCTTCGTTCAAGTTCTGAAGACAGAATCTGATATTCATTCAGGGTCAGTTCTGACTGAGAGTGGAAGTCACCTCATACAAATATTATTCTATCCTTTCTGGACTCTAGGGTGGCAGCAGGGTTTGGGGAGGCACTTCCAAAGAAAGGAGAATAACCTTAGCAGACTCCCCAAATATATTTACTACATACCTGAGAGGATGAAGGTAGAAATAGCTTAGGTAGAATCTAGCCTAAAACCTCAAAGAATCATAAACAGAACAGAACAAATAAGGTTCTAGTACCCCCTCAAGTATTTATATTCTATGATTTTTTTTCCTCTCTTGTACAAACCATTTTCGTATGTGAAATATACATCTCACGTACAACACTCAGACTGGGTTTGAATGCCAGTGGTGTGTCCCATAAGCTCTATGTTTTTATCAGTAAAATGAGGGTCTTTTTCCCTGACTTCCTAGAATAGTGAGAACCTGCTATGTGCCAGGCATTGTGCTCAACCCAGGAGACATGATCTGTGCCCAAGAAGCCAGTATAATTGCAGGGGAAATAGATCAGTTCAAACAAATAATTATTCTACCGCAGAGTTTTCAAGGTGTGGTCAAATGAATCCTCATTTATGGTGGAGCAATGGGACTCCAATATTAGGATACACAAGAATCTCCTGGGGTTTTACCTTAAATGCATATTCCCAGGCCTCACCCTAGATATACTCAGCCAGAAGTTCTGGTGTTGGAACCCAAGAACGTGTATTTTAAGCAAGCCCCCAGGAAATTCCAGAGTGCAATGTTTGAGAACCGCTGCTCTATCTCCGAAGAGTCACAGTTGAGGCCATGCTGTGGCCGTAGGGATGGGAGGCTCTCTGCATAAAGTATCTAGAGAAGGCTTCTCCAAAGGTGACATTTGAGTTGAGTCCCAAATGTGTTTGCCAGGAAGAGAATGGGAGTAAGAGAACCCCAGGCAGAGGGAAAGCAAACGCCCAGAAGCGTGAAAATGTCGACAGGTTTTGAGGTGGCAGAAAGTAGATGTTCCATCTAATTGGAACATTAAACTTTTGTAGAAAGAGTGGCAGGATATGAGCCCAGAGCCAGACTGGGAAAGGCCAAGTATGCAAGGCTTAAAAATAAAAGGTTCAATGGGGCGGGGGGGGGGGGTCTTCCCTGGTGGCGCACTGGTTGGGAGTCCACCTGCCAATACAGGGGACACGGGTTCGTGCCCCGGTCCGGGAGGGTCCCACATGCCACGGAGCGGCTGGGCCCGTGGGCCATGGCCGCTGAGCCTGCGCGTCCGAAGCCTGTGCTCCGCAACGGGAGAGGCCACAACAGTGAGAGGCCCGTGTACCGCCAAAAAAAAAAAAAAAGGTTCAAGGGTTCCTTTAAAACAGTTTCTCTGTATTTACAATATTTAATATTGTAGGGAAGGAACAATAATTTCTCCTCTACCCTTCTAGGTTCTTGGGGGAGAACGCCTTATAATTAAAGACAGATTAACAAGAGAAAAAGGGAAGTTTAATAGCAAGTACATCTCCTGTACGCATGGGAGAGATACAGGAAAACTGATTAACTCCCGAAATGGTCCAAACCACCACCTTAAGTACCATCTCCAGCTAAAGACAAAAGAAGATTGAGTGGGAGGCACGTTTGGGGGGTTGTCAGGCAAAACACAGTAAACAAAGGTAAGGCTTTTTTATGCAGATTTAAGTCCATTCCTTCTCCACTGATAAATTTCTAGAGATTCAGTCATTCTTATTTTCTGGGTACAAAGAGGAAGACACCCTTACAAATGGAAATTTCCCTTATAAATGTAAATGTCTCTTATAAAAGGGTAACTTCTTTTTTCAGAGCTTCTCCTGTGTCTGCTATTTCTTAAAATAATCAACTTAAAATAATTCTTATGTCAAAGAGGTACATTTGGGGTGGAAAACTCTGTTCCCCTTTCATATCACTTCTCTGAAATTTACTTTTCCTGCCATTGCCCTGGCCCAGGAAAGGCCGCCAGAATCTCAAAGCAACTGCTCATCCAACACTACTGTTAAAACAATATAGAGACAGAGGGCCTGGAGCTGGTTACAGATAATGTCACTGACTGGAAGGAGAATTGAAATGCATCCCGCGGGACTTCCCTGGTGGTGCAGTGGTTAAGAATCCGCCTGCCAATGCAGGGAACACAGGTTCGAGCCCTGGTCCAGGAAGATCACACATGCCGCGAAGCAACTAAGCCTATGCACCACAACTACTGAGCCTGCGCTCTAGAGCCCGCGAGCCACAACTACTGAAGCCCGTGCACCTAGAGCCCGTGCTCCGCAACAAAGACAAGCCACGGCAATGAGAAGCCCGCGCACCGCAACAAAGAGTAGCCGCCGCTCGCCGCCGCTAGAGAGAGCCCGCGTGCAGCAACGAAGACCCAAGGCACCCAAAAATAACTAAATAAATTTATTTTTAAAAAAAGAAAGAAAGAAAGAAATGCATCCCAAGATTTGTCAGATCAGGGAAAAAGGAATCCATTCCTCGACCTTCTCTGGAAAGCCTTAGCAGACTGGGATTGCTTTGGCTGGAGTAATCGGAGTAATCATTCCAAGAGCTGCTTTGTTTCCCTGCCAAACTGGAGAGGCTGGTATTCTCCAACAGCTTCCTCCCCAAGCAGGAATATCAATGACCTTGAGCCAAACTTCCCTACTGCCTGCTGCCCTCCAAGGACCTGGCATTTTCATTTCAAAGTCTTCCAGATAGCCACATACAGTTAGATTAAGGGCAAAAACCCACACCCAGAAATGTTCTTTCTTTTTTTCTTTTAATGTCAATAGGGACAATTTGCTTTTAAAATAGTCACCTAAGGTATGATTGATAGGAAATTACTACTTGTCATTTCCGGCTCTGTGGGAAATGTCATTCAGTCAAACTTAACTAAGCCTTTTATTTCCTGTACTTGCACCCCCATGAACTGGGGCCTGTCAGCCGCTCGTTCCAGAAACAGCAGAGAGCTTGAGTATCCTGCGGTATTTTTCATAGAGCAATTCGTCCAGCCTAACAGATCAAATTTCCAGGTCTCTTTGTTCTCTCTTCATAAACATATACCCCTCCCAGAGCCGCATGTCCAAGCCTATTTCGGTACCAGTTAGAACAAAGAGCAAGGGCGTAATTTTTTGCCTTTCCTTCTCTTCACCAACTCTATCCACCACCTCCACCCAGCAACACCCCAGGAACCCTAGGCTTCCTAAGGGAATCAAATAACTTTCTGAAGTTCCAACATTTCCTCTCTCACCCTTCCAGCATATAAGATTTTCAGGAGCCTGCTTTTAGGGCCAGGAGAGATTTTCATACAGACAGTCTGGGTATGTACATGATCAAGAGCAAAATCCGGCCTGCCAGGGCTCACATGAAAGGCAAGGACGTTGGAATCAGAATGACCAGGTTTTAAATTCTAACTCTCCCAGATACTAGCTGTGTCACCTTGACCAGTATTATTTTCCTAATGAAACCCCAATTTCCTCACATAGAATATGGAAATGATATTAACATCTGTCCAGTTTTAGAGTGAGAAGTAAATAAAATAATTGTAACAGACACTGTTGGTTGCCTGTTAAATTCTCAATTTTATTATCCCCTGGCACTTTTATTTTCGAGGCTGGAAGAACTTAATACTCATTTTACCTTTCTTCCTTTCAGTGAGGGATGACCAGGTAACAGAGTTCTAGGCAGTGGGATATAAGCAGAAGTCTGAGGGAAGGTTTCTGCTTTCCTAATAAAAGGGATAGATGAAGCTGACTCTTTCCCCCTTTCCTCTACTTCCTGCTTTGAACAAAGATGTGATGTCTGGAGCTGCAGGAGCCATCTTGTGACCAAGAGAATCTGAGTCATCATCCCTGACATCATCAAGACGTTGAACCCATGCTGAAGTCATCAATTCCAGATTTCTCATGATGTGTAAAATTGAGCCTCTTTATTTAAGCCACCACAAGTTGAGTTTTCTGTTTCTTATCACCAAATGCATTTTTTAATAGATATTTATTGGAGTATAATTGCTTCACAATACCATGTTAGTTTCTGTTGCACAACAAAGTGAATCAGCCATAAGCATACACATGTCCCCATATCCCCTCCCTCTTGAGCCTCCCTCCCACCCTCCCTATCCCACCCCTCTAGGTCATCGCAAAGCACCGAGCCAATCTCCCTGTGCTACGCTGCTGCTTCCCACCAACCAACTATTTTACATTCGGTAGTGTATATATATCAGTGCTACTCTCACTTCGCCCCTGCTTTGCCCTCCCACCCCATATCATCAAGTCCATTCTCTGTGTCTACCTCTTTATTCCTGCCCTGCAACTAAGTTCATCAGTACCATTTTTTTTTTAGATTCCAAATGCATTCTTGATAGGAGTAAGTGATATATATAAAGCAGCTACAGTAGTCACCAGTGTTTGATAAATATTAGTTCTATTCTCTCCTCACTCCCCATATGTCTTCTCCCCAAAATGTAAAATCCTCATCTATATCATTGGGTTATTCACATTTAGGGTGGGATTTGGGCCCAGAATCTGAATCCAGATTGCCTTTCAAGACCTCTGTAATCTGTTTCTTCCTTCCCAGGCCACCTGCACACTGCTGTCAGAATCCCAGTCAACGCCAATCAAGCCAGTTAGTTATCCGCTACATGAGTCATGCTTGTTCTGCCCCCAGTGTTCCACTCTCCATTCCCGCCTTCCCTCATTCTCGTCCCTGTCCTCTCCTTCAGCCTGCTTGAATCTTCTCCATCCTTCAATTTCCAGCTGCAGCCCACCGTCTCCCTGAGATACCTTTTCTGATATGGCCACAGCCAGGAACAAGAAGAGTCGTGTGGTAAAACATGGTTGCCCATTTGGCAACAGCAATGGGCAGACAGGAAAACGTGGCTAGTCAAGGGAGCCCTTGGAAAAGAGGGATCCAGAGTCTTTATGTCAATTACAAAAGACAAAGTTCTACAGGGTAGTTGCAAAGCCGCTGTCAAGGCTTGACTTCTGCTCCTGTAGTCATGAAAATAAAAGAGCTGGAGAGCCAAGGTCAACCAGAGGCTGCCCTCAAAGTGGCAAGAAGAGGCATCCAGGGAGTGCAGGAGAGAAAGACAGGAAGCACAAAGCAGGCAGAAGCCCTGGGGCTCCACGAGGTCCTTGGCCAAAGAAAAGGGGGATTGAATTGCCAAAGCTTTGGAAGACTTCATCCCCGCCTGCCACAATCCCTCAGTACAGGAAGGGTGGTGAATTACTGGGTGGTTAGCCAGATAAACAATGAAAGATAACAGGATAGCCCATATTGGCCCTTCAGGTAGAATTCCTGGGGCAGGTCAGCAGCTGCCTGCAGACCAGTTGTGCTCATCTTGAGTAAATTGTGACACCTACTGGTTTACAAGGGAGAAAACGCAGACTTCAGGGTTCAGTACAAAGTTGCCTGGTGCTGATCTAGCGCAAATGACTCCCAAATGGACTAGGTTCTTTGCTAATGAGATAGTGTGTGTCCTAGAGCTACTATGGCCACATGCAGATTCAGCTTTCTAGGGCCAGAGTTGTTTCCAAAGTTCTGGAAGAACAATAGAAGTGAGTGGGTGAGCCACTCTGACAGGAAGTTGTCACAGAGGTGGACTGAGCACAGAGAGACTTGATTTTAGATTCTACCATTACTTTTGCCTCTTCGCGGCCTGGGAATATTAAGCAAATCGCTTCTTTTGTTTTGTTGTTGTTATTTATCTTTTTATAGGTATTCATAATTTTTATTCCACCTACCTTACAGTTTTATGTGTAAGAAATCAAAAGAAATGTGCTTAGCAAAGCCACAAATGTGTTTTTGTTTTTCAAGTGTTATCTGAGCATCTAGCCCATGCTAACTACCACAGTACATATACACATATACGTACACATACAAAAGGACAGTTCGTTCAGAAGGAATACTAGGTGAGAGTGTGAACGCTGGGGAGCTGCAAAGCGTTGCATTGCTTTCAGGCTTTGGGTATATGGGCGGGAGTGGGCAGAGTGGAGCTGGAGAGGGGAGTTCGGAACCAGATAATGAAGAGCCTTACAGGCCACGCTAAGGAATCTGGATTTTATTCAGTACACAGTGGGAGTAGCTGAAATATTTCAAAAGGGGTAATAAGATCGCAGTTGCCTTTTAGTTAGGTCATTCTAGAAGGACAGTTAGAGAGCAGCTGGGAGATAAGTAAAGAGACTTTTGGAAGAGTCCAGACAGGTAATGGTAAAGACCTGACTTAAGGAAATAGAAGAGATGAGAGGCCTGAGTGAATTAAAAATATAATTAGGACGCACAATCAACAAGACTTATGGACCAATTTAACGAGGGGAGCAAAAAAGAGCAAATGATCCAGAATTTGATTTGGGTGATCGGGTAGATTATTGAGCCACGCACTGATTCAAAGAACAAGTTTCCAACAAGAAAAGACCCAACAAGGTTCTGTACATATTTCATCCGTGGTTTCTACGCAGCCACGTTGACCCTGTTTCTTGATATTATGGAACACGTCATTTCCTCATGCACAGGCCACCTGAAGGTTTATACAGTCATCCCAAACCTTTGTTTTTCATTTCTGAACAACTCGCATACTGATCTGGCATTGCCATTGGTTCCCTCCAGCTTCCCAAGGATTTCGTCACATGGTCAAGCTGCCTCCCTTCCCTAGCTTTTCCCTGGCCCACCAACCTCTCCAACAGGGTGACTCAGACCATCAGGCAAACAAGTCTGCAATCAGCAGCTTCACGAATGGAGCTGGAGCTCAGAGCAGAATCTCTGCCAGAAGTCTACATTTGAGAATAATCAGCACAGATTTTGTATAAGGGCAGCACTGAGAAGAGTTGAACTCACCCAGGGTAAGAAGACTACGGCAGAGACGAAACTCTGAGGAACAAGAACTATTAAGAGAAGAGCAAAAGGCAGAGGGAGAAGAGCTGGTGAAGGTCTGAGCAGGACCCAGAGATATGGGAGGAAAATCATGAGAAACCCGAGGGAGGAGGGAATTGAACAAGCTGTGCTCAGCGGCATCAGGCACCACAGAGAAATCAGGACTGAAATCTGAGTTGGAGGGTGAGGGGTTGTGGGTGTCTGGTGGGTTTCTGTGGACTGTGGTGGGAGCGGTAGAAGATGAAGTGAGGAAGTGGAAATGAAGTTTTGTGAAGACAACTCTTTCCAAAAAATCGTGAAAGAGAGAAAGAGAGATGGGGCAGTAGCTAAAGGTAGAATGAAAGTATCTTGGGTTTTTCTTCTTGAACATTTGTGCATGTACTGAAGCAGCATGTAGTGAAGTGCACATATTGTAGTTCAAGTTCTAGAACCAGTCCCAGCTCCACACAAAAGCTGTGTGACCTTGGGTATATTCCTTAACTACTCGGGATCCCATTTTACGCATCTGTAAGGTGGAGATGATAACAATATTAACTATGCAAGGTTGTGAGTATTAAATAAGTTACAAGATGGCAAGTGCATAGATAATGCCTGACCCCTTGTAAACAATAAATATTAGCTGGTTTCGTTGTTGATATTCCTACTTGATAATAAGAAAGAGCATTAAAAGTAGACACTGAATGGGCTTCCCTGGTGGCGCAGTGGTTGAGAGTCCGCCTGCCGATGCAGGGGACACGGGTTCGTGCCCCGGTCCGGGAAGATCCCACATGCCGCGGAGCGGCTGGGCCCGTGAGCCGTGGTCGCTGAGCCTGCGCGTCCGGAGCCTGTGCTCCGCAACGGGAGAGGCCACAACAGTGAGAGGCCCGCGTACTGCAAAAAAAAAAAAAAAAAAAATAGACACTGAAGATACAGGAAAGATAATGAATTAGTGATGGAGCAAAGTTCCTGTGGAGACAGAAGGAGATGGAGCAGAGCATGGAGGGGGGGGCAGCCTTAAACAGGAGGAGGGACCACCCTCCTCGCTTCCACTGGGAGAATCAGGGGAAAGCACCAGTGGGGCTCAGATTCAGATGTGTTTGTCTTAGGGAACCAGGGTACGGAAGGTTGAGAGAGCCTCTATTTCAATCTGTCAGGTACAAAACAAGTTCATCTGCTGAGAATGAAGAAGGAAGTGATGAGATGGGGAGATGGTTGGCAACAGAAGAGTGAGTTAGGAAGGTCTGATCTTCCTGCTACGAAGAGTGGAGAAAGAGCTGTGGAAAGTGTAGGGCTGAGGTGTGGATCTGGGGAAACGTCTGAGATTCTCCCAGAGCACCAACCTGTGAATTTTCTTGGTGCTCTCAACAGCCTGTGGAGAAGTGGAAATGACTATTGGTTGGATTGCTCCATGGTTGAGACTTTGCTGAGAGGCTGCGACAGAAAATTAAAGAGACAAGGACATTTAGAGTGATGAAGTGGTAGACCAGAAAGTCCAGGCTGGAAGGCAAAAGCGGAGGATATAAATATAGGAGAGGAAGAAAATGGGACATCAAAGGAACTGAGGTCTCGACCAGTAGGCACACTGAAGTGAGATAATGACAGATGGGCGGAAAGGAGCTGGTGACCAGAGGAGTTGAAAATGGGTGTCATCAATTAAAGAAGACCACAAATTCTTTGCTGTTTCCCCCACTGAGAAGTGGAGTCTAATTTCCCTCCTCTTGGGCATAGTGATTAGTTTAACCAGTAGAATGTGGTATAAGTGGTGAGCTGGCTGTCACAGCCTGGGTCATGAGAAGCCTTGTAGCTTCCACGTGGACCTCTTGGAACACTTGCTCTTTGAGTCCTGAGCAACCTTATAAGTCCAGTTATTCTGAGGCCACCATGCTGGGACACCACATGGGGAGGCCACAAGAAGAGGTCCTGGGGCTACAAGAAGAGAGAGGTGTCTAGCCAGCCCTCTGCCATTCCAGGCCCAGCTGTTTGAATTACGCTGCTGAGGCCTCAGATGTCATGGAGCAAAGACTCAGTTGTCCTTACTGAGCTTTGACCACCTTGCAGATGCAGGAGAAAAACAAATGATTGTTGCTGTTTGGGGTGGTTTATTAAGCAGCACTAAATAACCAGAAAAATTGGAGTTAAGCTTTTGGAGGTGGTTCAGTCTAGGCTGAAGACAAGAGCCAGGGAATAGCCATGATGACATGGGTGGGAGAAGAAAATAAAAGTGAAACTTGCCAGGGTCAAGAAAGCCACACAGGAAAAAGAAACCCTCACTCAGGACACAGAGAACACCAGATCACAGAGGGGGGATGACAAGAGACTTGTCAGATGTGCAAACCCAATAAGAGAATAGTTTCTTTCTCAAGTACCATAGAAACATCTATTTTTATTTGCACACACTTAATAGGTATCAATCTAACTGTTCATGAAAACTGGTCCCAAGGAACATACCTGGCAAGTATTTAAATTTAGAGTGTATGATGTTGCCCTAGGTGATCATTCTGTAAATGTGAAATGATAAATTGCATTTCTTTAAAATGGTGTTCTTGAATACAGATGTTCTATTACTCAACTGATTCCACCACCACCCCCTCAACTCCCATGTATTGCCACATATAGTCCTGTTTCCCTTGTGATGAAGAATATTCAACAAGTTGGTGTGGAGCATCTGCTATGTGACAGACTCTGTTGTTAGGTATCGGACTTCGATTTGTGTTCATGGAATAATGTCCATCTTTGGGGACTGTAATGGAGGTGTTTATCAAGCACTGACTATATGCCAGGTCGTCTACTATGCACTTTACAAACCTTATCCCAATCAAACAGCGACAACGAGTAAGTTCTATTTCAGGCGGGGCTCAATCAGAGAAACAGAACCACTATAAATATAGAAAAGGATTTGTTACGTGCATTCAGCCTTATGAAATCATGAGAGCTGGTTGCATTCACATCTGATGCTGGAGCATGAAGTCCTTAGGGGAGGTAGTCAGGAAGGGAAGATGAATATAGACTGGGCGAGAGAAAGAATGAACTGAAACCCCACAAGAATGGACCGAAATCATATCAGGTTTTTTGCTTCTGATCTTGTCCTGCAGATGCCAGGGCCTTGTCCGGAAGCTAAACCAGACACACCTGGCCTGGGGTCAGAGAAGTGAAGGAGGATCTAGCAGAGGGGAGAGTCAGTGCAGGCCTGGTTACTACTTCCCACCAATCAGGTGAGCCAGCAGGTAAGTAACAACGTGTGTGAACTACAAAATGCCTGCTGCTTCACTTGCACTTGGCAAATCTCCCAGTGGAATCTCTGCCGGGGGCCCACTCTAACCGGAAACATACAGGAAGGGGAATTCTGGGAAATGTAGTTCAACCCCACCAAGTTGTACCATTATAAGCCACGACAGATACTATTCAAACAACAGCGCTGTAGTAGTGAGTAGACACTGCCATCATCCAGGTTTTAACAAAGGCAGAAACTGAGGCTCTGTTCTCAGAAACTGATGCTCTGAGCATACAGACTTGGACCTGCTTGATGCCAAAGCCTATATGTTGAGCCATCACACAGGCATTCTTTGCTTCCACTTCAGGAAAGTTCAAAATGCTGGGCAGACAACAAAACACTTCCATCTCTTAAGCTCCCAGTTTGGCCCATAGGTAGGCAAAGGACTCGGGACCTATGAGCTCTTCAGAGGCCTAAATGAGAGGCGTAAGACCTGACAAAGAAAATATATTGGCTGCAAAATATAAAAAGAAAACTTAAATACAAACTAAATGCACTTAATTATATGTCAGCACATCTTCGACTCATCTACAACTTACCACTTGAAATTTTGAATAAATTTTATATCATGTAAGATTTAGGTGGATTAATGTGGATTATGTGATAAAATCTGAGATGAGAGTACTAAAACTAAGAGTGCCTAGGGCCTACCAGTTTCCTCTGGACAGAGGAAAATTTGTGGGGCAGGGTGGAGGGCTGGTACTGGAAAACCTATTTTGGAGATCACATTTGGGGCAGACACTGCGGTCCTGTCTTCTTCAACAATCTGAAGTTGCAGATGCGGCGAGACAAGCAAAAACACTACCTGATATTCACTCGGGTTTTATATAAAATGAAGCAGAAACGTGCAACCTTGGACTTGGCACAATGCCCACCTTGCTGATGTGTCTGGAGCGTTTTAAACATATCACTGCAGGTGGCTGAATGAGAAAGAAACCAGAAACACACAGATTAAATTTAGCAGCAGATTGAATTGCGCTCACCAAGACGTTTGCCTCCCTGTCTGTTCCCTCTTCATCTTAGCTCAGGCTGCAAGATGCCTAATCACAGAAGGCAGCCTTCTAGCAAATTCAGTTAGACAGGGAGAGCCTTGCGGGGGTTAATGGATATGAGAGATGGAAAGAGACATAACTTCTTCACAGAAATAGCCACGAGCATTGGGGGTAAGGTTCAGCTCTCCTCCAGACAAAGATCATCCTTCTCTGGGGGCCAGATATTCCCACAGGTGTGGCAGCTTCAGGTCCCAGGTGTTGGGGAAAGGGGACCAGTTCACTATGAGACAGAAATACACCCTTCCAGTTGGGTTTCTGCCTCTGCAGGACTTCTGCTCCATGCGATTGCACAAGCATTAGTGTCCTGATCTTTATGGATATATGACACTTGCTCTGAATGCTCAAAATGCTCTTACATGGTGGCAACAGATAACTGTCATGGACTGAGCATTTACCATGCATCAAGAGCTATCCTAAGTCAGTCTATCTTCTGTCTTCACAACGCTTGTTCTTAACCACTATGATAAACTGACCTCATGTAACCTGGTACTGTCACCCCACCACCACTACCACCTGCTAGGTGCTCACTGCTTTCCCAACATAGAGGGCACCCCACTTGAGCTTGACCTCCTGCTTTAAGGAGGAAGTTGGTACCTCCCCCTCCTCCCCTCCAGATGCTCACATTCTAAGACATGATGATACATGAATACTCAACCTGTCACAGGGCTGTGCCTGTCTCACCCATGTTACCTTGTCGAAAATGACCTTGTCGAAAAGTGTCTCTTTCTCTCTCTTTTTTTTTTTTTTTTGCGGTACGCAGGCCTCTCACTGTTGTGGCCTCTCCCGTTGCGGAGCACAGCCTCCGGACGCGCAGGCTCAGCAGCCATGGCTCACGGGCCCAGCTGCTCCGCGGCATGTGGGATCTTCCCAGACCGGGGCACGAACCCGTGTCCCCTGCATCGGCAGGCGGACTCTCAACCACTGTGCCACCAGGGAAGCCCGTCTCTTTCTCTTGAGACCTCAGGCAGGGATTACTTGTTAATCTCCAATTTAATTGAATTGAAACATCTATCAAGAGAGAGTATTGGTTAAGAGTGTGGTCTTTGTTGCAGTAGCGCCTGAGTTTGAATTCCTGCCTTACCATTTATAGTCTCTCATGTGTGGTCTTTCGCAGCTACTTAAAATCCCTGTTACCCTCAGTTTTCTCAACTTTAAAATAGACCTTATAATAATAGTGCCTCACATAGGCTGCTGTGAGGAATAACAGATATAAAATACTTCGTGTAATATGTGCCACATACTCTGCTCTCAATACCTATTAGCAATGTCTCTTACAATTAGGTGATAATAAATATTCTAGGCAATGAATAAGACATTATCCCCAACTTTCAGTAGCTCACAGTTCAAAGGAGGAAGCAGATACTAAAACCTGTAACTATAATACAATAGGGTGAGTACTAGAAAAGAAGTCCAGATTTATGATGGTTCAAAACCTTCTTTCTGCCCCCAAACTCCTGAGGTATAAGATGAACTCCCATGAGGAGCAGTGGCTCATTACAGGACAGGCATGGGTGATGCTTAAGGATAAAGGAAATGGGAGGTCATCCTACGTCCCATTTCCCACTTTCCAATCAGCCCAAACTACCTGTGCAACTCTGATGACATGATATAGATTATAGCCCACTTCCTCTTTCAACAAAAGTTTGATGAACACAAATGTACAAGATCCTGTTTTAGGCACTGCAGAGTGTTTGCAAGCTAGCCAGAAAGACAACATTGAACAAAAACTTGCAAGTGCGCTGAACGTCAGAAAGTAGAGACGTTGGTGCCAAGAAGTTTAAAACTTCCTGAAGGACATGAGACCAAGGTTTGAGTAGGAGTTAGTTCAGAAAGGGACCGAGAAACCTTAAAAGCATGTTTATCAAAATAAAAGAAACCTCACCCCAAATTATAACCCGTACTATCCTTAAAATGCTGATGTATAAACAGGTGCAGAATCCTTTAAGATGCAGGTCGGGGATAGAATTCTAGCTCATCCATAAGAGTTTGAAAAACTATCTCATGAATGAAACTGACACTAAAATCCTAAGGGATACTATTATAATTTGTAGCCTTAATATGGAAAAGGAAATAGTAAATAGTTATAATATGTAATAGTACAGCTATAAACACAGTTTGGTGTAATGTGAGTCATCGATATGAATATAAAAATACATGTAAGCATATATACACAATATATCTTGGATTTCTTCCTCTCTGCCCCTGGAATTTCTCTTAGGGTTGGCAATGACCACTCTTATCTCATGAATTATTAAATCAAAGACCATTGTATATTCACTCTTGATATAATGAGCCAATAAGCTAATTAAATAAAGCTGCCCCCTTGATTGTCCTCCTAGACCTACCAAACCTTCCTGCCCTGAACAGGCCACTGCCATTTCAATTCTAGTCATGTCCTTCTGGCTGTCTCTACTGTCTCCTAAGAAATGTCATCTGGGGAAGTCACATCCTCCCTCACATCTGGGAGATTAATGGACCCATCACAGCCTGGGTCAGAGGCAGCCTGGGAGGAGGCTCTTCATGGGCCCTGAGTTACTTAGAAAGGGAGTGAGGAAGAGTTCAAATAGAAAAGTCTACAAATATATTTGTATTAGATAAAAGAGGAAGCTGACTATACAAAGGAACAATCTTGATACTGTGAAGACAGAGTGACAAGGTGCCCAAGAAAAGGACAGCACCTCCCCATCCCCATAGACTGGCATTTGGGAAGGTCAAGGCCTTGGGCAGGTATCAGGGCCACATGTCAACAGAAGTAATGGAAGTAATCAAGGCAGTAAGGGTTTTAGAATCAGGCAGACCTGAATTTGAAACCCTGCTTTACCACTCAGTAGCTGTGTATTTTTGCACAGGTAACCTCTCTGGGGGGTTTCCCTGGTGGCGCAGTGGTTAAGAATCCACCTGCCAATGCAGGGAACACAGGTTCGAGCCCTGGTCTGGGAAGATCCCACTTGCCACGGAGCAACTAAGCATGTGCGCCACAACTACTGAGCCTGCGCTCTAGAGCCCACAAGCCACAACTACTGAGCCCACGTGCCACAACTACTGAAGCCCATGCGCCTAGGGCCCGTGCTCCGCAACAAGAGAAGCCACCGCAATGAGAAGCCCGCGCACTGCAACAAAGAGTAGCCCCCGCTCGCCACAACTAGAGAAAGCCCATGCGCAGCAGCAAAGACCCAATGCAGCCCCAAAAATAGATTATTTATTTATTTATTTATTTATTTATTTTTAAACTCTCTGATTTTATATCTAAAAAGAAGAGAGGAATAATATTTAATTTATAGGGAGGTGGTAGTGAGGATTATAAACAATTTATTGAAGCCAATGGATCTTGAATCAGAAAACTCAACTCAAACTATTTTAAGCTTAAAGGAAATGAATGCAACATCCTACTAGGAAGTCAAGGGAAGAAGAGGCCTAGGGACTCCAGGGACTCAACAACATTGTCAAGACTGTTTTCTTCTGTGTGTTGACCCCGTTCACATCTACTGCAGACGGCTTTGCTCCATGCAGCAGGGAGGGGAAAGGAGGAGAAATGGCTGATAATCTGCTAGGAGGGAGATAGAGCCTCTCTTGCCCAGGCTCTGTATATGACAGAGGGCTTTGAGAAGAGGGCTTTGATGGGTCCAGCTTGGGTCCATGCTCAACCCTGTAACAGCCACTGTGGCCAGGGCTGTGGGGTATGAGAATACGCCAAGCCAAGTCTCAAGCACACCCTGAAGCTGGGGGGTGCGATTCCTGGGTTCCAATCAGCACGTTCCATGAAGCATTTTAACCTCTTGGTCTTTCCGCATTTGAAAAGTGCAACTATCATCATACAGAGATGGGAAGAATGTGTTGCTGAAATACGATATCCCCCTTGGCACTTCAAACTGCTGGATAAATGGGGAGACATTAATCTGTCATGATTTCCACTGTGAAATAATCACCATCCAGTAACAAAACAGATTAAAAGGTAGATGCCTTTTGTCTTGGGCCATTCTTTTATGCATATGTTTTATTATTTCATTCATTTATTGAGCATTTACTATGTGCCAGACCTGGGTTATGCACTTCATGGGCATTATATTGTTTAGTCTTCACAATAACCTTATGAGGCACTATTATTAATCCCACTGCGTGGTAAGAAAACTGAGGCTCAGGGTGGTTAAGTAACTTGCCTAATACTTCACAGAAGTGGTCTTGAATACGGGTCAAGTCAAAGGCCGTGCTCTTATCCACTAGGCTACCACTTGGTAGAGGTACGAATAAAACAGAAGAGCATAGGAAAATAGTGATTAATTTTGTCCAGGGCAAGTCTTCAAGGATAAGTTAGGATTTGCCCAACAGGGAATATGGTAAAGGGCACTCGAGGCAGAGGAAAGACGGTGTGAAAAGACCATATGTGCAACTAATGCTTTTGTTCAATGTTTCGCATCCAAGTTCAGAGTCCCAGTAACTCAAACTATGAGAGGGGGCAGTCTGAGTTAGTGAAAGATCTGAACTATGTTCATTTGTAAACAAAACTACATGCAGTTTTATTACATTTAGTGTGTTCACAAGCAAAATTCTCAAAAAAAGAAAAAATTGTCAAGTGATCTACCTGTTTAATTTTAGTGCAAACTATTTTGGGCCCTACTGACATCAGTGGATGGACCCCCACCCTTTCCTGAATTGTCTTACTAGGCATTATACACCCTTTCTCTCTTTGAATTCTTACAGCTATGTTTCCCAGCCTACATCTGTTAATCTGCTTATGAAGACCTACATAAGTCCGATAGCACCCGTTTCAGTAATATAAATGAAGTTTAATTTTCATTAAATGAGTTTTTAAATCAGAGATGACAATTACTGCCTTTGAAAAAAACAGAAAAATTTAAATAATGATGGGAAGTAAAAGAGAAAAATTGAATTTCTTCTTTCCCGTGATAAGCTGCTTCTCCCCTATACCTCAGTACATAGTGCTCCCATCTACCCAGTGGATCCAGTAGGAAGCTGAGGCAACATCCTACACCCTCCATACCTTCATTCTCTGTCCCTGCCCCTTCATGCAGTCCCCATGCTCTGTGAATTCTGCCTCTTCATAGTTTGTACCCTGCCCCTCCATACCCTTCCCTCTGTCACCGCATCAATTCAGGATTCAGCATCCTTCTCCTCCCTGCTCCTGGTCTTGCTACTGTCCTCTCCATCCTCTGGAGTGAGCTCTTTAATACGCAGTGCTGTCAAGTATCTCACATCACTAGCGAGAGTAATTGGTCCAAGCAAGGCTAAGCAGAACTTCGCTAGAACCTTCGCTAGAACTGTGACACAGGCTGAAAAGTTAAATACCCTCTCACTTCTTCTGCCATTTGGGGAAGGCTGTATGCAAAAGGTGAGGTTAAGGTCAACACTCAAAAAGCAGATGAGAAATGGAGCATCCTGGCTACGTCAAAGCCTTGGTTCTCATCCCTAATCTGATTTCTTACAGTTACCACTATATCTTTGTCAACTGCAGAAGCCGGTAAATTACTCTTTTGCTTAAAGACAAACGAACAAAAAATACTGATGATTGTGTCCATGCCTGGATCCTCACTAAGTCCCCATTATTTTGAGGATGAAGTTCAAGCTTGTAAGACTGGCAAGCTAAGCCCTTTTTGGCATGTCTTCTTTCTCCCATCTCAGTCTGATCTCACCATGCTCACCTTACCGCAACCAAAGTTTAAAGCTGCCTCCCTACTGAGCTGTGTTTTATTGTTGTTACTGGTGTCGTAATTATTGTTTCTGTTGCTGACGCACTGACTTCACCAGACTCTCTTCTGGCGCTAGACCTTTGTACTCCACATAACCATACTTTTGTCTGCTGAGCTAAGCCTTCCAAAGGCGCCTTCCTGACCAAAACCTCTTCCCTATGTGTCTTAGCCTCTAAACTCAGCTCTATCACAGCAAAATAAACACACCATTTTGTAGATCTGTTTACTTTTCTCTCCTCTGTTTACCTTCTCCTGTTCAATGAAAGCAGAGAAGGACTGTATCCTTCTTCTCTGTAACTAACATAGTGTTGGTTCATAAACTGGCCCCCATATGCAGAGGGCAAGGAGAGACAAGAGAAAGAGGCAGACCACTCCAGATGGGTAGGTGGCAGGTTAATAAGCAGGGGAACTTAACATATGAGCCTTGTCTTGGGGGCTGCAAGATGAGTAGATCTCTGCACCTGCCCACCAGAATCTTAAACACTTATACAGAGTCCTTAACGAGGTTCAGTCATTTACACCCTCCAGATGGTCTCAACCACACTTTGCTCTCTCAAGTCTGCGTCCTTGAAAGCAGCTCCCACTGCGGGAACATTAGGCAGAAAGTATATTCCAAGACAGGGGAGGGGTGATGAGCCTCTGATTGTTCAGGTCTAGCTCTCAAGTCAGTCAGTGGTCACATCCTCTCGATTACCTCCTCCAACATTCCACTCCTAGCGACTGGCTCTTCCATTTTGTATGCCCCCGTCTTACTCAGCAGTCAGCGGGGGGCTCTACTAGCATGGAGCTGGCTCTTTTGGTGGCTTTCTGGTTGTAGCATTAGGGGCAAATTCCAGCAATGATGGGGCTTGGTGTTCTCAGCAGCCTAGCACATGGCTCCACGGTGAGAGTGGAGGCAGTGTCTGTTTCCAGGGACTGCCATACCTTTATGGTGCTGAGTGTTTCGGCAGGGGTCCCCAATCTGACATATGGGGCAACTGGCCCTACTGGTCGATCATTTAAATGTGTTAGAGCCTGGGACAGTACTTTAGTCCACCTAGCCAAGGTCGTTTTACTTTTTAGGAATTTAATCTGCTGCTTTAAAATATATATATGTGTGTATATATATTATGTATGTATGTATACATGTGTACGTATATATATTGGGTCAGCCAGAAAGTCCCTTCGGCTTTTAAGTAAAGATAAAAGACACATTTTTCATTTTTACCGAGAACTGTATTGTACAACATATTCACCCTTTTGTTCCACTACCTCTGCCATTTTTCAGGCAACTTCATAATTCCATCTTCCCAGAACTTAATTTTTTTGAGCAAAGAACTGTTCCAGGTGCCTTTTACAGTCTTCCAGGGAATTGAAATTTTTTCCATTAAGAGAATTTTGTAAAGACCAGAATAAACGGAAATCTGAAGTCGCAATGTCTGGTGAATACGGCGGATGAATCAGAACTTCCCAGCCAAGCTGAAACAGTTTTTGCCTGGTCATCAAAGAAACATGCGGTCTTGCGTTATCCTGATGGAAGATTATGTGTTTTCTGTTGACTAATTCTGGACGCTTTTTGTCAAGTGCTGCTTAAGTTGGTCTAATTGGGAGCAGTACTTGTTGGAATCAATCGTTTTGTTTTCTGGAAGGAGCTCATAATAGAGGACTCCCTTCCAATCCCATCATACATACAACATCACCTTCTCTGGATGAAGACCGGCATTTGGTGTAGTTGGTGGTGGTTCATTTCACTTGCCCCACGATCTCTTCCATTCCACATTACTTTACAGTATCCACTTTTCATCGCCCGTCACAATTTGTTTTAAAAACAGAACTTTTTCGTTATGTCAGCAGAGAATTGCATGAGGAAATATGGTCAAGAAAGCTTTTTTCACTTCTGTGGAACTCACACATCAACGTGATGAATATAACCACGCTGATGCAAATGGCTTTCAACACTTGATTCGGATATTTTGAGTATGTCTGCTGTCTCCCACGTGGTATTGTTCTCAATTAATGTCTCCATTGGATGGCTGTCAACTTCACCTGGCCTACCCAACCGTGCATGGAGCATTGTCCGGCAAGAAATCTCCAGCATGTATACAGATGGCCAACAAACACACGAAAGTGATGCTCAACATCACTCATCATTAGAGAAATGCAAATCAAAACTGCGATGAGGTACCACCTCGCACCAATCAGAATGGCCATCATCAAAGAATCTACAAACAATAAATGCTGGAGAGGGTGTGGAGAAAAGGGAACCCTCTTGCACTGTTGGTGGGAATGTAAATTGATACAGCCGCTATGGAGAGCAGTATGGAGGCTCCTTAAAAAACTAAAAACAGAGCTACCATACGACCCAGCAATCCCACTACTGGGCATATACCCTGAGAAAACCATAATTCAAAAAGAGTCATGTACCACAATGTTCATTGCAGCTCTATGTACAATAGCCAGGACATGGAAGCAACCTAAGTGTCCATTGACAGATGAATGGATAAAGAAGATGTGGCACATATATACAACGGAATATTACTCAACCATAAAAAGAAAAGAAATTGAGTTATTTGTAGTGAGGTGGATGGACTAGAGTCCGCCATACAGAGTGAAGTAAGTCAGAAAGAGAAAAACAAATACCGTATGCTAACACATATATATGGAATCTAAAAAAAAAACAAAAGGTCATGAAGAACCTAGGGGCAAGATGGGAATAAAGACACAGACCTACTAGAGAATGGACTTGAGGATATGGGGAGGGGGAAGGGTAAGCTGGGACAAAGTGAGAGAGAGGCATGGACATATATACACTACCAAACGTAAAATAGATAGCTACTGGGAAGCAGCCACATAGCACAGGGAGATCAGCTCCGTGGTTTGTGACCACCTAGAGGGGTGGGATAGGGAGTATGGGAGGGAGGGAGATGCAAGAGGGAAGAGATATGGGGACATATGTATATGTATAACTGATTCACTTTGTTATAAAACAGAAATTAACACATCATTGTAAAGCAGTTATATTCCAATAAAGATGTTAAAAAAAAAAAGAGTCATGTACCACAATAGTAACCAAAGCAATAGTCATGGAGGCTGAGGGCCTTTTTCATGCTGCTTCCCCTCACTTCCCGTGCAGCATATACCCACCGCCTCTCCTTCCGTTGAAATGGTAACCTTTCAGAGCTCATTCCAGAAACCACCTCTTCCATGAAGCCTGCCCAGATTTACCTCGTGTTGGTCTTTACCTATCAAAATATCCTCACTCTGGTGTCCTAAAGCATGACTTTCGGGGTAATTTAACCCAGCTCATGACCTCTGTGAAATGAATAGATCTTTGTGATTCACCTCCCTGAGCTAAGAGCTCTGGACTTGAAGCCTGAGAAACCTGTGTGAGAACCCTGGGTCTGCTGAATACTTGTGTAAGTTACAGCGTCTCTCTGGACCTTCGTTTGTGCACCTGTAAAATGGAAACAATACAGGTGGTAGAGAGGATTCAATGGTCTAACATATGTGAAAGTTCATCACCTCATGACTGGCATGGGGTTCAAACCACTGTTCAAACCACTCCTTACAGCCATGATGTGTGGGATTAAAACAGCTGTCTGATCATCACATGGAGAGGACATCTGATAATCACATTTGATTCTCCTTCGACCAGATTCCTCACCCAGTGGTTCTCAACCAGGCTCTGCATGCAAATCAATGAGCAAACGGTTTTGCAAAATACAACCTGTGGGCCCTGCTGAATCAGAATCTCAAGGTCTGAGCTGTCAAATGCAGACAAATATTAATGGCTCTCTTGTTCCATTGATACTGATAAGAAGCCAGTATTGAGAACTTCCAAACAACCCAAAAGAGAAGCACCTCTTCCGCTGGACAGATGACCAGACAGGAGGAGGCTTCATAACCACAAGTTCCCAGCCCACAGTCATGGAGAAGTGAGCAATTAGGGAAGTAATTGGTTCAAGAGGAGGAAACTCCCCAAACAGCAGGCAGCTGGTGAATCAGCTCATCCAGGTGCGGTGGAAAAAAGGAAGGAACGCTCTTGCCTTTCTGACTGAAAGCAATTACTTCAGCTGGGGCATGATCAAAAAGACAGGTGTGTTTGGTGCACACACCCAAGAGCGGGCTCTAGTCCAAGCTCACAGCATCTGGTTGGAAAGGGGGCATCTGAGGTGTGGCAGGAAGGCTGGCAGGTCCTTGCTTGCTTCCAGTGTAGAGTCCTAATACTTGCCAATTCTCTTAAACTACCATCTCTCTGAATCTTCTCAACAGCCCTGTCACATAAGCATTGTTGTCTCCATTTTACAGAGGAGGAAACTGAGGCACAGAAAGGTTATATGACTTTGCTAGTATGCAGCAAGGCTGGACTCCAAACTCTGTCCTTAAGAGTTTGGGGATTGTAAGTCGTTATTTCAATTCTATGAGCCTCCCTTTCTTCACCTCAGATAATGGACATTTTACTATTGTGAAGAGTGAGGTAAGGGATTAGGAAGGACACACGGCTATCAGGAAGTGGCAGCCAGTGTTGCTGTTCAGTGTTGCTAAATGATCCCTCTGAGATCTACCACATGAGGGAATGTGGCCTGAGGAGTAGGTGCTAGACATTTGCAAAGGAGATTTGGAAGCCAGATTTAACTCTGTAAGATGATGGCCTGGTTAAGATTGGTTACTTACTGACAACACACTTTATTGTACTCTTCTTTGTCTTTTTTAGTTACTCTTGGAAAGTGATTTAAAATGTGTTCCTAAGTGGAAAAGACCCCCAAATTAGAGAGGAATCAGTATTTAAGGTTGAAAAGGCAGATACTGTTGTGATGTGATGATACACACATTAAAAACAAAAACAAAAAACACAGTCTCCCAACTGAAACGCAATTCCAGGCATCTGCTCATACTGCAGCCCGCACCCCTTCCAGGGTCCTCAATCATGGAGTGCCCTGGAGAACAGAAGGCACCCTTGCCCAGGGTGCCTTCTGCTAAATGCCTGGGCAGCTACCCTGGGCCTCCCTGCTTCCCTTCTCCTTTTGTTCTTCTTGCTTTGCCCAGCTAGTCCTTCAAGAAGGCAAACAGTCCATTTGGTTTACTTCACGTCACACGATTTTCCAGTATCCCCAACTTTGGTTTTGCTGTTTAACCGTTTCAAGCCCACTTCTGTGTCTAAAACAGCAAGCAACACCCTGAAGTGAGTTAGCGCTGTAAGTCCTGTGTGTGTTTGTAAACTGTGAACAGCTGAACAAATGTTGGTCACGTCATGCATGGGTACCCTGTGTCTTGTGCTTCTCTGCATCACCAATGAATGCACGACAGCAACCGCCTGGTAGGTTTTAAATAAATGCTTATTCAATGAATAAATCAGAAACAATAGAATCTATTGAGGTAAATAAAGGCCTAGGAGAATAAAGGCTCAAATGCAGTCCCTAAGAATTGCCGCAAGCTCTCGTTTACTGAGGACTTCACTGTTCGCTAGCAACTGTGCTAAGGATATTATGCAGGTCACGGAGGCCCCTTGGTGTGAGTGTCATTATTATCAACTTCATTCTCCAGATGAGGAAATGAAAACAAATAGAGGTTAAGAGATTACCCCAGGCAGAGTTGAGATTGGAATCAAGATGCTCCAGCTCTGGAGCCCACCGCCTTCATCACCATGCCTTGCCGTTCTCTGACGAAAGAGCTCAGCAAACAAATTTCAGATTTGGAAGAAAATGTTAACATTTATAGAATCGAACACACATATTTTACTGATGGTGAATATGAAACATAAGGCAATTCCAAACTACATCTACAACCCTGAGTGGTGGAACAAGCTTGGGCTTTTATCGTCAGACCATAATGGGTTGGAATTCCAACTGTCACCTGAGAGCTGTGTGGCTTTGAGCTTATCACTGGGCCTCTCTGAGCAAAAATTTGTTGTCTCAGTGGATGTTCCCTTTGGAATCCTGGGAAAGGGGTCCATCACTGTAAGTCTGTTGCCAGACTTAGAGATGTTGTACGTAAGCACCCACAAGAGCATCACAAAGTATGTGCTCAATAAATGGTAAATTCGTTATTTTTAATATTTTGTTTCATGCTTCTGTCTCTATATACTTTTTCCTATTACTTCATGTGCCTGACACATTCCTACTCATCTAAGACACCAACTCTAGCCCAAGCCCTCTGGGAACTCTTTCCTGGCCCTCTCTCCAGCTCTCTTTCCTTAGAGGTTCTCATTCCTTCCTTGAAGCCATGAAGGTATCTGGAAGTAGCAGCAAGGCTCAATCAGAGACAGGGGCCATGGCTCTGGGGCCAGGCCAGGAGATTGTAGAACAAATTCAATAGTTATTGAGTTTCTGCCATGTGCCAGGCATGGTTCCAGGTGCTGAGAAAAGAGTGTTGAATTCAGTGTGGTCTCTGTCTTGGTGCAATTAAATGCTAACATGGAGGAAAAAGACAAAGGAACTCACCCATTAACGTTCAGGCTGATAAGGGTGAAAGCACTGTGTGGATCAGAGAAGTCCGAGGCAGAACTCTCGGACTGCACTTTGGAAGACCGGCAAGAGTTTGCCATGAAAAGGAAGGCAGGAGGGGCAGCTGAAAGTGCAGATCAATCGGAGTGGCTCCCACAAAGTGTGGGTACGGAAAACCAAGCACCTTTATCCTAAAAGATGTGAGTGTCCCCGAAGGAATAGAAGCAGAAGGGTAACGGGTGAAATTTACTTTCTAGATAAGTGCCAAATCCCTCCTTCCATCGGGGATCATTCTATATCTTCCCACACGTTCCTTAAGACAACATTCCTCTCAACATCCGCTTTGAGGTTTCTGTTACTTTCAGCCTCTCAGATGTCGATGAGGACTCAGCCTTGCCTGACAGAGCAGAGATTAATGTAGTCCAACCCCCGTCTTCCATTACATGAAGAAATGTGATAAAGTGGTGACAAAAGCTGTGAACTTTTTTCGGGGGGGGGGGGGCGAAGAGAAATACCAAGACACTGGGCAGAACGCATTTTATCATCCTGTGTTATAATCAGAGAGAGACAGCCTGGCTCCCTGCCCTCTAGGCCTTTTCTACCACTGTCTCAGTGAGTAGTTTGCAATCCATCAAGGAGATGGTGCTTGAATTCTAGATGGCATGTCTCCGTCTGTCTCCTCGCAACACGAGTAAGAAAGACTCTTTGCATGACAGGGCCATTTATTAAGAGGAAAGTTTCAGTACTCCTTTCTGTGATAAAGCAGCCCGAGTCAGCTTTGGGCCTCTTCTGGGATCAAGATATCCTACCTCTTCAAAGCTCAGCCCAATGACTTACATCAACAAAGCTATTGATCTAAGAGAAGAGGAATTCTCCCAAAAGTCCCTCATCTGGATATCATCATTTTTTAACACCTGCTTTCTTCTTTACCTCCTCGACTTGGTATTTGTCTTCCTAGTTCACAGACTTTGTTATTTCTGCAGCTAACACTGAATTCATTTGCTGGAATTGAGTAGTATTTCAATCATAATGTCTTATCATTACATACCTCCTTACTATTTACAAAACCCTTTTCACTTGCATTACCTGGTACCCAAACCAAATGGCCTCTCAGTTATTATATTTCTTGATTTTATTTTTTTACTATATTTGACCATCCTAGTAACCTTGAAAATCTCTCCTCTCTTGAAATGTTTTCTAATTCCTGATCTTGGGTCCCAAGTCTATGTCCTACCCACCTATTGGCCAGCCTAGTGTATCAGTCAGGTTTCACAAGGTAATACTGTGGTAACAATCCTTCTATCTCAGTGACTGATAACAAAAGTTAATTTGTCAGTCACATGTCAGCTGCAGGTTGGCTGTAGCTCTACTCCATATGTCCTCTTCTTTCTTGGACCTAGCCTGAAGGAGAAAACCTATTTTGGACATGCCATTTTTGTGCAGTGGGGAAAGGAGCAGTGACAGTGATGTTTCTTAATGCATCTGCTCATTACAAGTGACTTCTACTCACATTTTATTGGCCAAAGTAACTCACAAAGCTCAGCCTAATATCCATGGTACACAGAAGTATAATCTTCTTATAGGAAAGGCAGCAAGTAAGCGTAAACAGTATTATAACCTACTATACTTGGAATGCCTTGCTGATATTCACTGCTGAGGAGTCCATGGTGCTCTCCAGAGACAATGTCCCATTTTCCTTCCTATATGAGTTCTCAACGCTCTAAACTGTGTCCTTCTCCATAGGTGCCCCAACTCGGAAGCCCACCCAGTGCTGTGTCTTGGTCTCTTCCTTCCACTGTAGAATCTGGGAGTGATGATCTAAAAATGGAATTAATGATCACCAGCACCTGCAAAGCTAATCATGGCAGAAAGTACCTTACTTATTTTATGAAGAGTTATTGGGTTGGAAGAGCAGGATACATTTTTTTTTAATTTTATAAATTGAGGGATTTTTAAAAAATAGTCTTGACTTAATTTTGTAAACGTAAAAAAAGCAAACCCTAAGGCCCAGAGAGGTATATTTATTTGCCAGTGCTCATAAGGCTAGAGAATGATAAAGCAAAGACCATAACAGATTTCGGTTTTGTTTTGTTTTTTTCTGGTAAGCGGGCCTCTCACTGCTGTGGCCTCTCCCGTTGCGGAGCACAGGCTCTGGACGCGCAGGCTCAGCCGCTCCGTGGCATGTGGGATCCTCCTGGACCGGGGCATGAACCCGTGTCCCCTGCATCGGCAGGCAGACTCTCAACCACTGCGCCACCAGGGAAGCCCACAGATTTCGTTTTTAATCAAGGCTCTTTCCACCACCCAAAGACATGTAACCTGCTACAGACAAACTTCAGCAAGGGCTTTGCTTTCCTCTTTCATAATACACTGTGAGGAAGATTAAAAACGTGATTCAGAAGTCTGTACATTCAAGTGAAATTGTACTATGTTGAAAGAGAGTACTCAAAGAGTTCTGATTAATGCATCCATACCATCTAAAAGGAGATCTCTAGGAGTATACTATAGGGATATTCTCTAGGTCTTATCCTAGCCAACATTTTTATTAATTACTGTGTCAAGAACATAGAGATCACGCTGTGATAGTCATTGGCACTGTTCATTAACTATCTCTAAGCACTTGATAGAATTGCAATTTCTGACCTCCGTGTGGTTGATGAGGTCATGAAACTCATTCCAGCTAATGAGAAAAAGTAATGAGTATTACTTCCAGGCTGGGGCATCTAATTTCTGATGTGAAATCTTCAGTCTTTTTCCTTCGCCACGTTAACCAGCAGCATTTGAGGTGGAGGTTTCTCTCAGCCTCGCTCCTGGATTGAGGAGACATGCAGCAGAGTCTCAGCCAATTCATCATGGACTATAACATAAGCAAAATACAAGATTCGGGATTTTATTGGCTACTGGGGATTTAGGACTTGTTTATCCTTCAATATAACTGAGCATATTCTGATTGACTCTCATATTAGCAAAGTCTATTAATATAAAACAAATCTGAGAGAGATAGCCAATATAACAATTGGCTAATTCAGGGTGGAAAAGCATTGCAGTGGGTTGGGATTAAGGGCTAAATGTATCTAACAAGATAAATTTTAAGAGTACTAATGTAATTTCCTGCACTTAAGTTTTAGAAATCAATAGAGCTTCATAAAAGGAAAGGTTTGTAACCTATAAGCTCATTAGGAACCAATATTATACTTGGCTGCCAAACTCATTGGTTGTTTCTATTTATAAAAAATATAGTGTCTAGGGCTTCCCTGGTGGCGCAGTGGTTGGGAGTCCACCTGCCAATGCAGGGGGCGCGGGTTCGTGCCCCGGTCCGGGAGGATCCCACGTGCCGCGGAGCGGCTGGGCCCGTGGGCCATGGCCGCTGGGCCTGCGCGTCTGGAGCCTGTGCACTGCAATGGGAGACCCCACAACAGTGAGAGGCCCGCATACCCCCCAAAAAAAAAATATAGTGTCTAGAGAGCAAGGAAATTAATAGTCCTATATGCCAAAGAGAACACATCAAATGCACCAGGCTTCGATGAATAAAAAGTGTAGCCAATGGAGAATGACTAAGATGCTGAAGGGACTTGAAACTATGCCAGATAAGGAGTTGTTAAAGGATCTGAGATGTGTAACCCAGAGGAGTCTTATTAGGAGACACGATCTCTTTCTTTGAAAATCTGGAGAGCTGTATGGAGTGAGAAAGTCGTATTCTGTTTTGTATCAAGGCCCGAAACAGGGAATAACAGGGGAAAGCTGTTAAGAAAGAAGAAGCAGCTGCAGGGATGTCTCCTCTGACCTTCACAGAAATGTCTGTCAGCAACTCCCTTAGACCCATAGATAAGCTTGACCTTTGTTGAGACAATGATCACACTGAATTTGTCTATATAAAGATGTCTGAAAATTGTGAGATTCTTCAGGGAAAAGAAAGTACATTAGCTATCTATATTCTAATGTTCAGGCCCCATTCCATATTTATAGGATGGAATTTAATCAGAAGGAATGTTCTAACAATCAGAATCCCCCAGCAGGGAACAAATGCCCACTTTTGGGGAAATTAATCCAGTAACGTAAGGGCTAGAAGAGAAGACCCTTTAATATTTGTTCCAACGCTGCTTCCACCCTTCTGCAATTCAGTTAAGTCTTCCCTGGGGTCTGGCATAGATTCATACTTAAAGCCCACCACCAACTCCCGTGTTTATGGATAATCTGTGCTGCCTTCTTAAAGAAAAAGAGAAGCCTGGTGTTCACAATGGTAGACCATATTGGATGCTTAGTCCCTTTGACTATATTCCAACGTCTAAATTTCATTAGATGAATTTGTAAGTAAATTAGTGCTAGCCTTCCTCTCAGACACACATTTGACTTTCAAAGCAGCTTGTGTGTGTGTGTGTGTGTGTGTTTAACTTAAATATAAGATCTTGAGGAATTATGCAGCATGTCTGGTATAGAGACCAATATGAAATCTAAATGAGAAAATAAAAGTGCATTCACTTAGTCAAGAAACAGGTATTAAGTATCTACTGGGTACCTCACACTGTACCAGGCTCTGATCATATAACGATTAGATAGGTCAAGCCCCACTTAAAAGGAACATACAGTGTAGGAGGAATATAGGCAATGATAGCACAATATATGAGAAAATGTGCACAAAAACTCTGTGTGGAATGAGGTTGATTGTAGTACATTTGATTGCAATAAAAAAATAAGAGAAAAAGCATAAGTATCCAGCAATTGTGGACTGTTTTAATATTACATACATTCAAAAGAATGCTACATTTTTTATAATTGACTTCTCTGGTAAATAGGTATGAAGTAAAAAGAAGGATTTTTTTAAGTTAATAGACTTTATTTCTTAGCAAAATCAAAACGAAGGTACAGAGTTCCCATATACGCCCTCCCTCTACACATGCATGGCCTCTCCCACTATCAACATTCTGAACCAGTGTTACATTTGTTACAATAGATGAACCTACACTGACATGCTACTATCACCCAAAGTCCATAGTTTACAGTAGGATTCACACTTAGTGTTGTACATTCTATGGGTTTTGACAAATGAATAATGACATGTATCCATCATTATAGTTTCGTACAGAATAGTTTCTCTGCCTTAAAAATCCTCTGTGCTCTGCCTAGTAATCCCTCCCTTCCCCCAACTCCTGGCAACCACTGATTTTTTTTTTATTGTCTCCATAGTTTTGACTTTCCCAGAATGTCATATAGTTGGAATATATGTAACCTTTTTCAGATTGGCTTCTTTCACTTTGTAATATGCATCTAAGATCTATGTCTTTTCATGGCCTGTTAGGTCATTTCTTTTCTTCACTGAAAATATGCCATTGTTTGGACGTATCACAGTGTATTTATCCATTCACCTACTGAAGGACATCTTGGTTGCTTCCATGTTTTGGCAATTATGAATAAAGCTGCTATAAACATCTATGTGCAGCGGTTTTTGTATGGACGTGAGTTTTCAACTCATCTGGAAGTACCAAGGAGTATGATTTCTGGCTTGTATGGTAGAACTGTGTTTAGTTTTGTTAGAAACTGGCAAACTATCTTCCAAAGTAACTACACCGTTTTTCATTTCCACCACCAATGAATAAGAAGAAGTGCCATTGCTCCACATCCTTGCTAGCATTGGTGGTGTCAGTGTTTTGGATTTTAGCCTTTCTAAAAGGTGTGTAATAGTATCTCATTGTTGTTTTAATTTGCAATTCCCCTGTCATATGATGTTGAACATCTTTTAATACTCTTATTTGCCATCTGTATATTTTCTTTGGTCAGGTGTCTGTCTTTTCAGATATCCTGCCGATTTTTTAATTAGGTTGTTTGTTTCCTTATTGTTGAGTGTTAAAAAGTTGGTTGTATATTTTGGATACAAGTCCATTATCAGTTATGTGTTTTGCAAGTATTTTTCCCAGTATATGGCTTACATTTCATTATGTTAAAGTCATTTGCAAAGCAGAAATTTTTTAATCTTAATAAAGTCCAACTTGTCAATTTTTTCTTTAATGATTGTGCTTTGGTGTTCTATCTTAAACCTCATTATCAAACCCAAGGCCACCTAGATTTTCTCCTTTACTACCTTTTAGGAGTTCTATAGTTTCATTGTTTTCGGTCTATCATCCATTATGAGTAAATTTCTTTAAAGTTGTATGGGCTGTGTCTAGACTCATTGTTTTCCTGTTTGTTTGCTTTTTCTTTTTATGAGGATGGGCATGACTTCCAAGTTCTTTCACATGTCAGAACTGAAGCCAGAAGTCGTATTTTTTAAGGAATAAATGCTTCAAAGTCATACAAAAAATCTGGTCTAAAAGAATAATGACAGGAAAATGTTTCATATAATGTCAAATTTTAAAAAAGCAATATTACAAAAGAGTATGTCCAGAAAGAGATGAATTTTGTTTTTTTCTTTAAAAAAACTCTATTTATAGACATACATGAGAAAAAATTGGTTATCTCAGAGTCGTACGTTAAGTGTTTTTGGGTTTTGCGTGTGATTTTTTTGCATTTTTTTCAAATATGTTACAATGAATGTCTATGAATTTTATAATTGGAGTAGAGCAATGAATGCTGTTTGGGGAAAGTAAAAGGTAATTTTCAAAGGTGGAAAGTGTCAAATACTGCAATAAAAGATGTGCCAGATGCTCTGGCGTCACAACAAGAAGGCACTGCTCTGTGCCGAGGGATGAGTGGTCTCAGGACCACTCTAGTTCAGCCCCAAGATACATCCATCTCATATGATGCCTCAGGTAATGGCACCAAGCACAGAGGACACAGCCTCTTCGAACTCCATCTCAGTGGTTTGGGAAGCACACTAACATCCCAGTTTCCCTTGGGAACGGAGCATGCGTAAGGGTCCCTAAACCAGGCATCTTTTTTCAGTTAAAAGCCTGAAGGTAAACGACTGCCTGGGTCACTGCCTGTTGCATAGAGTAGTCGTTTCTTTTATTTTTCCTTATATTGCCTCTTTTATTATGCGAGGGCTGTCTCTTCATTTTTTTTCCAAACTCATATTTGGTGTGCAGTCACTTACTGTAATGGGACTTCCTAAGTCATCTGTGATGGGACACAGGATTAAAACAAACAGCAGGAACAAAGCAGGCAACAGTATGCAGGCCAATGCGGAGCTGGCCCATCTCAAAAGATGTTTGCGGGTCAAAGAAAATTTCAATTCACAGTGGAATAGAGTAGCAACAGACTCCTAGAATCAAAAAAAATATGCTTGGCTCAGCCAGATTTTAGCACCTCGAATTGAACCAGCTGGAATTCTATTTCCAATTCAAGATTTGCCTTTTATTGGGAAATCTGCAGAGAGAGAGAGAGAAATATCGAGGAAATAGTTCTATTTTAGCATCATGATTTTAGATTGTAGTGAAGTGACACATAGTAGAAAATAACTCAGGCATGACAGAATAAAATCACTTTAATAAAAAGTCCATCTGGGTTTCTAGTTTAAAATGATGGATTGAAGCCATATGTTGATCATTGTTCTCTCCCTCTGTACCCTTCTAAAATGATATTATGGGAATTGAAAAAGTATAAACTACAAGGGCAATGAATGGGAGAGAGACAGGTGTCAACAAATTTTTGGAAAATGGAAAGTGGAAGAAGGCGTTAGTGGACCTGAGAAAGCTGAATGCCCGGTACTGTAGGAAAGGACGTCGGTAAGACATGGCCCGTTCATGCTGCACTGCTCCAGAGAGGCTGGGTGCATGGGGGTGCCAGCTCCCACCATAGGGGAGTGTAAAGCAAGGGGGTTAGGGAAAGTCTCCTTAACCAGCAGAATCCCAGGTCCCCACCCTCATTTTTTGAAGCCAGAAAACTCTCTCTCCCACTCAGGCAGGAAATTGGGGGATTATTATGTGAGAAACTGACATGAAGCAATTCCTAATTTGGGGTTAGCAGGCATAGCAGAAGAGGGCTATACTGAAAACAGGGGAATGAAGTGGGAGTCTACATGTTGAAATATGGGATTTCCCATTCCGCTAGTACAACCTGACTCCTGGAGTGATGTTAGTCATGTGTGTTCTTCCCAGGCAAGAGACTAGTTTCCCAGAAAAATCAAATGGCTCACTGGAAAGCTGTAGACCTACAGGTGTTTGGGAATCTCCCAACAAAAAGACCTGGTTCCCACCAAATCAGCCCACAGTGAAATTGATACACCAGCTGTCAAACCCCTCCAGAGATAGTTAGGATTTCAGATCACCTGTTACAGTGTCACTTTTAACTGTGAATGAACTAAGGGTCCCAGGCATTTGTGTAAAGTCTTTGATATGAAAGACGGAAACCACAATAAACATTTTTAAAGTAACTCGACTCAGTGGAAACAGAAAAATACAGGGAAGAAATTTAGAAAACTACAATCGATATATTTAGAGAGCCAGGAAAGGAAGAATAGGCTGCCATTTTGTAAAATAATGTTTGTAACAGAAACTTTATAGAAAATGAAACTTGCAAATTAAAAGCATAATAGGAGAAATACAAATTCAATAGAATGACTGAAAGAGAAAATAGAGGATAGCTCTGGGAAAGTAGCCCAAGTGGTGGATTATATGGAAAAAAGTATTAAAATAAAATAAAATGGAGACCAGGTTTGATGATCCTCTGATCAGACAAACCCACTTAAGCCACACATGCAAACATAATCTAGTTTATTTCATTTATGTAAGTGAAACTTATTTCTTGTAAATACTTCTAATAATCATAACCAAAACATATCCTCCTAAAATGATGTAAGATCATCATTTTTTACCCATCCCCTCTGTCCCCACTGTAATAGCCAATCAACGTAAAGGTCAAACAGCGTCCTCATTCTGGCTTTAGAAGCCATGCTATAATGTTATGCCACTGAGCTTTGTACCAGTCCCATGTTTGAAGTCTCCCAGTTCACACTTTGTTTCTCGATCAACAAAATTTTCACATCAAGTGAAGCTTTCTAAATTTTCTTTTGGCAAAAGGTAAGGCAATTAGAGGATCAGTGTAGGAGGTCCAACATGTAGTATTTCAGAATCAGGAAAGAAGAAAGGGATAGAAGGAGATTATATAAGAAACAATACTAGGAATTTTTCCCAAACAGAAGGATATGAGTTTCTGAATTGAGTGTTCCCACTCACTGCTTGGAAAAGTTGATAGAAAAAGGCATATATTGTTGTCAAATTTCAGAACTGGGGAGACAAAGACCCTAAGACCTACAGAGAAAAAAAAACAAACAAACAAGTGATCTTCTAAAGACTAGGAATTGGTATTTTATTATTTACAGCAACACTGGAAGCCACAAATCAATGCAGCAAAGCCTTCCCAATTCTGAGGTTTCTAACCCAGTGTCATAACCAGACATACTCTCGTTAAAGTGTGAGTATGGAAAAAAGATGCATTTTCCTACATACAACTTTTCAAAAACAAGAAACTTTCCTTTATCTCTTTTCTGGGAGCTACTAGTTGATGGTCTCCATCAGAGTGAGGAAATAAATCAAAAACTTAAAAAAAAAAAAAAAAGAAAAAGATCCAGGACATAGGATCCACATAACTTATAAATTAGCAAACTGAAGCTCTGAAATGTTGAGACTTGCCCAGATTCAAGAGAAGATCAAAACCAAATCTTAAAAATTTAAAAAGCTCTCTCCACATTTCTTCCCCGCCCCATCACATTTTCAAAGGATCTTTTTGTTTAAAGGAATGTGTTCTTTTCCTTGTTTAGATAGAGGAGAAAAATATTGGGGGTGGAAATAAATCTCATGTAAGGAATATATTCATCCATGAGCTAGTCAGTGATGAATTTGTGGGTACCAGGGAATCACTCCAGTCTGGCCATGGGAAGATACCAATCCTGCACTTGGCAGGAAAAAAAGGATGATGATGGCAGATAAAGGCCCAAGAGCCTTTATGCCAAAATGAAGATTTTGTCATTGCCTTCTGTGAAACAATATCTGCAAAGATTAATGGAAACTTTTTGTACAGTGATACTTAATCTCTGAGTTTGGGGAGTTAAATTTAAACATTCAAACTGTGGACAAAATTTCTCATCAAAAATGAGATCTCAGGTCACAGATCCTGGTTCAGAGAATGTGCCGATGGGAGAAATTTGGACAGCAAAACAAGGTATTTGGACAACCACACCTCAGCTTACCCAACCACTGATTCTGGAAGGGCTTTCTCTCAGGAAGGATGGGCCAGTTTAAACGCCCTGTGCAATATTCTCACCCTGGAAGATGATGCAACCATGGACTGAATGGCTCCAATCTGGGGTTTTGAGTTAGGTGGGAACAATGTTTTCTTCTGCTGGGAAAGGGATACTTTCAGGTGTCATCACAACTTTGCTCATTTTCGAACAAAAGAAATGTAACACTGCTTGGGAACTGTGAGTCTATCAGAAAGTATGGGAGACCCAAAACTCCCATCAAGTTAGCAACAAAGAGCCTTTAAGCATTGGGGGCCCTGCCTCTTTCAAAGTGTCAGCAAACTTACGTTAGAGATGCTGTGCACCTTCTACCTTCACAGTAGAAGTTCACCAAGACTTGCAGGCTGGTCCCTGAGACCTTCCTCAGCTCTTCCCTCCTCCAAACTCAGCATCGATCAAACAGCATATTGCATCAGTATATTGGTTCCCTTCTCTTCATTCTCAAGGCTATAGCCCAGGTTTTTACTTCAGGCTTTTTTGGTGGGGGGAGGGTTACCAACCTCCTGAATAGTTTTCCTCCTTTTAGGTTTTTCTCTTTCTGTTTCTCCTCCCTCTTACCTGAGTCATCCTTCTTTTTGTTTGTCTGTTCGTTGTTTGTTTTGAGGGGTTTTTCCTAATTTTTTTTTTTACTGAAGTATAGTTGCTGTACTGAGTCATCCTTCTAAAGCAGAGGCGACCAAGTTGCTTCTCTGCCTCAAATCCATCAAAAGCCTGGAGCCTGAAGCTGAATCTGGCCTTTGTACCCCAACACGGAATTAAATCTCAGACACAGGGTTTTGGGTGAGGTAGAAAAGAATAGCTGTATAATGCTTTGCCAGGCAAAGGGGGCCACAGTGGGGTAATGCCCTCAAAAATGTATGTCCTGACCTGGAGCGGGTAGTAAGGAGTTTTATAGAAATGGTTCAAAGAAGGCATGACATTCTTCTGGTTGCTTGGTGGTGGGGTAAGTGGGCGTCAGCATCATCAACCTTCTGGTTCCAACCGGTCTGGGATCTATGTGCCTGTGGGCAGCATACAGTTAACTTCTCCCACCTGGTGGGGTTTCAGTATCCTCAAAACAGCTCAAAGATATTATTGTGTGTGTGTCCCTTGACGGGGAACCAGGACCCTGCCCCAAGGCTGCACTATTGTTTCCTGACTGCTCCTCGCTTGCCTCGCATCCCCTCCCTTCCCTGATTAGCAACTGTTTGAATCTTCCCGTTGGAACTCAGGGAAGGTCATGGAGGCTGAACGAAGACTATTGCCTGTAATCAAGAGATGAGGGCCACAGAAAGGCTTGTGTACCCAGGAGCCCCACAGGATCCAGCTAGGTTTCAAGCCCTCTGTTATGAAGATAGAGAGAGTGAGAGAATCCCAGATTGCTTGCCTGCCTTTCACATCCTTCATAATCTGAGCCCAGCCTGCCTGGGTAACCTTCCCTTCCCCCTGCCCTCCTGCACCCTCTCCTCCAAACACGCCCAGGGCCCCCCAGACCCTGTTGTCCATTCACCATCCCTCCTGTCCACATCGCCCTTGTCCACGCCCCAGATCTTTATTCCTGATGCTCTTTTTGCCAGTTCTGCCTTTTCACTCTCTCCACTCCAGCCCCACCTATCAAAATCCTCTTCATTTTGATGCTGAAATCTCAGCCTCTGTCTACTGGTTCTGAATCGAATCTCAGAGACAGAGTTTTGGGTGAAGAAGAAAAGAATAGCTTTATTGCTTTGCCAGGCAAACAGGGGCACAGTGGGCTCCTGCCCCAAAATGTTATGTGTCCCAACCCAGGGGAGTCTGGTGAGGAGTTTTATGGCAACGGTTCAAGGTTGGGGTTGCTGATAAGATTAGGGTGTGTGTAGGGCCTGCCCTCCTTTAATCTCGTCTCAGATAATCTTCTTGATGAGCTTCTCTCTGGTGGAAAGAGATGAGAAGGACCTCCCTGACAGAACAAAACATAAAGACCCAGACTATGAGAGAGGGTGGTGCATGATGGAACCTGCAACTACCGTAGAAGCTCTTTTGCAGATCTTTGTTTAACCAAATAGTTGGTTTAGCTCTCCATTTCCTGTAAAATATGACTGATGCCCATAGTATGCAGAAGCCCACAGCTAGTAGGCTGCTCTCAGTATATCTGCTCACTCTTCATCCTTCAGTTGAGTTGTGTAATACCAAGAATCAGTTCGTCCATACCTACACCTGTTCATCCCGGTTGTATTTATTATTGTAATTAAATCACTTCATTAAATCCTGTTTAAAATTATGAACTTCCAGTATGAAAAGGAAGAGAGTTGTTGTTTCTATGGAAACTAAGTTAAAGACTTAGGGAAAACTTGAAAAAGGTGTGGGAGAGACAGCTGTAAAAGAGGCAGCAAGAAATCATAAAAATCCAGAAGGATGATAAACTTTGATTGATTTTCAAGTGTCCTTAGGATCTTACTCTACTTTAAAGGAATCAGTACGGGAAATTGTAGACAATGCTGTATAGCTGTGGCTTCTGCCAGAAAGATAACATGTAACTTCAGTCTTGTAGGGCAGAGTTCATCATCCCCACTTTGCAGGTGAGGAAACTGAAGCTCAGACCAGATGATGTTGACACATCTTTCCAGCTGTAATGGTTCTCTGTAAATGAGCAGTGTGTTCAAGGTGCATTGCTCGTCCTTAAAGAACTTTCAAAACTGTCAGCCTATTACAACGCTAGGCACAAAATGGGATTAATAAATAATCATTATTATTATAAAATTTGCTAACATTTCTTGAGCGCTTGTTGGGTGCCAAAGTGAGTGCTAAAATCTGCATTACTTTACTGAATCTCACAATAATCCTGGGAGGAATGTGTTATAACCCCCAATTTATAGATCAGAAAGCTGAGGCTTAGAGAGGTTAATAACCCAGGTGGATCTGTGTCCAAACCCAGGCTCCCCAGCCGCAGGTAATACTGCTCCTTCCCTGACTCCTCCCAATGTCTGCCCGAGGATGCCTCTCTTAATTTACGTGGTGATCATTCTCTGTTCTTTGTTTCTTGCGTCTCCAAAACTCACTCCATACTGGAGTGTCCTGGTGGGTTATAATTAGGCCCTGCAGCTTGCCAACTGGGCCAAAAGTGACTTTCATCCTCCCCCACCGACCTCCAGCATCAAGGGCTTCACCGTCTGCCACACTGCCAGGGAGCCTGAGATCACTCTTGCTCGAGGCGTGAGCCTACAGGAGCCTGCCACAAAGAAACCCTGCTCAGAGAAGATTCAGGCCACATCACTGGCCTCAATAACCCCCGGCCCCTTGGCATCTACCTGCCAGCCTCTGGAAGTTTCATTTACCTCGAAGAAGACAATGAAACATGATCTTCAAGACTCCAGCTCACCAAGTGAGGGCAAAGCATCCAGTGTTGAGGGTGTGGAGAGCCCAGTATCTATCCAGGCTGAGAGTCACCAAAAAACTCCTGGCAGAGATGCTTCCTCAGCCAGGATGATCATGCCAGGGAGATGCAGAGCAGCAAAATCGTAACCTCCACTATGTTCTCCCCGGGACCCAAACCTGTTACTGGGTTGACAGAGTTTAAGACCAGAGGTGGAAATCATGAAATAAAGTCAGAGGCTACGGGATATGGGAGGGAACCGGATCATTCTCAAGTCCAAGCCCAGTGTCTGCAGATGGGCTAGCTCTCACTTCCTGTTACCTGCTGGACCCATATCCAATGTTTAGATCTCAGATTAGATGTTGTCAACTTCCTTCAAGAAGCCTTCCCTGACTCTGCACATTAGCATAGGCTCTCCTGATTTGCATGCCCATAGTCCCTACACTCGCCCTAACACTGTTTTTTATCTTTTTGTCTACATGCTGACCTCTCCTTAGACTTGAAATTAGACCTGCTCACGAGCTGCAGCCTAGCATCTAGGACAGTGCCAATAAATACTTGTCAAATAATCAGGAAGCAACCTGCTCAGTTCGCCCAGGGGACCTGGGACTTGGGACTCGGTTGGTGAAATTGAGTCACAGCTTCCATCTTCCATGCAACCTCAAGGCTCCTGACTCTTCTCCCAGCACAGCTAAAGTCCTTTCTGGACCCTCTGTCTTCCCAGAGACCCAAGGTGTCCTACACTGGCAGGCCTTTCCTGGGGTGACAGTCACTTCCCCAGGTCCCTCTCCCTACCCACGTCCTCCCAGAATGCCCTCAGTCCATATCTCACATCATCATGGAGAGCAGTCCAAAAGAGGAATCCTCAGAGGGTTCAAATAACTGATGACAAGAAAAATGCTGCCCTCCAGGAGTGTTTCCAATGGAAACGGAAAAGTTGTGGAAATATATGATGCTTTCATCAATCTCTATGCTCCGTTCTCCAGTCTACTGTCTTTCATGACCTTGACAGTTTGAAAGTTATTTTACAGAATGTCCTTCATTTCAGGTTTGCCTCTTGTTTCCTCATGACTGTGTTTAGAACGTCCCTTTATTGCCAGAAATACCACAGAAGTGATGTTTCTCCTTCTCAGCGGATCATTGCAAGAGACATGCAATGTTGGCAATTTTGTAACTCTTTGTACTTATCTTGGTGGACGTGTTTTCACCAGGGTAGGATGATAGGTGTCACCCTGTGGGGCAGCTCCAGCACAGCGTGGTGACCGCTCAGAGCAGATCAATGAGAAGGACTGTGGGCTTTGTCGGTACTGGGTGGGGAAAGAGGTCATGATGGCCAGTACTGTCTGGCTTGAGTGCAAATCACTAGAAAGATGTACCAGCATCATGAATACACTTTCCCTGCTTGAGTTCAGTTGGTCTTTTTTTATTATTATTTTTATTTTATATGGGAGTACAGTTGATAATAATTTTGTCTTAGTTTCAGGTATACAGCAAAGTGATTCAGTTATACATATACACATATCTATTCTTTTTCAAATTCTTTTCCCATTTAGCTTATTACAGAATATTGAGCAGAGTTCCCTGTGCTATGCAGTAGGTCTTTGTTGGTTATCTATTATAAATATAGCAGTGTGTACATGTCAATCCCAAACTCCCAATCTATCCTTCCCCCTCCCCATTCCCCCTGGTAACCATAAGTTCATTCTCTAAGTCTGTGAGTCTGTTTCTGTTTTGTAAATAAGTTCACTTGTATAATTTTTTTAAATATTTATTTATTCATTTATTTATCTTTGGCTGCATAGGGTCTTCATTGCTATGCTCAGGCTTTCTCTAGTTGTGGTGAGCAGGGGCTACTCTTCGTGGCAGTGCGAGGGCTTTTCATTGCAGTGACTTGTTGCGGAGCACGGGCTCTAGGCACGCGGACTTCAGTAGTTGTGGCACACAGGCTCAGTAGCTGTGGCTTGCAGGCTGTAGAGCACAGGCTCAGTAGTTGTGGCACACAGGCTTAGTTGCTCCGCAACATGTGGGATCTTCCCAGACCAGGCCTCGAACCCGTGTCCCCTGCATTGGCAGGCAGATTCTTAATCACTGCACCACCAGGGAAGCCCCTATCATTTTTTTTTTTTTAGATTCTGCATATAAGCCATATCATATGATATTTGTCTTATTCTGACTTACTTCATTTAATATGATAATCTCCAGGTCCACCCATGTTGCTGCAAATGGCATTATGTCATTCTTTTTAAAACCGAGGTGTAGGCAGGTCAGGAATCTGTATCTACTCTTCACACGCTTTACCTGAGGAAGCAAAAGGCAGAGACCCATACTGGGTTGACTGTAGGTGAGCAGAAAGCAGTGACAGATTTATGCCCTTAACAAAGAGGGTACCCTTGTGTGGGGGAATGTTTTTGAACTTCACATTCACCAAAGCCTTTTTTCAAGAGGTGGATTTCATCAACGAGGATAAATAACCTTCCATATCGCTGCTTTGAAAAGGCTTTTAAGGAAATGCATGATTTCAATTAAAATGAGAAAATTTGGGTGAGTTGCTAAGAAACAAGACCCTATCTGTGGCCATAGGAGATTGTGCCAATAACTTCTGGTTATAGATGGGTTTCCTTGGAAACAATTCCTAGAAATTCTTAAGTATTAACACTGAGCAAAAATAAAGTCATCATAATAGATGAAGATGAGGGCAGTAAAAAAAGAACTGCTAATTGAGCAAATTGGCCAACTATGAAGGTAATATGTGCCTGTAAAAAATGATATGCAAATACAATAACCTTAATATGTTCTCTGTTCTGTTTTATTCTGTTGTTGTTTTTTTTTCCTTAGATAAAAGTAATACACGTTCACGGAAAAATAATTCTAACGATAAGGAAGAGAATGATGTGAAAAGTAGAGTTGTCCTCCCCCCCCCACCCCCGCCCCGGCTACTCTGAGGCTTTTTCCCCTTTTGCCCTGGGGCTCTTCCTCAGAATTAGCCACTAGCTTCTAAGGTGTCCTTTGAGATATTTTCTATGTAGGCACCAGCATGGATATCTATGTCTTTATTTCATACAAATGAAAATTGTATATTTCATTCACAGACTTGTGATTTCTTTTCTCTCATAAGATGTCTCAGAGATCTTTTCATGTCAGGACACAGAGATCTGCTTCCATCTCCTTGACACCTGTGCTCCAGTCTGGACAACACTGAAAGAAAATGTACTTAACCCATTCTTTAATATTGAGTTACAGTGTTTTATTGTTTGGCTGTCACAAACAATGTTGCAATAAACATATTTGCAGACTCAGGAACATTTAGCTTTAGGGTAAATTCCTAAAATAAAATAGTTAAGTCAAATTTCATATGCATATTTTTAATACTATTGCCAAAATTACCCTCCAAATATATTACACTAATTCATTCTCCCACCAACAGCACAAAAGGATTCTTGTTTCTGGCCCCACTCCTGTCCCTAAGCAGCACTGGTTATTATGCAACCTGAAGATCAATGTCAATCCAACAGGAGAAAATGATATCTCACTTTTTATATTTGGCATTTCCTTTATTTTGAATGATATTATTCATCTTTTCAAATGTTTATTGTCCATTGACATTTCCCTGTATATAGATTGTCTGTTTGTGGCCTTTTCCTCACTTTTCTATTTAATTATCTTTTTCTTATTGATACCTAAGACCCTTTGCTTTCTGAGAAAATTAACCCTTTATGCTTCCAAATACTTATTTGCCTTCTTTTCTTTGAACAAAAATATCAGTTCTTCCAGCCTCAGGGAGTTGTTCTAAGCCTCAGTTAAGATGATATATATGAATGTGTTTTCCACAATGCAAGGTCTTAACTAAAGTATATTGGTTTTCTTGATTTTGTTCGTATTATCAAAGCAGGAGAGTCTAATAGAAAAGGCACACACTCTGAAGAATCCAGCTCAAACCCTAGCTTTGCTGAGGTAGACTGAGTGATCAATGGCCCTAATAGCCTTATGACCTTCAGTCCCCTCCCACTCTGACTCTGGCCTTGGCAGCGTGACTTGCACTGTCAATGCAGCAGTAGCAAATGAAGCAAAGACTTGAAAAAGTGCCCGCACATTTTTTGCTTCCTCTGTGGCTTCTCTGCTATTGCTGTGAGATCATGCTCAGTTTACTCTAAGAAGAAAGACATGTAGAATAGAGCTGAGTTATTCTCACCCAAGTCTTCAGACGTGTGAGAGAGCCCAGCCAAGATCAGCAGAGTCATTCAGCTACCCATAAACTCATGAGCAGTAGTAAGCCACTGATGGGGCGGGGGGGGGGGGGATTTTGTTATGCAGCAAGAGCTAACTGATATACTGTGTAATTAAACTTTGAATCTCAGTCTTCAAATTTATAAATTGGGGATCCTTATCAACTTCATAGGGATATTGTGGGAAATAAAATCTCATTTATTCTAATAATAATGACAGCCCAGTTCTTACTAGTGGGGAAGAAACTCAACCACAGGTAGTGTTTGGGGAAGAGCTGCAAGGGCCTTTCAGCAGTTGTTTGTGCAGCCCTATGTTATAAAGCAATTGTTACTTATACATTTACCTTTAAGATCTGCTAAAATTTCCATGTCTACCAAAGTTGCTTAAAAATACATCCTTGGGCTTCCCTGGTGGCGCAGTAGTTGAGAGTCCACCTGCCGATGCAGGGACACGGGTTCGTGCCCCGGTCTGGGAAGATCCCACATGCCGCGGAGCAGCTAGGCCCGTGAGCCATGGCCGCTGAGCCTGCGAGTCTGGAGCCGGTGCTCCACAACGGGAGAGGTCACAACAGTGAGAGGCCCGCGTGCTGCAAAAAAAAAAAAAAAAAATCCTTAAGCAGGTGGCTTAACCTGTCTGGGTTTCCCACAGTCTCCTCCAGCTCCCCACAGCTTTCCTACCTGGCACACTCTCTCAGCTCTTGGCCATATTATGGGTTTGAAAAGGTTTGTCTTTATCTCTTTGTTCAGAGACCTGAGTTCTCCCTGCTCCCCCAACCCACCTTCTCCTTTTATCCCTCAAACTTATATCAGAGTAATAATTCTAAACTGCAGGCCTACTTTTGCAATTGACCACTTAGCCCTCAGAGGCTTGCCCTAGCCTTAAGGAAGACATCCACTCTGCAGTGTGAGGAATCCAAGTCCCACTTATCCTGTCTGGCCCCTTCCCTCACTGCTTGTGCCAGCTTGCATGTTGTCACACAGCTCCCAAGACATGCCTCTCTGGACTTCAGACACACTGTTTCCTGTGCTCTGCATTACCCCGTCCATCACCAACTCCCCCCCTTGGGTGCCTTATCAATTTCAACCTCTTGAAGCTTTCCCTGACCCAGAATTTCTGAAGCTCAGCACTGTTGACACTTAGGGCCAGATAAGTCTTTGCTATGGGGTGCTTTTCTGCATTTCAGGATGTTTAGGAGCATCCTTCTCTGGCACCCATCCACTAAATTCCAGCATCACATCACCCCCTCCCAACTTCTGACAACAAAAATGTCTCCAGACATTACCAAATATCTCTTGGGGACAAAATCGCCCCTAGGTGAAAACCAGTCTTCTAACCCCACACTTACCCCCACCCCCCAAAGAAGATTTAATGCTCTCAGCCTTCCTGGACCTAATTCTACTCAAGCAATTATATCACTATGTGGTAAATGTTTGTTACCAGTCTGTCTTTCCCATTAAACTGTGGAATACCTGAGAACAAAAACTGCATCTTTGATCCCTTTATCCCTAAGTCTTTGATCAGTTTCTGGAACAGGGAAAGTGCTCAGTGAACATCTGTTAAAGATATAAGATAGAGGGCTTCCCTGGTAGCGCAGTGGTTAAGAATCCGCCTGCCAATGCAGGGGACAGGGGTTCGAGCCCTGGTCCAGGAAGATCCCACATGCCATGGAGCAACTAAGCCCGTGCACCACAACTACTGAGCCTGCGCTCTAGAGCCCACAAGCCACGACTACTGAGCTGGCGTGCCACATCTATTGAAGCCTGCGTGCCTAGAGCCTGTGCTCCGCAACAAAAGAAGCCACCACAATGAGGAGCCTGCGCACCACAATGAAGAGAAGCCCCTGCTCGACCGCAACTAGAGAGAGCCCATGCGCAGCAACGAAGACCCAACACAGCCAAAAGTAAAAATAAATAAATTTATTTTTTTAAAAAAAGATGTAAGATAGAATAGCAATGTAAAAATGAAGAATTGAGTTTCCCAAACCTGGTTGCACATTACAGTCACCTGAGGATATTTTAAAAATACAAATTCCTAGATATAAGCCCAGACTCCTGAATCAGTATCTCAGGGAATAAAAACCCAGGAATATTTACAGTTTAAACTCTAAGGTGATTCTAATGCAGGTGGTCTACAGGAAGAGATGATCTAGAAGACAAATGGCAGTGACCAAACTTTAATATCTCTCCAGACCACCTGACAATGCTCACCTCCATCACTGAAAAAAGGTAGAGTATTCCTCTGTAGAAATCCTTCTTCCTGAAATGGTAAATGGTTGTTTTATGAGTAAAGAAGTTGTCAAAGAAGAACAGAGCTGGAGGTATAATGCTCCCTGATTTCAAACTATACTACAAACCTACAGTCATCAAAACAGTATGGTACTGGCACAAAAACAGAAGCATAGATCCATGGAACAGAGTAGAGAGCCCAGAAACGAACCCACACTTATATGGGCAATTAATCTACAACAAAGGAGGCAAGATTATACAATGGGGAAAAGACAGCCTCTTCAATAATTGGTGTTGGGAAAACTGGACAGCTACATGCAAAAAAATCAAACTGGACTAGTCTCTCACACCATGCACAAAAATAACTTCAAAATTAATTAAAGACTTAAACATAAGACCTGAAACCATAAAACTTCTAGAAGAAAACATAGGCAGTATGCTCTTTGACAATGGCCTTAGTAATATTTTGGGGGAGATATATCTCCTCAGGCAAGGGAAGCAAAAGCAAAAATAAACCAATGGGGCTACATCAAACTAAAAAGCTTTTGCACAGTGAAGGAATCAAAAAAACCAAAAAGCTACCTACTGAATGGGAGAAGATATTTGCAAATAATATCACGTGATAAGGGGTTAATATGCAAAATATACAAAGAACTCATACAACTCAACATCAAAAAAACAACCTGGTTTAAAAAATGGGCAGAAGATCTGAATAGACATTTTTCCAAGGATGACATAGAGATAGCCAACAGGTACAGGAGAAGATGCTCAAAATCATTAATCATCAAGGAAATGCAAATGAAAACCACAATAAGATATCCACCTCACACCTGTCAGAATGGCTATTATCAAAAAGACAACAAATAACAAGTGTTGGCAAGAATGTGGAGAAAGGGGAACTTTTGTGCACTGTTGGTAGGAATGTAAATTGGTCCAGCCACTACGGAAAACAGTATGGAGATTCCTCGAAAAATTAAAAATAGAACTACCATACGATCCTGCAATTCCACTCCTGCGTATTTATCCAAAGTAAACAAAACACCAATTAGAAAGGATTTATTCACCCTATGTTCACTGCAGCATTCTTTACAATAGCCAAGATATGGAAGCAACCTAAGTGTCCATCAATAGATGAATGGATAAAGAAGACGTGAGCTATATATATGGCAATGACAAGATTTCATTCTTTTTTTTATGGCATCTTGTCATTTTTGGCAACAAGATGGACTTAGAGGGTATTGTGCTAAGTGAAATAAGTCAGACAGAGAAAGAAAAATACTGTATGAATTCACTTACCTGTGGAATCTAAAAAAAAGAACAAACATAACAAAACAGAAACAGAATTATAGATACAGAGAACAAACAGCTGGTTGCCAGAGGAGAGGGATGTGGGGGCGGGAGGAAAGAAATAGGTGAGATTAAGAGGTACAGACTTCCAGTTGCAAAATAAATGAATCATGGGTATGAAATATACAGTGTGGGGAATATAGTCAATAACTATGTAATATCTTTGCATGGTGACATATTGTTCCTAGACTTACTGGGTGGTGATCATTTTGAAATGTATAAAAATATCTAATCACTATGTTGTATAACAGGAACTACCATAGTGTTGTTGTAAGTCAATCATACTTCAAAAACAAACTCACAGAAAAAGAGATCAGACTTGTGGTTCCCAGAGGTGTGGGTGGGGAGAGGGGGAGTTGGATGAAGGTGGTCAAAACGTACAAACTTCCAATTATAAGATAAATAAGTACTAGGGAAGTAATGTACAACATGATAAAGATAATAACTGCTGTATGTTATACATGAAAAATGTTAGGAAAGTAAATCCTAAGAGATCTCATCACAAGAAAAAGAATTTTTAAAAATTCTTTAATTTATATCTATATGAGATGAGGGATGTTCACTAAACTTGTGGTAATCATTTCATGATGTATATAATTCAAATCATAATGTTGTACACCTTAAACTTATACAGTGCTGGATGTCAATTATATCTTGATAAAACTGGAAGAAAAAATTTTTTTTTTGTTTCCAGGAAGCTTCCAGAAAAGGCTTGGAAGGACTCTACATGTAGTCAGGGGGACCCTTCAGCCAGAATGGCATGTAGAATTTATAAAAATATTCCCTTCCGAGGCAGAACATTTAGTCAGCCTTGGTTTCCTATTCCCACGGCCCACCTGTGACCAGTGGAGCCCTGCCCCTCAAACTCCATGGGCCACAGGTGGCTCCTTCTCAGTAGCCTTTCCTTCCAGCAGAGCTCAGAAGAATTTTGTGGTGGAGGATAGAGCATCAGCTCCCTCCTGCAGAAGTAGATGAGGGCTGGGGGTTAAAATGGTGCCGTTTGTTTAGAAAGGTATGCACCATACAAAGCAATGCTTAAAATACATTTAAGACGAATAGAGTTGTGGCTGATGAAAAGTCTCTTTGTAAGAGGGCGACGGAGGTCGGGCCTGAAAGAATGACTGATGGCCAGAAATTCATCAGGAGGCAGGGCAGTGGGGGTGGAACTAGATTAGGAAGTTGACAGGCTTGAAGAGAACATCGTCATTCACTCTGCCCTGACAGGCCATGAGCAAATGTTAACGGAGTGGGGCGCTGTCAGCAACCTGAGCAGGCATGAGGTCCCCCCCTCTCTGCCACAGCGGGAACCAGCCATCTCTGGCGCCTTTAATGGTGTTGTTACATTCTGAAAGCTAGGGCTCCGTCAGAACGCTTTTTAGTCCAGGATGTCTGTATTAGTTAGCTGGGGCTGCCGTTACAAAGTACCACAGACTGGATGTTTTCAACAACAGAAATGCGTTGTCTCACAGTTCTGGAGGCTGGAAGTCTGAGATCAACGTGTCCGCAGGGTTTGTTCCTTCTGACGGCTATTTTCTTCTTGGTTGTAGATGGGCCACCTTCTCCCTACGGCTCTTTACATCATTTTCCTCTGTATGGGTCTGTCTCCAAATTTCTCCTTTTTTATAAGTGAGGCATCCTAATGACCTTATTTTAATTTGATTACCTCTGAAAAGACCCTATATCAAAATAAAGTCACACTGTGAGGCACTGGGAATTAGAACTGCAACATAAGAATTTCAGGAAGGGGGACGTATAGTCAACCCGTAACAATTATGTCTCCCTGTATCGACTTATCCTCACTTCTCACCTCCTGAGTGTTCCTGATTGCCCTTCTCTTTTTCTCCCCTCCAGACCCCTCAACTCTATCTGTGTGGTGCCTTGAGGAAGCTGGGGAATCTGCCTTATTTCACCAGAATAACTTATTGTGGTAAATTTAGGAAGATCATGTGCTCTTGGAGAAAACAGACCTGGGTTTAAATCTTGGTTCTAAGCTGTAAGAGCTGTATGCCTAGGACAAGTTACTTAACCTCTCTGAGCCCCAGTTTCCTCATTTTATGGTAAAGAGGTACCTGGTGAGCCACATCTTTAAACATTACCAGTTATTTCTGCATCTGGAAGTGAAAACCAGGAGTCACTATGGAGCACATTTTGTTCTTGAGGAAACAATTATTAAAACAGCCTTCGTGGGTTTGCGAATGAAAAGTAGTTAACATCTACTTCCCTGGGAAGAGTGTATGGGACCTTTTGTGGCCAAAATCAGGTCCTTCACCTTAACTCAGGGTGTGGTCTCTGAGAAAAAGTGAGCATATTTTCATAGCTCCAGGAAGGATCCTCGGCATAAAAGACTAGAAACTCCATCCCTCCTTTTCAAGTATAAAGCAGGACTTCTTAAACTACCAGCAGTAAACGACTTTTTCTTTTTAGTTTCCAATCCACCACAGGTGTGTGGTTTTGCAAAACACAATCAAAATGTATTTTAAAATATTAAATAAAAAAGACAAAATGCAAGCCACCATTTTTTAGTATTAGATTCGACAGACATAAAACTAACTCTGTAAAGTTGCTATACAATGTTTCTAGATGCTTACTGTCAATTTCTAAACCTATGTTTTTCAGCCAGTAACAAAAAGTCATGGACAGGTCCCTAGCAAAAGACCATACTTTGACTAATACCAGTTTAAGGTATAAAAGGGGAGTCTTCAGCCTTCATGATGGACAACCCAAGGCAACCATCCATGGGGGGCAGGGGGTGATTAGGGTTATAATATTACGAATGCAATACATAGCTTCAGACATTCACAATAAGTGGGCTTCCCTGGTGGCGCAGTGGTTGGGGGTCCGCCTGCCGATGCGGGGGGCGCGGGTTCGGGGCCCGGTCCGGGAGGATCCCGCGTGCCGCGGAGCGGCTGGGCCCGTGAGCCATGGCCGCTGAGCCTGCAAGTCCGGAGCCTGTGCTCCGCAGCAGGAGAGGCCGCAGCAGTGAGAGGCCCGCGTACCGCAAAAAAAAAAAAATGCTTTCTCATCCAGAGCAAGAAAATAGACTTGAAAGTCAAACTTCGTCAAGCGAAGAATAGAGTAGCTTGAAAGTGTCTCTTTCCACCTTTAAAATATCAAGATACAGGCATGGAATATGAAATCCGTTTTGCTTTATGCCCGGAGTGAGGAGAAGGTAGTCCACCTCTCAGGTAGGTATGGACATTATTATTAATATTTAAAATCGGAGTAATAACTCATTAAAAAGTTAATAACACCTTTCATATGTTTAATGATTAACAACTCATAAAGGAATTTCACATCTGATGCACATTTATGTCTCACTTTCCCTAAAGTCTTATTTTTACTCTTATTTTACAGATAAGGAAACTGAGGCAAGAACAGAATCATCTTTCCCAGACATGGAGGGAAGGTGAGGTATATTCCAAAGAGTCACAACAGGAGGACTCTTGTCCAGTTTACACCTGGGGACAGAGTAAAGGAGTAAATGGTGTAAGGGAGACCTCCCATCTTAGTCAGAAGTCATTGTTGGTCGTCACCACCTTCACCATCATCATTAATCATCATTGGCCCTATTATGTACCAGACAAATGGGACAGCAGGAAATAATGCAAGGTTCCTGCCCTCGAGAACCTTACAACCTGTATGTGATTTTAGGCAAGTAGCTGAGACTCTTTTCTTGACTACAAATTGGGATAATAAAATTGCCTACCTCTGAGTGTTTCTGCAGATTTAATGATAAAATGCACATTAAATATTTAGCACAGTGCAAGGCACAGAGTAAGTGTCCCTTAACTATTTTGTACTTAGTCTTATATGAATTAGCCAAATATACACCTGTTTGCTAATTAGAATGACTAACAAGTCATTGTCTATACACGTCTTCATGTCTTTGAAATGCTTATATTTTCATGTATATTAGAAAACATCACTAAATAAAGTAAGAATTCTATCTACTGAAAGAAAGAATAACCAGACATCGACCCAAAAGGAGGACTCTAGAGAAACAGCAAGAACATATCCCTGGAACATCTTAATAGTATGTCTTTCCACCACTTTCAGCAAGTTTAGCGCAAGCTCTGTTTTCCGCTCTGTGTTTGCAGTGACAAGTTTTGCTGGAAGCAAGAGATAGCTGCTCCCTACTTGTTCCCACCGTGGATCCTGGGACAGGCTGTGGGGGAGGAATTGCTAGGGGATGATGAGAGAATTTGTGTTTCAGGGAGAAGCCAATGCAAAAGCCAAGCAGACAGACACCTCGGCTGAGATGGAAATACGCATGTGTAGCAGAAAAGCAGAAATTGTGGGAAGTTGAAGTTAGAGGAGCCATAGGGACTTTCCAGGAGCCTGGACACCATGCCAGGAAGTCAGGAGGCCACTGAAGACAACGTTGCTGGGACAGCTCCACTGGCAGCAGAGCAGAACAGGCTCTCCTGGCCAGAGCCCTTGGTCAGGAGTCCCTGTGTGAATTTTCTCCCAGCCCCTAGCCCAGGCTCCTCTCACGTTACACAGGTCCCCTTCCTTCCATTGTAGCAATCTTCGCAGCCAGGGGCATGACAACTTCCTGTAAGTGGCTAAGCCCCTCAGGTGATTCTAATGCTTTCCAGGCTTCCCACCACTGCCCTTTACAAAGAATCATTTGTAACATCTCCTTGGTATGAACTGTCAAATTGTCCTTCACGGAGGGAACAGACAACGGATCTTGGCTCTGAGCAGTCAGGGGGAAGGATGCAGCTGCTGGGTGTGTACAGAGGAGAAGAGTCTTCTCCAGTGGGCTTGATCCCATCCCTACTTCCATTCTTAAGGCAGAGAAAGTGTGACTCCCCTTGGACACATCCTCAAGTATCCCTCCTTGTTGTTTTGTTCTCCAAGGTTGCCTTGGTTTCATGGTAACATAATCCCACCTATTGAAGTCGGTTTGTCCTGCCATCAGGAGATGAAGAATTATGGAGAGGAAAGACTTCTTTCTGAGCATCAGAAAACCTGGATTCAAGGTCTGGCTCTGGGGCTAATTTGCTCTGTGTCTTTCAGCTGGTCCTATTCACTCTCTGGGCTCAAGGAGGGTTGAATAGGGGGATTCTATGGTCATCTAGTCTGGCCCTGCCACAGAATTAGACGTGTGTGTGTGTGTGTGTGTGTGTGTGTGTGTGTGTGTGTGTGTGTGCGCGCGCGCTATCGTAGTAAGAACATTTAACAAATGTTTAAGTGTACAATACTATAGGCACAATATTTGTGGTTTTGACAGTCAGCCCATCCATTCTACCTTAGAGACCAGTGGTCCTGTCAGAGCCGGGGCTAACACACATGCTGCTGCAGGTGCCCACTGGTGCCCGGCTGGAGTCCTCACAGAATCCCAACCCGCCTGGAAACAGGTCAGTGATGAGCTGCACGTGGAGCCTGAATCGGGGTGGTCCTTCTTGCACCACTAGGTGTCACTGTCCTACCTTAAACACCCCTCCTTAAAGTCTCAGCCTGATTTATTGGAAACTCTTCCACAGTTTTTTGGTTCTTGGCATTTGGATCCAGTTTGCATCTATCTTTCTGAACACTTCCCCCCAAAGACTCAACACAACTATTTACAGGTATCTTCACACCTTACCTCCCTGCCTGCCAGGTTTTTGGACTTGACCAGTGACATGGAATATGAGGGGCACATCTGCCCAAGCTAATGGGTCTAGCCCCTTTATTCATTCAATCATGAATTTAATGAGCACATGCTATGTGCCAGGTCCTGTGATGGGAGCTGAAGACTCAGAGAAGAAAGGCACCTCCTCCTCCAGAGCTCACAGTAGACATGGCAGTGTTACTATAACCTGATGAGACAATGTTGACATGAAGGACCCCATGCCATGAGCACAGGGCAGAAGGAGCCCTCAGGCCCGCCTTGCTTAGGTAGGGAAGCTTCATAAGGTTTGTCACAGCATTTAGGCTGACACTTGAAATCGGCACAGGTCTTGTGCAAACCGTTGGGATAGACTATGCCAGGCTGATGGAATGGCATCGGCAAACAGGCCAGTTCCATTAAGATTAAAGAAAGCTTTTCCTATAAGGACTAAACCATATTGAAATCAATTTGGACCCAATTACCTTGCATGGGAGGAAGACCAGGCTTCTGCCCCATTCTTTGTTTACGTACAGTCACAACAGTCTGAATTACCCTTGAGAGCAGGGATGTGGCCTTTCATTTTTCTGACCACAGTGGAGGTGAACAGTAAATCTTAATGGATGAATGAATGAACGATTCACTTTACCAGCTAAGTTAAGCTACTACAAAGGCCGTTAGATTTTGAAGAGTCCTTTTTCCTGCATTAGCTCATCCTCTTTCTCTGGGTGAGCGATTCTGCAGGCTGACCAGGCTCAGACCACTGGCTGTACTTTTTTACATCAAGAGTCTCTCTACTCCTTCAGGAACGTTCCCTGGGGCAGGTGGCCTAAGGAACTAATAATACAATGAAAGCTTGGAAGCATGTGTGCTCACCCAAGTTGGGTCAAAAAGCAGAGAGTGACGTGTATCTGTTAATCCCATACGAACTAACACATAAACACCACTATCTATAAAATAGACAAACAACAAGGACCTCCAGGGAACTATATTCAATATCTTGTAATAACCTATAATGGAAAAAAATCTGAAACAAACACAATATTGTAAATCAGCTATAGTTAAATTTTTTTCGAAAAAGAGAGTGAGGTCCTGTCTGTGCTAATCTCACAATCTAGACCCCTTGGCCTTTAGCAAAAGAAGTGAAACAGCTCAACAACTCACTCTCTGTGGTGGTTTTTCACTCCCAGAACTCCCAAGTGTTTGTTTCTGCCAAAACTCATTAGGAGCTTTGACACCTGGAAGAGTTCACACTAGATGGAAGGTGGGGAATGGAATGAACAAGATATGGAAGGAGAAAGGGGCACAGGAACGATCCTGGCTCTGACCGGGCCGCTGTGAAGGTAGGCGGTGCAGAGCATGGTTGAGGGTTTGGGAGGGAAGAGGGCCAAAGTAAGCAGAAATAAACTCTGAGTCTTTTTCTGCCAAAATCCTTCCACAGAGAGCCCTATTTCCACACTCCTTGGCCCAGTATTCATGGCCACCACGGCCTGGCCCTGACCTCCATTTCCAAACTTTGCCCCTTTCCATTCCTCACCCACACACCAGCAGAATGGGCCACCCACACTCACCAGAAGGGCCCACTGGTAGCCAGCTGTCCCTCAAGCTCAGCTCCTGGGGTCTCCCCGTAGATACACTTCATCCCACATCTACCCCTCTGGATAGACCATGCTCTCTCTTACCATATTATTTTCCCCCTTTGGCAAGTTTTTGTTTAACCTAGTTAACCTTCAACGTCACTCCTCTTGGAAAGTCTTCCCTGATCACCCCCTGGTTGAACTTTAGGACCCTCGTCTTGCACACCTGGTACCTGCTGTTATCATAGCTCTTTTTACCCTGCTAAGAAATTATTAGTTTGTGTGTCTCTGAATTCTTGAGCATCTTAATGACAGGTGTCATGTCTCTCATTGCTACAGCACCAGCTCCAGCATAAAGCTTAACACATAACAGGTATTTAATTAACATTTAACCATAAAGTACTCAAAGGCAGAGACTAGACGCTATTCACCCTTGTATCTCTAATCTCTAGACCATTGCTGGGCATGGAGAAAGACTCCAACATGTGTTTGTTGAACTAATGCAGCTGCAAGCTGGGACGGTTGGACATCCACATTAAAAGAGTTATTATGGTTGGGTGACCAACTCATCCCAAGGCAAATACTGAAAGTCCCAAATCCCAGGAAATTCTTCAGTCCTGGGCGAAGACCAAGATAGCTGGTTACCCTACACTATAGCCACAACCCACTGCCAGGAGGGACCAGTAGAAGCTCAGTACATAAATTCATGATATTTAATCATATTCATTTATTTGTCCAATCAACCAATATTTCCTGTATATATACACAGATAACTAGATCCTGAAAAAGTAGTAATTTGCAAACATTTGGATACATGTTCTTTCTTTGCTCAGTTCATTACTTGGAGAGGCAAAGCTAACAAAAACCAGAGTCTGTGCTTCAATTGGTCAGCCTTAGCTGAATGAATAAAACTATCCCTCTAACTTGGCAGAAGATGATAAAGGATTTCATTGAAAGGACCAATCATGGTTTGTGTTGGAGGCCAGGGACCTGGTCCTAGTCCAAACAGTGGTGCCCTGAGCAGTTGGTGTATCTATAAAAGAGGGGCTCATAATGGTACTGGTGCTTCTCTGTAGAGTTTTTGTGGAAAGCAAAAGAAACCAAGGCTTTGCAAGTTGAAAAGTAAGCAGCACGTATTAGCATCGTCAGCTTCACCAGCCTGTCAGTTAATCATAAAGTTGGTAACTTTATTACAAATTCCTGACAGTGGGTAAGTTCTGCTGCCAGTTGGATTACAGGAAGTCAACGTTTTCCAAAATCCTACTTCCCAAATATTTGTGGGGAATTCCAAGAAATGAGTTTGGTCACTCCCTGCAGCAGCCAGCACTGCCCCAGGTCCTAACAGTGCCACAGAGGATCTGTGCCAGCTCTGAATCTGTGTCCCAAATGCCACTGCTGATATGGGACAAGCCACTGCCCCTCGAAGCCAGGAGGAAATAGCTCTTTTTGTGTTTTGTGCAGATGGCAGGGAGGGTTCCCACAGCAAGAATGCTTGAGCCCAAAACGTTATAATCACCAGGGACCCAATGCTTGCCTTTGGGGATTTATACAAGTCAACAGAGTGGATGGAATAAGTGCTGACATTAGCTACCTCCATGCATTCTTCTTTCTGGCATTTCTTGGGATCTGTTCACTGCGTCATTTCTTCTCTTAGGGTAGTTGTTCTCAAATGGGGGCAATTTTACATCCCCTCCCCAGGGTACAGGCCATGTCTAGAGATATTTTTGGTTCTCAAACTAGGAATGAGGGCTGCTAATGGAGTTAAGTGGGTAGAGGCAAGGGGTGCTGCAAAGCGTCCTATGATGCATAGACAAAGCCCTCCACATCAAAGAATTATCCACCCAAAATGTCAGTAGTACTGATGTTGAGAAACTGTCTCTGGGTGATTTTTTTCTCAGGAATCCTGTTACTCTCCCTTCTGATGTGGCCTCCATGGAATCTATTGTTTCTCAGTCATGTTTCTTTATGTCTAAAGTCTAAGGTGGATAGGACTTAAATCTTAGTCCAGGTCCCTGGTACTCCTGTAAATTAGCAGTGAAACATAATTGTGTATCTAGGCTTTCTCAGAACTATTCAGCTCGTGGCATATAAGCTCTAACCCCTGCCCACTTATATTATTATATTGAAAGTAAGTTGCAGATCCTTCCATTCAATAAATATTTGATGAGCACCTACTCTGTACTAGGCATGGTATCAGACACTAGATATGCAATAATTAATCAACCAGACATCGCCCCTGCCTTCATGGAGAATACGGCATGGCTGAATTACAAATTTTAACACACACCACGAGGAAAAGTGGAGGGTACTATAAGGGCATAGGATGGGAAGGACAGCTTTTAGGTCGGCGAGGGGGAGAACATCTCCCTAAAGAAGTAATGTTTGGATCGAGACCTGAGGGAGGCAAAGAAGTGAGTCCAGTGAAAAGCGGGGGCGGGGTGGTGGTGGAAAGAATAAGCACAGAGGACTCTTGAGTGGGGAAGAGATGGAGCCCTCAAGGAACAGAACAAAGAATATGTGGCCAAGTGTGCTGTGATCTAATCTGTACCTTTTCAAGGTTGCTCCAGCTGCCATGTGGGTGATGGGTTGAGGGTCACCAGTGGAAGTGAGAGACCCCCGGGAAGGCAAATGCCGTGGTCTGGGAGGTGGATGGGGGTGGCCTGAGCCACAGGATGACAGTGAGGACAGAGCCAGACGTCTGAGGCCGTGGGAGTCTATATCCAGGGATGGGCAGTGGCTGGGCACACGGGAGACCAGCTATCACTGCGTGAACAGCTTCAGAGAGTGAGGACTCATCGGAAATCAGCCTTCCCCTGTCCTGCTCAGCATTTCTACTGGGAAGGAGCCACACACATCAGGGGCTGGTATCTTTTCCTACGTTGCACTTGGCTTTTTTGCTGTTTCTTCAATTGGTTGAAATATTGAGTGGTTTTTATTTATTTATTTGTGGCTGTGGGGATGGAGGGAGGGTGATAATAAATGGCTTGTCATAAAACCTAATTTCCTACGCTTTCAAGAGCTATTCATCCTCCTCTCGGCTTGATGCCATTTCTTTCTGGAGTCAGGCTGACCAAGAGCAGCCCATAGCCAGGGGCTTGGGAACTTCTCCCGGGAAAACCTTACTGTTGGCCTGGGCAAGGCTTCCTGAGAGTTAGACTTCCTTAACCTCAAGTCAAACCCCAGCGTGACAACTAGTTGGGCAACAGACGAGATCACTCCTTCCAGGGAGATCCTGGCAGGCGGGCCCACTCTAAGAGGGTAGCTGGAACCAAAGTGCCCGAACTCAGCTCCTCTGCCTTCGTTGCCATGGGCAGTGACCATCATCTCTGCAGAGGACTCTGTCCAACGTGTCAGGACCACTGCCATCCAGACCAGAAGGTGTCAGCAGGCCTGGGCCTTGATTTGGGAGACTGGAGAGATTGTGCCTACAGCAGGGATGACCTGCTTGGGAATAACTGAGCCCCTAGGGCAGAGTGCAGAGGACACCAACAACACAGCTGTTTTCAGGTAAGTGCCAGGAGCCCACTATAGGGGAAGTCCAGGTGGGAGGTTTTACTGAGCACCTACCGGTAGTAAGGCCTGAAACATGATAAAAACCATAGTTCCTGCCCTCAAGGAACTAGCACTTGGTTCAGGAAGCACACAAATAGGTTAATAATACTAACAGGATGAGTCTTACGATGGAAGTGAACACATAGCATTATGGGGGTGGGAGGAGAGAAAGGAAGAAGCGCCTAACTCTGCCAGGGGAATCAAGGGAGACTTTCAGGAGGAGGTGATAATTCTCTGGTGGTTCCAGACAGCCCACTGGAACCACCAGGGTTTAATTAACTGAACTTAGAAAAACAAACAGAAACACCACCACACATTTTTAAGGGTATACCTCATCCATTATTCATTTAAAAAGAACCACCAAGTGAAATTAATTTCCCTCATGGATTTTTTTTTTCCCCTATAAAATTACTCTGAAGGGTGAGTTTTCAAATAGAAAAATTCTCCTTTAAAAGTAAATCGCTTTTACACTTGGCATTTAAATCCAAGCACCAGAAGTATCTATGCTGTACAGGAAACCCATCGTCCTTCAGGTGTACTTGACAAGACTTCCGGGAACTGGACCTTTGCTGGGGGGAGATAAAAGATAAAATGTGGGGTGAGCCACACGTGCCCAGCCCTGGTCTTCTACCGGGGATACACTTCCAGGATGAATGAATGGGGGTGGGGGTGGGTGATGGGGAGGCACTAGTAACCTCCATTTGATGCCTGTGGCCCAGGCTGCAGAAACAGGATAAACTTCCGAAGCCCTGATCCAAGACTCCTTGTTAGAAAGAAGAAAATTCTGGGATTATTTTTTCTAAAAGCTAACTTTCAAGGAACATTTGTATCACACTTCATCCTGTTTGTCCTAGAGAGAAACCATGATGCAAGTTGACAGTGACAAATAAGAATTAATACTCCACTTCCATCCTCTTCCCTCCTCCCAGTTTTTAGAAAGGGAACCAGTAAGTCAGCTTATAGGTCTTCACTGGGCAGTCACTGTGTGAGGCCCTGAAACTCCACAAGGCCAGGGGGTGTGAGGGGCAAGTGGTGGCGGGAGTTGGGGAAGAGGAGAGAAATATATTAATTTATAAGAACATAACATTTTGCCATTCACAAAGCCTCTTCACTTATATCACCTGATGTAAATCTCTCCAGTAACTCGCTGAGGTTGTAGGATCAGAGCAGATCACCAATTTACTAAAGAACTGAGAGGAGATTCAGATAAATTCATATCTGAGCTATGAAATCAACAGAAATTGTTGTGACATTGAAATGCTCTTGTAATAAAAAAGAAAATTCAGATAACAAACAAATGTAGTTCATCTTGAAAGAGAAGAGATAAATTCCAAATAGAAGCAATAAATAGGTTCTTGCATTATTTGATAATCCAGTTAATGAAGAGGAGGGAATCATATAAATGCATTGAAACATTTTTGCTGGTTGACACATTGACAAGGACAAACTGATTAAAGAACAGTCTCATTTCACAGAGTTTAATATAAGTACTATACAAGAACACTTAAATACAACTTATGTACAATATCTTTTTAAACTTGATAGGATTTCTCCCAAATTGACAACTCTAAAAATTTATACAATATAGGTGGAACTAAAGAAAACTCTTAGTACTCTTAGCAATGAAATAAAAATTTTGATCAACATGCCAAAGGAAAGAATACAGTATCTTTCTATCCTCTCTATAGACAAAGATATTAGAAAATCATTGTTCTATAGAAAGATAATCAGACAGTAATTAGCCAAAAAGGTAAGCAAAAAGAGTATTATTGAAGTATGCCATGTAGTTAAATAATAATAAATATTAGTTTTCTAAATTATATAATGTTTACGGTATTTTTTACTTTTTCTAAAATAAATTTATTTAATTAATTTATTTTTGGCTGCGTTGGGTCTTCGTTGCTGAGCACAGGCTTTAGAGCGGGGCTACGCTTCACTGCGGTGCGCGGGCTTCTCATTGTGGTGGCGTCTCTTGTTGCGGAGCACGGGCTCTAGGCACACGGGCTTCAGTAGTTGTGGCATGCGGGCTCAGTAGTTGTGGCTTGCAAGCTCTAGAGAGCAGGCTCAGTGGTTGTGGTGCACGGGCTTAGCTGCTCCACAGAAGCCCTTTACTTTTTATGGTTTATGGTGATTTCTTTCCTCATAGTGAATATAAGTTTTATAACTAAAATTTTGTATTCACAGTTTTGTGTTCTTTTTCTTAAACATGGCCCCCAAACTGTATAAGTTTTAGCCTCCACAAAACCTGGACCTTCCCCTGATTTATGCCCATTTTGCAGGTGAGAAAACAAACTCGGGCAAAGTCTTACCCTTACCCAGGGTCACGCTGTTAGAAAGTGACAGAACCAGACATAAAGCCAGCTCTTTTCCTTCACGATGTTGTCTCTGCCCTCAAAGAGCCTGAATGCGTTATATAAATCCCCACACATTTCCTTTGCAGAGGCAGAAAGAAAGTAAGGTAGAACATTTAAGAAACCCAGACGCCTCACTCAAGTTTCTAAAGAGAGGTTCAGTGTGGCCTATAGTGCACATCGCATCTCCCTTCAGGACCGGTGTCTGGACAGAAGAATTCAGTTTACAGTCAGCACCAGCATCACTATTCTAGGCTCAAAGCAAGCCCAGAATCAAGTACGCCCATGGGAAGCAAAGACAGGTCACATCAAATGCATTCAGGGACTTCAGGCTAACTAATTCTTCCTGAGCCCCTACTGTTTGCCAGGCACTCACACCTGCATTTGTCTTAATCTACATGAACAATTTTTTTAAGGATGAGAGAATAGAAACTCAGAGTAACATGCCCAATATCACAGATCTAGTAAAAACCAGACACAAGCTGCAAAGCCAGATCTGCCCCAAAGCCCATCTCCAGTTCTCCAGGGGGTTGTGGAATTCAGAAAAATAATCACCTACTTATGCCTGAAGGCCAAACTAGAGAATCATTAGTGAAAAGCAGAGAGATGGGTAAGTAGTAAACATCCTTCCCATTCGCTCTGGTTCTCATTTAAAGTCTGGGGCAAACCTGACAGCAGCCATGGCATTCAAAGCGTTCCAGGAGCCAAACAGACTATGAGAGGTCTTAACCAGGAACCATCCCACGCCCAGAACCCAGTGGGATAATCTGAGTTGTAGCTAAGCTTAAGACAAGCATCAGTATTTGAAAGGGAGTACTAAGGATTAAATCCACACACAGAGCAAGAGAGCTTGTGCTAACATGAGAAATAGGTTGAAAGCAGGTTGGAAAGAAATATCAAAAGTTTCAGAAAACAGATTGTGAAACAGTCACAGCCAATAGATTTCTGTTGTTTTTTTTTTGTAATCAACATATTAAATATCATGCTTCCGTAAATAATGGGAAGGGAAAAAAATGCTTTGCTTTACAATAAATATTGGCTATCCATCGTCCTCAGGCTGATCACGTGGGGCATCAGTGAGAGTGTTCTATGTGGGCTTTAGCTGAGTAGGATCCAGTAAACATATACACAGGGAGGGTCACCTCCAGACAAGGTCATGGAATCCCTTATCTCTAGAGAATGCCAAGGCAAGAATCATGGAATTTTATGCTCAGTTCATAATAAAAATTGACTGAAAGCTCATGGTTGTTTTTATTTTGTTTTGTCTAGTTCTTAGCCACGTTTCTATGGTCTTATGAATAATGAAAATCCCAATGGACCTTGTGGTCATAACAACCATGGCCTGGATTGAACCTAACGCAAGAGTTAGAGGTGGTAGGGAGACAACTGACTGTGACTTCCAAGTGCTTTCATTGACATGTGGCCCCTGGAATTCAGACAAGCAGGCCTACAGGGAGGCTTTGTTCTGTAGGGGAACTGGAGAGAGGCCTGGAGCCTTTCCAAGCCTAGAGGAACTTGGCTGGATCCAGAGGAGCATGAAAAGCCCAGCCCCAAGGCAGCCTGGGGACCTTGGAAGCCAAGGCCAGCAAAGGAACGGCTTGTCCCCCTGACAAAGATAAGTAGGGCCTGGGGGGCTGTTTCATTTACATGGTGTTTTCCAACCTTTACGCACAAATTCAGAGTGAACTCTGCTTCTCACCATCAGCAGCCTTGTTGGGCAAAAGTCCTGATCCTTGGCCTGATAGCCCCAAACCCTCCTGGAGGAAAGAAAAAACTACCAGGTATCCTGGAGGTATCTGAGGTTGAAAAGAAAGAGCACTGCCTATAGAATCCAAACTCCTGGCTATGTACAATAACACAATAATTTAACCCACTGCACACTCAAATCTTATGCCTTTGCCTTTTGCATATTCCTCGCTTTACGTCAAGAAAACAAGACAAATTTTCAGTACCTGTTTTTTCCAATTCATGATAAGTATTACTGATAGAATTACCACAAAACAGCAATGAAACTGACAACCATGGAAACTCTACAGGCTACAATCTGTTATAGGCAAAAACTAACTGAAGAATCATGTATTATTGGGCATGCTATAAAATGCAAAAAGAAAACAAATGACCTGAGGGGGAAAAAAATCTGTTTTGAAGAAATAATCAACAACAACAAAAAGTAAAACTGTCAAAAGGTAAAACTGCACTCAGTAAAACTAGCAAAAGGATCCAATCTTCTTGCTAATTTCACATCTAAAAAATTTTATCTGGGAAAATTGAATTTAATAACTATAAGGGCCAAAGAGGGAAAAAAGTGGAAGCAACAATAATGAATACATTTTTTCAAGAGCAAAACAAATGACAATAACAAAAACTAACAGCTACTTCAAAGTTTATTATAAAATATACACAGGAAGAATTAATCCAGATCAACATCAATAAAATAAAAGTAAAACCGGGGGCTTCCCTGGTGGTGCAGTGGTTGAGAGTCCGCCTGCCAATGCAGGGGACACGGGTTCGTGCCCCGGTCTGGGAAGATCCCACATGCCACGGAGCGGCTGGGCCCGTGAGCCATGGCCACTGAGCCTGCGCGTCCGGAGCCTGTGCTCCGCAACGGGAGAAGCCACAACAGTGAGAGGCCGTATACCGCAAAAAAAAAAAAAAAAAAAACCTTCTCAAGTACTGCATTTTTGGTTTCTTGCCTGGTGTCAGCCCAGGGAGACTTCTTTTTTTTTTTTTAACTTTTATTTATTTAGTTAGTTATTTATTTTGGCTGCACCGGGTCTTAGTTGTGGCACGAGGGATCCTCGTTGCAGCATGTAGACTCTTGGTTGCGGCATACATGCAGGATCTAGTTCCCCGACCAGAGATCGAACTCAGGCCCCCTGCATTGGGAGTGCAGAGTCTTATCCACTGGACCACCAGGGAAGTCGCCCAGGGAGACTTTTTAAGGCCAACCTACCTGATGCATACTCTATCCCCAGACTCAGCCCTGAATAATTCCATGAGTAGCTCTTGACATCACTAACTTTATTGCTCATTTTCCTACACAATGCACACCTGCTCATTGCCTCCTTAAGTTTGACACAATCAGCTACTCTTGCCACTTTGACCTTGCCTCCTCTCAAGGCCAAGTTCATTTCTCTACCTAGGTTGAGCTCCTCAAGACAGCCCTTCCAATACCTAAGGCATAGGTAGCCCTGCCACCAGTTTCATCATGTCATCCAACAACAAAGCTCATGTACTTTCAAAATGCCTTCTTCCTGTCTGTCTTTTACCCCTGGCCATCTACTATCCAGCCTAGCTAGTATCAGGGCTTTTAAGTCATCCCTCTGGTGTCTCACCCCATTTCAGCTGACAGTTTGCTTCCATTTTGCAATATATTTGCCTAGACTTTACAAAAATCAATGAGTTCAGGATAACAAGTACAATAGCCTCAGGTGGCCTCCCGAAGATTGATACCATGTGTTTGTTGACCTAGTTATTGTATTTCACTGTTACCAGAAGTCAACTGATTAGGCAATTTTGAAAGTATTTTGCATCTATTTATTTCATTTTCACTAAGTAGAATGACCCTGTGTCAAATAAATAAATAAAATAAACAAATAAAACTCAATTGTTTATTTCCAAAAGTAGGCTTAATGCCTGGCAATCTTAATACTTACATAATTTGCAAGAATGCTGGATCCACATTCTCTTTGAAGTCAATAATGCAAGCCTCCAATTTTCCACCACTACCATTCCAATTGGGCCAAAAGATTTAGAATAATTTAGCATCCAAACAGGATATATATTCAGCATGGAAAGAACAAAGAGATTATCATTAAGTCTTTGATTAAATCACATCTTCTATTCTAGGCCTCAGTTCAGTTTCATCACCAGTAAGAAGAGCATTTTTTTTAACTTTTATCTATCCTCTAAAAGTCTGAGAGTCCTTTGGGTTAGGGATTGTATTTCATTTTTCTCTGCATCCCCAATGCAAAACACAGTTCTGTCAAATAAAAACATTAGATTAATCTTGAAAGAATGAATATCCGTGATCTATGAAATTGTAACTTCCACGGAAATATCCAAAACCCCTGACATCATTAACAGTTCTGTAGGGCAGTAACAGCCAACGATTTATGATGAAAAAGAGCCCCAGGCACATTAAAAGCCTGTCCCAAGTTATGAAATTCAGTTCTAGGCCAGGATCCTAGAGGGACAAAATGGAAAGTATGTCAGACTCTGCTTTAATTCAATGCAGCACTTGAATCTGTGCTCTCTTGGGCAAACCACTGGACATGAAGAAACCACAAATCTGAAGATCAGAGAGACCTGAATGTGAATTGGATTCCATCAGTCCCTTTAAAAGGTTTTGGTTTTAAGAAACAGAACTTCCCTGAACAACGCTAAGCAAAAGGTGAGTTTTTTGGAGGAAGAGATATATCAACATGAATTCACAGGCAGGAAGTGCTGACAGGTCCCGGGAAGACTTGGTTCCAGGAACTGGACCCACACCCTCCAAACCAGGCCACAGACCCACCCATCATTGAGACCCCTCTCTTTGGGGCCATTCCCTCTTCCCTCTGCACATCTCTCTACAGAGCAATTTTCCTCTTCCACTCAAAAACAGGCTAAACGTGGCTGCCCAGATTCTGTTTTCTGCTGTGTGCCCATCACCACACACTTCTTCTCTGAGTGAGGATAAAGGAAGATGGATTACCTTTTTTTTTTTTTTGAATCAACATATAGTTTATTATTTTTTTATGGTAACAGATTTTTTTTCAAATTGAGCTTTTAAAAAGCACATTTAACTACAAAAGTAAGATTAAATAGGTACTAATAAAATATATTTGCCCTGAAATGGTTAAGAAAATACAATGTTGATGCCCACATCAACAGTACATTATACATTACACGCATTACTTAAAGGTCATTTTCTTTTCAGTAATAATGTCGATAAAACCACAATATTTATTGCTTATATCAAGTGCAGGTTAAAATCCAGATAGCCTCCAAAAACAAATCCTTGTGATAAAGAACATCTCAGTCTGGTCAGGTGAAATCTTACACTTAACATGTATGAATACAGCTGAAAACGTACCAGATCTTAAGAAGTTTTCAAGTCTTGATTTTAGGGAGTGAGTACAGTGTGAGCAGCGCCCTGGGGTGCTGGGGGTACTGGACATCCCACTTCTCTGTGGGTGTCTAGTCAACCACACCTTCTGGGGTCTGAGGAATTTGCTAAAAACCCCGTGATTCACCCAACACTGTCAGCTACCAGTGCCGAAACTTGCAGGGCAAAATTAGTTATTTATAGGGTGTTTTGCTGAGAAAACAGTGTCCAGCCAACAAAAGCACAAACCAAAATGACTGACACAAACCCCATCTTAGTGAGAATAGGTTGCCAATAAAACCGTCTTTTCCTTTTTTCGTTTGGTCTCGTTCAGCCTCTGCTTCATCTGCTACACCTTCTGAGCTGTGCTCTTTCCTGTCCCCCAGAAGGCGCTTGCGCAGGGCACTCTCACTGTTTTCCTCAGGAGTATCTTGCATTTTTAGGACAGTCCTGTATATCTGTCACCTGTCAGTTTTTCTTCTAGGCCTATCCTGTTGCCATTGTATTTTTCACTCATTATTTTGGATGGTGACTGATCAAAAACAGGACATAACGTCTTCGTTAGAAAGTTCTTTCCACCATTTCTGTACACTTGAATCTCCCTTTAGAAACTTCACTCCTTCTATTAGAGTCATGTATGAAAATCTGAGTGGATCTGGTGTCTGAGTCAGCCCCATTCAGCATTTTCTCATACTCAGTAACAGTTGTTTAAGGTTAATATTGTCTCCTTTTTCCATCAGAACAAGACAAGTGTCCACCAGAGAAAAGGTGCCTGACCACCCGATGCCGGCACTACGGCGGATCACCGCAGGCCCGTGTTCAGAATTCAAGGAGCCAGATTCTCGCACTTTAAATAAGAAATTGAGAAATGAAACTGGTGATTCAGGCACTCCGAAATCTGGCCAGGTAGTATAATGAAAGTGAAATACTGTTCTGTAATTTATTATTATTTTTTTAATCTTTTTTTTATACAGCAAGTTCTTATTAGTCATCAATTTTATACACATCAGTGTATACATGTCAATCCCAATTGCCCAATTCATCACACCACCACCACCACCACCACGCCGCCACTTTTCCCCCTTGGTGTCCATACGTTTGTTCTCTACATCTGTGTCTCAATTTCTGTCCTGCAAACCGGTTCATCTGTACCATTTTTCTAGGTTCCACATATATGCGCTAATATACGATATTTGTTTTTCTCTTTCTGACTTACCTCACTCTGTATGACTGTCTCTAGATCCATCCATGTCTCAACAAATGACCCAGTTTCATTCCTTTTTATGGCTGAGTAATATTCCATTGTATATATGTACCACATCTTCTTTATCCATTCGTCTGTCGATGGACATTTAGGTTGCTTCCATGACATGGATATTGTAAATAGTGCTGCAATGAACATTGGGGTGCATGTGTCTTTTTGAATTATGGTTTTCTCTGGGTATATGCCCAGTAGAGGGATTACAGGGTCGTATGTTAATTCTTAGTTTTTAAGTTTAGTTTTTAATTTTTAGTTTTTTAAGGAACCTCCATACTGTTCTCCATAGTGGCTATATCAATTTACATTTCCACAAACAGTGTAAGAGGGTTCCCTTTTCTCCATGCCCTCTCCAGCATTTGTTGCTTGTAGATTTTCTGATGATGCCTATTCGAACTGGGGTGAGGTGATATCTCATTGTAGTTTTGATTTGCATTTCTCTAATAATTAATGATGCTGAGCAGCTTTTCATGTGCTTCTTGGCCATCTGTATGTTTTCTTTGGAGATATGTCTATTCAGGTCTTCTGCCCATTTTTGGATTGCGTTGTTTGTTTTTTTAATATTGAAATGATGAGCTGTTTATATATTTTGGATATTAATCCTTTGTCCGTTGATTTGTTTGCAAATATTTACTCCCATTTTGAGGGTTGTCTTTTTGCCTTGTTTATGGTTTCCTTTGCTATACAAAAACTTTGAAGTTTCACTAGGTCCCATTTGTTTATTTTTGTTTTTATTTCCATTACTCTAGAAGGTGGATCAAAAAAGATCTTGCTGTGATTTATGTCAAAGGGTGTTCTTCCTATGTTTTCCTCTAAGAGTTTTACAGTGTCCGGTCTTACATTTAGGTCTCTAATCCATTTTGAGTTGATTTTTGTGTATGGTTTAGGGAGTGTTCTAATTTCATTCTTCTACATGTAGCTGTCCAGTTTTCCCAGCACCACTTATTGAAGAGATTGTCTTTTCTCCATTGTATATCCTTGCCTCCTTTGTCATAGATTAGTTGACCATAGATGCATGGGTTTATCTCTGGGCTTTCTATGTTGTTCCATTGATCTATGTTTCTGTTTTTGTGCCAGTACCATATTGTCCTGATTACTGTAGCTTTGTAGTATATTCTGAAGTCACAGAGTCTGATTCCTCCAACTCCGTTTTTTTCCCTCAAGACTGCTTTCACTATTTGGGGTCTTCTGTGTCTCCATACAAATTTTAAGATGTTTTGCTCTAGTTCCGTAAAAAATGCCATTGGTAATTTGATAGGGATTACATTGAATCTGTAGATTGCATTGGGTAGTATAGTCATTTTCACAATATTGATTCTTTAAATCCAAGAACATGGTATATCTCTCCATCTGTTGGTATCATCTTTAATTTCTTTCATCAGTGTCTTATAGTTTTCTGCATAAAGGTCTTTTGTCTCCCTAGGTAGGTTTATTCCTAGGTATTTTATTCTTTTTGTTGCAATGCTAAATGAGAGTGTTTCCTTAATTTCTCTTTCAGAGTTTTCATCATTAGTGTATAGGAATTCAAGAGATTTCTGTGCACTAATTTTGTATCCTGCACTTTTACGAAATTCATTGATTAGCTCTAGTAGTTTTCTGGTGGCATCTTTAGGATTCTCTATGTATAGTCTCATGTCATCTGCAAACAGTGACAGTTTTACTTCTTTTCCAATTTGTATTCCTTTTATTTCTTTTTCTTCTCTGATTATCGTGGCTAAGACTTCCAAAACTATGTTGAATAATAGTGGTGAGAGTGGACATCCATGTCTTGCTCCTGATCTCAGAGGAAATGTTTTCAGTTTTTCACCATTGAGAATGATGTTTGCTGTGGGTTATCATATATGGCCTTTATTATGTTGACATAGGTTCCCTCTATACCCACTTTCTGGGGAGTTTTTACCATAAATCGGTGTTGAGTTTTGTCATAAACTTTTTCTGCATCTATTGAGATGATCATATGGTTTTTATTCTTCAATTTGTTAATATGGTGTATCACATTGATTGATGTGCATATATTGAAGAATCCTTGCATCCCTGTGATAAATCCCACTTGATCGTGGTGTATGATCCTTTTAATATGTTGTTGAATTCTGTTTGCTAGTATTTTGTTGAGGATTTTTGCATCTATATTCATCAGTGATATTGGTCTGTAACTTTCTTTTCTTGTAGTATCTTTGTCTGGTTTTGGTATCAGGGTGATGGTGGCCTCGTAGAATGAGTTTGGGAGTGTTCCTTCCTTTGCAATTTTTTGGAAGAGTTTGAGAAGGATGGGTGTTAGCTCTTCTCGAAATGTTTGATAGAATTCACCTGTGAAGCCATCTGGTCCTGGACTTTTGTTTGTTGGAAGATTTTTAATCACAGTTTCCATTTCATTACTTGTGATTGGTCTGTTCATATTTTCTATTTCTTCCTGGTTCAGTCTTGGAAGGTTTTACCTTTCTAAGAATTTGTCCATTTCTTCCAGGTTGTCCATTTTATTGGCATAGAGTTGCTTGTAGTAGTCTCTTAGGATGCTTTGTATTTCTGTGCTGTCTGTTGTAACTTCTCCTTTTTCATTTCTAATTTTATTGATTTGAGTCATCTCCCTCTTTTTCTTGATGAGTCTGGCTAACGGTTTATCAATTTTGTTTATCTTCTCAAAGAACCAGCTTTTAGTTTTATTGATCCTTGCTATTGTTTTCTTTGTTTCTATTTCATTTATTTCTGCTCTGATCTTTATGATTTCTTTCCTTATGCTAATTTTGGGTTTTGTTTGTTCTTCTTTCTCTAGTACCTTTAGGTGTAAGGTTAGATTGTTTGAGATTTTTCTTGTTTCCTGAGGTAGGCTTGTATAGCTATAAACTTCCCTCTTAGAACTGCTTTTGCTGCATCCCATAGGTTTTAGATCGTAGTGTTTTCATTGTCAATTGTCTCTAGGTATTTTTTTATTTCCTCTTTGATTTCTTCAGTGATCTCTTGGTTATTTAGTAATGTATTTTTTAGCCTCCATGTGTTTGTGTTTTTCACATTTTTTCCCCTGTAATTCAATTCTAATCTTATAGAGTTGTGGTCAGAAAAGATGCTTGATATGATTTCAATTTTCTTAAATTTACTGAGGCTTGATTTGTGACCCAAGATGTGATCTATCCTGGAGAATGTTCCGTGCGCACTTGAGAAGAAAGTGTAATGTGCTGTTTTGGGATGGAATGTCTTATAAATATTAATTAAACCTTTCTGGTCTATTGTGTCATTTAAAACTTCTGTTTCCTTATTTATTTTCATTTTGGATGATCTGTCCATTGGTGTAAGTGAGGTGTTAAAGTCCCCCACTATTTTTGTGTTACTGTCAATTTCCTCTTTTAGGGCTGTTAGCAGTTGCCTTATGTATTGAGGTGCTGCTATGTTGGGTTCATATATATTTATAATTGTTATATCTTCCTCTTGGATTGATCCCTTGATCATTATGTAGTGTCCTTCCTTGTCTCTTGTAATATTCTTTATTTTAAAGTCTATTTTGGGGAGGGGGAAGGGTAAGCTGTGACAAAACGAGAGAGAGGCATGGACATATATACACTACCAAGCATAAGGTAGATAGCTAGTTGGAAGCAGCTGCATAGCACAGGGAGATCAGCTTGGTGCTTTGTGACGCCTGGAGGGGTGGGATAGGGAGGGTGGGAGGGAGGGAGATGCAAGAGGGAAGAGATATGGGAACATATGTATATGTATAACTGATTCAGTTTGTTATAAAGCAGAAACTAACACACCATTGTAAAGCAATTATACCCCAATAAAGATGTAAAAAAAGAAAAAGAAACGTCTATTTTATCTGATATGAGTATTGCTACTCCAGCTTTCTTTTGATTTCCATTTGCATGGAATATCTTTTTCCATCCTCTCACTTTCAGTCTGAATGTGTCCCTAGGTCTGAAGTGGGTCTCTTGTAGACAGCATATATATGGGTCTTATTTTTGTGTCCATTCAGCAAGCCTGTGTCTTTTGTTTGGAGCATTTAATCCATTTACATTTAAGGTAATTATCGATATGTATGTTCCTATGACAATTTTCTTAATTGTTTTGGGTTTGCTTTTGTAGGTCCTTTTCTTCTCTTGTGTTTCCCACTTAGAGAAGTTCCTTTAGCATTTGTTGTAGAGCTGGTTTGGTTTTGCTGAATTCTCTTAGTTTTTCCTTGTCTGTAAAGCTTTTGATTTCTCCATTGAATCTGAATGAGATCCTTGCCGGGTAGAGTAATCTTGGCTGTAGGTCCTTCCCTTTCATCACTTTAAGTATATCATGCCACTCCTTTCTGGCTTGTAATGTTTCTGCTGAGAAATCAGCTGTTAACCTTAGGGAGTTCCCTTGTATGTTATTTGTCATTTTTCCCTTGCTGCTTTCAATAATTTTTCTTTGTCTTTAATTTTTACCAATTTGATTACTATGTGTCTCGTCGTGTTTCTCCTTGGGTTTATCTTCTATGGGGCTCTCTGCACTTCCTGGACTTGGGTGGCTTTCCCATGTTAGGGAAATTTTCAACTATAATCTCTTTTCCTTTCCCATGTTAGGGAAATTTTCAACTATAATCTCTTCAAATATTTTCTCGGGTCCTTTCTCTCTCTCTTCTCCTTCTGAAACCCCTATGATGCGAATGTTGTTGCATTTAATGTTGTCCCAGGGTCTCTTAGGCTGTCTTCATTTATTTTCATTCTTTTCTCTTTATTCTGTTCCACAGCAGTGAATTCCACCATCTGTCTTCCAGGTCACTTATCCATTCTTCTGCCTCAGTTATTCTGCTATTGATTCCTTCTAGTGTAGTTTTCATTTCAGTTATTGTATTGTTCATCTCTGTTTGTTTGTTCTTTAATTCTTCTAGGTCTTTGTTAATCATTTCTTGCATCTTCTCGATCTTTTCCTCCATTCTTTTTCCTAGGTCCTGGATCATCTTCACTATCATTATTCTGAATTCTTTTTCTGGAAGGTTGCCTATCTCCACTTCATTTAGTTGTTTTTCTGGGGTTTTAACTTGTTCCTTCCTCTGGTACATAGCCCTCTGCCTTTTCATCTTGTCTATCTTTTTGTGAATATGGTTTTTGTTCCACAGCCTGCAGGATTGCAGTTCTTCTTGCTTCTGAGATACTGTTCTGGCTTCACCACTATTGGTAGTTCCTAACTACAACAGATGGACTGTGTAATAGGACTTCACGTCTTCTGACAGGAAGAAGACTGTCACACTGAATCCCGTTTCCTTAAGTAGCATCTCTCCTTCGCGTTTTGTTGGCCAGTACTGTGCACACTTAACCTATTATTTCTCCACAATTCGGTTTAGTGTGACAACTGCTTTAGTCTTTTGCTGCCAAACCATGAGCCAGAAATGACAACCTGAATTAGGAAGCGGACACTCTCTTAAGATGTAACTCCTCTGCTCCTCTTCTATGTCAACTAAGCTGGCATTAATAAATCATTTTCAGCATTTTGCAGTTTAACACGACTGTCATCATATGGGCTTACGTCTCTATATATGTGTTGATTTCTGTTTTCTGGAAACTTGGCCACTCTGAGGCTAGTCATGTGACTCACTGCGAATTTCCGAGCTCCTTCCAAGAAGCTCTGAGGGGACGCTCGGGATGCCATGCTCTGGCCGCCCTGCCACAGCCCAGCCACCCTCCCCAGAAGCTGGATCCCTGTTTCAGCCTTTGCATCAACAGGGGAACACCATGGCCTTGGAATTAAAGGAGCCATTGGCTTTACATAATTGTGCAGGGGAAAGAGGATAGACTTGTTTTAAGTAAATTAAAACATGTTCAGAGAGGAACTGAGTCTACATGAGCTGCAAATAAATAAGGAAGAAAATAAAATGGCATTCCTTAAAATTCACAGTGGGGTGAAGAAAAAACTTTGACTCATAGGCTTTAGATGTACAACTTTAGGATTGGATGATGTGCCCAAGCACACTTCTTATTTTGTCTCAAGCCAGACTGCGATGAGGTAGAGAGAATGAGAGGTGAAGAAGCAGAGAAAGTGAGACAACCTGCTCTCTCAAGAACTTGAAACTAGGTATAAGGACTATGAGACGGAAGCCCAAAGCAGAGTGGGGTGAAGTTGGTGTGTGTGTGTGTTTGTGTGTGTTTGTAAGAAAGATAAGAACTGCACCTCTCTGTGAGCTGAAAAATAAGATACCAAAGAAAAGGAGAACTCAGAAGCAAGATGCTGGAGAAGGGAGTGGTGCCAGGAGCACAGATGAGGGAAGACACTTCTTCCCCCCAGATGATGGAGCTCCTACCAGCTTTTCCAGCTCCTCTCCCAACACGGCTCCAACATGTCCTGTTTTCTAGGCCCTCTCTCACTCTGTCTATGATCATGTCACACTATCTCATGCCTTCATGGTCTTGTACACATTGTTCCCTCCACCTGGAGTGCTGGTCACCAAATTGTCTCCTATTGAACTCTGACTCGCCCTCTCAGACATGACTCACAGATCACTTTCTCTGGGGAACTTTCCTGATTCTTCCATACAAGCAAAGTAAATGCTTCCCCTTTGGTGTTCAAAGACTTGTAAGATACACTACACCCCCCACCAGAGTGGAAGTACCTCGAGGGGGAACGCCTATGCCCAATTCATATCGATTGAACATTCAAGAGATTTTGAATGAATGAATGAATGACGAAAGGAAAATCACTGTGTGCTTTAAGAGCTTTGAGATGGAGAAGAAAAGTACAGCCTCTTGCTCGGCTGAGAAGGATGGGACGGGGTGAAGCTTGGGGAGAAAACAGAACTGTTGGGACAGTCTCTGATGGGAATTCACTGGAAAGTCAGAGATGATGGAAGGATTTGGAAGCAGAGTGATAGCCTAGCCAAATTTTGCATGCCAGTGGCATCAACTAATAAATAGAAATCCACAAAATTGAAGTTGGTGACCTTCCTGTAAAGGAAAAAGCAACTCTCCCACACCCAATAGCTTTATCTGAGAAATAAATTAAGAGTGATCAAGTCAGATTTGTGAGACCACAGGGACAGAGTCTCTCAGACAGCTGGGGCTTTCTAAAAGGCATAAAAATACCAACATTCTGTCAAGGCCCATGATCAAAGCCTTTCCAGACTCAACTCATGAAGAAGAAAATCCACTTAATAGTATTAAGAAAATCTTTGACTTCTAATCTGTTGCTGTGCAAAAATTTGAATTTTGCTCACCAAGTAGAATTAAGTATCAATTAGAATGTTTTTTAAAATCTGTATGGTAAACATGATTTAGCAGTAGTAACTGATTTGTGTGGCTAGTAAGAAATCATCAGATATAAATCTAATAGAAACTTGAGTGCACTTGCCTCATCCCTTTCCCATTACTGGAACTCTGCAATACCAGAACATCATGGAATGTTAGACCTCGGAGGAACCTTGAAGAACGTCTAAGCCAATAACCCCATTTTATCAGAGGCCAGGGAGGAAAAGTGACTTTTCAGGCCCCTCATCTCATTAGTCGTGGAACTCAGCTGGAAACACAACTTTTCTCATCTTTCCATCAAATGGTCTTCCCTCTGCACCATGTCATGAAAATAAAGTTAAATTATGTTCAATTAAAGAATTATTCAGTATGGTTTGCTGTCCAAAAGAATTAGCTTAAATAATGTTTTCATGCCAAAAATGATAACCCCTCAGATAGCCAGAAAATACTATTGTTTTCTGGAACCCTTCGTTTGCTTGGAGCTTCAGAAAGTCTTGGTTTTACTGGACGAACACTACATGCTCTAAAAGTTTGGAAAAGAAAAGATTGTGACTGATGTAGGCAATGGTAGGTAGAGGATGGGAAAGAGAAGACTTGACCAGAAAGCCTGGAAGAATGAACTGAATCCACGGAGTCATGAGAAAGAATCGCATCCCTGACCAAGATAAAAGAAAATATCACAATGAAAGATTCAAGGGAAACTGATTGCCAAGTTTGGATTGGAATTAATTTGTTTAGAACAGTGTTTCTCAGAGCGTATTCTACAGAACACTCGTTCCATAATATGCTCTGTAAAAACATAGTAATAGGGGCTTCCCTGGTGGCGCAGTGGTTGAGAGTCCACCTGCCGATGCAGGGGACACAGGTTCGTGCCCCGGTCCGGGAAGATCCCACATGCCGCGGAGCGGCTGGGCCCATGAGCCATGGCCGCTGAGCCTGCGCGTCCAGAGCCTGTGCTCCGCAACGGGAGAGGCCACAACAGTGAGAGGCCCGCGTACCGCAAAAACAAACAAACAAACAAAAACCACAGTAATCATAGAGGAGAAATTCCGTGTTCTCATGATTGAGAGATGCTATTCACCCTCTTGAAGAGCCCTGGTACACATTAGGTTATTAAAGGTGCCAAGTGTTCCTACAGTCAAGTTTATTTTTTTTTTGTACGATACTTTAAAAATTCAAAAGCCATTCTTAGCTCAAGGGCCGTACAGAAAGATGCCACCACTCGATTTTTAACTCTTTGCAGACGCCTGCCATTGAGGCCTCTTTCGTGCTTTTTTTTACATAATGCTTGTTAATATCTTATGACCCCTAGTTCTGTTGGAGACATTTGAGAAAATACAGTTTAGAGAAATGACTCTCGAATATTGAACATAATGATCCACTGGGGAGCATGTTTCGTGCAGCTCCCTGGGCCTGGAATCTGCATTTTCTTCAAGCCCTCTAGGTTGATTTGGCTACGGGTGGTCCAAGAATCACACATTGAAGGGAACGCTGACAGTAAAGGAAAAACTAGGGGGATGATGACCTTGGGGTTGAAGGTCAAGAGGTGGCCACAGACAATGAGGGAAAACTGAGCTAGAGCTCAGTTATCCCAGAGAACATTTCCAAGCTTCTCTAGGGGAAAAATGCCATCTCCCTGAAATAAGCAATGGAAGATTTTCCTGAGAGGAGGAAGAGCTATAGCCCTACTACCCAAGGTTCCCTGTGCCCTTGGGGATGTCTCACTAAGCATCTTCTGCCGCCACCACTGGAGACTGGTGGAGTGGGTGAGGGGGGCTTCCCCCCTTTCCTAAATTTTTTGTGGTACAGCTGAGCAAGGAGAGGCGTCCATTCAGGGCTTCAGTAAATCTTCTGGAAAACAAAAGAAGAAAGAGAGCAATATGTATGTGAATAAACTAGCTCTCAAGCCTTCACTCAGCTCAGTACTAGGCTTTCTTCTCCGGAGCTTGTAGGCTTCACCCTGTAGAAGCTTCTAGCTTGTTTCGATCGTGTGGGTGACTTCAGAGGTGTGCCTTAGTCGGCTCAGCTGTGCGTATCTCTTCCCACCTCCCTGTTCAGTGAGCGCCTTCATGTTGGTAGCTTGAAATCAGCCATGGTGGGAGTATTTACACCACAGAAATCAGCAAAAAGCAGGGCATTGTTTATTTATCTATTTTTCAGAGCTAGTTGTTAAACAGTTGTCAACACATCACTGCTTCAAGCTCACCATCCAGAATACATCATAGCTCCATGGGTAAAAGTGTAAGCTGTATGTTCACACAGACCTTGTATTGAATCCCAAGACCATCTCCTTTACTAGTTATAAAACTCTTACTCTCTCAGAGTCTCAGTCTCCCTTTCTGTAAAACTGGAGATAATCACTCCTTCCATTGTAGGGCTGGGATTCCTATATAAAGAAATTTAGCCCAATACCTGACACAGGGTAAGTTACCACAGGTGAGTCTAGACATCTTAAGGCCTTAAAAGTAGAACCAAAGGAGGCCCTGAGAAAACCAGGAGTTCTCCATCCTTCCCACCTAATGCTTTCCAAGGTTCACTTTCCTGTCTGAGAACCCTGCCTCTTCCACTGGTGATCGACAGTGAGAATATTTTCAGAGAGCTCTCCCTTGACATGCAGGATTTTTTTCTATAGATTAAACTGACTACTTTTATCAGGATACAACCCAATAAAGCCCCGCTACCACAAGAGATGCACCTATACAGTAGCAGGTGGTGTATGTTTTATTACAGCACCTCCAAACCAATAATTACGCCTTGTCTAGAGCACTTGCTACTTTCTTTCCCACGCGCAGACCTCAAGGACAGACACTGTGTCTGGGTCCCCTGTTATATAAACTGAACACAGATTTCTTGAATGACTGAGACAGCAATTCGCAAGAGAACATGTAAAATTTTTATGAATCTTAATGTAGATTTTACTTTCCTGCCTGAGTAAGTAAGAGCAGTCTGAAAGCAGTCAAGCCGTCCCCAGGTGTCTGAGATGCTATGAGGCCTCCAGACCCTCATTACCAACATCAGTTCTCCCCACCTGGTACTGTAGCTGGAGAAGAAAGCTGCCCTAAAGCCATATTAGCCACGGGGCAGCTCAGAGATGCTGATTGTTTAGACTAAATCCCTGAGATCCTGTTGTTTTCTTGTTATTTGCCTCTCCTGAGGACCGAGACGATTCACAGTGAGGTACATTTCCACAATCCAGGTTGATTAAGTCTCAAAACCCAGATCTCACTCGTCCGGTGAAAGCAAAGCTACGGGACCTGAAAGTTCCCTCCCTTCTGCCCCTTCCAATCTCTCTTCAAGAGCCCAGCTGTCTTCCGCAATTCTCCAAACATTTCTCTTACTTCTGTTCTAAAGGACAGTCCTTTTTTTCCAAAGGACTTTAATTGATTTAGATCAGAAATTAGTATGCAACACACAGACCCAGATATGTGAGCAGGGAGAAAGATCAACGTGTCACTTATTTCATTCGCTGTAATTTAATTACAAGCAGAAATTCGTTGCAGTTGTGTGTTCCCCGTAGCCGTTGATGTTCGGAGTGTAAGGACAACTTCATTTGAAAGAGGTTTCCAAGAAGAGCGTCTGCAAAAGTCGGGCTTGGAAAATTCAGGTGTCTGCAGGAAATAGCTTCCAAGGTAAGAATAACTCACTCCTTAACATCCTTTATTCAGGAAATATCTGTCACAGGTCTACTACGTACATATTGCACGGCATCAGGTACTAGAGTCTGGGACAGGAAGCCCCTGCCCCACAAGGGAGCTTACATACCAGTGAGGGATCAACACTGAAATGTTGCCTACATTAAATAAAGAATTGATGATACGTGATGATAAATATCACAAAAGGGAAGAACTACGAGAGGAGATGGTAGAGCTCTGCAGGTGTTAGGGGTGGTTCTCTGAGGAACAGACACTAAAGACAAGATTTAAAAGATAAGAGGTGGGCCTGGCATAGCATAGAGAATATTTTAAACTAAAAGACTACGAAGAGCAAAACATCCCAAGGTGGAAAAGAGCAAACCAAGAAACCGAAACATCAAGGTGGCTGAACTGTAGTGAGGGAGAAAGGCCCTCCCGTGGGATGGTCAAGGCAAGGATTTTGGCTATTTTCTTAAGAGCAATGGGAAACCATGAAAGCATTTCCAACGAGTGAGTGGCATCCTCAGCTCTGTATTTTTTTTTTATAAATTTATTTATTTTATTTATTTATTTTTGGCTGCGTTGGGTCTTCGTTGCTGCGCACGGGCTTTCTCTAGTTGCGGCGAACAGGGGCTACTCTTCGTTGCAGTGAGGAGGGCTTCTCATTGCAGTGGCTTCTCTTGTTGTGGAGCACAGGCTCTAGGCGGGCAGGCTTCAGTAGTTGCAGCACACGGGCTCAGTAGTTGTGACTCGCGGGCTCTAGAGCGCAGGCTCAGTAGTTGTGGCGCACGGGCTTAGTTGCTCCACGGCATGTGGGATCTTCCCTGTTGTTGTTGCCTCTGCCACCAGGCAGAGGAAGAAGAGGCACAGATAGAGACCTAGTCCTGAGTCAGACACGATGAGGGCAAGCCGGTTAGTAGCCCTGTGACCTTGCACAGCTGCTTTGCTTTCCCTCTTGTGCCCCAGTTTCAGTATCTTACTGCAAAATGGGGCTAATCCAGCTGTCTCCTGGGGTTTCCTGAGGGTTCCTAGGAAGTAAATGGGTTCATCCTTGTAAAGATTCTTTAGCACAGAAGCTGCCCCTGAGAAGCCCTCAATTTAGACCCAAGTTTGAATCGCACCTCGGCCACGTAGCCTCTGTGACTCGGGCAGGTTAACAAAGTTCTCTGGGTCTCAGCTTCCTCAGCTGTGAAAATGGGGATGTAAAACCTACCTGGAAAGGTGGTGGTGGAGATCAAACGAGCGAGGGCTACTCAGTTTTATTTCTGCCTCTGTGTCCGCACAGGGAGGGGCACCAAGAGTGGGCCCCTCTCAGAGCTGGGAAGGCGGGAGGTGGAGGGAATAGAAATGAGACAACTTTGAGCGCAGACCCAGGACTTCAGACGCAGCCAGGTAACGCCCACATTCCATACCCACCTCTCTGCCTAAAGAGGATGAAAATTATTCAGAGTGAAGTGGAATCTGCCAGATATCCCTGGGGAGAGACTCTAACTCGCATTTAAAGGGATGCTGGAAACAGATATGCTGGTGAGGTAAAACCCTTCACCTTGGACCTGCTCAGCCCTAAAAACGTGCATCCTCTGCTCCAACAAGGGAAACAGAGGAAACCTCCCCAAGTTGCTTTCCTGTTTTGCAGTTGAGGAGGGTGGTTTGTGTTTATTCTGCCAGCAAGTCAGCTTGCTCGGAGCAGTGCGCTATTTTTTTTTATTTTTTATTATTATTATTATTTATTTTTTAAAAAAAAATAAATTTACTTATTTATTTGTATTTATTTTTCGCTGCACTGGGTCTTCATTGCTGCGCGCAGGGTTTCTCTAGTTGGGGTGAGCGGGGGCTACTCTTTGTTGCGGTGTGCGGGCTTCTCATTGCGGTGGCTTCTCTTGTTGCAGAGCACAGGCTCTAGGCATGCAAGCTTCGGTAGTTGCAGCACACAGGCTCAGTAGTCGTGGCTCGCGGGCTTAGTTGCTCCACGGCATGTGGGATCTTCCCAGACCAGGGCTCGAACCCCTGTCCCCTGCATTGGCAGGTGGATTCTTAACCACTGTGCCACCAGGGAAGCCCCGGGGTGGTGCGCTTTTATTCCCTTATTCCACACAGTCACGAACAGCCACTTGGTGCCAGGCACCTTGCCACAGAGCAGTGAGCCTTGATGTGTGCCACGAGGACCTCACAGTCCGTGCGGGCAAGGGCAGTAGCATCAAACGCCACGATAAGGGCTCCCATGGGGGCCAGGACACGGAGCTGCGGCGGCCCAGTTAGAGAGACTTCATCAAGGAAGGGGGTATCTGAGCTGTGTTTTGTACTGAGTAGAATAAACGAAAACAAAGCCGGCACCCTGAGCTGGGCACTGCTCAAGCATCATCTCTGAGTTGGGAAGAAAGGCAATACAGGTGGAGGAAAGAAACCGTGTGGGCAAAGGCACGGAGGTGGGGGAGGGGATCTCAACCCCTGAACTGAGCCACCAAATACCCCCAAGAAAAGGCCTGACCAATCAGAATGGAAGGGGAGTTGCCAGAGAATTCTTCATACCAAGGCAGTTCAGAGATGAGATAAATCTAAAGAGCAGCAGAGCTAGTGAAGTCCATAGACTAACTGGTCATTCTCTCAAATGAGAGGAAACTGGGGGATCAGAGAGGTGAGGACACAAGCCCAGTGTCACACAGCAGTGAACTCACAGCCAGGACTGGAAGCCAGGTTTCCTCTTTGCCACCCAGGCGTGGATTCCTTTCTCTGCACTAAAGCAAGTGTCCCTGGGGGCCAACGATGTTCATTCTGGACAACAAACTGTGAGTTCTACTAACACAGTGTACTAAGAGCCCTGGGCCAAGATCTCCCTCCCGGCTTCTTGGTCATATATTAAGGGCTGGGAGAGGGAGGAAGGAGAGGATGCAAACCCAGACTCACCAGGACCCAACCTACCAATCAAAGGAAAACTAAGGCTTACACAATACCTGGTATTGGAAACGATCTAAACTTCTCACATTAGGAGAATGATTAAACAATAATGAATTTACTCAATTGACTGTTCCTCAGCTATTAAAATTTTACAAATATAGTAATATTAAAATACCTTAATACGAAGAAAAAAGATATAAAGTAATAATATAGTAATACTATCTAAAAGAAAAAAAGCAGAAAACAATAACTGAGAAGGCAAACTAAAAATGTTGGCAAATGATTATTTTGGTAAGTAAGGATTTTGCTAAATTAAAATGAGCTCAAAGTAATTTAAAAAGTTTTAATTATGTAGTTTTTTCAAATTGTCTTTAATCAGCATGTTATGCCTTTATAATACTAAGGTATACATAACATATATCCGTAAATATCTATCTATCTATATAGACATAAGTAAATGACATTTCTCACTTCTGTTGGAAATTCCAGGCTAGCCATGGTTTTTTTTTTTCTTTAACATCTTTATTGGAGTATAATTGCTTTACAATGGTGTGTTAGTTTCTGCTTTATAACAAAATGAATCAGTTATATATATATATATATGTATATATATATATATATATATGTTCCCATATCTCTTCCCTCTTGCGTCTCCCTCCCTCCCACCTTCCCTATCCCACCCCTCCAGGCGGTCACAAAGCACCGAGCTGATTTCCCTGTGCTATGCGGCTGCTTCCCACTAGCTATCTACCTTATGTTTGGTAGTGTATATATGTCCATGCCTCTCTCTCGCTTTGTCAAAGCTTACCCTTCTCCCTCCCCATATCCTCAAGTTCATTCTTTAGTAGGTCTGTGTCTTTATTCCTGTTTTACCCCTAGGTTCTTCATGACATTTTTTTTTCTTAAATTCCATATATATGTGTTAGCGTACGGTATTTGTCTCTCTCTTTCTGACTTACTTCACTCTGTATGACAGACTCTAGGTCTATCCACCTCATTACAAATAGCTCAATTTTGTTTCTTTTTATGGCTGAGTAATATTCTATTGTATATATGTGCCACATCTTCTTTATCCATTCATCAGTCGATGGACACTTAGGTTGCTTCCATGTCCTGGCTATTGTAAATAGAGCTGCAATGAACATTTTGGTACATGACTCTTTTTGAATTATGGTTTTCTCAGGGTATATGCCCAGTAGTGGGATTGCTGGGTCATACGGTAGTTCTATTTGTAGTTTTTTAAGGAACCTCCATACTGTTCTCCACAGTGGCTGTATCAATTTACATTCCCACCAACAGTGCAAGAGGGTTCCCTTTTCTCCACACCCTCTCCAGCATTTACTGTTTCTAGATTTTTTGATGATGGCCATTCTGACTGGTGTGAGGTGATATCTCATTGTAGTTTTGATTTGCATTTCTCTAATGATTAATGATGTTGAGCATTCTTTCATGTGTTTGTTGGCAATCTGTATATCTTCTTTGGAGAAATGTCTATTTAGGTCTTCTGCCCATTTTTGGATTGGGTTGTTTGTTTTTTTGTTATTATGCTGCATAAGCTGCTTATAAATTTTGGAGATTAATCCTTTGTCAGTTGCTTCATTTGCAAATATTTTCTCCCATTCTGAGGGTTGTCTTTTTGTCTTGTTTATGGTTTCCTTCGCTGTGCAAAAGCTTTGAAGATTCATTAGGTCCCATTTGTTTATTTTTGTTTTTATTTCCATTTCTGTAGGAGGTGGGTCAAAAAGGATCTTGCTGGGATTTATGTCATAGTGTATCCTGCCTAGGTTTTCCTCTAAGAGTTTGATAGTTTCTGGCCTTACATTTAGGTCTTTAATCCATTTTGAGCTTATTTTTGTGTATGGTGTTAGGGGGTGATCTAATCTCATACTTTTACATGTACCTGTCCAGTTTTCCCAGCACCACTTATTGAAGAGGCTGTCCTTTCTCCACTGTATATTCCTGCCTCCTTTATCAAAGATAAGGTGACCATATGTGCGTGGGTTTATCTCTGGGCTTTCTATCCTGTTCCATTGATCTATCTTTCTGCTTTTGCGCCAGTACCATACTGTCTTGATTACTGTAGCTTTGGAGGATAGTCTGAAGTCAGGGAGCCTGATTCCTCCAGCTTCGTTTTTCGTTCTCAAGATTGCTTTGGCTATTCGGGGTCTTTTGTGTTTCCATGCAAATTGTGAAATTTTTTGTCCTAGTTCTGTGAAAAATGCCAGTGGTAGTTTGATAGGGATTGCATTGAATCTGTAGGTTGCTTTGGGTAGTAGAGTCATTTTCACAATGTTGATTCTTCCAATCCAAGAACATGGTATATCTCTCCACCTATTTGTAGCATCTTTAATTTCTTTCATCAGTGTCTTATAATTTTCCACATACAGGTCTTTTGTCTCCTTAGGTAGGTTTATTCCTAGATATTTTATTCTTTTTGTTGCAATGGTAAATGGGAGTGTTTTCTTGATTTCACTTTCAGATTTTTCATCATTAGTGTATAGGAATGTGAGAGATTTCTGTGCATTAGTTTTGTATCCTGCTACTTTACCAAATTCATTGATTAGCTCTAGTAGTTTTCTGGTAGCATCTTTAGGATTCTCTATGTATAGTATCATGTCATCTGCAAATAGTGACAGCTTTACTTCTTCTTTTCCGATTTGAATTACTTTTATTTCCTTTTCTTCTCTGATTGCTGTGGCTAAAAGTTCCAAAACTATGTTGAATAACAGTGGTGAGAGTGGGCAGCCTTGTCTTGTTCCTGATCTTAGAGGAAATGCTTTCAGTTTTTCACCATTGAGGACGATATTGGCTGTGGGTTTGTCATATATGGCCTTTATTATGTTGAGGAAAGTTTCCCTCTATGCCTACTTTCTGCAGGGTTTTTAACATAAACCAGTGTTTAATTTTGTCAAAAGCTTTCTCTGTATCTATTGAGATGATCATATGGTTTTTCTCCTTCAATTTGTTAATATGGTGTATCACGTCGATTGATTTGCGTATATTGAAGAATCCTTGCATTCCTGGAATAAACCCCACTTGATCATGGTGTATGATCCGTTTAATGTGCTATTGGATTCTGTTTGCTAGTATTTTGTTGAGGATTTTTGCATCTATGTTCATCAGTGATATTGGCCTGTAGTTTTCTTTCTTTGTGACATACTTCTCTGGTTTTGGTATCAGGGTGATGGTGGCCTTATAGAATGAGTTTGGGAGTGTTCCTCCCTCTGATATATTTTGGAAGAGTTTGAGAAGGATAGGTGTTAGCTCTTCTCTAAATGTTTGATAGAATTCGTCTGTGAAGCCATCTGGTCCTGGGCTTTTGTTTGTTGGAAGATTTTTAATCACAGTTTCAATTTCAGTGCTTGTGACTGGTCTATTCATATTTTCTATTTCCTCCTGATTCAGTCTTAGCAGGTTGTGCCTTTCTAAGAATTTGTCCATTTCTTCCAGGTTGTCCATTTTATTGGCATAGAGTTGCTTGTAGTAGTCTCTCATGATCTTTTGTATTTCTGCAGTGTCAGTTGTTACTTCTCCTCTTTCATTCTAATTTTATTGATTTGAGTCATCTCCCTCTTTTTCTTGATGAGTCTGGCTAATGGTTTATCAATTTTGTTTATCTTCTCAAAGAACCAGCTTTTACTTTTATTGATCTTTGCTATTGTTTCCTTCATTCTTTTTCATTTATTTCTGATCTGATTTTTATGATTTCTTTCCTTCTGCTAACTTTGGGGGTTTTTTGTTCTTCTTTCTCTAATTGCTTTTGGTGCAAGGTTAGGTTGTTTATTCAGGATGTTTCCTGTTTCTTAAGTAGGATTGTATAGCTCTAAACTTCCCTCTTAGAACTGCTTTTGCTGCATCCCATAGATTTTGGGTCATCGTGTCTCCACTGTCATTTGTTTCTAGGTATTTTTTAATTTCCTCTTTGATTTCTTCAGTGATCACTTCGTTATTAAGTACCGTATTGCTTAGCCTCATGTGTGTGTATTTTTTACAGATCTTTTCCTGTAATTGATATCTAGTCTCATAGCGTTGTGTTCAGAAAAGATACTTGATACAATTTCAATTTTCTTAAATTTACCAAGGCTTGATTTGTGACCCAAGATATGATCTATCCTGGAGAATATTCCATGAGCACTTGAGAAAAATGTGTATTCTCTTGTTTTTGGATGGAATGTCCTAAAAATATCAATTAAGTCCATCTTGTTTAATGTATCATTTAAAGCTTGTGTTTCCTTATTTATTTTCATTATGGCTGATCTGTCCATTGGTGAAAGTGGGGTGTTAAAGTCCCCTACTATGAATGTGTTCCTGTCGCTTTCCCCTTTTATGGCTGTTAGTATTTGCCTTATGTATTGAGGTGCTCCTATGTTGGGTGCATAAATATTTACAATTGTTATATCTTCTTCTTGGATTGATCCCTTGATCATTATGTAGTGTCCTTCTTTGTCTCTTCTAATAGTCTTTATTTTAAAGTGTATTTTGTTTGATATGAGAATTGCTACTCCAGCTTTCTTTTGGTTTCCATTTGCATGAAATATCTTTTTCCATCCCCTTACTTTCAGTCTGTATGTGTCTCTAGGTCTGAAGTGGGTCTCTTGTAGACAGCAAATATATGGGTCTTGTTTTTGTATCCATTCAGCCAATCTGTGTCTTTTGGTGGGAGCATTTAGTCCATTTACATTTAAGGTAATTATCAATATGTATGTTCCCATTCCCATTTTCTTAATTGTTTTGGGTTCGTTATTGTAGGTCTTTTCCTTCTCTTGTGTTTCTTGCCTAGAGAAGTTCCTTTAGCAGTTGTTGTAAAGCTGGTTTGGTGGTGCTGAACTCTCTCAGCTTTTGCTTGTCTGTAAAGGTTTTCATTTCTCCATCAAGTCTGAATGAGATCCTTGCTGGGTAGAGTAATCTTGGTTGCAGGTTTTTCTCCTTCATCACTTTAAATATGTCCTGCCACTCCCTTCTGGCTTGCAGAGTTTCTGCTGAAATATCAGCTGTTAACCTTATGGGGATTCCCTTGTGTGTTATTTGTTGTTTTTCCCTTGCTGCTTTTAATATGTTTTCTTTGTATTTAATTTTTGACAGTTTGATTAATATGTGTAATGGCCTATTTTTCCTTGGATTTATCCTGTATGGGACTCTCTGTGCTTCCTGGACTTGATTAACTATTTCCTTTCCCATATTAGGGAAGTTTTCAACTATAATCTCTTCAAATATTTTCTCAGTCCCTTTCTTTTTCTCTTTCTCTTCTGGAACCCCTATAATTCGAATGTTGTTGTGTTTGATGTTGTTGCAGAGGTCTCTGAGACTGTCCTCAGTTCTTTTCATTCTTTTTTCTTTATTCTGCTCTGCAGTAGTTACTTCCACTGTTTTATCTTTCAGGTCACTTATCCGTTCTTTTGCCTCAGTTATTCTGCTATTGATCCCTTCTAGAGTATTTTTCATTTCATTTATTGTGTTGTTCATCGTTGTTTGTTTCATCTTTAGTTCTTCTAGGTCCTTGTTAAATGTTTCTTGCATTTTGTCTATTCTATTTCCAAGATTTTGGATCATCTTTACTATCATTATTCTGAATTCTTTTTCAGGTAGACTGCCTATTTCCTCTTCATTTGTTAGGTCTGGTGGGTTTTTATCTTGCTCCTTCATCTGCTGTGTGTTTTTCTGTCCTCTCATTTTGCTTATCTTACTGTGTTTGGGGTCTCCTTTTTTCAGGCTGCAGGTTCATAGTTCCTGTTGTTTTTGGTGTCTGTCCCCAGTGGCTAAGGTTGGTTCAGTGGGTTGTGTAGGCTTCCTGGTGGAGGGGACTAGTGCCTGTGTTCTGGTGGATGAGGTTGGATCTTGTCTTTCTAGTGGGCAGGTCCATGTCTGGTGGTGTGTTTTGGGGTGTCTGTGGACTTATTATGATTTTGGAAAGCCTCTCCGCTAATGGGTGAGGTTGTGTTCCTGTCTTGCTAGTTGTTTGGCATAGGATGTCCAGCACTGTAGCTTGCTGGTCGTTGAGTGAAGCTGGGTCTTGGTGTTGAGATGGAGATCTCTGGGAGATTTTCGCCGTTTGATATTATGTGGAGCTGGGAGGTCTCTTGTGGACCAGTGTCCTGAACTTGGCTCTCGCACCTCAGAGGCACAGCACTGACTCCTGGGTGGAGCACCAAGAGCCTTTCATCCACATGGCTCCTTAATTTGGGATGATTCGTTGTCTATTCATGTATTCCACAGATGCAGGGTACATCAAGTTGATTGTGGAGTTTTAATCCGCAGCTTCTGAGGCTGCTAGGAGAGATTTCCCTTTCTCTTCTTTGTTCTCACAGCTCCCAGGGCTCAGCTTTGGATTTGGCCCCACCTCTGCTTGTAGGTCACCGAAGGGCGTCTGTTCTTCGCTCAGACAGGACGGGGTTAAAGGAGCCGCTGATTCGGGGGCTCTGGCTCACTCAGGCCGGGGGGAGGGAGGGGCAGGGAGTGCGGGCGAGCCTGCGGCGGCAGAAGCCAGCATGACGTTGCACCAGCCTGAGGCGTGCAGTGCGTTCTCCCGGGGGAGTTGTCCCTGGATCCCGGGGCCCTGGCAGTGGCGGGCTGCACAGGCTCCCTGGAAGCGGGGTGTGGAGAGTGACCTGTGCTCGCACACAGACTTCTTGGTGGCGGCAGCAACAGCCTTAGCGTCTTATGCCCGTCTCTGGGGTCCGCGCTGTTAGCCGCGGCTCGCGCCCGTCTCTGGAGCTCCTTTAAGCAGCGCTCTTAATCCCCTCTCCTCGCGCACCAGGAAACAAAGAGGGAAGACAAAGTCTCTTGTCTCTTCGGCAGGTGCAGACTTTTTCCTGGACTCCCTCCCGGCCAGCCGTGGCGCACTAACCCCCTGCAGGCTGTGTTCACGCCGCCAACCCCAGTCCTCTCCCGGCGCTCCAACCGAAGCCCAAGCCTCAGCTCCCAGCCCCACCCACCCCGGTGGGTGAGCAGACAAGCCTCTCGGGCTGGTGAGTGCCGGTCGGCCCTGATCCTCTGTGCGGGAACCTCCCCGCTTTGCTCTCCGCACCCCTGTTGCTGTGCTCTCTGCCGCGGCTCCGAAGCTTTCTCCGTCCGCCACCCTCAGTCTCCGCCCGTGAAGGGGCTTCTAGTGTGTGGAAATGTTTCTTCCTTCACAGCTCCCTCCCACAGGTGCAGGTCCCATCCCTATCCATTTGTCTCTGTTTATTCTTTTCTCTTTTGCCCTACCCAGGTACGTGGGGAGTTTCTTGCCTTTTGGGAGGTCTGAGGTCTTCTGCCAGCATTCAGTAGGTGTTCTGTAGGAGTTGTTCCACGTGTAGATGTATTTCTGGTGTATCTGTGGGGAGGAAGGTGATCTCTGCGTCTTACTCTTCCGCCATCTTCCCGGAAGTCCAGGCTAGCCATGTTTAAGGTCAGTTAACAGGCAATTCATGTACATCTGCTTATGTGCCCAGAATTGTGCTACATTGTGGAAGATAGAAAAAAATTAGAAGATACAGACTTGTGCTCTAAGTCTTAGAGGAATTTGACTAGTACAAGTGCACACTCTGGTGTATAGCAGGTCCTTATTAACTATTCATTGAATGAATGAGTGAGTGAGTATGAGTCCATGAGGACTATATGGAGAGAGAGAGAGAGTCTGTGATCAGCTCAGCTGCATCCTCACCCCGTCCACTTAGGGGAAAATCCTGGAACTGCTTTTCCCAGAGTCCCTTTCAGTTCTTGGCTCTGGGTCCGTTCAGCCAAAGAGAGACTATTGAGGGGCTTTGGAAGAGTGAGGACGGGAAGTCATTATGTCCCGGGGGCAGCTGTTTGCAGGCATGTGGGTATTTGGCAGATGTTTGCGGGTATCACCCTGAGAACCACCCTTTTTGGTACAACAAGCTATTGAATCACCAACCACAGCTCCCAGCCCTTCTGGGCAGTGCCCTGGGAATTCCTCCCCTTGGGGTAGCAGCTGCGACCTCTGCACTTCAGGATTTCCTGAAAATGGAAGTCTCCACATTCCAATGGCCGTGGAAATCTCTAATTCCCTGTATTCAACCTCTTCCTACTTGAAATACCTAGAGTGGCTTCTGTTCCGCCCAAACCATGACGAATATGGGCGATGTAATGAAATAGTGCAGGACTGAGTGGGTCCCGGTGTTTTACGAGTTACACGAATGCCAGCACAGCTGAGTCATGGGATCCAGGCTAAGCTAGAAGAAACGACCAGACGTGTGAATTACATGTGTGTGGATGAATGACTCTCCTTCCTTCTTACTTCATTCTGGCATCCCTTCAATCCTTCCCTCACTCATTCAGTTTCTTTCTCTAAAGCTTCTTTTACCATCAGGAGAGATGAGAAAAGCATGTCATCAGCTTTTTGCTAACAGCTGCTAATAAATATTGAGTTTTTTCCCAGGAGGATCTCACTTGGGTAATTAACAGTTTGGTTTCATGGCAGTGGTGGCCAACCCCCACAAATAAGCCAAAGGTAGTCTTCACCAAGTCACTGAGACATCGCAAGCCCAGGCCACTCATTTTCTGGGACTGCTTCTGGGTGAATTCAGCCCCTACATCCTCAGGGGCCATGGAAGAGTGACACAAAGCTCACTCCAGTTTGGCAGATGCACTCAATACCAAGGACAGGTTTGGCCATCTCATTCATGTTCATTATCCATCCACTCAGTACACATGTGCAGACACTGGTGGTGGATGATGGAGACACAATGGCAGCAAGACATGGTCCCCATCCTTGAGGAACTCAGATAATCTAGGACAGCAACCAATGCTAAAATTGCAATCATAGAAGGATGCCTCATTTAGAATCAAATAGTGTTTTCAAACTAAGTGCTGTCACTAAAATAAAAATGAAAACCAAGAGACTAAAGATTGAGCGCTGAGTGGAAGTAATCTTATTCCCAGTCAGGGAACATCCATCCGGCAGACAGTTCAGGTTCTGGAGGATGAGGTTTGGAGAGGAGGAAATAGAGTTTGTCTTTTAAGTCCAAAAAGTGGCAACTCTCTCTTTTCCATTCAGGGAAATAAAGCCTCTGTATGCCAGACTGGCTGGTGACAGCTAGGCTTAGCCTCAGGTGCACATACATGCCACGATGGCTACAGAGGTGTCTGCTGTGGACAGGATGCGCCTGCCCTGGGAGTATGGCTTCCAGTTGCCTCTGCCCCTTACCTTGGATTGTCTAATTTGGGATTTTGGCTCCCAGCTGTCATTTTAGCAGAAGTCAGGTCTGCACCGCCGGCAGCAGATTGGATGGTGTGTCAGGGCTCATTAATAAGATGAGCATATAATTTATCATCTTAACAGGACGCTGTTTGGAGTGAAAGAGTGACTGCTAACAATTACAACAGGACAATACAACAGCCGTAACTGGGATGGCCCCAAGGAGGGTGGTCAGTACCTAAAGCAGAAGTACAGGGGAAAGGCTGTGTATTGAGCCTGTGTAACACTGTACCAGCTGTTCATAAGCGCTTTCTTTCATTCATTTCAATCCTCACAATGACTTATGAAGTAGATGTGACTAATCCTCATTTTATAAATAAAGACCCAAGGCTCGTGGGCTTCCCTGGTGGCGCAGTGGTTGAGAGTCCGCCTGCCAATGCAGGGGACACGGGTTCGTGCCCCGGTCCGGGAAGATCCCACATGCCGCGGAGCGGCTGGGCCCGTGAGCCATGGCCGCTGAGCCTGCGCGTCCGGAGCCTGTGCTCCGCAACGGGAGAGGCCACAACAGTGAGAGGCCCACGTAGCGCAAGGAAAAAAAAAAAAAAAAAAAGACCCAAGGCTCAGATAATTAAGGAACTTGCCTAAGTTGAAGGGTTAGTAAGAGGTGGAGGCATAATCTGAACCCAGGTCTGTCTGACTCTAATATCCATTCTCATCACAGCCATTATACAAGCTTCAAAAATGGTGGCATTTGCCCTAGAAGGGCCCTCAGTCTTTGGGCCAATGATACAGGTTTTCATTAACAATTGTGATGTGGGTCCCTTACTGCTGTGTGCCATTACTTTGTACACAAATTCAACCACTGATTCAATTCAGTTCGGTTGAACACAAATTTGAGCTGGACTTGGCACTGTGGATACACAGCTGAAGAGGTTATCCTGGCCCTGAAGGATCTCACAGAACCTGGGGAAGACAGACAAGAAAACCAATAAGTACTGAACTGTCTAAGTGCCGCCAGGATGGAATATGTATAAGTGCCGGGATAACTGTATGACGGAGTTTCAAGGTCTCATAGAATCACCACAAGCATCTCATCTATCTCATCCAACAGAGACATGCCAGAAGGCTTCCCAAAGGAGGTGTCAACCGAGAGTATAAAGGATGGGTAAGAATTGGCTAGAGAAAGAATCAGGACTAAAGCCTAGGGAATATCACATGCACAGGAACAGGGATGCGAAAGAGCCTTTAAGGACACAGAGAAACAACAAATGATTCTGTTTGGCTGGAGGGAAGAGGGCCTCGTCCTGCCCAGAGCATGCCACCCGGCACTCACCTGTGCCAGCCTTTGTATCCCAACCAAAGGAAATGGTCAGTAGCAGGCACATGACCCAAGGAGGACCAACAATAATCTCCTGGAGACTTTTCTTCCACATCTATTTTTTAATTTATTTTTATGTCATTTATTTATTTATGTTTGGCCCTGCTGCCCAGCTTGCGGGATTTTAGTTGCCAGCCAGGGATTGAACCTGGGCCACAGCAGTGAAAGTGCCGAGTCCTAACCACTGGACTGCAAGGGAATTCCCCCACATCTATTTTTTTTTTTAATCTTCATTCATCTGAGGTTTGTGAGGGTGGAGGCTGCCAGGGCCATCTCGCCACTACGTGGAGAAGACTTTTCCGGGGCGAGAGCCAAGATGCAGCAGAGAGAGACAAAGAGAACCAGAGACAGAGGGGAGCACACAGAGGACCCAGTCTGAAACTGGCTCCAGCCACGCCGGAATTCAGGATTTATATATCTTGTCCTTTTCAGTTATATGAAGCAATAATTTTGTTTTCTTGCTTAGATTCTATGGGTTTTTTTCTTTCTGTTTTTTTGGTTCTAATACGGTAGATCTGAGATACTTCTGGGCCATCCAGGTGGGGATGTCCAAAATGTGTCTACAGCTCAGGAGACAAGTCAGGAAGCATCAGTGAATTTGGAAATATCACCATGGGAGTTGAAACCTCGGGAGGGAACGTCATTGTCGATGGGGGTACACGAGTGAAAAGGCAGCTGACTTATGTCCGAGTCCTGGAGAGAACAGAGAGAGGAACCCAGCCAAGAAGACTGAGAAGGAACCATCGGAGAGGGAGAGGGAAGTTGACACCAGAAGCTGAAGGAGGACAGCATAAAGGAGAGGGACTGCTCATAGGGCCAAATGTCACAGAAAAGCGAGAAGGATACCCCCTCATAGGAAAACTGGAAACACACACCCTGCCCAAGGCTGTGAGGGAGAGGAAGGTAATTGCCATAAGAGGGGTCAAAGTGTAATTGAAGGTCAAAGGGCAGATTCTACAACCATTTCCATTTTCATCTTATCTCACACATTGCCAGTCCCTCCCCTCTTCTCTTGGTTTCCGAGCTGACTTCTCTCCTTCCTCTCCCCTGGCTTCTTGTCCTACCTTCTCCGAGTTCCGTGGTGATTCTTCATTCTCTAGGCAGCCTCTTAAATCTTAGTGTTTCTCAAGGATCTGGCACTCGCTTCTCTTCCTGCTACACTCTCTTCTCAGGCACGCCGTTCATTTGCCAGCCCTGTGACAGCCCGTGACTATTAATCCCCTGGTACAATCCCAGCATCCCCAAACCCACATCTACAGCCCGGGAGCTGCTAAAGCTGTGCTGTCCAGGGGGACTTCGTCCCTGAAGAGACCTCAGATATGTCCATGAAGGATTATGACTAGAGATCTCCCCTGAGAGGGGAGCCAGGCACCACCAGGGCCACCACCTGCAGATAAGCATGTTGAGCAGTGCACAGAGATGCCCAGTTGAAACCCAGCTGGGCTGAAATCCAGCCTGTGCTCCACTCTCCAAGCCACTGTCTGGGGCAGAGCTGTGTCTCCTGGCAGAAGGGCTGTCATTTCCTCATTAGCACAATGGTACTGTCTACTTGCCAAAGCCACACCCCAGCAAAGCTCCTACCGCCCAGACAGGTGCCTTTTCTAGTTAATACAAAGATGGATTTTGGACCAACTGAGGCTCAGGGGACCCAGGAAACAATGAGTAAGGGGAGATCTTTCCAGAGAGCAGAACAGGAGGCTGGCAGACGAGATAACCAAGGAATTTACTCCTTTGAGGTGGTAGGGAGTCTTCAGAAGTCCTGTCCGGAGGACTGGTCATTGTGTCAGGCCAGGGACTGTGCCATTTTTCCATTCTCTCCTTTTCCAACAGTGTGTATAGTGGTTCTCCTGCCCCTACTCTGCCACTGCATACTGAGCATGTCAGGAGGGGCAGAGATGACTTGGCCCTGGAGCGTTTAGACCACTGGACAGTAAGGATATCCAAATGTGAAGGCACGCACTGCCCATCATTTAGAGAGCCCAGCTTTCAAGTTGGTCAAGACTTTGGGGTTGTCTCCCTCGAGAAGGGGGTGTATTCTTTGTAAAAGGGCAAGGGTATTTGTGGTTGTCAAATGGTGTGCTGAGGCCAGGTGCAAGTTGCTAGCTAAAAGGTTACATTTCTCAGCCTCCCGTACTTACATGAGGCCATTTGATTAAATTTTAGCCAATAATGTATAAATAGAAGTTGCTGGGTATGACGAGCTTAAAAAGAAGATAGACAGTTGCTGGTATAGGCACTGTTTTGTTTTGTTTTTTAACCTTCCACTCTTTCTCCTTCTTCCTGCCTGGAATGCAAAGATGATGGCTGGTGCTCTAGCAGCCATATCTGTCTATGAGGCAGTTCCAAGATGGAAACTATACACTAAAATGGTGAAGCAGAAAGACAGAAGGGTTCCTTGGCCCCTAAAAGATACCATGGAACCAACACACCAGTTCTTAATGTTAAGTACAATCAACTATTATCTTGTTTAAGCTGCTGTTTTTTTTCTGGTTTTTGATTCTAGTAACTAAATGTAATTCCTAACAAATACTCTATAAATATGCAGAAATTCCCAAAGTTATTTCTCTGTAGTTGAGATCTCTCCCATTAACTCCAAAGCTGGCCTCTAGCCGGATGTACCAGCTGTCTTGAACTCATCATTTTCAAAATCAGGGACTTCCCTGGTGGTCCAGTGGGTAAGGCTCCGCGTTCCCAATGCAGAGGGCCCGTGTTCAAATTCATTATCACTATGTCTAAGCCCATCCCCTTTGAGTCCATTCTCCAACTTGGGGTGTGTGGGGATGAGTAACTGAAGAGCTGACAAGCAATGAGCACTGGACCTCAGGAAGAGGGCCAGGTGCCAGGACCGCTGCCTGAGAGTTCAGAAAGGATGGCTTGCAGCCACACACCGGGACCCTTCCTGGGCTAAAACCCCACTGGGGAGTCACTGCAGGTCAACTTGCTCCAGACCAAGGATCTAAGGGAAGTAAATACCCGTTGTGGGCAGAGGAGACAGGAACGGCCTCTCAGGAGGCCCCAGGTGATTTTTATGAGAGTGGATAAAGTACAGGCCAGGTATTACTGTTGGAAATGTCTAGCAATATTTTATCAGGAATTGACCCTGGAGGAAACATTGGAAGAACCTCTTAATCATGTCACATAGGTGGCAGGCAGGAAACGGCATGTTCTCAGGTTTGTTGGGCCTGAGTGAGAGTGCGGGCATGTGTGTAGCGTGTGTGTGAATGTATGGTATGCTCTCTGTGCTCTGGATGTGTGAGGTTTGTGTAGTGTGCTCAGTGTAAACGTGTACACGCAGGTACCCGCTATGTGTGAAGGGTTAGGGTTTGGAGGGTGGTGGTGAGCAGAAGAGTGAGGGAGGCTGGTGTGCCTTCCCCTTAAGGGAACATCTAGGACTGTGAGAGTCTACCAGCTATCTCGCACCCTCCTGTCTACACACCCCTGTGGGCCCTACAGAAGCTTATGAGTTAAGGGTTAACATCGCTCCTGTTTTTCAAGTGAGGAGACTTAGGCGCAGAGAGGCAGAATACCCCCAAAAAGAATTTCTTTCTCGAAGCTGTCAATAAACCAGGCTTTCCACGTGAGACCTGTGTGGACGCAGAAGCTCAGAGGGAGAGGAGACGATACCTGTTATTAAAGTGTTAGCGTCCACTTGTCCATCAGAGGCTCTTGCATCCCAGTTACGCACTTCTCCATTCATTTATTCGTTTGTTCTCTGTTTGCTCAGTCTCAAACTCAAATTCAGGCCCTCCTGCACATCAGGCCCACTCACCTGGCCGCGTGTCAGAGAGACAAGGTGAGAGGGCTGGGAGCCCAGAAGTGGCATGAAAAGGACAAAATGGCACTAGTGGGAAGTGAGTGGAGGAAAGGAGATTGAGGAAGAGAGAGTGGGCAGGACTGAATTAAATTCTGAATACCTTTTAAGCTTTCTTTTCTTTACATTCAGACTCTACCTGATTGAATTCCAGGACCGTGGAGTTTACGTTCAAAATGTCTTCTAAAATTAGCACGCACAGCCCTGCACCTATGCAGCATCCTCTGAAGTTACCGAGGGCCCCACCCCTGCCCTTCTCAGCTGCCTGCTTCCTGAGGTTCTCCCAGCCGGGAGGAAGCGGGAGTTACCAAGCCGGGTTCTGACCTCAGCTCTGTTGAGAGAGAGCTGGGTGGCTCTGGACAAGTGACTCGCTCTCTGGGTCTCCATTTATCCCAAGTGAAGCTAGCAGGAAAGTGAAGCTGGGCTTTGGTGGGAAAGCGCAAGTACTCATGTGACACAGTGTCAAGTTCCGTACAGAGGACATTGTTGGTGACAGGGCAGGGCCTGTGAGCTTCTGACCCCATAACCACTGTTCCTTGTCCTTTTGACTTTCCAAGTGCTTTCTCGTCTAGTTTGTTAGATCCTTAGGTCTTCTCTTCAAGACCATCCTGTTCTGAGCAAAGTGAAGTTTTGGAGAGGTTTTTAGGTTTGCCAGAGGCCTCAGAATAAGTCAGTGTAGAAACTAGAAATCAGACCCAGGATCCCCAGCCAGGGATCCAATCATTTCTTCCTTCCTTCTTTTCATACGTATTGTGTACCTTCTGGGTACCAGGTGCACAGCAATAAACTGGAGCCGGTGCCTGCCGGCAGGGAGGTGCAGTGCAGTGGGGAAGAGAGGCAAGTCCACGCAGTGGATGGTGTCAGTGATGGTGATAAGGTGGGCCAACCAGCCAGCTGCAGGAATGCAGAAGTGGGTCCCTCCACCTCGGCCTGCCGGGACGCTGGGAGTCACTCTGTGCTTGCCCGAGTGTGCATCGCAGTGGGAGGAGTGAGGCTTGGCACTCAGCCCGGCCAAGATGCTGGCCCCAGGGGGTCCATCCCAGCCGGCCTCACTCTGGCCTCCCCAGCTCCAGCTTCCGCATCGCCCCCAGACGTCCAGGGAAGCCCCAACCTCCATTCCCTCCAGGAACCTTTGCTTGCAGGCCCAGCGGGCCTCGCCACACCCCTAGGCCCTGCGGGGATCAGGGTCAGGTGTTAGGTTGAGAAGGTGCACACTTGCTTCCCTTTTAGTCTCAGCTACTGGAAAGGGCCACTTGGATTTCTGGGAGAATTTTATCCCCTTCCCTCCATGTCATTCATGAGTTTTCTTTATCATTTCATTTTTAACAAAATTTGTAGGTTACTCAAATCTGCTTCCAAGGTCAAAGCTCTCAAAACATTCTTTGGATTCTGTTGTGGTGAAAACGTCCTCTCGACAGCTGGCCCCAGAGTTCCTCTTTGAGAGGGAACTACTTTTTTTTTTTTTTTAACATCTTTATTGGGGTATAATTGCTTTACAATGGTGTGTTAGTTTCTGCTTTATAACAAAGTGAATCAGTTATACATATACATATGTTCCCATATCTCTTCCCTCTTGCGTCTCCCTCCCTCCCACCCTCCCTATCCCACCCCTCCAGGCTGTCACAAAGCACCGAGCCAATATCCCTGTGCCATGCGGCTGCTTCCCACTAGCTATCTACCTTACTACGTTTGTTAGTGTGTATATGTCCATGACTCTACTTTTGTTTTGAGAAAATACTTTAAGCACCTCGGGGTAGAGGGTGAGACTGAAAGGAACTCAGCCACAAAGCCACTGGGTGAAGTGGCCTCTGAGAAAAAGAGGCCTGCTCTGGAGAGGGAGGGGGATGACACAGAGGGAAAGAGACCGGAAGGAGGGAAGCAGGGGAGAGAATTCAGAGTAAAGCCCAGGGTGGACATGGAAGCAGTCAGCAGAGGTTGATAAAAAAAACTTTCAGTTATAAGATGAATAAGGTGTGAGTATTTAATGTATAACATGGTGACTAAAACTGGTAACACTATTGTATAAGTGAAATTTGCTAGGAAAGTAGAACCTAAAGGAGGTGAATATGTGAGGTGATGTATGTGTTAATTAACTCGACGGGGGAGAAATCCTTTCACAGTGTAGACATGTAGTAGATCATCCTGTTGTACTCTTGAAATATCTTACAATTTTATTTGTCAACGATACCTCAATAAAGCTGAAAAAAATTTTAATTAAAAAACAATTTAAAAAGAGTGAACCCAGGTGTATAGACCATAAAGTTCCCCCAGAACAGGGTGGAGTCCAGACCCTGACCCCAGAGATTGTTTGCTGCCAGGAAATTGTTAAGAACAGGGATGCCCAATGCAGAACTCGAAAGCGTTCATTGCTGTGGTGTAAACCCGCCCGTCTCCTCCCAGAACTTCAGCAAATTCTATCACATTCATGAACACTTTTGTTTTAACATCTTTATTGGGGTATAATTGCTTTACAATGGTGTGTTAGTTTCTGCTTTACAACAAAGTGAATCAGCTATACATATACCTATATCCCCATATCTCTTCCCTCTTGCATCTCCCTCCCTCCCACCCTCCTTATCCCACCCCTCTAGGTGGTCACAAAGCACCGAGCTGATCTCCCTGTACTATGCGGCTGCTTCCCACTAGCTATCTACCTTACGTTTGGTAGCGTATACATGTCCATGCCTCTCTCTCGCTTTGTCACAGCTCACCCTTCCCCCTCCCCATATCCTCAAGTCCGTTCTCTAGTAGGTCTGCGTCTTTATTCCTGTCTTACCCCTAGGGTCTTTATGACATTTTTTTTTCTTAAATTCCATATATATGTGTTAGCATACAGTATTTGTCTCTCTCTTTCTGACTTACTTCACTCTGTATGACAGACTCTAGGTCTATCCACCTCATTACAAATAGCTCAATTTTGTTTCTTTTTATGGCTGAGTAATATTCTATTGTATATATGTGTCACATCTTCTTTATCCATTCATCCGATGATGGGCACTTAGGATGTTTCCATCTCCGGGCTATTGTAAATAGAGCTGCAATGAACATTTTGGTACATGACTCTTTTTGAATTTTGGTTTTCTCAGGGTATATGCCCAGTAGTGGGATTGCTGGGTCATACGGTAGTTCTATTTGTAGTTTTTTAAGGACCCTCCATACTGTTCTTCATAGTGGCTGAACCAATTTACATTCCCACCAGCAGTGCAAGAGTGTTCCCTTTTCTCCACACCCTCTCCAGCATTTATTGTTTCTAGATTTTTTGATGATGGCCATTCTGACTGGTGTGAGGTGATATCTCATTGTAGTTTTGATTTGCATTTCTCTAATGATTAATGATGTTGAGCATTCTTTCATGTGTTTCTTGGCAGTCTGTATATCTTCTTTAGAGAAATGTCTGTTTAGGTCTTCTGCCCACTTTTGGATTGGGTTGTTTGTTTTTTTGTTATTGAGCTGCATGAGCTGCTTGTAAATTTTGGAAATTAATCCTTTGTCTGTTGCTTCATTTGCAAATATTTTCTCCCATTCTGAGGGTTGTCTTTTGGTCTTGTTTATGGTTTCCTTTGCTGTGCAAAAGCTTTGAAGTTTCATTAGGTCCCATTTGTTTATTTTTGTTTTTATTTCCATTTCTCTAGGAGGTGGGTCAAAAAGGATCTTGCTGGGATTTATGTCATAGAGTGTTCTTCCTATGTTTTCCTCTAAGAGTTTGATAGTTTCTGGACTTACATTTAGGTCTTTAATCCATTTTGAGCTTATTTTTGTGTATGGTGTTAGGGGGTGATCTAATCTCATACTTTTACATGTACCTGTCCAGTTTTCCCAGCACCACTTATTGAAGAGGCTATCCTTTCTCCACTGTACATTCCTGCCTCCTTTATCAAAGATAAGGTGACCATATGTGCGTGGGTTTATCTCTGGGCTTTCTATCCTGTTCCATTGATCTAGCTTTCTGTTTTTGTGCCAGTACCATACTGTCTTGATTACTGTAGCTTTGTAGTATAGTCTGAAGTCAGGGAGCCTGATTCCTCCAGCTCCTTTTTTTGTTCTCAAGATTGCTTTGGCTATTCGGGGTCTTTTGTGTTTCCATACAAATTGTATCACATTCATGAACACTTTAAATGAGAGTTTTAAAACTTGAAATATACTGGACATACAATATTATGTTAGTGTCAGGTGTACTACATAGTGATTTGATATTTGCATACATTATGAAATGATCACCATGATAAGTCTGGTAACCATCTGTCTCCATACAGAGTTATTACAATATTATTGACCAAAGTCCTTATGCTGTATTTTACATCCCTGTGAATTATTTTATAACTGGAGGTTTGTACCTCTTAGTCCACTTCTCCTATTTCACCCCCCAAACCTCCTCCCCTCTGGCAACCACTCGTTTGTTCTCTGTATCTGTGAGTCTGTTTTCACTTTGTTTTGTTTTTTAGATTCCACTTATAAGTGGAATCATATGGTATTTGTCTTTCTCTGTCTGACTTATTTCACTTAGCATAATACCCTTCTACCATCCAGGTCCATCCATGTTGTTGCAAATGGCAAGATTTCATTCTTTTTTATGGCTGAGTAATATTCCATTCTGTGTGTGTGTGTGTGTGTGTATGTTCATATCTTTTTTATCCATTCATCTATAGATGGACACTTAGGTTATTTCAATGTCTAGGCTGTTATAAATAATGCTGCTATGAAAATAGGGGTGCATATGTCTTTTTGAATTTGTGGGGTTTTTTCTTAAGGTAAATACCCAGAGGTGGGATTGCTGGATCACATGGTAATTCTAATTTTTTGAGGAACCTCCATACTGTTTTCCATAGTGGCGGCACCAATTTACAATCCTACCAGTGGTGCACAAGTGTTCCCTTTCTCCACATGGATTTTAAGAGCCTGAAGAAGGGGCAGAGTTGCTTTTCCGGATCAGTGTCATGGAGACAGAAGTATTCGTGAGAAGGTGAGCTGCCCTCACGCCCTGGGAACTTGCAACATTCTTCGGGACAACTTTGGACTTCTGCAAAAGAATTGTAGTTTGAAGAGGCCCAAGTTGACGTGTGAATTCAAATAAACACTAAGCAATTAATTCAACAAACGACTGAGGGTGTTGGACCAAGAATCTAACTTGATATAACCACTCATGTGAGAAGCATCAATTCTCTCTGCTTCGCAAGGTGCCTTTTCTCAAGCTTGTCTCACTCCTCTCACACCACCTCGGGAAGGCACTTTAGGCAGAGAGGCTGGTGCTCCTTTTATGGGTGCAGAAGAGATGCCCCCTTGCCAGGCCCTTTCAGGCTGCAACCCTCAGCCTGGCAGGAGACAATGATCCTCCCGCAAGGCTCACTGGGATTAGGAACCAGACAGCTTGCTGGGCTCTGGAACTTAAGAAACCTGGAACATGAGCGTTATGAGAGGGCATGGGGGAGGGACGATTTGTTTGAAGTTCTAAAAACTGCTTTGCTCTGCTTGGAGTTTGGAAAGAAACCACGTGTCTGGCACTTTTGTGGTTTCCCAGCATGCATTTTGGCGGAGAGTTCATGGGCTCAAACATCTCCAATGAACAGTGGGCGCTGATGTCGCCTCCCAGCTCTCCCCTGGGCTGCTGAGAGCCCCCACGCTCCTGGCGCAAGACAAAACTCGGGGGCTCCGCCTCTTCCCACGTCTCAGGAGGCCCCAGGTTCTGCTCCGGCTCTCCTCTCGCCAGGCTTCCCTGCCCGCCTTGTTCAAGGGCCAGAACCTGTGAGCTGACGCGGCTATTTTCATGCTCTAAGCCCTCTCAGGCTTAGAGCCCTTTCATGCTCTAAGCTCTCTCAGATTTTCTCTGACCTGTGAGTTCTCTTTAGTGGGGTAGAAGGTATCTTAAGCTCTTGGGGGAGGAGTAACTTCCTAGCTGTGATCCAGGCACCAAACGGCTCCCTATACCCCACTTCTCTCCAGGGCCTTGCTACCTCCACACCCGAAACCAAGGGCAGGAGCCTTCCTGGCTCGGCTCCCTCTATGAGACACATCCCCCCCAGAGCTGGAGGAGCGGGGAGGGAGGGCTGAAGAGCCTAAGTCCTGTGTCTTACCGGCCACATAAACACCTCAAAAGCATCCTCTCTTCTAGAAACTTGCACGGATGAGGTTGATATAATACGTCTAATAAATACACGGATGTGAGGCTTCTAACCGTCGCCTCTTTGTGCTTCAAGATCAAACAGGCAAACTGAACCCCGCTATCTCCATGAGCTCATGTGCGCTTAGGGTAAGAAATGAGAGCTAATAGCACCCAGCAGCCTCTGACTGGGAGTGCACAGTCCAGACAGTGTGTGCCTGGAGCGTGGTCCCCGCTGACAGTTGAGGGGCAAGACCTGGGTGCCCACAGAGCCCAGGACGGGTGGAGCCCCTGCGGGGAGATGACCCTGAGAGACGCAGCAGAAGCCAGAGGACACACGTGGCCTTGCTGGCCCCAGAGGCGCCCAGGTCACCTGCCTGAGCACATCAGGGAGTCCTCTGTGCAAGGGGCTTCCCCCAACTCTCCCCCCAACGTACTATGACACCCATTTCTTGCAAGTCATCTGTTACTCGGGGGAAAATCCAGTCAGTGGCTGGTCACAGATACCGGAGCCAGGCAGATGTGCGGCGTTTCTGAGGGTGGGGTTGGGGGCAGGGGGGCAGGACAGTGGGAGGCTGCTGGACGACGCATTTTCCCAAGCCTGGGCCTCTCCGTCTTTACCGCCGAAGGGCCGACTCCATGGCAGGGAGCGGACAGTTCATCGTGTCCACCGGGCTGAGACTCGACCTCGCCTAGCGCTTCCTGCCAGCCCTCCTGACAGCCAGACAGGCTGCTGGGAGAGGGACCTCACCCAAAGTAAACACAAAGAAAGGCTTTTGCGGAGAGGAGTGTGGAGCCCAACTCGGTGGAGACTCGCGGAGGCCCCGTGGGAACGGATGTCGACTTGTGGTTCGGAGACCCGGGGTCTGGGTTTGTGCCCCATGGATTCCGCCCGCGGGCTTCCCGAGGCCGGCCGCGGGTCACCGAGGGGAGCCGGAGCCCTTGCTCAGCACTGAGACCATCACTCGTGGAGCGCGGGTGCCACCTGGTGGCCAGATCTGGCGTGACCAGCGACCAGAGAACCCGGGAACCACTCTGAGACAGGAATCACCAAGGTCACCACTACAGTGACTGTAATAATGGCAACACCTTATCCACACCCCACATCTTTTCTGCCATCCTGTACTCCGTCCCCTCTGGGTTTCGGGGAGATCGGTCCTTCCGTCGTCACAACTGTATTAATTACAAAAGGGGTAACCTCTACATCAAAATAACAAGAACCTCCACCATAGGCGCATACTTTCTGCCATGCACTGAGCTAGACACAAGGGGTTAAAAATTACCAAGCTGTGGTCCTTTCCTTCAAGGGACTTAGATGCTCAGATATTTACAATTAACCAAAATACAAGACAGAGGGTGACAAAAATATTCAGCTGTGGGAGCGGAGATGAGGTGACAACTTGCTGAACATCAAAATAGAGCTTAAAATGGAGGCATTATTGAGGCTGTGAAATATGGATAAGAATTCAGCAGGTGACAAAGGGAAGGACATTCCAAGCAGAGGGACTGGCCAGGCAAAGGCAAAGACCAGTGAAAACACACAGTAGGTCCAGGAAACAGCAACTGTAGAATTTTGTGAGAGGGGGCAATGCAGGAAAAGATAAAACTTAAAAGACAACATGGGGATGAGTCAAGGTGTGCCTTGTAAGCTAGGTGCTGGGTTTGAACTTTTCTCCTGGGGGCTAAAACAAACCACTGAAGGGTTTGAAGCAAGGAAATAACTAGGTTGATTTTTTAAAGATCTATTTAAGAGATAAGTATGCAGGGAGGCTGATTAGGGAAAATGGTTGCAGCACCAGTGACAAGACAATTCATTCAACAGCCAATAGACATTGACAGGCCTGGATGTGCCCTTCCATCTTGGAGCTTAGGTTCTGGCGCACAATGAGGGAGGGGTAGGAGGGATGCAGAGAAGGAGACAGACGCAAGGTATTGCAGAATTTGAATCTCCAGGACTTGATGATCATTGGGTTAGGAAGAGGGAGAACTTAGAGATTGAGCCTAGGTGACAGGGGGAAGAGTGAGGCCCCTCAAGGCTGTGACAGAGGAGTCAAGGGCAGGTCTGAGGGGGAAGGAAATTAGTCTGCTTTTGGATGTGATCAGTAAACAGAACAAGTAGCTATGAAGCAAAAACTCCACAGAATCAACATTACTTTACATTACATTACATTACATTGCAATGACCCACCTCCCCAGTCCCATGAAAAGTCAGACTAGGTTTCCTAGGAAATTCTCCTGCCATCAGAGGTTAAAATTGTATTGAATATTGGGACTTCCCTGGCAGTCCAGTGGTTAAAACTCTGTGCTTCCGATGCAGGGGGCACTTGTTCCATCCCTGGTCGGACAGATCCCACATGCCGTGTAGCACGGCCAAAAGAAAAAAAAGAAAAAGAAGTAAAATAAATAAATAAAATAAAATTGTATTCAATATTGATTGTCAAGATACAAATCTCCACAAACAGATTCATTAAATGTTTGCTGAACCAGCCTATGGAAAGTACTTGCTAATGCTTTTTAAGTGTTTCATGTGAAAGAAGCATCATTCCCAGTGCTCTTCCTCCAGTTACCTTCTTTAACCCTCGCAACTCTCTGTGGGCTCTGCACTGGGCTCAGGCCACACAGTTAGCAAGGGCAGGGCCAGCCAGTATCTGCAGGAAGGTCACAAAGCCCTTGAGGGGAGTCTTCTACCTTCTCCCCAGGTGAGGGCTGCACGCAATGGACACAAGTTGGCCTGGAGTCACGTCTGGCCACTTTCCCATGTGGTCCGTCTGTTTGAAGGTTAATTAGAAGAGGCTTCAGGCCCTTCCTGTTTGGTGGCAGTTTAGGGAGGTAAGATATCAAAAAGCTAGGACAAGCAGATGTAGGAGAAATAAAGAGACAGCCCTCCGGTAGCATTCCAGGGAAAAGAGGGGTACTATTGTTCTTCCTCTTTGGGGATGATGAAAAAAATGTGGATTTCAGTGGTGGTGTGAAGGCACGAAGCTCTGACTTCTAGAGGATCAGACTCTCACGTGTGCCCGCCAGCGGCACTGGCAGCACCAGGTCGTGGGGAATTACCTGCACAGTTCTCCGACTGGAAGGCAGCCAGTAGAGTAAAGAAGCCCGTGCATGCAAGGTTCTGGTTCTGGGCTTGTACCATTGTCCAGGATCAATGATTCTGCAATCCTATTTTAGACATGGGGGAATTCAATTTCTTGTTTTTGGCAGTTCTAACTTCCCACTATTCTTATTCCTGCTGTCATGTTGAAAAGATTGTTTAATCACTATAAAAGCATTCAAAACAATACTGAAAAAAAAATCTGAGTGAAACCTTTATGATAATAGTAATACTAATATATCCCTAAAATAGTCCCCAGAAAATTTAAAACCATCTGCAATTGATAGGGATTACTTCACCAGTATGGGGAATAAATATGGTCATATTACCTACGTTTTTTCTTTTTCTTTAATTTTTATTTTATTTTTTGAATGGGTAAAGAAGATGTGGTACATATATACAATGGAATATTATTACTCAGCCATAAAAAAGAATGAAATAATGCCATCTGCAGCAACATGGATGGACCTAGAAATTGTCATACTGAGTGAAGTAAGTCAGAAGGAGAAAGACAAATATCATATGCTATCATTTACATGTGGAATCTAAAAAAATGGTACAAATGAACTTACTTACAAAACAGAAATAGAGTCACAGATGTAGAAAACAATCTTATGGTTATCACAGGGGTAAGGGGAGGAGGAATAAATCGGCAGATTAGGACTGCCTATGTTTTTTCAATTGATTTCTCTCCTGCTATGTTTCAGAAACTCTTATGCACTAGAGATACATCAGTGGATGAAACAAAGATTTCCATCCTGTGGGGCTTACTCTCTGACAGGGGAAGATAGTGAAGCAATAGATTTACTAAATAAGTAAGTAATTTAACATGTTGAATGATGTTAGTGTTAAGGATATTTTTTTTAAAGTAGAGGTGGGTCTTCCCTGGTGGCGCAGTGGTTGAGAGTCCGCCTGCCGATGCAGGGAACACGGGTTCGTGCCCCGGTCCGGGAAGATCCCACATGCCGCCGAGCGGCTGGGCCCTTGAGCCATGGCCGCTGACCCTGCGCGTCTGGAGCCTGTGCTCCGCAACGGGAGAGGCCACAATAGTGAGAGGCCCGCATACCGCAAAAAATAAAAAGTAGAGGTGGTTATATGGGTCTGAGATGCTAAGGTGGGGTAGGCCTCATGGAGAACATGACATTTAAGCAAAGCCTTGAAGAAGGTGACTCTGCCTTCACAAAGCCACAGAAGTCCTAGAACATCTTCCAGGACAACAGGTGTCCAATACCTTACATTTACACCACTTACACGGTCTTCTCCAGTGGTGCTTCTTAGAACAAATTTTTACTCCAAAATGACCTGCTGAGTACTTACACCAAAAAGGAGCAGTATAAATGTTACTATAAATGTTAAATTCAGCTCCCAGAACTTCTACAGCTAGGGTTATAGTCCGAGTAACAGCTTCATAGAATACCAAGGCTGGTGGTACATCTGTGGGTCTCAAATCACTTGGAGACGTGACCTTAGTGTTTATTAGATTTATCTATGTGAAGTTCCCAGGAGGACACATGGCACCCAGAAAAGGCTTAGCAAGTTTTAACGAATGTTACTCCTTATTTTCCTGTATCTTACACAACCACCCCTTTGGGTTCAGGCACGTGGCTTTAGGAAATCTCATATGGCCCCAAGAAAAGCCTACATTTAGGACCACTGAGATGGCCATAGGCCTACAGTCCCCAGTGACTATAAGAATTACTCTTTCAAGATTGAGAAAAATCCCTTAGCACCCAGTATTGTGTATAGACAGTAGGTACACAATAAATGTTTCCATAAATAATACATGTTCTGCTTCCAGTAATGGTGGAATAGATAATTCTTTCTTCCTGTTCTTTGGCTTGCATAATCTCTATTGATCTATCTTGAAGTTCAGTAATTCTTTCTTCTGCCTATTGTTTTCTCCAGTGAATTTTTAATATATAGGTTATTGTTCTTTTCAACTCTACAATTCCCATTTGGTTCTTTGTAAAAAGTCTATCTCTTTATGATATTCTCTATTTGATGCAACATTGTCATCATACCTTCCTTTTTAAAAAATTTTTTTGGCTGCGTTGGGTCTTCGCTGCTGCGCACAGCCTTCTCATTGTGGTGGCTTCTCTTGTTGTGGCTCAAGGGCTCTAGGCACACAGGCTCAGTAGTTGTGGTGTACAGGCTTAGCTGCTCCACGGCATGTGGGATCTTTCCAGACCAGGGATCGAACCCGTGTCCCCTGCATTGGCCAAATAAAACCACTGTGCCACCAGGGACGTCCCCTTTATTTCTTTTAAGCAAGCTTTCCTTTACTGTGAAAATATTTATAATGGCTACTTTGAAGTATTTTCCTCCTAAATCTGACATCTGATCACTATCACAGTTTCTGTTGCCTGTTTTTGCTTTTGTCCTTCCAGTATATGGGTCATACTTAACTGTGGGGTTTTTTTGTTTTTGTTTTTGTTTTCGCCTAATTAATTTTGATTCCAAACTGGACATTTTAGATAATATACCATAGCCATTCTGGGTCACTGACCCCTCCCCTTCTCCAGGGCTTGTTGTTCTTATTTGCTTAGCGACTGGCTGAATTATTTTAGTGAAATCTATTTCTCCCCCACAGTATTAAGCCTCTGATGTCGTTTCTCAGGGAGGTGTAGCTTTGAGTACGCCCCCTGACCCTGGGATGACAGTGGTACTGATAGATCTCCCTTCCATCTTTCCCTGACTCTGGCGCTGGAGTGGGGGCAATGGCAAGCTTCTCTTGGAACAACACTTTCACTCTAGGAGGCAAGTGCTCAGTGGGGGTGGGGAGTAGCAGTAACCTGAGGTCCTCTTGGCTTGCCTTTCATAGCATGGGGAAAAGGCAGTCAGGGCCCCAGTGTTCTCAGCATGCTGTGCCCGAGGTAGACCCTCCTTCCATGAGTGGGGGCTGGATAAAAGGGAACTCCCACCTCTAAATTGCATTTGCCTGGGATTTCGCCTCAGCAACAGGTAGCAGGGGCAGGATGAGAACTGATGAAGTCCTGATACTCCTGGAAGAAAGCCTTCTGGCTGGGAGCTGGGGAGAAAGAGAGCTCTGTGTTCCTGGCTTCAGCAATCCAGAGTGGAGTCTCCAGCCTTGCTGGGCTGGGAGGGGAGAGGGTAGGAGCAGTCTTGGTTCAAATACCCTAGACTTCCTTACTGAAAGATTCACCTTCTTTACTCCAAGTAAAACTCACCTTTTTTGTTGACATTTCATAGCTTTTCTTTAAGAAATATTTCTTAATTTGCTGTTTTTCCTTAGGACGATTTCCAGGGATTTTAAATGCTTGAGCTTTTAAAAATCATTTTCATATTTCATTGGAAAGCAGGTCAGCAAAGGTGCTAATACTCTCATGCCAGAAATCAATCTCCCTAGTTTCAAGAGTTCTTTATATATTGTAGAAAAAGCCCTTTATCGGATATGTATTTTGCAAATATTTTTCTACCAGTATGGGGGTTACCTTTTCATTCTCTTAAACGTGTCTTTTGAAAGGCCAAAGTTTCATATTTTTAAAAATATTTATTTTATTTGGCTGCGTTGGGTCTTAGTTGAGGCACGCACAGGATCTTTCATTGCGGCTTATGGGCTCTTCGTTGCAGTGTGCGGGCTTCAGCGTGCGCAGGCTCTGTTGCCCTGCGGCATGTGGGATGTTAATTCCCCGACCAGGGATCAAACCTGTGTCCCCTGCATTGGAAGGCAGATCCTTAACCACTGGATCACCAGAGGAGTCCCAGTTTCATATTTTGATGAACTCCAATTTATCAAATTTGTTTTTTATGGACTGTACCTTCGGTGTCTTGTCTAAGAAATATTTGCCTAACCTAAGGTCACAAAGATTTTCTACTTTTTCTTCTAGAAGTTTTATAGCTTTAGGTTTCATATTTAGGTCTAGGATACATTTTGACTTAAAATTTTATAGAGTTGACCCTTGAACAACACTGGTTTGAACTGCACGGGTCCACTTATACGTGGACTTTTTTCGGTAAATACATTCGATAGTACTACATGATCGGTGGCTGGTTGACTCTGTAAATGCAGAACCGTGACTGTGGAGGGCTGACTATAAAATTACACACAGATTTTCAACAGCATAGAGGGTCAGCACACCTAACCCCTGCATTGTTCAAGGGTCAACTGTGTATGGTCTGACTTAATTTTTGTAATAAGGGTCAAAGATAGTTTTGGGGTTTTATGGGGTTTTTTGTTTGTTTGTTAAATATGACTACTCAATTGTTCCAGCACATTTGTTGAAAAGATTATCCTTTCTCTACTGAATTCCCATGGCATCTTCACCAAAAATCAGTTAACCAAATATGTCTAGACTGATTTCTGAACTCTGTATTATGTTTGATTGATCTAATGGCCTATCTTCATAACAATACTAGAATATCTTGCTTATGGTAGCTTTATAATGTTTTAAAATTAGATAGTGTAAGCCCCCTAATTTTGTTGATTCAAAATAGTTTTGGCCATTTTGTATCTTTTGCATTTTAATATACATTTTAGAATTGGCTTGCAAAATTCTAATGCTTTATTTTTTTTTTTTTTGAGACTTCATTGGACTTTCTAGGCAGATAAGCATGCTATCTGCCATAAAAGGCAGCATTACTTATTGTTTTCCGATTTAGATGGTTTTCTTTCTTTTTCATGTCTTGTTGCAATGGCTAGAAGCTCCTGTACAATGCTGAATAGAAGTGGTAATAGCAGACATTCATGCCTTGTTAATATTAGAGGGGAAATGTTGAGTCATTCACAATTAAGTATGATGCTAGCTGTGTTATAGATGCTCTTTATTAGAAAAGTCCCTTCTACTCCTAGTTTGGAGAAATTCCCTCCTATTCCCAGTTTGCTGAGAGTAATGAAAAATGGATGGTTAGCTATTGTCAAATGCTTTTCCTGGTTCAATTGAGGTGATCATATCTTTTTTCTTTTTTAGTGAGTTAATATGATGAATTACATTGATTGATTTTCCGTTGTTAAACCAACCTTGAATTCCTGGGATAAACCCCACTTGGTCATGATGTATCATCCTTTTCTATGTATTATGTTCACTTTGCTAATATTTTGTTTAAAATTTTTTGTCTCTATGTTCAGGAAGCATGTTGGACTTTAGTTTTCTTTTCTTGTAATTTCTTTGCCTGATTCTGGTATTAGGAAAATACTGACCTGATACAATTAGATGGGAAGTTTCCCCTCCTCTTTAACTTTCTGAAAGTGTGTACAGAATTGGTGTTATGTCTTCTTTAGATGTTTGGTGGATCTCACCAGTGAACCCAGCTGGTCCTAGAGTTTTGTTTGTGGGAAGGCTTTTAACTAAAAATTCCATTCTTTAATAAATACAGTGCTATTCAGATTATCTAGTCCTTCTTGCACGAGCTTTGCTAATTTGTATCTTTTGAAGAATTTGTCCATTTCATCTAAATTGTCAAAGTTATTGGAATAAAGTTGTTTATAATAGTCAGTGATTACACTTTTCATTTCTGAAGTATCTATGGCGATGATCTCTTATTCCTGACAGTCCTGTGTTGCTTTTTTTTTTTTTCCATTCTGTTTGGCTAGAGGTTTATCAATTTTATTGATTTTTCTCAAAGAACCAGCTTTTGGTTTTATCTTCTCTTGTTTTAAATTTTTATTTCATTGATTTCTGACATTATCCTTATTACTTCCTCTTTTCCTGCTTACTTTGGGTTTAATTTGCTTTTTTCTGCTTTCTTAAGGTGGAAGGTAAAATCATTGATTTGAGAATTTTCTTCTATTTTAATATAGGCAACTGTTGTTATAAATTTTCCTCTAGGATTGATTGTCTAATCTGTATCTAATAAATTTTAATGTATTGTTTTCATTTTCATTCAGGCCAATATATTGCTAATTTATTATCACTTTTTTTAATTAGAAGCATGTTGTTTAGTTTCCAGATATTTGGGGATTTTCCAGATATGTTATTGATTTCTAATTTTCTTCTTCTTTTGCCAGAGAACATACTTTTGTATGGTTTGAACCCTTTATTTATTGTGACTTGCTTTACATCCCAGAATATGGTCTCCATTGGAAATGCTCTGAATGCACATGAAAACAATGTGTGTAGTGCTGTTATTGGGTGGAGTGCTCTATCAAGGTCAATTAAGTCAAGATGGTTGATAGTGTTTTTCAAGTCTTCTAAATACTTACTGATTTTCTGTCTACATGTTTTAACAATTATTGAAGGTGTTGAAAATCCAACTGTATTTGTGAGTTGGTTATTTCCCACTGTAGTTCTATCAGCCTTTTCCTCACATATTTAGAAGTTGTTATGCATATATTTAGGATTGTAATTTCCTCTTGTTGAACTGACCTCTTTATCATTATAGACAACCATCTTAATCCTTAATCTTGGTAATATTCTCAAGCTCTCAAGCAAAATCTACTTTATTTACTACTACTATAGTACACCTGCTTTCTTTAACTTATTGTTATTGTATCTTTCTCTATACTTTAAGCCTAGTGTCTTTATACCTAAAGTGGGTTTTGAGAAAATAGCATACAGTTGGGCCTTGCCTTCTTTTATTCAATGTGACAATCTCTGCCTTTTTATTGGGTGTTTAGACCATTTACAATCAATGTGATTATTGATATGGTTGAGCTTACATCTATTATCTTGCTATTTGTCTTCTTCTTTGTTCCCTTGTCCTTCCTTTTTCTTCCTCCTTTTGGATAAACTGAATACTTACTGATGATTCCACTGTATTTTGTTGTTGCATTATTAGCTAGAACACTTTTGGGGGGTGAGGAGAATTACCTTAGGGCTTATACATCTTTAGCTTATCACAGTTTTCCTTCAAGTAATATTATACCACTTCATGTATAGCATGAAAATATTACCATACTATACTTCCATTTTCCCCTTCCTAAACTTTATGTAATTGTTGTATGTTTTATTTTTAAATGTGTTATAAACTCCACGATAAATGGGTACTATTACTGTCTTCAGCAATTATCTTTTCAATAGATTTAATAACAAAAAAAAGAGAGCTTTAGTATTTAGCCACATATTTACCATATTTTCACACAGTATTATTTTATATGTTTGAAAGACTTTTAAAAACATTTCTTGTAATGCAGGTCTACTGGTGATGTATTTATTCAGCTTTTGGATGTTTGAAAAAGTCTTTATTTTGCCTTTGTTGTTTGAAAAGATATTTTCACTGCATATAGAATTCTAGGTTGACAGGTTTTAGTCTATCTTGTTCCTTTTACTATATTAAAGATGTTGCTCCACTGTCTTCTGGTTCCCATGGTTTTCAATGAGAAGTTTCCTGTCATTTTTATTTGAGCTCCTTTGTATGTGACATGTCCTTTTCCCCTATCTGGATGTGCTAAGATATTTTTTTTAAATCACTGGCTTAAAGCAATTTGATTTAAGATGTGCCTTGGTGTGATCCTTTTCATGTTTCTTGTCCTTGGAGTTCATTGAACTTCTTGGACCTGTGGGTTTGTAATTTTCATCAAATTTGAAGAACTGTTGGCCCCTGTCTCCAAATGACCTGAAGAAATATGAAAATACAAAATATTTTCTTCTTTTCCCCTTCCACCCTCACACCCATCTCTTCTCCCTTGAGGACTCCAACTGTACATACATCAGACTGCTTGAAGCTGATTCATAGCTCACTAAAGCTCTGTCCACTTTTTTTCCAGTCATATTTCACTCTAAATAATTTGAGATAGTTTCTCCTGCTATGTTTTCAAGTTTTAAAATTTTCTTTTGCTGTCTAATCTACTGTTAATCTCACCCAGTGTGGGGTTTTGTTTTTTAAAATCTCAGACATTGCATATTTTCATCTCTTATATTTTCTGGTCCTTTTTATATCTTCTATAGCTCTAATTAACATGCTCAATCTTGCCTCTACTTCCAGACCACTACTTTCTTGATACATGGCATATAGTTACAATGTCCTTTTGTACAAATAATATTTCTATAATTTGTGTCATTTCTGGATCTCTTTTTTCTCCTTCACTTATGGGTTTTGTAAGTTCTGGCTTTTTGCATGCCTGACAATTCTTTTTTATTGGATGCCAAACATTTTGAGTTTTTACCTTGTTGCATATGCAAAATATTCGTATCCCTATATTCTTGTACTTTGTTCTAGGAGACAGTTACACAGAAACTGTTTTAGAAACCAGAAACTTTGGAGCTTTTAGTTCAGGGTTAATGTTGCTCTCCTACTGAAGTAATACTTTTCTGACTTTCCTATCTAGTGCCCTTTGAGAATTACAAAGTTTTCCACTCTGGCAAGCAAGAACACAAACTATTAACCGCTTTGTGTGAACGTCAGTGATTATTCCCTCCGCTCCTTTCAGGTGGTTCTTCCTCCAGCCTCAGTAGCTTCGTCCCACGCAAACAGAAGTACTCAGCTGAAGTCTCAAGGGGACCCTCTCTATATCTTTATGCCTTCTTTCTGTGCAGCTCGCTCCTCTCTCGTACTCTACCCTAGGAGCTTCAACCACTTTGGCCTCTTTGGACTCCCAGGTCTGTTTCCTCAGCTCAGGGAGACCTCTGGGCTCTGCTGTGGTGCTCCCTTCCTGAGCTGCAATCTGGAATCTCTCTCCAAGCATCAGCTAGGGCCATCACAGGACTCAATTCATTTGTTTTCCTTCTCTCGGGGATCACTGCCCTGCACTGCTTGATGGCCAGTGTCTGAAAACTGCTGTTTTATATACATTATCAGGTCTTTTAGTTTTTTTGAGTGAGATATTTCCAGTTTCTGTTCTGAAAGTAAATGTCAAAACCATTTTTGGAGGCAAGATCTTTATTACGATGTTATATGATTACTTTTAACAGAGGGGAGTGAAGATACCACCTCTTGGGAGGTACGGTTATGTTCTGAGAAAAACAAAACAAAACTTAAACTTTCAACTCTGGAAGATCTGAGCTCAAATTCCAGAACTGCCACTTTGGGCAAATTACCAGTTCTTTCACTGGTAAAACAGAACTAATAATATCTATTATTAGGTTGTGAGGTTTGCATGAGATGTAAAGAATCTGCTATATATCAGAGGCACCTCATACACTTTAGTTGCCTTATTTTCCCCCTAAAAACATGAGTATCAGAGAAGCTATCTGTTAGGGCCCTGCTTGTACTGATAAGAGTGATTTCAAGCTTTTCCCTCTCAAATATCCTCTCTGTGATAGGGAAAAAGTAATCGTAATATGCTATTGAAAAGCCAGACGCAAAGTGTAATTCTAGGAAACTGCTTGTGAATTTTTACCCTGTAAAATTAGTGGGAAGGAAGAGCCTCGAGTCCTGCCCTGTCTAACTCTGGTTCGGATTTGGCGTTTTCAAGTGTGGAACAATCCAGAATTCCAGCTCTGTCAGGAAAAAGCAGACAAATGAAACAGATGACAAATCATTTCTCTAAGACCTGAAGCCAAACTGGCTCCAATAGCTGCTGGAATGGTAATAGAAGACAATTTCCTGGAGTATTTACAAAATCATTCGTAAGGGTAATATTTTCCAGATTTTTACAGGAGGACTAAGGGTAGCTTTTTAGTCTGCAGACTCCACAGAGGTAGCATATATTCAACAGGCAGCTGCTGCTCCCACTCTAACTCCTCCCTATAACCCCCATATAGAGGCCTGATTTAGGCACCGAGATGGGGATAAGCCGTGGGTTCTGCCCTTCAAATATACGCCAGCATATAAAGGAGCGACAGGTGAGTACACAGCTAATCGAAAACGGAATGCTCTCTATGTGCAGTGTTAGCAAAGTGCTTCAGAGAGACAGGGATAAAAGATCAGCCCAACTTTCAAAAAGGAGACTGAATATTTCAGAACACATGCAGAAGTGGAGTAGGGGAGGAAAAGGGAACATTCTAAGTCAAGGGAGGGAGGCATACCCTGGGAAATGAATCTGAGGCCTGATCTATATAGGATTGGAATGTGTCAATTAGAAATGTTTTCAACTGCAAAGTAACAGAATCCTTGCCTAGTACAGCCTTAAGAGATGGAGGTCTGTTTGCTCAAAATGCTCAGAGGTATGTGGTTACTGGCATCGATTCGGTGGCTCGACTGGCATCTGGGAGGCAGGTTCTTTCCATTTTTCAGCGGTGACACCTTTAACGTGGTGGGTTTTCATCTTTTTACTTTTTACCTCATGTTTGCAAGACTGCTGCCACAGATCCAGATGCCATTAACTAGTGTTATGAACGAGAAAACAAAAGGAGTTGAAAAGAGCTTTCCTTTAATCAGGCAAGAAAAAAATTTCCTGAGAGTTTCCCAGATTTTCCACTACATCTTATTGGCCCAAACTGGGTCATATGACCATCTTCAGAGGAAAGGTCGGAAAAGTATCTGGATAAGAAGGAGTAACATGAAAGGCCTAGAAAAATCATGATCCATCCTTGGGGGCTGGGCATATTGCCGCCTTAAACAAAGTAAGTGTTCTCGGCAAGGAAGAAGGATCAAACAATCATTAGATGAGCAATTAACAATAACTGCAATCCCATTTTTTAACTTGAATCCAAGTTCTAGTGAAACAAGAGTTCTAATGGAGAAAAAAAAAAAAAAAAAAAAAAAAGCCCAGATGATTCAAGTATACCTCTAGTTTTATAGATTTATTCTGCCCTCTTTGGTCTTAGGAGAACCTTACTGCTTTTCCTGAGAATGACAGCCTTCCCCAAACTGCAGACTCAGATTTAGATGCAACTGAATTCCTTCCTGTGGTTTTGCAGATTCGACTATATTACAAATTAAATTTCAAAAGGAGGAAGTTACAATTTTTATTCATATAAAACCTCCCCTAATACTTTTAACACATTTCCCACTTAACTGCTGCCTTTCTTAAGCATCACAAGGCCATTCGTTCATTCATGCCACAAACACCGAATACTTTGATGAAGCAAAGTACCTCGCTAGTTAACAGCTAGTTGGTCCACTGGCCTCCAGCCAGGTTTATATTCATAATAAGGCTGCAGACCTGGCACCTACTTTAATAATTCTGAGAAAAAAACTCTTTCCTCCCCTTTCACACACTGCCTCTTCACCACGCCAAGTCTTGTAGGGTACAACGGTCACACAGGTCACTGGGACACGACTCTAAACACTCCCACTTTGAATGAATCCCTCTGGCTCCCTTCTGAGGGGAGAGGAGTGGAGAAGCTACCTCGTTTCCTTACAGACTCCACAACATTCCTTTAGATTCTTACCAGTCTCAACTTTCCCTAAAACAAACAGGAAAATAAGGACTTCATTTTTTCCCTGGAGAACTCTAACTGAAGAAATAAATGGCAAAGATGTGGTGGAAAGCCCAGGCTTTCCTGGTGGTAAAGAAACAAATAGGAGGGAAGAGGGAAGACGTGAAATGTGTACTTACACTCTTCTCACGCACCCCTTGTGGCACCCCATCCTATAATGACCAACAACAGGATTACTTCATGCTTTAAACCTTTTTAGACCTTGGGTACCAATCTCTCTCCACAGCCACAGGGTCCTCTTGTGGGACCAAAATCACCCAAAAAGGAAAATTCATTTAAGGAGTTACGTGATAACTAAAATAGTTTAGTAGATACTGAAGAAACAGCCCTCAGAAATTGCCTGGTCCAAATTAAACGACAGAGGAAAGTAACATTCCTGGGGGACTGCAGTCAATATAGGTCCACAGGTCCACCTGTAGAAGCCTGAAGGGATGCTGAGACCGCTATGCCGTGTGCTAGGACCAGGGAACATCCTATTACCTGCAGTCTGGGGTTTTCTGACAGGGTCAGAATGCTTTGGCAGGGGTGGAGGCAGAGGATGGGCGGGGGCGGTGGGAGTACCTCAAACTGAACACAAGACCGAACAGGCAAGCTGCAGTGGCTTGTGAGCTGGAGAAGAAGTACAAATTACGCCTCGCCTGAGACCTCTGCTGTGGACCAGATGGTGCGTGCGTGTGTGCGTGTGCGTGTGTGCGTGTGTGTGTGTGTGATTACTGGGATTTTCAGGCCTGCAGAGGCTAAGGTTAAAGCCCAATGTATTATTTCACTTAGGGCACATTTGGATGAGGTAAAGGTGGAAAGAAAATAGAGAAAGCAACAGGAAATGAGTTCTTCCTCCTGTGTAGCCACAGCAAAAGTCAGGTGATGTTATGCTGTTGTTGAGAAAAGACTGACTGTCCTGGATTTAAAGGTCCCACATTACAGAGGTCCATCTCCTCCCGCATCTCTGCAGTTAACCTTCATTCCTTCCTGCCTAACAAGTGCAGAGCCATATCACAAGTCACCATCCTCAGAAAGTTCTACTCCATTTTCACGATCCTTCTAGGGGCCCCACCTGACCAGCTGTCACCCGAGGGAGCGACGGAGCACCCACGTTCAAGGAGCATAGTTGGAACATAACACCAACCAGCAGAAGAAAGCCAGGAGGCACGGGGATGAGGAGTGCAGAGAGGTAACATGAGGCCAGACATGAAGATTCCAAGGCTGGGAAAGAGGAGAAAGGTGACAGCTGGGACTGAAGCATGAAAAGGGAGGGAGAGGCCACATCAAAGAGCAAGAAATCAGTTACCAGATATTAATTCTTTCCTCCAATTAAAAGTCACTCACTTTTCTCTCAATATAAAACAGCACATATTCTTATTCACCACAGCTGTAAGCTTCAGGCCATGCACAGTCCTGCTGCAGTCCTAGGACACGTGCTATATCACGGTCAAGCTCCTGACCCAGAAATCACACATCAATGTCAGTCTCATTTCTTTGTAGTTACCCTTTCCCTAACTATGGAAGTTTTACAAAGTCACCTGAGGCTACAGCTTGAAACAGAAAACACAGCCTTAATCTTGAAGTTAAGGGAAGAGGGAAGTCCCTGGCTAGAGGGAAGTCCACACAGCCCCCGGGGCACAGCTGACCTCACAGCCACCTCGGTGCCTACACTCGTTTCCTTGCCAACTCCACAGGAAGGAATTGCAGAGCCAGCTAACGCACCAGCAGGAAAGGGCTACAAAGAGGAGGCACAGAGTTACGGCGACTGTAACAGTCTCCTGAGCTAGCCTTAGCCCAGCCCCACAGAAAACAGTTATTTCTGATTGTTTTTCTTAGGTCTTCTTCTTGGTCACTCGTTTTCAGCTACCTAAATCGTCTATCTGAAAATGAATACTGAAGAGATAAGCAGCGACAGGTCAAGGTGTTAGGGGAGATAAAGTGTATCAGGTACGTTAGCAAGATCACAGTTCAGACATGAATACTTTTCTCTTTGTGGAGCCAAAAAGCATCCGTGCAAGAAGATTCTGTCGCTCTGACAAATTACTTTCTACTTATACTAGTAAAAATAAATCACAGGGAGAACTCAAGGGCTCTAAGGGCTTGGTGACTTCTGATTCAAAGGCAGCAAAAACACCAGGCCACTGCTCCCAGTGGGCACGCCCCTCTGGCCCTGCTGAGAGGCCACTTGACCCCCACTGCTAGGAGGATGTGCCAGAGCAAGTGGACGAAGCGCCTTGAAGGTAAAGAAAACTGATTCTCCTTAACTAGACATTATCAGAGGACTTAGAAACTCAGGAATGTGATAACATACAAGCAGAAACAATTTTGTCAGCATTAACAACTAAATCAATTGTTAGCCTAGACAAGATCTACAAGAAGATGAATACGCAAGCTCAACAAGAACACACTGTGTGACAACTGACCGATTTGGGTTTCGTCATGAAAGACGTGTTTGTTTGTTTGAGAAGAAAGTAAATTCTAAAATCTAATAAGAGCAACGAGTAAGAAGATAAAATTCTAAACTAAATAACCACTAAAGAAGAAATGAAAGCAAAAAATATACTAGGCATCAACTGAGAAACTACAATGTTTACAGATCAAGAAAAGTTACAGAAGAAATCATAGAATTTATTAAAAAAAAAAAAGACAACTGAATCAAAAGGTTTTATTTCAGAAACGGGTAATAAAATGGACTAAACTATCTGATGAAAAATGGGTAAGAATCTAACAGAATTGAGACCATTTGTTATCATGCAACTTGTTTCTTCACTTGGTTGGTACTAACTGTAGGATTTTACTAATACAGGAAATAGTTAATCAATACAGGAAACAAACAACCATAATCCTATTAAGCACCTCAATGCACTGTTTTTCAGTCTATATATATAAAGATGTAGGAAATACTAAGAGGGCATAATAAGTGTTTAATATAATCAGGTCTAGTGGAAGGAAACTTAACATAGACAGGATTTCTTCGGAGTATAAATGGACTAAAAAACATGTTTTGGAATGGACACATCTATTTGACTTTATTTATGATGCCAAGTTGCCAATCCATACCTGGTTAGTTAGAGGTAGAAACACATTCATTTTGATTGAATTCAGGAATACAAACACAGTTTCTTTGTGTTTGCTCGATACTTTGCAATCTGTCCCAATGAAATCAAATTGTCCTTTTCTATTCACCACTGCAAACTAGTTAACTGTTCATTCCAGCTATACATTCATTGTATGACTCTGCTTCATGATGGTTATTTCATTTCATACTTTCTATAAAATAAAAGATGGCTATACCTTGTGTTAAAAAAAATAAATCATAGGAATGCACCTTTTGACCAGGAAAATTTCACTAAACAATCTCATCGTACCTCAGTAGAATTTGTCTTTCAATTTCATAGTCTTTTAATCTGAATGAAAACAATAACTTATGGATTAAAAAGTTTTCTGTTTAACTGACAGAAAAATATGATAAACATGATTTCTGAATAGAGAAAATGAGATGCAAGCAGCAGTGCTTTCTTCACTGCTATAATACTTCATTTTTAAAAGTAAACACAGTACTAATCATCATTTTGATTCCAGTGAATAAAAACTTAAAACTGAATTTATTAATCAATTTGGAAGTCTGAAGCCAAAAGGATCCTTTAACAGTATTGCCTAATAGACAAGTCGACCCTGAAAAGCTAATCACACTGCAAAATTTTGGCCTAATTAAACTGGCTCTCGCTGATACTCTTTTTTTGTTTGGTTTCAATCTGCCATAACAACCAAGGTTAGAATTCCATGTAAACAGAAGTATACAAGGCTTGATGAAATTGAATATGGAGGATTAAGCATTTAAAAAGTCTGGGTTATAATTCTTATTGCTACACAGGTTCTACTGCATAATTAATTTACAGCAGCCTAAAACTTTTCAGCAACAAAATTATATTAAAAAAATATACCATTATCCCTATATGTTACATTAATTGTAATGTAACATGTCACAACCACTTAAGCCTTGCATTAACTTAGAAAAGAATAACCTGTCCCTGAAAAACTCTAAAGAGTGATCATATTTCAATCAAAGCTGTCCTGAACTAACTCATAATCAGCAGTGACTACATTTTGTCACTTCTTTGCTCTAACATGAGTAAAAGTGACGATAATGATTTTTTGGAAAGAGGCTAGAGAACCTGCATCCAATTATGAAGTGGACTTTTAAACCTCCACTGGATTTTTAGAATGTTTTTAGTTGTCAAACATCCGTATAGGTGAACCAGCTGAGGGAACAAACTGCCAAACTTGCCCAAACTACTTTTGTTCCATAGAATTTGATCCCTTCTAAATCGACAACAGCGTACAAACTTAGCTATGAAGAATTCAGCCCTTATAAATGAAGACAAACATAATAAACCTACAGGAGGTTGAAAAGTAACTTCATTTGTTTTTGAATATTCAAGTGTAATGCTTCTGTAAAAGATTAAAACATACGTTTCAACTTTATCACATACGTCAATTTCCATTTGCTCCTAACCTGTCACTAATACATAGGTTCACTGGCTGCCGAAGAACCCAACTAATCATGGAGAGAGATGAAGGTATCAGTGGAAAAAGAGCACGGATACCACGGCATTTATCCCAACAGTATGATACCCGTCTTTGCATCCCTGAAGTTAAGAATGGCCACTTTCTCCAATTAATTTGCTCTCTACTAAATAAAGCAGCACTGTCTGTGAAGAGTTACTCCATACCCATAACATTTCACTACTATAGTTACCAATTCAGAAGTTAAAAAAAAAAAAAAAATACAGACCAAATCCATGTACCCGTGATCCTTTGTATCCTAAAATGTAGAAATATTCTTAGTTTTAACCAAGAATTAGATTGGAATGAAGTAAAACATCTTTTAAAGTAATTTTAAGTATACTCTTATTTGTTACTACATTTCTACATAATTATTTAATATTGCTTGTGGATATAATTTAATCGATAATAATATATCATAATGTCAACCATTACAGTGATCCAGAATGAGATTCTGGCTATAGAGGGAGCTTAATTATTAAGCAACACTTTCCTGAAAAGCTTCTGTATTTCTGATTGGTAAGAAAAACAAAAAAAAGAGCGTCTCTCATTGAAATAACACTGACGTTCAAGCTCAGGCCCCCTTCTTTGTGTTCAACATAATTAACTCTCTAGGACAAAATAATGAAACATTAAGTCACATTAATAAGTTACGGTCCTCTTCAAGAAAACTCGACGGGCAACTCTGGTGTTACAACTGTGTATCTTGGATCCAACTTAGGGATGAAATCCTGAAAGTGTTTAGATGCACCAGTACCAAAAACATCAAGGACTTTTCGGTTCATAACGGCAAATCTGTAAAACAGAGGACACAGGGAACAAGTACTTAATGAAGTTTATGAAAGAAGATGATTCACTCCATTTGACTTATCTTTCATGGGATGGGAAGACCGAGAAGGCTGACATGGCAAAAGACTCAATGGCAGATTCAAAAGTCACTTTGATGCTCTTCCTCGAGATTCACTGTCTCGTATTTTCTTTAAAAAGATGATAATCCCCCAAACTGAAACCCCAGAGATTACCATCATTATTTCAAACCCTTCTAGAATCCTTTCCACTAGGTTGTGTCAAATAGAAAAATAGGTTCATTGTGATTTTTCTGATGAATAAAATCACAAGAAGCTAAATGTATAATGAATGTGCTAACATTTACTGACAAGCAAAGGTATTAAACGTAATCCCTCTCATAATTGAAATTTTAACGTCTCACAGTCAAAAGAAAATACATCCAAATGTGACTGAAGGGCCAACAGCATATAGGTTTTCAAATTTCTAACAGACACAACATAGTAAAAACACAGCCCTCATTTTATCCATCACCTAACCTAAGAGATATAAAATTTTTAAAAGACATATATTTTAGCTAATGTGCAGGATGGACCTTCTGTGTCTCTGTGCCTGATCATAAGCCTTTCTTTTCTGGGGAAGATACCCAGGTGAAATTGTTTTGAGTTATTGGCCAGTATCATTATTCCAAGAGCCAATAAATGTGATTTTCAGATCCTTCCCAAAGTATGTTCCCTTCCGAAATAATCAACTGGTTAAACTCATTGATGTGCAAAGAAACCTGAATGACAAAGAAAGAAATGATTAAATACTAATAATATAGAGGATACACAGTGTCATGGCTAAGAGGAAGAACTCTGCAGTCGGACCGCCTGGCTTATATCCTAGCTCCGTCCTTTCCTAGTTCTGTGATTCTGGCAAGCGCTTAACCTCACACCTCAGTTTCCTCACATTGCGAAAGCAAGATATTAATAGTACCTATCTCACAGAGCTACTTTAAGGATTAAACACATATGTACGTATATGTATGCTGTATGTGTGTATGTGTGTATCTTAAAACCAGTTCTCGGACACAGTAAGCACGATACAACTGTTCGCTATTACTAATATTAATGAGAGCTGCTATTTACTGAATGCCTACTAGGTGCCTAAAGGCTGCCACAAACATCTCGATTTTCCCACAATGTATTATTGTTTCATTGAAGAGAGAAAGAAACTTGAGGCTCATGATGGTAAAGAATGTTCCCAACCGGTGACACAGCTAAGGGTATCAGAACTGCAGTCAAACCTAGGTCTGTTCAATTCCCAAGCTCATGGTCTTTCTATCAGGTCAGCCTGCCTCCCAAAGAATTAGATTATAATCAGGAAATGCTAACGACAACAACAACAATAAAGAATACGATCGTAAAGGCAAAGAAAAGTGTGCTTACAAAGTCAGGCAAAAGAATATGATTATTTTTCCAAAGTGGAAATCAGTCAATTGTTCAGGCATGATTTCTAATGAATCTGTGTAATGTTTTTAATCAAAAAGAAGAGATTAAAGATTTTAAAAGTAAGACTTAAGAATGTTATATAGTAACCTATCAGCAGTTTGCAAGTCAACATATTAATCTAGAACACTTAAAATATCTAAAATAATATAGGGGAAAAAATAGTCAAAATAATGTGCACTAAAAGAATGCCCCATGTTATTCTTATTAAATTTTAGGTCATATTTGATTTATAGCTAGATACCTACTTTACCACTGAAAGAATATTCCCTCAAGTAAACGAAAAGATTCAAAATCTTTTTTATGGAAATTGCTTTTTTTCTATGACCAGTTAAAACATCTCAGTCACTTACCTGCCCTTGGTGAGCCTTAAAAGGAACTTCCAGTAAGATGGTCGTAAGGTCTGAACTTCCATGACAGCCTAAGATTAGAATATTCAATTTGAGACTTCTTTTAGTAAACAGCAAATATTATCAGCAGTCTTAGGCAACAGAACATATTTGTCTCTATTTTTATTGCTCACTCTATTTAACGACAGTGATGACAGTAGTAACAAAAACATGTATTAATGTTTAAGTGGATAACTCTCAAGAATCTTTGTAAATATGCCTTCAAATAGGAATATTGCTCATGGAATAATAGAGTTAATAGTTATTATCATTGGGAAGCGTTTACTAGGTGCCCATTAGTAGCTGGCACTTCGCTAGTTATAGTAAGTTTACCAACTTGGCAGCGTTACTGTGAGAAGCTGCAAATAAAAGCTGTCCCCCAAACTTTGCAAAAGCCCTAAGACCATTAACATCAATAACGGTGATGGCAGAATTTAAAGAGATTGAACGATGCTTCTATTAAACTAGATTCTACCCCTATCCTCACTGCCTAAGTAATACTGGGGAAAAGCAATTATTCATATTTATGCCCATGCTATCTTTTTTTTGAAGTAAAATTAAGTTAGGGCATTCTAGCCAAGGTACTAGAGTGATAATTCTCCTACAAAAATTGCACTCTACTTAAACCGAAAAATTGTTGTGTTCATAAAACATGACCTAGCCCACTAAGTTAACATGTTTAATGATTTGAAACTTGCAAGCTATCTTGCTAACAAAACAAAAAAAGCATAGAATGTAAAAACTGGAAATGTTCCCAGGCCTTTATTTTTCCCCCATTGGTTTAATATATACACTAGAAACAGAAATAATTCTACTTCTCATTTGAAAAAGTTATACTTACTGCCTGGAAGCAAATTGCTGTAGAGATGGAATAGATGATAGTGTCTGCATGGGGAAAATAGGGAACCTTTCCTGCTTCAATACCTTTGAAATACATTGTCTGCAAAACAAGCACATAGCGCAAGATTTATAAAGAAAACAACTTTAAATAGCATTACCAATAAGGTGGAGTGATACGTTCCCTATCTACAACTATTTTTTCTACCTTTCAAAATCCTAACAATCCTTTCAGAGCTCAAATCATAGGGACTTCCCTGACATGTTAAGTGTCAGCCCTTCCCTTTCCCTCATTCACTCACCCCAAACCCCAGATGCCAGTAATAATACTTTTCTGTGAAATTCAACAGCACTTTATTTCTACCTCTTTCATGCTATTTATTCTTCACTGCTGTTTGTACAATGCTCAAGTCTTCCCTTCTCTGTTAGATCTATTCATTCATTCATTAAACATGTACTGGTGTAAACCCAATTAGCGCATAAGAAATAACTAACACACTCTAATAAGGTTACAAGATATCTATATTGATTAGATGTGTAGATCATCACATGTGTATGTACGTATATCTATGTTTATCTCATATATATATATATATATATATATATATATATATATATATATATATATATATATATATATATATAGGCTCCCCAGAGGAGGGAGCAACTACTCTGTCTATGACAAAGGACCAAGGAGAATTTCAGAAATGACTACATTGAGTAGTGGGCATCTCAAACCATCTGCAGTGAAGAACCACTTTTTAAAAAACAAAATTTCCAACTATCATGGCCTGATGCTTTTATAATACAATAAAAATGAATTACTAGAATTGAACCAAATTTTCACTATTACATTCAAAAAACAAATTACTCCATCGAGTTGCTATAAGGTTTCCAAATGCTTCCTCTCAGTTTCTATCCTTTCCTTGTAATGAACTGGTATGGTAATGAACAGTTCATAGACCAGCACTAGTCTGCTGACCCCACTTTTAATACTGCTGCTTTCTAAGAGGCCTAACATCAACAACTAGATAAGAGAGGAAAAGCAGGGGTAACAAACAGGGTGAAAATACATGACATGTATGGGGAATTTCCAGCAAATTTATATGGATGGAACAAAGGATAATTCATGGAAATGGGTTTTCTGGAACGTAGGGATGCTAAAGTGAAACAAGTAAGAAAAGTGGAAAGATGACCAAGACAGAATGGTGTTTCAATAGGTTGGAGGGAGCTTTAAGAAGACATGAGTGGACCATGAAATAAAGAACATAAAATAATTTTTTTCCAAGAAAAAAGTTGTTTATACAGCTGATTTTTAATTAATATTATGTATTAATATAGCATTTTAATATAAAATTAACTTCAATCCGTAAGATATGTACAAAGAGATTTATAATCTACTTCAGTAACAAGATAAACGTGGGCCATTATTTTGAAAGTTATATGATAATATATTACAAGGTACAGATATACTGTAGTGTATTCCTGTTAACAAAAACGAAATTCAGATGTGGTAGAATGGCATCATAGAAATGTTATGTGAAACAGGTATCTCTTGATATATGGGATCATTATGTTCCTAATTATTTCCTACAATAAAACTTATCTGTTGACCTAGAGTCTAAGTTAATGAAGAGTTGGGACTGTATCCTATACTTCTATATGCTTACCAGCACCACCGCAGTAATGGGAACATAATCGATACTCAATAAATATGTCTTGGAAATAATTTTTTCCAAGAAAAAAGTTGCCTATACAGGTGATGTTTACTTAAGACGCATTATATAGTAATATATCATTTTAATATAAAATTAACTTCAATCATAGGAAAATGATTGCCTATTATACGATAGTCATTAATTCCACAAAGGACATAGTAAGCTTATACTTCTAATCTCCTGCATTTAAAAAAAAGTTCTCATCAGCACACTTATCAGATACGATTTGTTGATATAAGAAACAGCGATACCACTGCTTGGCTTTAAAACCTCTAGCCATTTAGAGAAACATTTTACAAACTAGATCTCAATGTTGGATGGCCCCTATGTCAAAGAATATATTTTTTGCCAGCTAGGGCAAAAAAATATATTCTCTCACTCCCCTTTTCCTCTCTATTAGCAAGTCCTGCCAACTCCATCTCCTAACCATACACCAAATCTGTGTACTTTTTTCCATCTCTACTGCTACCATCCTGACACAAGCCACCATTTTCTGCCTGAGACTAACGGTTTTCTCCCAGATTCCAGTCTTGCCTCTAATCCATTCTCTATATAATAGCCAGAATATTCTTCTTAAAATGTGAATTAAATCACGTCATTTCCATGCTTAAAGCTCTCCAATGGCTTCCAAAGGCACTGAGAAAAAATAAATGCCTCCTCCCCTGCCTCCTTCTCTCTCTCTCTTTCTGTCTCTCATTTGGATAAAACAAATATGTAATTTTCTTAATGTCATTAGGGACACAGATTTTTAGTGAGATAAAACTTTTTAAAATTCAAACAAGTTAAATAAAATCTATAACCTGAACTTTGATAAATAAATAAATTTGATAAATAAATAAATTTGATGAAAACATCAATGTGCTCCTAATTATTTTCTCTTTCTCTGAAAAGAAAGGGAAAAAAAATAGGATGCTCTAACTCTGTTCACTGGAAAGGCCAAGAAACAATGACTAGCCTAGGAGCAAAAAACCTTTAGCACCCAAACTAAAGTTTTCTAAATACCATTTCTCACCAGAAGAAACTAGGTGCCATTGGAGAAGGCTGATTCTATGTCTGGAGCAGGAAACCACCCAGGTGAGCCTGGAATATCTTGTTTTATCACAAAGCAAGAAAACTATCAAAGATACCGGCATTACGTGAAAAAAGAAACAGGAGTCAACTTGAAGAGGCTCTCATGGCCAAAGATGGGGCAATTTGAGCATAATGACTGCAATAGGTTGAAACAAATCAAATACCTTAAACTCCATAAAGACACCTGACAACAAAGACTTACAGGTCAACTTTGCAGGATGCTAGGGACTAACTCATTCCAAACATCAGCAAGTAAAGGGAAGTAATCAAGCACTTTATTATGACTTTGTGAACAGACGATCTCACAGTAACCAAACAGCTGAAAGGGAAAGTTCTTTATGAAGAATTCCCACTAATAAATGCAGAAGAAACAATAATAGTAGATTATGATGATTTTGCAACCCTCAGTGAAATAATAAACCCTGGTCATTAATGGCTGCTAGAAAAATAGGGTAAAAGATGGGGAACCTTATGTTGGCTCTATCAACACTGAGCCCACTGATCCGTCTTAGCATCCCTGGTGGCGCAGTGGTTGAGAGAGAGACAGGGGCTTTCCTGGTGGCGCAGTGGTTGAGAGTCTGCCTGCCGATGCAGGGGACACGGGTTCTTGCCTCGGTCCGGGAAGATCCCACATGCCGTGGAGTGGCTGGGCCCGTGAGCCATGGCCACTGAGCCTGCGCATCCGGAGCCTGTGCTCCGCAACGGGAGAGGCCACAACAGGGAGAGGCCCGTGTACCACAAAAAAAAAAAAAAAAAAAAAAGAGAGAGACAACCCGACATTTTTGTGTTTCCTAATGTGATGTAATAGGAATTCACACACACAGTAAATGTGAAGTTTTTCTGCCACTACCATCCGCCTAAAAGAAACTGAACCTGAACTTGCTTAAGGCTCTAGATCTAATTTACAGTTTACAGACAATACATGAGTTAAAGGAACATGTTATAACACCACCAGTGAGGATGCAATCAGCAAAATCCAGAATGTGGGAAATTCCAAAGAATTAATAACCTAGATTATCAACAAATAAATGGCAAGGAAAAAAAGAAAGGGGGAAGAAAAGAAGAAAGGGTGAGGGATAACTATTATAAACTAAAAAGAGACTTTGGATCTCAACTAAAACAAAGGGATTGCAAAAGACATTTGTGAGGTAATATTGAAAATGCAAGCTCTAATTGGATAACGATAATAATAAAGAATTACCAGGTTTTTAAAATTAATGACATGTATTTTGATTATACCCTGATGGCATTCATGATTTGTTTGTTTTTAAGGAGTCCTTATTCTTTAGTTTTATTTTTTAAGGACTCTTTCTCCTCAGTTGTTTACGGATGAAGTGATTTGATCTCTGGGATTTGTTTTAAAATAACTTGGTACTTGGGGGTTTGGAGCAGTATAGGTGAAAGGAGATTGGCCAAATGCTGTTAACTGTTGAAGCTGTATGATGGGGTACATGAGGGTTATCACATTATTCCTCCTATGTTTGTGTATATTTGAAAATAACACAAAGAAAAAAGAAGAAATAGGAGAACTGACTTTGTAAGTACTTTTATAGGATTAGAATTTGCTTTTGAAACTTTTACTACTAAAGCAGCTAAAAAGCTCTGTATCCTTTGGTTGTATGTGCTTAAAAATGTTTGCTTACCTCTACCAATTTGGAAGCTAAATACATGGAAATTGTTGTGCTTTTATAAAACATCATTGATATTCCCGCCAAAAATCCTGAAACAACAAATAAGGCAAAACTGATCAGAACTCAAAGTATTTCTTTGTTATTAAGTCACTCAGAAATGTTGATTCACTTAAATAGGAAAGAACTGATTTGTGGCACTGCCTTTTGTCACAACAAAATCAAGGACAGTAATATAAGTGATGACATTAAAATGGGGTGAATTCTTATTTATTATCACATATTTTTAAACTTAAACATTGACCTTTAGAGTTAGGAACCACAGTTCTGATACACATATCACAAGAAACTACATTCTAAATTTAACTTTTAAAAACAGCAGTGGTCTTGCCAAATACAATGATCTTTTAAAATAATTTTTTAAAGGTTACTGGTACCATTTCTGATCTCAAGTGGAAATAGTCATTCATCTATTCTCCTAACAGCTCAAATTATGTTTAGTGCTGTCATCACACTTCCCTCCATTGCTTTCGTTCTATAAATGGAAAACCAAGGTGGTAGGAGGCCTGGAATACTAATAGTAGGGCTATTACTAATACATATCTGAAAAATTGTCTATTTAACTTAAGTAATACATATACTGAACTCACAGAAAATGTTTAGTTTTTATTTTTATAAAATTACTTGAGTTCCTAAAAAAATTATTATTAAAAAATACATCACTTGCCAGTGGTAAAATCAGAATATTTTAAGAAATCTAACTGCACTTCCACTAGTCACTTATATAATATTTTAAGTCTTTATGTTCTTTTGTGACACATTTTCCCTAGAATTTCTGGCCTGTAGCAGGACAGATACCCGAGTCATTATATTGCCAACCCAAAACATCAGATGGCAAGAGAGCCTTGATACGTTAAACTTCACAAATACAAAATGTTTGTACTAGTGCCTTAATGGGGATTCTATTACAGAGAAGGGAAGATACAAAGAAATCAGATGAATCTGAAAACCATGTCTGCTTCATTCCTACTACTGATTGATGCAATAGTAATATATGTATTTTATCATTGCTTTACCAGCTATAATGGCATGCAGTTCATCATCCAGATTTCTGACCCAGCGCAGGAAGCAACTAGTACCCTGTATCAAGAAGAAAATACAATGACTTCAGTTGTTTCAGTTCTAGGAAAAAAATGCATGTAACATCTGTAATGGGTGAGTCATTAGCTGACCTTGGAGGCAAATTGGTGATCTTATTTAAATCAAACTGAATATATGATTGGGAAAATTATGAACAGTAACCTGTTATAACGTTACTGTTTGGATAGACCCTATTAAGAAATTATACATAAAATTTTCATTGTAATGATTTTTCAAAATGAATTCAAAAATTCTACTTTTGCTTAGATGTAGAATGCCGGGAAAAGTATCACTCCCATTCTAACAAGGAGAAAAAGCTGGATAAGCTACAACTCTATCAAGTCAGAATCCTATAGTTAGAGAAAACATTTTTCAATATGAAGGTGAAATAAAGACTCTCTCAGAAATTTCGCACCAAGCTGGCGGGTAATCCCCATATCGGTGTGACGTGCTAGCTCGGAAGTGTTTTCTGCTGCTGTCATGGTTCGTCCGCTAAACTGCATCGTTGCTGGGTCCCAGAACATAGAACATCGGCAAGATCAGGGACGAGCCATCGTCAAGAACGGGGACCTGCCCTGGCCCCTGCTCAGGAATGAATACAGGTATTTCCAAAGAATGACCACAACTTCTTCAGTAGAAGGTAAACAGAATTTGGTGATTATGGGTAGGAAGACCTGGTTCTCCATTCCAGAGACGAATCGACCTTTAAAGGACAGAATTAATATAGTTCTCAGTAGAGAACTCAAGGAACCTCCACAGGGAGCTCATTTTCTTGCCAAAAGTCTGGATGATGCCTTAAAACTTATTGAGCAACCAGAATTAACAAATAAAGTGGACATGGTTTGGATAGTGGGACACAGTTCAGTTTACAAGGAAGCCATGAACAGGCCAGGCCATCTTCGACTATTTGTGACAAGGATCATGCAGGAATTTGAAAGTGACACATTTTTTCCAGAAACTGATTTGGAAAAATGTAAACTTCTCCCAGAATATCCAGGTGTTCCTTCTGATGTCCAGGAGGAGAAAGGCATATTTGAAGAATATGAAAAGAACAGTTAATATGAAAGTGTTTTCTGATCTATTTCTGATCTATTTCAAGACTCCTCCTCCCCGCCCGCCCCCAAAAAATTATGTAGTTTTTGTTGTAAAGACTTTTGTTGACTTTAGATCTATGGAAATTATTTCTAAGCAAAGTACCTTTATTCCCCATTAATCTTAACTAGACTGTATCAGGTACCATTCGTGAAACATTTCTTGCTGAAACTGCCTGAATGACCATCAAGGGTCAAGAATAGGTTACCAGCACCAGCCTAGGGTAGAATATCTACCAAGACAGCCCAAAGTGGGAGAGTCCCCTGGTAGCATAAGTTGAAACCAGAGCCTATAGAGCTAGGAGTTAGGCAGATGGGTCCAAAGGTCAGAAATAGATTATAAATAGAAGAGCTAGCACTCAGTTATTAAAATTAGATCAAAAGAGGGACTGTGAATTACTCTATATCACACTTGTGAAAAATATTCTGTTCACTCAGACCGGGAGTCAATAAGTTGAGAACGCCAGGATATTCCACACGGATAGTAAAGAGGCAGGTATGACACTACCTTTTCGGTGGTTAAAAGAGAAGGTCTGAGACCTTAAAAGACTTTGTTTCTGATCTTCAGTGAGATTCCATGAGATGTTACAATGATAAAACAAGAAGTGGCTGCTCTTTACAAAAAAGAATAATCTAATATCAAGCATAATGGCTAAAATTAAAAATTCAAGGAGGTAATAAATTGAGAATGAATATTGCTAGAAACCAAAATTAGTAAGTTAGAAACTAAACTTCACAGAATTAAAAAATGAAAATTAAAAAATGTTTTACCCATCATGTTAAGCAAAGATTTAGATTAAGTATCCAAAAAAAAAAGAGCATTTTCTGTCTTATAAATTGGGACAAACTTTTTAGAGTGTAAGTTAGCAATATCAATTAATATTCAAAATATTCTGGGTTTGGACCCAGAACTTGCACTTCTAGAAATTAATCCTGAACAAAGAAATGGACCCAAGAATATTTGTTGCAACATTTTTTTTCAAAGTTGGAAAGAGCCCAAATGTTGATAAATAAGAAATAACTAACCAATATGTCTATAAAATGTAACATCTGCAGCAGTTAAAAAGGACGAAGTACTGACAGAAAAACGCCAAAAATTGCTAAGCAAAAGAAGCAAATTGTGTATAATACTCAAAATGTTTAATAAATGTTAATGTGGGGGGGGGGACAAAACAAAAAAAAAGACTCTCTCAGACAGACAGAAGCTGAGAAAATGCACCACCTGCAGACCTGCATTACCAGAAATGTTAAAGGTCGTTCTGCAGGCAGAAGGAACAAGATACCAGATAAGAATTTAGGTATAAAAAAAGAGATGAAGAGCTCTGGAAATGGTAAAATAAAGGTAAATTTAGAAGACATGTTTTTCTTACCTTTAATTGTTATAAAAATGAATCAACTGTCTAAAGCAGTGGTCAGAAAACTATGGCCCACTAGGCAAATCTAGCCTGCCACCTGTTTTTACATGGCTCATAAGCTAGAATATTTTTACACCTCTCAATGGATAAAAATAAAAAACAATAATATTTTGTGACATGTGAAAATTATATGAAATTCTAATACAGTGTGCTAAATTTTTATTGGAATACAGCCATGCTCATTCATTTATATATTGTCTATGGCTGCTTTCACACTATAACATCAGAGCTGAATAGTTGTGAGTGAGACCATATGTTCCACAAAGCTTAAAATACCTACTCTTTGGCCCTTTACAGAAAAAGTTTTCTGACTCCTGGTCCAAAACAAAAATAGCAACGGCATATTGTGGGGTTTATAACATATGAAAAGATAAATGAATTGCACAAAGGATGGGAAGGAGGAATTACAAGTATGATGTGGTAAGATTCTTACACTATACTGAAGTGGTATAATATTATTTGAAAATATTGACCAATAAATTAAAAATGTTTATTATAAATATTAAGACAGTCACTAAATTTTAAAAAGACATATAAATAATAAGTCAATAGTGATGACAGATTATAAAAAATACAAAAAAATTAATATAAATTTAAAATACATAAAAAATACCCCCAAAATCAAGGAGACAAAAAAAAAAAGAGGAGCAAAGAAAACATGGAACAAATATGAAACAACTAATAAGAAAGTAGATACAAACAGATATAAACTCAACCATATCAATAACTATATTAAATGTAAAGAGTCTAAATACACCAATTAAAAGACAGTGATTACCAAACTGGATACAAAAGTAAGAACCAACTATATGTGGTCTAAAAGAAACCAACCTTTAAACTGAGGTCACAGAAAGATTAAAGAAGGAAAATATACCATCAAATATAATCAAAAGTAGCTATATTAATAGTAGACATAGTAGACTTCAGAACAAGGAATATTACCAGGATAAAGAGGAACATTACAAAATGGAAAAAGGGTCAGTTCATCAAGAAGACACAGAAGAAATAAGGTTTGTTTGCCTGACCTTCTCTTAATTACATTCTTAGGAAGATGCAAAAAATTGATAAATTTTTCAGAAATCACATATGGCTTTGGAACATGCTGTATGAATATTTTTTATAATAGATTTTCTGACCCAGTTGCATTTTCCTTAGTTTAATTACCATTAGTTTATATTACCTAAGCAAATAAGTAGCAAAAATGTAAACAAACAAAAAAGCCTAGGCTCGCAGATATGCTGGATGGTGGAGAATAACAAACCTGGGCTAAAAATGTTGGAGATAATCCACATATAAATATTTAAGGGTTTATCTTAAGAGTAAATACAAACTCTATGACACAAGAAATGAAAAAGAATGTGAATATAAACATATTATCACTAATATTCTGCCCTATTAACTCTTGTATATATTCAAAGATATAAGTAATGCTTCCTAGTCAAACCATATTGAAAATGTTTTCAGTGTTAGTAATATTTCATAACAAGTGATTAATTAACTATAGTTTATAGTTTGCCACTCTTTCCTTTCCATTTCAAAATACTTTCTCCACATCTACCTTTTATAGGTAAACTTTATCATAAAATGAAACACAGCCATCTTATCCAAAATAATTCCAGAGTTCAGTTTTTCCCAGCATTTTCTTTTAACAACTGTGTGTGTGCACATGCACACATGCATGCACATGCATACAGGTCAACCTTAGTTAACACATTTTACCTTTAAATTTTGAATATCAATTTTAGATGTTTAATAAAATATGTCAGTAATATGATTTAGATATTAGTGATTCCCATTAAACAAAAGGCCATTACTTCAAATTGCAGAGTGTTATGTCACAGATGATCCCTATATATGTGTTTAGGTAGGTGCTTATTATATATGTGTGGGTACATTTATAGGAACATGCAGAAGGAGGTGGAAGAATGTTAACTTTGTTTATTTGAGAGAGTACAGTAGAAAGAGTGAGTGAGTGGGAGATGGAAAATAAGTCATTGCTTATATCAGTTACAAGAGAAAATCCTTTTTCTATCAAAGGTTGATATCAGCTAGGAGGGTCTGAAAATGTTTAAATTAATAATCAGGTAGTAAAATTATTCAGAAAAAACAAATAGATACATCACTTTTGATGGTAGAAATATCAGGAAGTTCATATTTTCTCAGTGACTACATTGTTGAAGAAAAGAAAATGAGTTTTTGAAAATCTTTAATATTATGTATAAATGCAAATATATCTACACTTTCAAGCTTTAAGAGAAGAAATATCTCCAGCCTCTATTCCCAACATAATGTGCATATTTGGTGATGAGATATTTATGAATACTACAGAAAGAAGTATTAAAAAAAATGACAGGGCTTCCCTGGTGGCGCAGTGGTTGAGAGTCCGCCTGCCGATGCAGGGGACACGGGTTCGTGCCCCGGTCCGGGAAAGATCCCACATGCCGCGGCGCGGCTGGGCCCGTGAGCCATGACCACTGAGCCTGCGCGTCTGAAGCCTGTGCTCCGCAACGGGAGAGGCCGCAACAGTGAGAGGCCCGCGTAGGGAAAAAAAAAACAAAACAGATGAGCTAAGGCCATATCTCATTTTAACAATAGCCATGTTATTTATTTCCCACTTTTCTTTCCTCTTCTGAAAGCCTTACCTTGTATATACTAACAAAAGAGCCCAGAAAAGCTCCGAGCTGGAAGTTTTCTTTATTGTAGAAGAGAGAAAATAGCCGGGATGGCTGTGTAAACAGATGCCTAAATGCAGAGGGAATCCGGAGGCAGCACTGGATCAAGTATCCCACGCTAAACATTCTGATAAAACCCTAGAGAAAATTGGGAGGAAATTCTGATTTACAACCAAATTTTGAAGACAGATAGATGTAAATTTTATTGTTGCAGAATCAAAACGGAACTAAAAATATTAAGACAAGTTTATATCGCAGCCATTTTCAAAATTAAGTCCTAAACCTCAAACAATTTTAAAACAATTGCCTTAAAAATAAGCGTGAAATCTTGCAGCAAACATACTTTCTATGATTTACAAAGTCTTAAAAAGTCTCCCAAGCACTGGCCAAGTCTATCTATGTACCAAACTTCTACTTCTTGGCATTTTGTTGACATAACTGGGATTTATAATCCCTAAACCACAAATAGTTTTAGAAACAAAAGCACTGCAATTCCAAAAAAAATAGTTAACAAAACCAAATGCTTTGGGAAATTTTAACAGAAAATGTCTCTTAATCATTAGTTTGAACAGAGATTCTTTTGACAGAAAATAATTGTATTATCTGTTTAGACCTTTGGTGTCAACTATTTAAACAATCAAGTTTAAAGAATTTTCCAGGAAAAGAAATAATTCTATCTAGGTTTTTACTTCTGTGCTCAATGTGTCAAGCTGAAACATCTCTAGGGAATGGCAGCTTTAAGGTAAACTAAAGAAAACCCGAGAAAGCAAATTTGCCACAAATCCACATTTGCTGTCAACATTTCTCCATATTACCTGCAACTATCTACAGTGTAAAAGGGAGGAAAGGATGACTAATGTTGGTCAATTTCATTTCACTCTTTAGGAAAATGAAGTTTGATGTCACTTAATGGTGAGAGACTGAAAAATTCCAGTCATCTCAAAACAAAATGTTATCAAAAAGAATAGTATTTTATACATGATTCAGCCAATACACTGTAATACTGATCTCCCATCGTCCTCCTCTTTCACCCCCACTGGAATGGAAAAACGTCTACATTCTTAGCAGTGTTTGCTGCTAAGTTTCAAAGGTCAGGTTTGTATCTTCGGTATGGCTGCCTTCTATTTTTAAAAAAAAAAAATTGAGTTACTATGAAGAAACATTCATTAATTTACCTGAAACTACCTAATACCTGGTTAAAACATGAAAATTAAATTGTCCAAACAATTAGCATGAATTATCATGCATTTGCTTAACTGAAACTGCCTAGTGTTTGTTTAATGCATGAGGTGGTCACACCTGTATCTGATAATATCATAATATTAACCTAAGGGTTCAAAGATCACACTCATGTTCAATCATTTCACACTGTTTTCAAGAGATCTATTCATCCTTCCATCAATTCACCCTTTCATGTATTCAGGAAAGATTCAGTGAATGCCTCTCATGTGCTGCTCATCACACTAGATGCTGGGGATAGAGTACTGAGGACACAAAGCTCTTGCCTTCATGGAGCTTCCATGCTCATTAGAGGAAGAGAAAATCAGTAAACAAATAAACATAAAGTAATTACAGATTACAATAAGTGTTGAGAAGAAAGTAATCAGGGCACTGGGAAAGAAATTAACAGGGCATCCTATATTAGACTGAGTGGTAAGGGAAGGCTACTGAGGATGTGACGTTTAAATAGACACAAAAGAGAAGGAGCTGGCATGAGAAAAACATTTTGGGTAGCTTGGACAAAAAGCACAAAGCCAAAAAAGAGATTGGCAGGTATCAACAAAAAGTTCATGTGAATGGAGTATAGTGAGTTGGGGGGAATGTTAATTCATCTGAATATTCACTCAGGGGTATGATTTAACATGAGGTGTAACTGAGTCCATGGAATAATGAGGTGCACTGTCAAAATATTTTGCTATACTTGTGATATAAATTCCTCACCCACAAATCTCCAAATAATTCTACATTCATGGACATAATATAACAATGTATACATAAATTAGCAAGTTTATAGTACTGGTACACGCTTGAAAGAATGACTACATTTTTTCATAGCTCAGTAATTCTCACTAACTTTCTCGTATACTTTTTTTAAAATATCACCTCTCCTCTCCCCAAATTTCTCAAATATCTCTAATTTAGTCAAAATGCTTTTCTTAGTTCCCCTCCTGCAGTTTCCCCCTGAACTAGAATTATGTCCAATTGGAGGGAATAATAACCCTCTCTGGGAGCTTGTAGACTTTGAGGCAGCCAGCAACATTCTTTTTTTTTTTTTTTTTTTTCTTTTTTGCCACTTTAAAAATGGGGCAGGAAATCAGATTTGGAAAGAGTGTGTCAGAAACTACTTCACAACTGAAAAAATACTCTACTGCTTTTACCCCTGGTTCTGTCTTTGAGTACTTTAAAGGTAAGTGTTGGCCTGGGTGCGCCACCAACAACACTCGGCCACAGGCATTCACATTCATAGGCACTAATGTGATACAGTCCCTCCCCTTCTAGAGGGACGGTCAGGAGGCTGTCTTTTGGGGTGCTGTACAACTCTGTTCTTCTCATCATCAGTAAAGTGGGGATCAGATGTTGTAAGAAAGAACATAAATTTCTAAAGCATCAGGATTGTTAGAGCACCATCCAAAACTAAAGAACTTGTAGCAGATGGTGCCACCTGTGACAGACTAACTGCAATGAAAATTAACTTCCTTCTCAGAGTTGGTGGGATGGGGGATGGGGGGCAGTGGCAGGCATGGGATGGGGGATGGGGAGAGAGCACGGCCCTGGTACACTAATATATTAGGGAGTGGGGAATTTATGTCAGTGGGCATAACTAACTTTCTTAATGTAGAACAACTGTGGACATGCTCCAGTTACCGTCATGCCTTAAAAAATGTAACAGCTTTACAAGTCCAAAACCAAATGCCACTGTCCCAGATTGTGCAGTGTATGTGAGTGACTGCTGATCCCCTAGCACACAGCACAGTCCAGGGGCCTTGTTCTAAGATGTATTCTAATGAGGATACATTGCAAAGTACAAATTTTAATTTTAATGTGACTTTTTCTCTTTTTTGTTGTTGTTGCTTCACCTTCTACTTTGCAAGTTTTACATTTATTAAGTAAGCTAATGTAAAAATTATTTAACAAAGGATCTGGTAAGTGAATACTAAAAGCTAAATTGTTATCTACTTCTCACAAGTGTCTTATTCTTCAAGTCAAATGCAAAGAATGATAGCAATGATTGTCAACTTTTCCACTTACTTTGAAATTATGTTTTAATAAATAAGTTTTTTCTATACATATTCCCTGTGGTTATTAAAGTAGATTTTATATACTTACTTTAACGCAATAAGAGATGCAATTATCCTCATAGTGTTTGCAACATCTATGCCTTGGTCCATGCTTACATCTGAAATTAAACCAAAAAAACTAATATAATTAAAATGTGTGTGTATGCGTGCGTGTGCGTGTGTGTGTGTGTTAATCTGCTTAAAACTCTCTAACCAAAAAAGGAGAAAACATTATCAACTCATTTCTAAATGTGTGCGTCTTTTGATTTCTTAGGACATACAGAAGCAAAGCTAACAGATTATTTTCCCTTTGCTGCTCACCATTTGACACACTGTATAAAATACGTGACTGCAGTCAAAATACTTGAATGTGGAACAGAAAAGCCATATTGGTAAATATTTGTGACTAAATATGAAAAATATGTATATGTTATCTCTATACTCTGCCAAATCTTTTGGAAGCTTTAAATTGTTTATTGTAGCGTATAATGGTCATAAATCATCCATGACGTCAGTACTTGAGCAAAAATCATAATGAGAATGTGCTCAGGTTACAGGAATTTATACTTAATTATATTTGAGAGAAAACATCTGGGAAAGAAACATGATATAGTATTAGAATTTAAAATTCAGTTTTTAAAATAAATATAGAAATAGAACATGCAGGAATTCAAAAGTAGGTTGTGATTTAACCGTAAACAACTTAGTCTTCCAGTGTTTAATAAACATTTCTGCTGGGAGGACTACTATTCAAGACACACTTATTTTAGTTATTTGGTATGTCTACTCCAGGACTATTTATTCACTCCAGGCGTAAAAAAGTAAGTAGAATATCTAATATGGGTTTAACTCTCCCCCTTTCTCTTTGAAGAGTTCAGTTCCAAAATAAGCAGTCTTTATAACTCTTTCAGAATACAATTAATTAATTATCTTCATGGTTGGAACACATTAACTCTTTCTTGTTTATGATAATAACTTGCAGAGGGATATCCTAGCTCTCTAACTCCATTTGCAAATTGATTATAAAGACCTCCGAAATTCAATGCTGCACTGCAGCTGGAGTATACAGGCAGCCTTTCCTAGTCAAGGGTGACAGCAATAGTTCATTCCTTATGTCGTTAGAATGATATGACATATCTGGTCATGCGAAGTTGTTGAGTGATTAAAGCTAGGGGCCTGAAAAGGGGTGAATCAGAGAAGGACTGCCTTATGTAAACCATCACTCTTCATACTTCTAAGTGTCCTCTTCAAAGACATCTCTCAGCCATGGCTACCAGAACTAACACAGAAATTATTAAACTCTCTTTGCTAGTGAAGTTAAATTCTGTTATCAACTACACTGTCATTTAATCTTTCCTAGTCTTTCATTAAAATGGCTTCCCAAGTGCTGGACTGCCAGTCTCCTATGTCATCTGCTCTGCTTCTATATTATCCTGCACCTGCTTTCACACCAATGGACCCACTGAGGCTACTCTGACAAGTTCTGCCATGGCCCGATCAGCTCTGATACCCAAGGCTTCATTCACCCCCGTCACACATTCTCTGCATTCCCCTATGATTCTTGTTGACATGATTCCCATTAACGGGATCCCCTACATCACACATTCTCTGCATTCCCCTACGATTCTTGTTGACATGATTCCCATTAACGGGATCCCCTACCACAATTATTACTGCCGTCTACCACCCCTTTCTTTCCTTTTACCTTCTTCTGTGGTGTACAGAAGAAGAGACGAAGTCTTTAAATTCAGTAAAAGTTTTGAGTACCTACTCTGTGCTCGTGTAAGTGAAGCAAACTCCTGTGCTATTTCATTTAATGCATGCAACACTCCTTAATAAAGTTAACTGATGAGGACTTTGGGATGTAGAGTGGTTAAATCACTTGTTCAAAGTCCCAAAGCCAGGAGGGGCAAAATGAGTCAAACACAGGTCTTCAGATTTCTTAAAGGGCGTCACCTTCCTGTAGTTGATCCCCTAACTTTCTATACTGCCTCCTCATTCTACACTCTCTAAAATAGCACAACAAGATTATTTTTATTGGCTGGTATTCTAATTTTAAAACTTTAAATTTATTTTCTTAAATATCTTAAATATTTGAAATGCAAATGAAGACTTATCTGTATGAAATAGACTTCTTTGTATAACATACAAATAAAGATTTCTTATTTTATTTCCAAAGCCCTAAAAATTTCCACTCTTGCAAAATATCCTTCACTTAAACTTTGCTCCTTATTGTATCTATATCTTCTTAAATCTCTCTTGGAATTTTTCTTTCTCCTTTCCACACTTGAAACATTCGATTAGCACATATTAATCTGTTTCCTGAAGTTCCCTATTCTAGCCCCCTGCAACTCTGCTTAGTTTGAAATAGAAAAGTATTTCGATTTCATGTAAAACTATTTTAAAGGCAGATAATGGTCTATAGTCCTGCTAGAAATAATAAACAACATTCACTTGCCATCGTGTGCCTTTTTATAAAACTCTATGCAGTTTCTGGTAAAAAAAAAAAAAAATTATTACCTGAAAAGAAAACAAAAATACCTTGGCATGGTACAAATGTTATATAAAATGGTGACAAAATGTGCTAAAATATCAAGATAAAGAACTCACACTGAATCCACAAGCTTCCTGACTAGAGCAATTATATTCGTTCCTCTTGGTTTTTCCTCATGTTTCTCAGTCTTTTGTTCCACTTTTGCATATGCCGCCTCTGGTGAATAAGAATGTGTGGGAATTTCTTCCTTCCCAACAATGAACCTAAAGAAAAGAGCACAATGAGAGGCATTTTTCCCCTTAAAAAAAGAAAATCAGTGAGAAAATAAACTGATTTTGTTTATATACAAATACACTGTGGACAGTACCTTATCATTTGAAATAATATTTTCCACAATTTATATAAAACTAGTCATCCTTTAAAAAATAGGCTTTTGAAATCTGAATACTCGGAAAATGTTAATAGCTGTTTATTTAACAGTGCAGGCATCTTAAAATCAAATACAGCATAGCTCTTTGATGAAACACCCTTTTAACTTAGGTCACCGCTTTTTTAAGGTATTACACAACTTAAAAGTTTTTTCAAACAAAAAGGCAGATGAACTATTAACTTGGATCTACTAGTTAATGACAAAATTGCTATTATTTTCTCTAAAATGTACTAACAATTACAATTGAATGCATTTCTCATTTTTTTTACTCTAAATTTATACCTAACGTCACTTTGAGTCATAAAACAGCTGCAGTACAGTAGGTGGTCATCTATATGCACATGAGAAATAGAGGGAACTAAAGAATGAGAATCAGAAAGTGGTTAAGAGTCTGTGTGTCTTCCCCACATTATCAGAAAATCTTAAATTTGATGTTATTCTAATCTACTTACTTCTCTTTGGAAAAATCTAATATCCAGGAGAAGACACCATTCCTCTATCGTCAAAACTGGACTATATTTTTCCAAAGACAATACAAAGAAAACATTACCAACCATTAGATATCACTCAATCAGTATCCTTTATCAGAATTTTCATTTTTGCTGTTTTCACCTTCACTATAAGAGTCAGTGCTCTTATAAAGAATAACTAAGCTTTCCTTAGCCAATTCTGCTTGCTGAACCTTCAGAAAATATCACAAAACATAGATAAAACAGGAGACCAATAACACTACACTAAAATTCTAGAACATGGGAACTCTGGCAAATTTAAATACTCGTAAAAGAGAGAAAAATTGTTACTATCAACAATTGCAACCCATCTCATTAGGACAAACTTGATAAAACATCTAGTTTACCAAATTGTAAGGGGCGTGCAATGAGATTGTTTGTCACCAGATGGCAGCTGTGCCTCCTTGGTAACTGCTGGTCCAAAAGAATTTGGTTCCTAATCGTGGGTGTGAATGGTGCTCTTTATAAACAAGGTAAAACTATGCTAGAACAGATACAATATCTCTCATACCTTTCCTAACACTGAAAGGAAAGTGTTGCTATTTTGGCCAGGACCTACCATTCGGATTAGAGCTCACTTCCTTGGAGAAGCTGTCCCTGCCCCAAGCTGGAGTGAGTGAGCCATCCTTCCTTTGTGCTCTCACAGCCCAGTGATCCCCCAGTACTGGAAGCACCTTTTTAGTAGTTTCCCTGCCCCACTAAACTGTGGGATCTGTGAGACTATAGATACCTTCTTTGTTATTATATCCCAGTGCCTGGCACATAATAAATATTTAGTTATTTATTATGCCGGGCACATAATAAATATTTAATTAATACCTAGCAAAGGAAGATCGTAATAGTGAGCATTTTCTGAGCATTTACTACATGACAGGCACAGCACTGAGCCTTGGACAAAGATTAAATCATTTAACCCTCATAGCAAAACACTATGAAGTAGGTACCATACTTTCCATGACAGTTAACATGAAAAGGCATCTTGTCCACAGTCAAAAATATCAGCAATTATTTGAACCCAGAACTGTTTAACTCTAAGGCCTGGGGTCTTAGTCACCAAACTTTGTACATTATTAACTATGTTTTAAACTACGATGAATCAGCCTTAGTCTACCTTCAGATTCCTGCACTGGCTCTTCTCCCGTGGTTCTCTCCTTGACTCTTTCTATTCCCCTAACTTCCACTATTATCTTACAGAACTAGCAAGAGTGAATAACTATTTTTCCAGAATATTTTCCTGTAACACAGAGAAAATGTTAAGTGCAAAGAGTCCAAGTCAGCTCTTCATTATAAGTGGATTTGAAGAAAACATATGCAAATATCTGACACATTCTGAGTTTTGGCAAGGATTCTGGGAGTCTAAGGAAAGATGCAGGAACAATGGCAGAGTTTTTCTCTTTAGGAAAACCAACTTTTGATTTTGTCACCAACTTTCAGTTTAAGTTGAAACTTAATTTCAGTGAAACTTAATTCACTTAATTTAATTAATTAAACTGTAATTAATTTAATTAAGTTTAATTAATTAAACTTGATTTAAGTGAAAATTCACTTAATCTGTGAATGCAACAACAACAAAACGCTATTTTCTAATAAGTTTCATGATCTTTTAATGAAAAATATGACATGAAGAAATTACTGCTGTGTGTTATGATTTAGTTATCATTACCAAAGAATTTCCACAACCGAAAATACTCTATTCAATAATAGAGAAAGTTTAATTTCCTAATGTATGTGAAAATGTTTGGTGAAATATAAAATTCAACACTAATGCTAACCAACATCTCTACAGTATCGACCACGTGCCAATTACTGTGATAAGAGATGGGCTACGAGGTGAAAAGAAGACCCCGGTGACTCTAGTGAAGCCTATAATACAAAATGTGTTTGACAATGCACGAGTCCTGCCCTAACAAAGCCCGTAATCTGGTACCACACAATTAAGGGCTTCATTTTCCAGTAATTGTTCATGTGTAGCTTTGTCTTTCCAAGCTCCATAAACAGAGAGTTCTTGTAATCTTCTTTAATACCCCATACTGTAAGGCACATAACAGGCCCCCCAAATAGTGGCTGACTGACTGATTTTTAGGGGGAAAATTAACAAATTACTCTGTTAATGAAATGTCCACAAAGCCACTTTTGTGACTTTTAAAATTGCTTGCAACTTAAATAGTGGAGTCAATAAATATTTATTACAATTATGTACGATGATATTACTTTTTAAAAAAAACTTGTAAATTCTCTTAACATAAAGATAAATAAAATATGCAACTTACCTAAGTGCAGAGAATGTAAATCCTTTCAAACCATCTTTGCACCTAAAACAATAGAAATTTACAATGATAAAATAACTTGTTTTGAGATATAAAGTAGTAGTATTAAATAGCTATTAAATTTTTTCCTGAAAATGATTTTCTTTTAAAGGTGAAACTCTTTTAGGACGATGATCTGAGCAGTACAAATGGTCAAACAAACAACAAACAATGAACAAGCCATCTTACACAAAATGATTAAAATGATAATGCCTTCCCATGTCGTATTAACATAATTTAAGGCTCAATTCTCAGATTTGCAGGTTGAAGAGAGATTTAAAGTAAATCTTCTAAGGGATCCATGTGGACTTAAAATGAAGGCTGGGAGCGGAGTATTCTTCATTCTAGCCAATCCCTGGGGGAGCAATTTGTCGCGAAGAGAAAGACCACATACACCTGCTGGGTATTATGTACAGGTCAATTCAAGGTCCTGACTTCTCCCTATTTATTAATTCAGTGGATGCAGAGCAATGTAGAGTTGGCAGGCACAAAAAGGCTTCAAGTTTAGTTAACAATTTTAACTTCTGAGTAAACCCAATCAGAACAGATAATGTAGCAAGAGGAATAGGGGGTGGAGGAGGAGAGCACAGAGAGAAGATTCCAAATATTATTGAGTGCTTACTATTGCTGGGCATTGTTTTGGGCCCTTTATATGTGTCGTCTCATTCAATTATACCACAACTCTTATGAATAGGTGTTTCTCTACTCCACAGCTGTGCAGAGGCCCCCCAGATGTGGTAACTTCCCTGAGGTCACAAAATAAATAGTAGTCAGAATTCAGGAAAAACAAAAAAATGACTTCATCTGACTTAAAAGTTATGGTTTTCTCTTATACCTCCTCCTAAAACAGTGTATTCCTTTTAACTGGGGAAGACTCAAACTACATGGCAACTGGGGTAGGGGGGAGGGGGGGATTCTCACATCTGCAAAAAGTATTTAAACAAGATTTTAAAATGGGGGCGTTACTATCCTGGTCTTAATGGTCTGCTCTATAGGTATGATCAAGTTACTAGAGAATCTTTGGGTATCTAGTGTCAAAATTCCTTGGAGAAACTATAAAGACTGGTGATATAATGATGCTCTAACATATGTTAATATTAGACACTGGATATTCTCGGACAAAAAGTATAGCCTTAAATCTAACTGGACAATTCTTTCTGTATGCCTTTTATATGAAAGGTCACAAAGGAAATGAACAAAAATATAAGAAATCTATCTAAAAAATTTTAAATATACATTTTTATTGGAGGACATATAGAATCTCAGGGAAAAACTTAATCCATGTGCACTGAGATGTTTTAAAGCACTTAAGAATTCAATTAAGCAACATAATCTACTTTGTGGTCATGTTAACAGTGAGAATGTAACCAGAGAATTTAGCTAACGTACTATATAATTATCTACTCTGTATAGAATGAGGACAAAGGCAAAATAATTCATATGTTAAACTTAAAGCGTGCATGGGAAAATTATAGCATTAAAATTCTTAAAGTTATCTGTTTCCATCTGAAGAAAGTGTTTCTCAGTAATTTAAAACCCATAACTGAGTAATTTCTAGATAGGTGGGGTGGTGAGGGGTTAGGCTGGGAGTCTATTGACTAGAAAACAGAAAGCAGATTGATTAAAAGATTATGTACAACTGGGAACAAATTTTGGCTCTGGTATGTTATTGTTAAAAGATAGCCATTTGTCTTTGTGCAATGCTGAATAGATAAAGGATTCTGACAACTTGGTCTGGTCATGATTGCATATTTGTGACCTTAAACAATAAATCTAACTGCAGACCAAACATCAAAAAGTAGCTTTCAAATATAAAAGGGCATCTACAAATGAATCTGCAATTTCATTATGATGGAAGTTTGGTTCTTTCAGCAGAACCCTGTGGGAAGCACTTCATATTGATAAAGTCTTAGCATGGATTCAAAAGGGGCTATTGTTCTTTCCATTCATGTGTATAAGGTCTGTTAATGTAATTGAGGGTCAGATGTCTATGTCAAAAGGACAAAAAAGTAATTATTCCCAGAAAAAGAAACTTTAAAATAGTAATACTGCCCTGCATTTTGACACCGAAAGTATTGTCTGAGCCCTAATCTAACTATGAAACACTATTGTAATCTGTGTTAAATGTAAGAAGTATGATATAAACATAAAGATTTATACAAAACAGAGCCCATTAAAAGGTGCCTCACTATTTGATGGATTCCGTTATTATAATGTAAATCAAATCACATTCTCCATTCATGTATTAAGGCTCGCTGATTTATTCAACAAATATTGACAGAGTGCCTACTATGTGCAAGCACTGGTTTAGGTTCTAAGGATGTAACAGTGGACAATATAGAATCTCTGCTTGCATACCACTGACATTCTAGAAGGGGGGGAGATAGGATAAAAAAAAAGTAAGTATGTCATGTGGTGATAACTGCTATGGAAAAAAGCAAAGCAGGACGAGGGGAGAAACAGTGATCAGGTTGGGCCTTTTGTTTGTTTGTTTTTAACATAGTGTAGTCAGGAAGGGCCTCTCTGAGAAGGTGGAATTTGGTAATTTGAACAGAAACCTTACTGAATTGAGGGAAGGGCATTTCAGTCTGAAGGAAGAGCAAGCACAAAGCCCTTGATAAGGAATCTGCATGGCATGTAAGGAGAACAGCAAGTGCATTACTGCAGCTGGAGGGAAGCAGTGGTAGGAAATGAGGTCACAGTAATAGCTGTGGAGGGAGCCAGTGGTCTACAATTCCTGTAGGCCCTGTAGGCATGATAAGGACTTGGGAAGGTTCTCAGCAGAGAAGTGACAAGATCTGTCTTAAATTTTAAGATAATCACTTTGCTGGTTTGAAAACAGACTACAGGAGGGCAAAGTTAGAAGCAAAGAGGCTTATTAGGAGGAGAAATGACTGTGCCTGGACTAGATCACAGTGGCAGAGGTGGAGGGGAGTGGTAAGACTCTGAATGTATTTCAAAAGCAGAACTGGTGGAATTTCTTGATAGTTTGAATGTGGGGTACAAGAGAGAATTTACAAATTATTAAAATATTTTTGGTTTGAGCAAATGGAGGGATACAATATCCATTTATTGAAGTGAGAAAGACTACAAAAGAAACAGGTTTGAGGAGAAAAATCAAAGTTTTGTTTTAGATATGTTAAGCTTGAGATGCATGTGAGCTATAAATGGAAATATTAAGGAAGGAAGCAGCTGGCTATATAGATGTGGGTTCAAGGGAGAGGTCTGATTCGTTTATAAGTAGTACTTAAATCCATGGGACTAGATACAATCATCTAGGAATTAAGTGTTAATAAAGAAAATAGTCAAGGACTGAGTATTTTTTATTCCATCATAACCTGTAATGCAGAAAATCTTTCCTATAAAAGAAAAAAAATAATTTCTCCTAATAAATCCATTCTCTAATATAAAGTCTCATTTTAATTTTTGAGTGTACATAAAAATAATGCATTTAACTCATGTAGACATAAACTTTCCTATTAAAGTCAGTCTATGCAAATGACATAAATAACTAGTATGACTCAATCCACAGTTACTGAATCTCTACATTTGCAATGTTCTGTGCTATGTATGATAGAAAACAAAGCCAGGAGAGACAAAGAGGAAAAAGAATTTGCAGCATTATATCAAACAACTTAGCTGATAAGCAACTAATCATAGAGAGTCAGGTTGGAATTACATATTATATACAAGAAAGTATAAAGAAGTTTAACATTATTATTAGAATAATACTCTTGGTCAATGCCAGTGGGAGAGAACCCAATAAGATAATTTTTTTTCAATTAGAAATATAAATGATAGTAAAATGAACAATTTTGCCCCAAAAGATTCTTTATCTCATTCTTAATTTCCATGAGGTACTTCCACCTTTATCACAACATTGTACCAGCAGATGTCACTAGTAAGCCATTTTTGGAAAAATTTCTGGCTCTTTGATGTGGTTTCTATATCAAACATTTTGTTGCACATTTTCGTTTAAAAACAAATTCATAGGCATTCAAAATATGAATTTTGAATAAATTTTAGTTAAACTGCATTAAATTCCCCGAAGTAAATATCATAAATATGAGACTTTTAACGATAGGTGACATTCCTGTTCCTATTATTGCATATAGTTATAAAATCTCTAAGAACACCCTACCATTTGGCACCAACATAGAATCTCATGATGTAAATGTGCTGCTTTCTAGTAACCTGAAAACTCTGAGAACTATTTTGACTCCTAAAATGTTTTTGTTTAGTCAGTTTTCATTTGTTTGGTAAATATAATAGATATAAAAAATGTACTTTTATAAATCTCCTTTTACCTATTTCTAAGGCAGAGCATGATGCTATGGAAAGACTCTTGATATGAACAATGAAACAGATACTAGTCATAAGTTCCCTATCAACCTAGAGCAAATCACTTAATTTAAGGGCTTAATCTCACAGCCTCCTAAAAAAGAGCCTGGAAGTAAATGACCTCCATAACTGGCTCGTTAAATGATTTCTAATTCTGAAATTTCATCACTTACTATAATTGTATTTAATGATACTATTATTATTTGAAATAATAATGGAAAATAAATGAATTATTCTAAAATCACTCATAGATAATGATCTCACTGATGTCAAGAATTTTTTTAAAAAATAGTAACATACAAACAAAACCCTGAATTTGTTTTGAGATTACTGGCTGCTACTAATATTATTTCATTTGCTTATTGCTTTATAAAACTTAGACATGGAACTTATTCCTGGCAAAGGTTCAAAGACAACCTTTTTCTTTTTTTTTTTTTGAAATTAAAGCCTTTCCACTTTTATTGGCATTGATAAATAATATCAATCAATTCACTGACAATACAAGTCTTTGAAATACCTTTTGCTGGGCAGGGGGATAGGACTTATTCATCTAATTAGGCATGTATCTCCATTTTAGAAATAAAATATTTTGCATATATTTTTCTTTGTAATTAAATCTAAAAAAAATGTAGAATTGGGGAAAATAGCCTTTATAACCCTTTAGAAAAAAATAACCTTTTCTTTTTTAACTTTAAGATTACAAAACAAACTACTGAGATGATATATACACTACAGAAATGCTGTTAAGTATTGATACAACAAGCAATTCTATAGATATAATCTCAATAATGATAAAAGATTACATTATTGCTATATGAAGCATCAATGCTAAAATATTATTATTAATGATAAAATATAAAATGCTGTTTATTATATAGTATAGAAAGATAGAGAAAGTGGTCAAAAGGATATACCCCAAACAGTTTTAGCAGGCTACCTATTGAAGTAGGATGGGTTAAAAGACATGAAGGAAGAATAGAACTTCTTACTCTCTATATTCATATATCATTTAAAATTTTTTAAATTTTAAATATTATTTAAACAAACTACACAAATATTATTTGTGTAGTTTGTTTAATTAAAAACATCAATATCTGAACATTTAGGAACAGATTAAACAGCGTAAAAGTTATTCATCTCTATTTCACCAATACTATGTCAGAGAACATAAGACTCGGTCAACTTTACTAAAAATACTACTGTAAAAGTTTTGCTAGAAGGCATAAAGTTACTAACTGAAACAAATGATATAGATAGAATTTTCTGAAACTATGATCCCAATGAACATGGATAACTATGTGACTACAATGACAAAAAAAGAAACACTCGTTAAGTATCAATGTCAGAGTTCTTTTGTCCTTTTTTTACTCATTGAATTGGTTAGAAGGAAACTCACATATTGGTTAAATATTACAGCATCTATCTTTATTCACTCTACAATCATTTATCAGGCACCTAACATACAGAAGACACTGCTGCAGATCATTTAAGTAATGCAAAGATAAATTATATACCATCTCTGATCATTAAAAAAGATATCTGCATAGTTACATATGTTTGTCAAATAAATGAAAATAATCTTGGCTAAAAGTTCTGGCACACAATTTCCTGTATCAGTAGTGCTTTCTAAGAGCTTAATTACTTTATTTGTACTTTATGGGTTCAGCTTCAAATTTCTTTAGTCCTGCATTTTACATCATCTATCTCCTTAAAGTATTTGATTTGAGAAAAGTAGTATGGATCTTCTTCCACTTATGATGGAGATTATGTCCCAATAAATCCATCCCAAGTTGAAAATATCATTAAGTCGAAAATGCAGGGCTTCCCTGGTGGCTCAGTGGTTAAGAATCCGCCTGCCAATGCAGAGGACACGGGTTCGAGCCCTGGTCCAGGAAGATCCCACATGCCCTGAGCAACTAAGCCCATGCGCCGCAACTAAGCCCATGCGCCATAACTACTGAGCCTGAGCTCTAGAGCCCGCAAGCCACAACGACTAAGCCGCATGCTGCAGCTACTGAAGCCCGTATGCCTAGAGCCCATGCTCCAAAACAAAGAGAATCCACTGCAGTGAGAAGCCCACACACCACAATGAAGAGTAGCCCCCGCTCGCCGCAACTAAAGAAAGCCCGCGTGCAGCAATGAAGACCCAATGCAGCCATAAATAAACAGATAGATAGATTGGTAAATAAATTAAAAAAAAAGAAAATGTACTTAATACACTTAACAAACCAAACATCATAGCTGAGCTTAGCCTAGCCTACCTTAAACGTACTCAGAACACTTATATAGCCTACAGTTGGGGAAAATCATCTAACACAAAGCCCATTTTATAATAAAGTTTTGAATATCTCACATAATTTATTGAATATCATATGGAAAGTGAAATCCAAACGGTTGTATGGGTACAGAATGGTAGTAAGTGTTGGTCATTTACCCTTTTGATTTGTGTGGCTGACTGGGAGCTGCTGTCCAACATCACTAGGGAGAATCATAACGAACACTGCTAGCTTAGGAAAAGATCAAAATTCAAAGTATGGTTTCTACCAAATACGCAATGCTTTGACACCATTGTAAAGTTGAAATATCCTAAGCTGAACTGTTGTAACTCAGTGACCACCTGCATATGCAAAAGCACAACTGAAGATGCTAAAAAAAAATTGGCAAAATCAAAGACAAATTGGATTTAAAACAGTTGTGCACACTGATGATTCTTAAAATATTCTATTCTATTGATTATATCACAATCACCTAAGTCATTCAGTATCAAAAATAAAAGTTACATTATTATAATATGTGAACAAAATTATTTAAAACAGAAAATGCTTAGGGACTTCCCTGGTGGTGCAGTGGTTAAGACTCTGCACTCCCAATGCAGGGGGCCCAGGTTCGATCCCTGGTCAGGAACTAGATCCCACATGCATGCTGCAACTAAGAGTTCACATGTCACAACTAAGGAGGCTGCCTGACGCAACTAAGGAGCCCATGTGCCACAACTAAGGAGCCTGTGAGCCGCATCTAAGGAGCCCACAGGCTGCAACTAAGACCCAGCACAACGAAATAAATAAATTTTTTTAAAAAAGAAAATGCTTAAACTTCAAGCATATTGAAGGTATGAAAAGAATGATATAAGAACTTAATTATAAATAACAGTTACAGACAATAGCTGGATCTTCAATATTTTGATTTGTCTAATTATGTAATTATCATTGGTACTAAAAACAAATACATTTGGAGTGCATACAACTGAAAAGTTTAATTAAAAAAAAAAGAATGCCTATCTAAATGCCTTGAATTTGTGTTTCACAGTTGTCTTCATTATAAAGAAAACACATACCATTTTATATAGTTTTTTTGTTTTTTTGTTTTTTTTGTGGTACGCGGGCCTCTCACTGTTGTGGCCTCTCCCCTTGCGGAGCACAGGCTCCAGACGCACAGGCTCAGCGGCCATGGCTCATGGGCCCAGCCGCTCTGCGGCATGTGGGATCTTCCCGGACCGGGGCATGAACCCATGTCCCCTGCATCAGCAGGCGGACTCTCAACCACTGCGCCACCAGGGAAGACCCTATATAGTTTTTTTAAGTTAAATTTTTCTTATTTTGTTTTTAAAATCCCACATGAAAGAATAAACCACTTTTTCTAATCAATTTACCTAACCTGTTTTCAGGTGTAGAAGCTTACCTTAGTACTCAGCTGTAATTTAGTAACTGAAACTTGATCAACAACTATAGATTTTTTTTGTGTGGAATTTTCTGTTTATTTCTTAGATTATAAACATTGATAGTATGGTGATCTCTCTTTTTTTTTTAACATCTTTTTTGGGGTATAATTGCTTTACAATGGTGTGTTAGTTTCTGCTTTATAACAAAGTGAATCAGTTAACAACTATAGATTTTGATTGACACCTATTTATCATAAGAATATCAGAAAAATTGACATGGAATTAATTTAAAGATTTTATTTTAGCTTTTTTTAATTTAAATCTTCAGTGTCCTAATCACATATGTACACTCCAACAAGTTAAATCAATCATTTCAATTTACTACTCAGAAGCTGTGATGTGCAATTAAAATACACTACATTGCTTACATACACACAACAGGTTTTTCCTCTTAAGTCTACTATTGTTTGAAGAATAAAACAGACTCAGAGAATTCAGTTTCAACCCACATATGGCACTTAATATGAGAAAACAAAATAACTAATATTATGTTCCTACTTTAAGAAAGCTCATCTCATATACAAAAATCTGAAATTGGAACAGCAACAGATGAAGAAATTTGTGGAAGATTATTTTGTTTGCTTCGTGAACACATCATATATCTTCCAAATAATTTTCAATTGGATTCCTTTAAATAGTGAAATTTCCCAGTATGTTAAAAATATTATTTTTGATTCTGGTAAATATTTTACAGTACATTTATTTCATACAGAATGGAACACTGGTGCTTAGCTTTGTTCTCAATAACCTAAGGAAAGCTGCTGAAGCAAGGCAGCAGTTATGGGTAATCAAGTGTGATTGTAAGTCCCCAGATGATTATTGTGTACTTTTTTCCAGTGTGTTCTAAATACAAATTGGAAACATTTGAATTCAAACTTACAGTAACAACTCCAATAGAATCAGATTTCTCCTTAAACTTGGAGAGGCTGGAACTGCTTTTGCTTTAAAATCCAAACTAAGGAAGGTCATGCTCCAAGCTGTCTTCAACTGCTAAGAAACCAAGAATCACCTTCAGACTGTTTCTAAAAGAAATGTTAATTAGGATGAATTTCCCTCTCAAAATGAACTGGTAATAGCAATGCTAGTCGAACTTTAAAATACTTGTAAAAAGAGCAGATTTTATCTCCACTGGATCTAAACTCTTTGTAGTTCCAAAGCAACTGGCACATGTTTACACTTGACAAATTAACAATACGCAAAAACCAAATTTAAGATCAAAATGGTGTTTTATATAAATTCAAGGAAAAACTTAGCAATTTTCTTAAAATCATGGCATTGCTATGGACAAAAATTATTTACATTAAACAAAATTATAACCACAATACTGAACCAATCTATTTTTTAAAGACCTCAAGATTGGCAAGTATTTTCATTTTTTCCCCTCCTATAATGGTTGGGAAAAGGATGAAAACAAATGTTTTCAATTATATAGAATCTTTGAATCAACATTAATTTATTTTCAAATGCACATTGGTATCTGTCATTAAAATAATATGGCAATTGGTTTTCATATTGAACAAAATGAGCAGCTATTTAGGCTATACTTTTTCATAAAGTTATACTTATTTAATATCAAAGTTCAGATCTAAAATAAATAAAACATGCATCTCCGGATAATGGAGCAAAAACAGTATTTTGGATGCTTTTGGAAAGCTATAATTTTTTGATTAACTGAGGACTATAGAGTATCCTAACTTTAAAATAAAAATCTTCGGCCTTCCCTGGTGGCGCAGTGGTTGAGAGTCTGCCTGCTGATGCAGAAGACACGGGTTCGTGCCCTGGTCCGGGAAGATCTCACATGCCACGGAGCAGCTAGGCCCATGAGCCATGGCCGCTGAGCCTGCGCGTCCGGAGCCTGCATGTCCGGAGCCTGTGCTCCGCAACAGGAGAGGCTGCAACATTGAGAGGCCCGCGTACCGCAAAAATAAATAAATAAATAAAAATTTTCATTTAAAAACTACAGTTTACTTCATTCATCTCAAAGATTATGAACTTAATTTGTGTTACATATGACTGAAATTGGGCAACTTAACATATTGGAATCTTCCTGTACTATCAATGGTACTAGAGAAATGAAATATTGGAACTAAAGTAACCTGAGAGAATTATATTTTACAGATTAAGAAACCAAGGCCCAGGGAGATTAAGTGATTTGCCCCCAAACAGAGTTTGGTCCAAGACATTCTCACACAACAATAAAATCATTTTACACCCCAATCAACTAAGTCTCTGTGCCTCCTGGGGTCTCACTGTGGAGAAGAAATACTACAGGGAAGAAGAGGGGTCTTGGGGTGTAGGAGAGAAATCACAAATCACCTGAATGAAGGGAGAAGCAAAATCCTTCCAACTGACATTATGCAAAGACTTTACAAAGGACGGAAGAGCATGGATCGTTTTAAAGGAACCAATTTCCTGTTCCTCTTTTCCGCATGTCCTCCCATCGAAACATGTGGCCTGACTTTGGTCAGGACTCCATGCTGGCTTCTCTCACGCACCTCCCTCTTCACGACAGTTATTTTTTACATCAGTCTTTCCAAAATTTCCTGGACAATCATAAGGCCAACGCTTGGTATTAATGTGCCACTTTTAGCAATTTAAATTCCAAAAGTACCTCAATCCCAGACATGAGTACAAAAAACAGGACTGAAACGAAGCTTTATTGTGTTTTCTATTATACACTACATAAGAAATTGGACTTCTGAAAGAAATTCATGAGGTCACTTCTTCCTTATCTGTCTCTCAGTAGCAAACTGTATTAGTAGTTACTTTCAGACACATTTCACACTTTCTCATCTCCCTCATTTTGGTCACCCTGGTCCTTCCATATGCAATCCCCTCTTTAACCACCCTCTCTTTTCAAGAGAATTCCTACCAAGTCCATCAGGGATGGCAATTTCTCCCACAATTAGAGGGGTCTGTTTCTTTCTCAAACTTCCTTTGCTCTTTGTATATTTTTGGCAGTTTTTAATCGGCTCTGGCTAATGTGATAGTAATATCCATAGTTATCTAATCCACTCTTCCAAATATAGGGTTTCTTATGGCATTTTGTGTGTCCGTGTCCCAGAAATCAAAGGCAGTTTTATAGAGTTTACTTCTTCTAACAATGAGGCTGGGAAATATTCTGCATCTTGTTATCAGAGCATTTACTGTGTAATTAAGGTATCTAGAAATATAAACTAACAGACCGTATTAGTCAGGAAAGGATAGGTCAGTGTTTCTCAAAGTGTGGACCACTTGGAACACCATCAGCATCAGATGATAATAACTTGTTAGAAATAAAAATATTGGTTGCCATCCCAGGTCTACTGAATTCAGAAACTCCAAGAGTGGGGCCCAACCTGTACAATCTGTGTTTTAACAAAATCTCCACGTGATTCCAATAAAATTTCAATGGTTTCAACAATCGAAGTTTATTTCTTGCTCATGCTAACTGTCAAACAAGGGTTGGCTATGGCTCAATTACATGTCTTCTTTATTTCGGACCTTAGCGTGATGGAGAAGTGTCTATTCAGATCTGCTGATTGTCAAAGCAGGGAAAAAAAGAGAATACAGGACACTGTGTCCTGGCTCCAAAGCTTCTGCTCAAAAGTAAGCATAAGCCATTTCCACTCATATTTCATTAGCCAAAGCAAATCGAAGGCCAGGCATGATGTTAATAGGGCAGGGCATATAACGCTTCCCCAGGGAGAGGCAGCAAAGGCTTTTGAACAATAACATAGCCTACTATAACACGCCAAGCATATTTTTGTTGAAGATCAATTGTATGTGTTTATAATATTTAAGGAAATTCAAGGCATAATTCCCCTTTTCCTCCCAAATCCTACAATCATTTAGTCTTTTACACAATAACTTCAATATCTGACTTTAAGTATGATAATTCTTAAAATCTGTTACTGATTTTAGAAATAAGCTTGTCTACAACATATTAATTAGTATTTTATATACATGCATAAACGTGTGTGTGTGTGCGGGCGCGTGTGTGTGTGTACTCCGAGCTCCATTTTTTTTTCTCATTACTAAAGCATTCAGGAATTTCACATTGTTCAGCTATGTATTCCAAGTGCCTATATCAGTGCATAGCATATAGGTCACTCAATAAATATGTTGAAAGAAAGAAATTTTTATCTGTGTAGTAACTGAAAACACTGTATTTTTGAGTAATTATATTTCCAATTGGGTACCATGTTTCTTGGATTCATTTTTTTTAACAGCAATTCTAATAAGCTTTTTAAAAATATTTAGTTTCTAAAAAATGTGTTTATTTTAAACTCAGCTACCCATTACTTATTAACTCCTAGTGTTCATCCTTAATATAGACTTGTATTAGTTTTTTCCCTGATAATTTGGTATGAATTTACACTTAGACATAAATGTGCATAAATAGGAGTCTAAAAAGGAGTCTAATCTTTCTGAATGAGGAGCTATTTTTCAACACCCCAAATGAAATATAACAGTGACTGTAATATAAAACTATCAAGTCCAAAAGGCAGGAATGGGAATGCAGCTATAGGCATGTTTACACTGAACTAGGAGTTGCAACTGAATAAAAGAGGTGAGACCATAAAGTTTGTAGGTTGGGGCATTATTCACATTCATTCACGCAGTTAAGTATTTCACAAATATATACTATGAGTCTACTATGTACCAGACAGTTTGCCAAGGACTGGGGATAGCCAGCGTCCGTGTTCTCCAAGAGTTCACAATCCAGCGGCATATACGTGTAAGTGAAAAGTGCATCTACATTACAGGAAATACCTTAATATAAAGCACACAGTGCTAAAGGAGCACAAAGGAGAGGTGTCTAACCCTGGCTTGGTCATGGAAGGCTACCCAGGAAAATAAAAGAGATATTTAAGGTGGTACATAAAGGAAGAAGTGGAGGAAGAACGCAGAGAAGGACAATATATATAAGACTTAAAAAAGAGAGCACATTGGGTATTCTGGGAACTGAAGAGGTTTAATGTGAGTGGCACATGGAAAGGAGGAAACAGGGTAGAGAAAGACTGGCATAGGCCAAACCATGTCAAAAATGAGTTTGAACTTTAGCTATAAGGCAAAAGGCCCCACGCCCCAGAAGAATGACATGACCAGATCTGTGTTTAACAAAGATATTCCAAGCGTAGCTTTCATGACCTAGTACTGAATTCCACCTCATTGTTTATTTTTAAACTATCATGTCACTTAGCAGTATTTGTTTAAACCTTTTAAACATCAACTTACAAACTGAATTCTGTTGAAAGCAACCAATATTAAAGCCATCTAAAAACTTACATCGCTCTTTATTTTGTTTTAATAGATTAAACTATACATCAACTTTAAGACATTTTAATATATTCTGATAGATCAAAAATTGGTTTAAAAATAATTTTTCAAAACTATGACTAAATGAAGACATAAAGTATTAAACTTTAAGACGCTATAAAATTCAGGTAATTAATACTAGCTGTTGTAATAAAAAAAAGCCCCCAAAAAACCCTCTATTTCTCACTTTGCAATCAGGAATTCATCTAGACTATCTCTGCCACAGAGAATAACCTCATTTTCAGCAACCATAATGTAGTTCTAGATATTGCTCTGTGTGTGTACAACTAATAAAGTCACATAATTTATTTACTGTGGGAACACAGAAGGATGGTAGAAACCAAGACTGGCAACAAGGCACTTTGGATGGAATAGTTATATACCTTTGTGTAATTAACACCATATCCAATTCTCTCGTTATTGTGCTAATTCCTTCCCATCCCATTGCTGACGTTGAACCAATGGAAAGCTGCAGACAGTCTGAGTTTTCCTGCCATCATCTGTAGTCTCTTCAAACTTCTCTCCCAGGTTCCAGGAAAACTGTGTTGTTTTCAAAGTGCTCTCAGTTTTTATGGCGAGGTCCCTTCATAGAGGTCCCTTCTATGAGGATCTCATGGGAAATCTTAAGTTTGATGACCCTTATCAGCCTTGTCACTTCACTTTTGAGGATCTTTTTTTGGAAGAGTTGGGCAGGGGAGGGAAGATTAGGGGACTGGTTACAGGAATAACCTGATATTTTTTGAGAAACTTTAGAAAGGTATTCTACTTTCCCTCAAGCTTTATTAGAAGTGAAATTCTACCAGGGTAGAAAATGAGAATAAAAAGGTTTTAATTCATCAAACTATTTGGAAAAATGAAGTCTTTTGAATATACACATAAAATGTGACAACGGATTTACATGCAAACAGTCATGCTTATCTTAAAGACAAAAACAAAATCCTATCTGACCAGCCTAAATGAGGAATAGGGAGGAATGAAAGGTCATCCAAAACTATAAGGCCCATATTCTTTCAAGGACATCCATTGCAAAATAGAATCAGTAAACAAAAACAAAGCCATCTGGAAGGTATTTCTTCGATATCGATCATGTGGCATTGATAATTTCAAAATGCAAGAGAAAGAAAACACAGCTCCTCCTACTTGAGCAATGTTTCATTTACTGTATCAGAGCCAACAACGTTAATGACTTAGAACAGTCTTAAGGTTATCATCAATTTCAACAGAGATGATCTATCATCCACAAATAGGTCAGTACATATATATGGCCTGATATACTGAGAGGTTAATTCTTTTCCTTCTAGTTAGTGTTCTCCCATTTTAGACTCCACAATTGATCACGGTAAGACAGTCTGAGAATCTAATTTTTAATTCTGGCTCTTTCACTAAATAGTTACAAGACCTTAAAAAGAAACTTACGTTTCTGATCCTTAGTTTCTTCAAATATAAAGTGAAAAGATGGAACTGAATGATCCTTAGGATTCCTCACAACTTAAAAATTCTGATACAAAATAATCTATAAATTTTTATGATTTACTCAAACTTGAGACAGTCACAATTTGCTTCTAGGTGTCAAATTTAAATAAATTGAATCAATACTATTTATATGAGATGGATTGAAACTTTGAGTTCTAGGGATCACTGAAGATATAGCTTTGTATGTTCTGAGTCGAAAAAAAATTATATAATTAACGTTCTACCCAAAGTAAAATAACTTCTAATACAAGTGAACAAACTAAATACTCAAATGTTCAAAATTATATTTTTACCTCCAGGTGGGTTATCTACTTCTAAATTTGCCTGTAACATCTATATGTGAAAATTATCTGAGTTCTGTTGAATTAAGTACAGCAAATAACAGTTTTGTTGAATTAAGAATAGAGTATATTGTTTATATACATCTATATTTGTTACAAGCTGACCTTCTGCAACATGCTCTTGCTTTACTTGTTTTGAAAGGTGGAACATACTCATGTAATACTTCATAGGAAAATATCTTAGAATATTTAATGTATATATGACCTAATATTTAACAAGAAAATATCTTAGAACATTTAATGAGCCTACATTAGAAATGTTTAAAAATATATTAAGGATAGTAGCAAGGGCTTCCCTGGTGGCGCAGTGGTTGAGAGTCCGCCTGCCGATGCAGGGGACGCGGGTTCGTGCCCTGGTCCGGGAAGATCCCACATGCCGCGGAGCGGCTGGGCCCGTGAGCCATGGCCGCTGAGCCTGCACGTCCGGAGCCTGTGCTCCGCAACGGGAGAGGCCACAACAGTGAGAGGCCCACGTACCACAAAAAAAAAAAGAAAAAAAAAGATAGTAGCAAGATCACATACACACCCACATACACACATATTTAGGATTGTATATGTTATTTTTCAAAGATGAGCAAAACTGGTGTACGGTCACATCTAAGTAGTTCTAATTACACATCAATTCTCTCCTTAAATACCAGCCTAGCTAATGTCTATCTCTTGTAATTTTATATTTTCGTTTGCATATGTAAACTGAAATGCTGCTGAGTCAAAAGCAATAATATTATTTAAAAATGAAGAAAATAATCTTCATTTCAGTGCTACATAATTAGGGGCCCTGTGGAGGCTGGCAGTAGAGAAAAGTGGGAGGAAAACTTTAAAATCCAAACTATCTTGGTTTTTCTCACTGAGACTCTAACTTGATGAAAAATGTATTCTGTCTTCCAACAAGTTTGTACGTGTGGGTTATATTTTAGGTTTTCAGTATCCTGCCAGACAAACTCTTAATATACAGAGTGATTGTCCTGGCAGCAATGTATCAAAACTCAACATTCTTAGAGTTAGTCCAGTGCCCTTTCCTAGAACATATGGTCACCTAACAGCCAAGTGGTTGATAGGCACCACTCACTATAAGCATCAGGTTGACAGCCTATAACGGTTGCTAGCACTTAAATACAGGAATTTACTTTTGACTTCAAGCCATGCCTTGTTCTGCATCTCATTTTTTCAGAAAAAAGGAAGGGGATTCAAGCTTCAGAGGCAAAATTCCAAAAGGCTAAAGAGGAGGGAGAGTCAAGTGAAAACACAAAAGACAATCATACAGCAGGACAGAAGAAAATAACAGTCTTGTATTTAGTTTGAAATAAAATTACCCAATGTAATAGTAACACTTCACATACTTTTTTTATAGCAGAAAAATTGTAGGGGCCTGAACATGGAGACAAGGCCTTCTCAAATATCCATTCATTTAAATAAAACAAAAAATGAAGGAGAGGTTAAAGATGATTTTCTCTAGAAATACAACAGATGCTTCTTAGAATTCCTTAAGGGAAAAAAAGATTTCTTTAGAAACCAGTGCACTTACAAATCATATTTTATGGAAGTCTTGTCTAGCCTTCTCTAATATGAGGACATAGAGTTGAAAATATGGTATTTCTTTCTCAAGAGTTCATTCACTCCTGCTACTAATTCTACGCTTGAGTCAGTACAGAATATCTGCCACAAGACAAGATACTTGGGCCTTTCTGAAAAAGTAAGTCAGAAAGTCAGAAGGTAGGAAGGTACTGGTGGAACCTGAGAAAGACATGTACGGGGTAGAGCATTAGGGAGCTAATAAGTGGAGAAGTGTAGACAGGGAGGAAAGCTTTGAGGGAAGTGAGCAGAGATTGTTAAAAGTCACATTTGTGAAGAAATTTCAAATAAGGCTGGATTTAGCCCTGAAGGCTGCAGCATTGACTCACAAATTCACAATTACCATTTTCGCTTTGCCTACCAGGAAAGGGAGTAGCTGGCAGAATAGTGGGAGTTGAGCCCTGAGGGAATGTGGGAAAGAAACAGACATTGAGAAGGGTTTCATTTTTAGTGTTCAGCAGCTTTCAGACTTGAAAGTTCTGTTGACATTTCTAGCTTGGGAGGAGAAGGCTTCCTGAATTACTGCCACACCCATTCCACCCACTCTAAAGACTGGTCTAGAGACCTATATTCCCCCAAACAGTACAAAATACATTTCATAAATCTCATATCTGGTATCCTTGTTTAAAAATACTCAAGTTTCATTTACTTTGGCTAGTACACTTGAGACCAACTCTATCTACATCATTAGCACAGAACTTGAATGCCCAAAGTAAAACAACACTTACCAAACAAAGTCTGGGGGGAAAACACAGATAAATAATAAGGAGGGACCTGAATAAACTAAAAGCAAGTTAGCTAATATGCCTGATCCTCAGTTTCTTCCTCTGTAAGACAGGGGGGAAAATAATTAAAATGAGGTAACATACAATCATCTATCAAGAGCAATGCCTGGAACAAGACAGGTATTCAGTACATGCTAAGTTCCTTTCTCCCCTTCCCTTGGGTCTTGTTTTCTACAATTTATGGTTTTCTCCTTCCTCCCCCCTTGGTGTTGGAACTTTTTTCTGAATCTACAGTCTCAGCCTTTAAAAATCTTTGTGCAGATTCCAAGTGATGATTTCCACTTTGTGAACAATATCATATATTTGTTCTATTTTTCTTTATAACCATAGTCCGTTAGAAGAACTGAAGACTGGTAGAACCACAAATATCAATGGACGAGCAAATGAGAAGATTTAAAATGACAATAAAAATGAACAGCAAGGAATAAAGGGTACTAGGAGAGGATAGTAGCCCTGAAGTCAACTACTGTCAAAAAGATTAAAAAGACCTCTAAGAACGTGGGTAGGTAATAACAACATTTGTATGGTGTTTTATTTGGTCCCCACAACATCCATTTTACAGATAAAAAGACTGAGGTTTAGGAAGAAAAGTGTCTTGTCCAGGATTGTTCAGCTAATAAATTATTAGAGAAGGAACCAGAATTAGAATCTAAGACTTCTGACTCTAAATCCTATATTCTTTCTACTATAGACTTAGTGAAGAAGAACTCAGACTGTAAGAAGCCAAAAGCTTTGGATGGAATAAATGGAATCATGGAGATAAAATTAATAAATTTGAGGTTTTTAATAATAAAAGGATGAAGAAAAGCAGGGTAATAGCCATACCAGCTAGAAAGGTCCAACTTCAGAAATGAGACGATCTAGGGCTAATGAAAAGTTTAAGGGCTTAAATTCTTTGAAAGCAAAGGTAGTTTTTGGTTCATGCCCTGAGAAATAAAAAGGACTTTCCAAGAGTTCTACATTCCAAAATAGCACACTGTAAAATCCTAAAAAGAGACCTCAACATCATAACAATCGGAAGTAAAATGATGGTTCCAGAACCAATCAGATCAGTCAGAATCATCACAGTGCTCGGACCTGATCTATAGAGATCATCTCCAGTCTTGTATCTGGTACAGCAACACTGTCCAACAGAAATATAATCCAAGCTGTGTATATAAAATGTTAAATTTGCTAGTAGCCATATTTTAAAAGGTAAAAACGTGATTAATTTTAATAATGTATTTCACTTAACCCAATATATCCAAGGTATTATCATGTCAACAAATAATCAACATAAAAGAATTATTAATAAGATATTTACATCTTTTCCTATACTAAGTCTTCAAAATCTGGGTGTGCTTTATACTTACAGCACCTTAAATTTGCAGTAGCCACATTTCATGTGCTCAATAGCTGTGTTTGGCTGAGGGCTATTATACTGAACAACGCAGTTCAACATAATCACAAAAGCAACTGCAGCCTGCATATAAGTGACTTTCTAAAGATTAAAATTAATAGGGTGGTAATAGATGTGTGGTACAACTTTCTTCTCTTCATTGATATTAGAACCATGAAAACCTGACAGAAATCCACAGTAAGTTAATGTGACCATACCGGAGCTCTAGGGAGTTGATATTGATTAACTGAACCCAATAAGACTGTGATTACAGACATATTTTTTTTAGTGCTGATGTATAATTTTCAAGGGGGCTTTTCTTCTAAGGATTATAGTCAAGAAGGAAGCAATCATAAATGACCTTTCTAAAAGTAAACTGATAGGTAACCTGATACAAGAAAAGCATTTTATAACTGAGAATTCACATAAGAGAAAGCGTATTGAGATTTTTACAGATGTTCCTTCTGGTACATATGACTTGAATCTGAAAAAAACTTAATTTCTCTTAAAAAACAAAACAAAACAAAACCAGTGAGAACATCTACAGAAATCTGTAGTCTAAGAGTAATGATGGCTGATACTTTCCCAGAAAATGCTATTTCACAGAACATTTTAAATTTGTGGCATTGTGAAGAAGGCTATGAAACTTAATTTTAATAATAAACAGAAGAGTTTGACAAGTCATGTAAGTCAGAACTAGATGTGAAACTGCTTACGTTTTGGTGAATAAAATAAAAATGCAAAAATTAATGGAAAGATTTAGGATATGACAAATCGTATGGTGAGTATGAACAGGAGTCTGTCTCTTCACATTCAGAGGCTGTAACTTCTGAATTAGAAACACTAAAGGGAAAGTTCTTTTGTTATATGCTGTAGGACTTTACTTAGAGACAGCTTACTGAAATCTACTGATTTGGCTAGTCAAAATGAGAAAAGTATGAGTAATTTTTTAAACAATATAATTCTTCCTTAAAACTAGCCATTTTTAAAAGCAAATTATGGAATCTATAATCCTATCAATATAAAAATTTAAGCATAAATAGTGATTTTTAACATAAAAATCTAAGTAAAATTCTTAGAAACTTAGAAAAACAAAGAATTTAAACTGCTTAAGAAAGACTAGGATAGGCATCTTAACCAGAACTGTCTTTTCAATCTAGATGCTATCTGAAATCTAGACATCCAAAAGAAAAACCTCAAGCAGCTGGAATCCAGCTTAGATACACAAAATAAATCACTTCTGACTGCAATCCACTCTGAAAAGCTCTAATCAGGTTTCCACAAGCAACAAATCAAACAAAACAAAAACATTAACACTAGTAAACTGGGTTTACTAATTGTTCAGCAAGAGAAAAAATACAAAAGCAACGATGAGATAGACTAGAACACTGTTAAATCCATGACCATCCATTCAATATCTTTGACCGTTAAGGTCAGAATTTTGTTCCTAATATACTTGTGAAATAAAGATATAGAAGGTTTTCTTGTTCTAGTTCAAATTCTTAAATCATTTATTGGAAACTTAAGTTATTTAAAAAGGTTATAGTTGATAGTGTGTAATGAACATGTAAATATTCATATTCAGACCATCTTTAAAAAAGAGTAGTTACTCTCCCCTGAAAGTAAACAAGACTTTACTTAGCTATCCTGTATTCCAGAGCACACTCACAGGAAAATAAGAGTATTGATCCTGACACTTAGTTTCATGCATTATTCTTTGAAATGTATAACATGCACAAAATTTTCTACTTTCATGAAAAGTTTTTATGTATCACCACCAAAAACAATCATGAAGGGACTTCCCTGGTGGCACAGTGGTTAAGAATCCACCTGCCAGCGCAGAGGACACGGGTTTGAGACCTGGTCCATGAAGATCCCACATGCCACAGAGCAACTAAGCCCGTACGTCATAACTACAGAGCCTGCACTCTAGAGCCTGCGAGCCACAACTACTGAGCCCACGGGCCACAACTACTGTAGTCCGTGCCCCTAGAGCCTGTGCTCCGCAACAAGAGAAGCCACTGCAATGAGAAGCCCCCACTTGCCGCAACTAGAAGAAAGCCCGCGTGCAGCAATGAGGACCCAACACAGCCAAAAAATAAATAAATAGTTTTTTAAAAAAAATCATGAAATCTAAGCTATGAATAAAGTAAGAAATAAGCTTAGGTAACCGTTTGCAGCTTACTATTATCTTCAGTGGGAAGAAAATACATTTCCAATGAAAGATTTTTCCTCTAAAATACTATTTTTTCTTTTCTTTTTCTGTTTTTTTTTTGATATAATAAAACTCCCACAACCATGTGAAATAAAATATAGCATGTCTACCATTCTTTAAAAGAGGATGATGGACAAGAGTACATATCTCCTGTGAGTGAGGGAGAATTAGGAAGGAATTTCTTCCTGATCATTTAGGACTTTCTCAGTTCAATAATCATCTTTTCTCACATACCTAAATAAATGAAACAAACAGGTGAGAATTTTTTCATCCACCCCCTCCCCATAAAGGAACTGGAAATCCAATTTAAAAACGCTGCTTTTCATTAACCTGTTAATAATATAACATATATTTTAGGTGAATGTATAATTAGACTTCACTTATCATTTTATGGAAGAATTTCCCTGTAGTAATTGAAAACTACAGCAATTATGACTTATGCCCTCTCCAATTTGTTTTTTGCACTAACCTCACTATATGCCATGAGTGTCCCCAAATCCCATTCTGCTGCTTCTCAATCCTTGTCTTCACCGGTCTGTGTCAGTTATTTAAACTTCAGTTCAAAATGTACTTATAAAATCAGTATTAAAAAATCAGTCTGGGGCTTCCCTGATGGCGCAGTGGTTGAGAGTCCGCCTGCCGATGCAGGGGACACGGGTTCGTGCCCCGGTCCGGGAAGATACCGCATGCCGCGGAGCGGCTGGGCCCGTGAGCCATGGCCGCTGAGCCTGCACGTCCGGAGCCTGTGCTCCGCAACGGGAGAGGCCACAACAGTGAGAGGCCCGCGTACCGCAGAAAAAAAAAAAAAAAAAAAAAATCAGTCTGAAAAGATGTGGATCCAAGGATGGTGACTGCTAGATACTTACCTAATACCATTCCCCCTTTCTACTTTAGTAACAGAATCCCATTATCTAGTTAGGCATGCTACTCTCCAGAATAAAAGACCACAGTTCCCAGCTTGTATGGCCATGCGACTGAATTCTGAGCAATGAGAGGAGAGCAGAAGTGTTGTGTGGAGCCGGCTTTGCCTAAAGAAAGTTGATTTCAATAGGAGCGTCTCTTTTTCTTTTTTGCCATTCACCTTCCTCCTAGCCTATAAGACAGATACAAAGGCTGGAGTCCTCGCAGCCATCTTAGTACAGGAAGTGACCTTAAGAATGAAGTTTATTCAGAAGCGTGGTGCAACAGTGAGTTAGGACACAATGACTCTGGAGTTACCGTATCAGCTCTGGACCCCCCGCCTGGGGTCCTCTTTTATGTAAGAAGTAAATTTACCTCATGTTTAAGCCACTGTATTTTAGGTTTTTCCATCTTAAGCACTGAACCCAATTCTAAGTAGTCCATACGACTGAGAAAATAAGAAACAGAATGCAGGAAAGAAAAAGTTTTACTTTTTACAGGTCATATTCCTCCTGGCATCACATTAAACCAGTTTAGCATAATGGTTAAAAGCATCTGGGTCCAGATCCTGGCTCTGCCACTTATAATAGCAACTTAATTAACCCTCTCTATAAGTTTGCCCACTTATAAAGATAGGGTGATAATAATGGCACCTACCCTCAGAGGGTTGTTTTGAGAATTAATTAACATTTGTAAAGTACTTAAGCAGTGCCTGGCACAATATAAGTGTTATAGATATGCTAGCTCTCATGATTACTACTGATCTAATAAATAGCCTTCATTATATATTTATATTTCAGTACTAAGTGGACTCGAGGAAATTGCTCAACACAAGATTTTCTCAAACATATACAGGGTCCAACACTGGAATATGGGCACAGCTAAATATATCTGTTTAATAAAGGTAATTTACTGTACTAGGAAATTCTGGAAAAATATTTCCAAGAAAGTATAATGACATCATTCAATAAGAAAACAATTTTTATTTAGTTTTACCACTTAACAGGTTAAATAAATCATTAAAGAGAAAGCAATTTTCATACTATCTTAGTAATTTATTAATGTGATCATATGATCATTAACTCAATATAAAGCTCTGAGACATTTTCTTTAAGCAGCGTCAGACATTTAGGGAAACTTAATTTCAACATGTACATAATCAATCTACCACATTTACAAATAGAATTCTATAGTCCATAGACAGTAAATGTCTCATTTGGCTTACATATTTTGCACTGATTTCACTCATAGTTCTGATTGTTTCTCTTACCCATCCTGGTACTCCTGACCTCATCCCATTGATGCTGAGATTATTAAATTCCATCTGTAATATGTATACTCTGTTCTAAATACCAATACACATACAAACCAAAAGGGATGTGGACATAATATTAATATGTTTCAATCTTAATGTTTCAATCTTAATGCTTCAATCAATTAATGTTTCAATTGTTCAATAAATAAATCACCTTTACTGAGTACTGAGTACACCTTTACCTGTTTTACCTTGTCCTATAATCTTAACCACACCTGGAAAAAAATTTTTTTTTCTCTTTTGCCTCTCTGCCTCCAGTAAAAACAAGGTGTCTTACAGACACATATGCCCTGCAGCCATCTTAAAAGAAGGCTGCTTCTTTACTTACCACTTTCTTCCCTGCTCACTATTTCTAGCTTTTATCCCCAATTTCTAGCATTATCCCCAATTCATTAGCATAGATCTTGATCATTTAAGACTCATTCCTTTCAGTCATACCAGCCCTTGTGCCTCATCACTGTTGTATCTGCCAACCTCTCTGTCATTCTCTCTTATTTATCAAAGGCCTTAGAACTTAACCCGAAGTCTTTCTCTCAACTTCAAATCCTTCCATCATTCTGGGTGACTTCAACAATCACATGTGTGATCCATGCAGTACTCTGGCCTTCTCAATTCCAGTTGAGTAACTCCGCCTCACTTCAGCCATCTACTTCCATAGTTACTACCATCATCTTGTCATCCTAACTGCTCTGGAATCATTTACTCAAGCAGTTCACCTTGTAACCACCTTCTCCTTTACTTCTGGTTCTCTTGAGGAACCACTCCCACCATGACAGGTCTTTGGCCTCCTAAGAGAATTCCAATTCAATAGCTTCATATTTCTTTCCACCTATCAAAACTTTCTTTCTTCACCATCTTCCTTATCCAGCTGAAATTCCATGACATCAGGAAACACTCTACTACCCTAAACTCCTTTGCCATTCAGTCCTTGCATCACCTCCACTGGCAAAACTGCAACCACACATAAAACTACCTACTTTCTCCATAACTATAAAGAAGCAAGTGTGCACTGCTAGAGAAAGCTACACTACAAAATATGATCAGCATGCCCAGATGGATCCTGAACACAGCCCAGCAATCCTACCCTTTTACTCTGATCTACACAAAACAAATATTGCAAAGATTCTGAATTCTATCCAGGCCTTTGGCTCTTTATCCTTAGTTTCACCAAAGATCCTACCTTCTACTTTACTGAGAAACGTAATAGCTAACAGACATGATTTTCCAAGAGGAGATTCATGTCTGACAGCTTCTGCTTTGCACCATTTTCTTCTTCTTCCCTCCTATTACATTAGATGGTAGTTAAAGCTATGAACATGGGGTAAGTTGTTTACAATGAGAATACAGAGACAAGAAGAGAGCTTAAAACCAATCTTTGAAGAATTCTAAAATCTGATGGCTGAGTAGAGGAGAATGAAGCTTCAAATCAAACCACAAATTCTGCACTAAAAACAAGTCAGCTACATTTTGTGTCTGTATATATATATTCACACATTTCACACATTTAAGCTATATTTTGTGTGCATATATACATTCACAAATATACACACACATATATACATATATTTACACAAGAAATTGGTTTTGAGGGCAAATATAACTCTAGGGTTTTCCAACAATATTAAACGTTAGTCCTTTGATAGATGAAGTTCAGCAATGTTATTATTACTGAGGTCCAAAGAAATCCTCTCCCCTGTGGAAATGAAGTAATCTACTTAACGGAATTTAACTATCCAAGAGTGGGGGAGAAACATGAAATTATTACCTTTTGTAGACATAAAACTTTCTACTTGGAACAAAGATAGCTCTTGCTCATCAAGAACATATGTAGATTTAAGATCTTTAACTATAAACAGTAGGCTTCAGGCCTGGGTGGTCTGTGTTATGTCCAATAATATATAAATTGGCCTATCCTCAAAATAAATATTTCCTTTTTCATTACTCTGAGTCATGTAAAAGATTCAATCTTTGTGCAAAAACAGAAAGGTTTTCAATAAAAATTTTTTAGCTTTAAGTCTATATATTCAATAGATAGTTCAGGATACTACTCCTCATTAAATGCATATAAAAAGATCTTAAATGATTTTCTCTGTATCTCAAGGAACACTCTGAGTAAACTGGGAAGATGCTTAATGAGAAATAAATCCTGTTTATGCATACAGTGATTACTGATACTTTTTGTATGGTGTTTCATAAAGAGCTATGACCCAGGGGATGAAATGAACTATGTATTACCCTATGCTCCTGTTTTATCTCAGAGATAATGTATTACTGACTATTTGGCATACTGTACAAGCCACCTAAAAACTGGTTTAAAGCTCAACATGTCTTACATTTTCTTTATATATTATATCAAAATGCTAGCTGATTAGGTGAAATGTGTCTCAAAGAATACATGATTATTTTATAAATGATACATACCAATAATTTTCAAGAAGTCCCCAGATCCTTATCAAAATTTGGTATAAGTATGAGAAAAAGCAGCATTCAAATGAAAGGAAGCATTTTCTTTTTTTGGAAGAAGAGGAGGAGAAGAGAAAATACTGAAGGGTAATATACTCCGTTTATGTATAATATTGCAAAATGGCTCCATGAAACCATCCAAAGAATTGTTTTTCTCTTTTAGGATGAAAAGGGTACAGTATTCTTCATGCATGATAGGAACTTGGTCTGACTCTTGATTTGTTTCCATACCTGCTTAATGAGTTGGTCAGAAAATATTCACAAGTCATAACAAAGACATATCATCCGAGTATCAAGATTCCAATATCACCATGACCAGATGTGTAGAAGTAAAAACCTTGGCTTCTGGCTGGGTTTCTCACTATCGGTCTATAAAATGAGCATTAAATATTATTTGTTCTAGCTCTAAATGTCCTCCTTCTAAAAGAGCTGATCTAAGTGTGAAACACTTGCTCTATGGAAAGTTAATGAACACTATGAAGAAATGTTTTAGCTGCAACTGGCTGTTCTCCAGATAGTACATATGGACTCAGATGTCCAGTCACCTCCCATATAACTGGATTCTCAAGAACTGCAGTTGTTGAATACCAAAATACTTTTTTCCCTATATAATTAATATGCTACTTTTTTATAGTATTATCTAAGTGACAGAAAATTTTACGTTAGTAATACTTAAGTAATACTATAGTTTTTCTAATAACTGAGAATTTGTGACAAACACCATAGCCATCTTGTAACTGCAAAAATCTTTACTGTTTTGGGATAAAATGGAGAAAAGAGCTACACATCATTAATATTAGGGAAGGTAAGATTCAGCTTGAGTTTGAATCCAAACATTATGCTACTATTACTGAATACATTAAATTAAGTTTAAATAAATAGAAATCTAATACGTTAGAGGGAAAAAAATACACATTTAAAAAAAACTATATACTTTAAAAATGAGAGAATAATAGAAAATAAAGAACACATGCTATCTTTAAATTATTCTAGTTAAAAATATAAAAACAGAGCATTTTCTTTTCTCCCCTTATTGTAAGACATTAACAGAAAAGCCATGAGCGTGTGATACAAGAAATCTTTCATGTCCTTGCAGTAAACTTTAAAGTTACTGTTTAAATGTTAGTGACTGCTTCATAAAACAAGTATCTATCTCATCAACCCTTAGATTTGTCCATTTGGGAAGAACATACGTTTTCCATTACAAATGTCTTAAAAAAGGGCACTCTTCAATACTTATGTTACTCATACTCCTTACTCTGCTATTATACAAAATCCTACGTTTATCATGTCATTAAAGCAATGACTTGATAATTAGTATTTGATTATAATGTTATTTCAAATGGATCAAAATTCTGGATAATGTACTCTTATTTTATATGCTAATCAGGATAGCATTAATTACTTAAGAACTCAATGCTCTGATTATGACACAGTCTCACTCATTCACAGTATGAAATCCAATTCTTATATGGTATGCAATTCATGAAAAATATTATAAGGCTATTCCAACATAAAGACTATTTCTAAGACTAAACCAGAGTTTGTTTTTAAAACTTTTTTACATTGATATTTGTCACCAAAGATATTTCAACTATGTATTACTAAATCTATAAATTTTGTCCCTTCTACAAAATCAATAATGTATATACAAAGTCTCCTTACACAGATTAGGATAAATATGCAATTGTGGGATTTTTTCACCTCTGCTCCAATTTCAGCTGAATATTCTCTCACGTGGCAAAAATATTCAGGGAGCCCTAAACAAGGAACCAAGAATTTTTCAAATCTAAGACAATGAACAAAATAGGATTTGATAAATTTGCTTCATCAACAACTTTCTATTATCAGATGAGCATGAGACAAACAGCATTTTTACAATTTAATTTATTAGAAGATTCCTAGTCTAATACCTATTCATACAGGTAAGTCACTATGTGCAAGAAATATAATATTAAAGATGCAGAGTGTATATATAAAATATGAACATGATAATGATACTACTGGATAATTAAAGAAGAAATTCAATCTAATCTAATCTACTATATATTGAGGGCCTACACTATAGAAGGAAATGAGGACCCATTTTGATAGGGTACTTCAGTAGGTCGTTGGAATAAAGAGCTCATGCCGTTCAAGAAACTCATAGTGTAAGTGAGTTTTATGTGATATTAAGGAAAATAAAGGGATTTTATAAAAGGATACTATTCACAAGAAAAGGAATAGTTATTACTTTCTAAAGTTATTTAGAAAAAGGAAGGTCTTGATAATGCATGAGCATCACCTTTCTCAACAAATGCAACATATAGAGCCTACTATATATAAAATAGATAACCAACAAGGACATATTTATTGTATAGCACAGGGAACTCTAGTCAGTATTTTGTAATAACCTATAAGGGAAAAGAATCTGAAAAAAAAAGATATATATGTATGTATAACTGAATCACTTTGCTGTACACCTGAAACTAACACAACATTGTAAGCCAACTATATATCAATTGTTAAAAATGCAGTTAGCAAGACGGGATAGGAAGTCCAATATTTTCTGCACCTTCTAGGTTGTAGTCATCGAGCTAAGCATTTAATATATTATTCTACATACATTATCTCATATCCTTACATCATCAGTAGGTATTATCCTGCCCACTTTATGGGTAAGAAAACAAAACCAAAAGGATTAAAGAACTTGCTCAAGAATAAGCAGCTAGCAGCAAGCAGTGCATACTTTCACAACTGTAGGCAAACTGTGCCCATCAGCTGATCTGCTTTCTCTCCCAACCCCCATGGCATGCAAAGGAAATGCTCAGACAAGCAACCATAAGCCACAGTAGCAACGTAAGTGGCAATAACTAGACACGTATTATGAGATACCATTAATCTACAGTTTCTAACCTTCTTTTACCTTTCTCTCAGGATCTGTGGTGTTCATGGTGTTAAACAGCTTTTATAGCTATTACCAGGCCTGGGGTGCTCTACACTCAATGAAACCCAGAAGCTTTACTGCCTAACAATGCCTCTCCCCCTCCCCAATGTTACTCCATAAGCACACTCATTAAGAATTTAATTACTAGATTCCAACATGCCTTTCTAGTACCATGTTCTTATAAAATATATCCTATTTTCAAAGGCCAAGTGCTAAAGATTAATTTTGAGTTAAAAAAAAACTATTATAAGTAATTTGTGTTTTCTAAAGGTCAAGTCTTCATTTACAATAGGTAAAGATTTGGCTTTATTCACATAAAAATTGCAAACAATTTTTGAGTAGTTCTGTGTCATTCAGAATATGGTTTTGCAACAGTTAAGGAACAGTCCCCAAATCTCAGTGGCACGATGCAATAAAAATTTATTTGTACTCCACACTGCAAGATCAGCAAGAAGACTACGCTCATTCTAGTCACTCAGGAAACCAGGCTGGCAGATGCTCCATCTTGACATATTTCCTCAATCAGTGAGACAGAAATAAGGGCTATGGCAATTGACACACGGCCTCTTAAAGCTTCTGTCTGGAAGTCACATATACCACACTCATTCACATTCCTTTGACCAAAGATAATTAAAGGTAGCTTCAAGGGTCAGTGAAGCATACCCCTAGCGTGTGACCCAAGGTGGGGGGCAGGGGGAGGGTGGGTTTGATAGCAATCTGAAAATATTTGGCAATTAGCACGATGACTACCAAAATCTAACAGACAATTTTTTGCAACTGAGATAAAATATCTTCCTTAACAGAATTGGCACAATCTCCACAATTTACTTCGTATTTACCATGTGTCAGGCCTTACCAGCATTGTCTCCAATCCTCAACGCAATCAGCAGAAGAGAAACTACTGGTATTGAATGAAGTAATGGGCTCCAAGAGATTAAATAAATTGCTCAAGGTTGCACAACTAGTAAGTGGTGAAAGTGTAATGTGAATCCAGATTAATGTAATTCTAAAGTTTGCGCTCATTCCACTACAAAATTGCTAACTTTATGGTGCAATTAAAAAAAAAAAAAAAAAAGAAAAGACTTTAAGGTTACATTTTTCCCCACTTGTAATTCACACTAAAGTGGCAGCATGGATGTTCAGAAATTGCTGATGCAGATATAAATAATGGAAAAGAGACTTCTTCATTTCCAAGCTATTACTGGAGGTAAGGGGGTGGGGTGGGGCACATGGGGAAGCAGTCCCCTGAATACAACTACATTAACTAGTACAAATTAATATTTCCAAGAAAAATCAAAGTAAAAAGCTTCCTTTTATCTGGTATTAGTGAAAAGCAGTGAGTCATATTCCCTTTATAAGAGTTCAGTTAACTTGTGAATTGTATTGTCTACATCTTGACAGTTTCAAACATAGTTTATATCCTCTTTATCAAAGAAATAAGAAGGACAAAAGATTATACATTCCAAAAACTGAAAATTTTTCATAGTTTTGGCCTGCTAGAGCAAGTTATTTTAAAAAAAAAAAGCATCAAGGTTACCTTCTAAAAAATTTTTAAAAGAAAGAACAAAAAGTAAACCGCGCAATAGGTATGCATGATACAAAATTAAATTTGAGATGAATGGCAATTAATTGTTAGATAATCTTTTCCAATGAAATGAAAGAAAAAAGGTCTTATCACATAGGTGGTAAACAAAGCCAATCTGTCCTCACAAGAGAATCTAGCCTGTTTGATGTTCGAAAATATAGTATTTGATGTAACACCATTTCAAGTCTGTCACAAATAAAATAAAAACCCAATATGAACATCCTAAATCCTCAAACAAAAGTTCTATTCCAAATACTCTACTGTCAATGAAATGTACTAAGCCTACAGAGTCAGATTAAATCAAGCCTGAACAGAACTTATAAATTGTCAATAGGATACTAGTTCTTTTACTACATTTGCAATATTACGAAGAGCCAACAAAGAGGTAGATATAATTAACACAAGCTCCTATAAACATAATTCAGAATGTCTCACTTAAAAAGTCTGCGGTAATACAACTGTAAAAATTTTTTTTTGCAATTGAACATTGCCTATTATATATTCCCCAAATCGTTCATGTTACAAAAGGCTGATGCTTGGTATTATTTTTCTTTTTGTACACTGATATTATAATTTACTTGCAGAATACACTTTCTGCATGAGAAAATCTGGATAAATATACCATATTTTATATACGTTTAAAATAACACTAAATTGTTTTTAAATACCATTAGACAGAAAAACAGACTCTGTGTGTGTGTGTGTGTGTGTGTGTGTGTGTGTGTGTGTATTGCCTCAGAAGACTTGTGACAAATACAGAAAAACATTTTAAAGCATGAATAATTGGAGAACTTCTTTGTCATCTATCTGGATTTGAATTTTAGCTCTACATTTGATAGGGCTGTCTAATCTTTTAAGCCTCAGTTTCCTCATCGGTAAGATAGGGCTACAAATAATATCTCTTAAAGCTCTTTTGAGGAAAATAATGCACGTAAAGCGCTTAACACAGTGCTGGGCACATAGTAAGATGTCAATAAATATTAGCTGCTGCAGCTGCTACTACCTTGATTATCCTTTTAAAGGACAGATCAAATTTTCATAAAATATCTTTTTCCTTTTTTGAACTACTATGGTGTTCAATCGTCTACTCTCTCATTTGGTACCAAGCATATATAAACCATTTAGTTTTTGCTAGTATGTGTCTATAAGGAACACTGATTACCACATGCTCCCCACATATGCTGAAGTCACAGAAATTCTTGTGCTCTAACCAGAGAATGATGATAAGTGATGTCATAAGATTGAATTTTAAAAAATAATATATTTGGGTAAGGTAACAATTACAATAATAAGAGTTAACATTTATTCTCTAATTACTATCTACCAAGTTGTTCAAACCTAGCAATAATCCTAGGTCTTATTATCAATCCATTTTAACACAAGCAAAGAACTGAGGCAAAGGGAAGATACTTGTCCAAGATCACACAGTTAGTAAGTGGTATTCAAATCTAAGAAATAGACTCCAATTCCTTCATTCCTAGTCCCCTAAATGGACCTTTATAAAGATCTTATAAATTATCTGAAAGAGTTTAGAACTTTACTCTGAGGGCAAGACATTCATTGAATGGCTTTGAACTGGAAGCATAGGATTGGGTTGCTCTCTGGTTATAGTTGGGGAACAAACTGTACAGGAGAGATAGTAGATGTGTGGAGACCTATGAGAAGGCAGTTGTGGTAACCAGGGCAACAGAGGCCTCGATTATGGAGCACAGCACCAGTAGTGGGCACCGAGAGAGTCTCAGGGATTCAAGATATATTAAGGAGGTAAAACAGATAATTCTCTGTGATTGAATACTCAAGGAGAAGTTTGAAATGCTGGCCAAATTTCCACCTAGAGGCAAATGAGTACGTGGCATTTCCGTTCACACTTGAAGAAAAATAGAGTTCGGTGGAGAAGGGGTTTAGGAAAAGGGTTGAAGCAGAGGCAGTAAGTTCAATTTTGAAAAATTTATTTTGAGGGACAGTGAAACAATTAAGGAAGCAGTTTAATATTTGGACCTGAAGTTCATGAGGAATGTGAGATATAGATCTAGATTGGGGGTCATCCGTATACAAATGCTCATTGAAGCCATACAAATACGTAAGATTACTCACAGAGAATATAAAAAGTAAGAAAAGCTGAAGTCCTAGAGAAGAATATTGAATATATAAATACTTAAGGGAATATACAGTTTTAAAAGAGAAGAGTGAAAAGGAGACGAAGGAGTGACTAGACAGTAGAAAAAGTATCAAGGGAACATGACTTCATGGAAACTAAGGAAAAGAGCGTTTTAAGAGATAAAAAGTGGGCAACAATTTCATAAGTAGGTGAGAGACCTTGTAAGATAAGAATATAAAGTGTCCATTAGGTTTAGTTACAGGGTGTCTTTGATGATCTCAGGGAGATCAATTTCAGAGGAAAATAAGATTACAGTGGCACATAACAAGGCCAAACAGCAAATGTGGATAATTTATTTGAGAAATTTGCCTGGAAAGAGGAACAAAGAAATAAGGTACCAAAGGGAAGGGTTCTTTTTCCCTCTCCTTCCCTTTCTCCCCCTCTCCCTTCCTTTCTTTCTAACATGAGAAACTAGTTATAAGCGTTCCAACTTCTAAGATTTTGCTGATGCTATCAACTATATTTGCATTATTGTCCTCATCACCAACCTCTTGACCTCCTGTGTTTAAATTTTATTAATCTTTCAACGCTTTGATAAGATGTTACTTGTTAGAGAAACATTCGCTACACTTCCTAGTTAAAACTAATCACAGGGGCTTCCCTGGTGGCGCAGTGGTTGAGAGTCCGCCTGCCGATGCAGGGGACACGGGTTCGTGCCCCGGTCCAGGAAGATCCCACATGCCGCGGAGCGGCTGGGCCTGTGAGCCATGGCCGCTGAGCCTGCGCGTCTGGACAGCGGGAGAGGCCACAGCAGTGAGAGGCCCGCGTACCGCAAAAAAAAAACAAAAACTAATCACAGTACCCTTCCTGTTTGTTGCACTTTGTTCATGCCATTATGTTGTGACACTTCACATGCCATATTAAAGTAATTTATATATAATGTCTTAGTCCGTTCAAGGTACTTTAACAAAATGTCATAGATTAGGTAACTTATAAACAACAGAAATTTATTTCTCAAAAGTTCTGAAGACTGAAAAGTCCAAGATCAAGGCGCCAGCAGATTGGGTGTCTGGTGAGGGCTTGCTTCCTGTTCATAGATGGTGCCCTCTTGCTGGGTCTTCACAAGGCAGAAGGAACAAAGGATCGCTCTTGGGCCTCTTTTATAAGGACACTAATCCCATTCATGAGGGCTCTGCCCTTAAAACCTAATCAGTTCCCAAAGCCCCCAGCGCCTAATACCATCACCTAGGAGGTTAGGATTCTAACATATGAATTTGGTTGGCAGGGGGCGGGGGATACAAACGTCCAGACTATAGCAAGAAATATTTCCTCTGGCAGACTGTGAATCTTTTTAATTACCAAAACACACAGCACTGCACACAGTAAATACTCAATAATAAATATTCCCTGAGTGAAAAAAATCCAACCATCAACTATGTTATTACTATAGCAGATAGAAAAATAAAAGAGAAAGAGGAACTTCACAGAACTGTTCAAACACATCACCAATGCAAGCTCCCACTACCGGGCCTGTGATGACAGGGAGCTGGAGGCACTGTGATCTCGGGGAAAAGGTCACTTACCTCTCACCCTCGCTTCCCAGTGAGGCGCCGGAGTGCAGAACAGAGCTTCCCAGGAGGTGTACCTGCAGCAAACGGCTGAACGACACGACTAAGTCCTAATCCCCTCCTTACTTTGACTTTACATCATGGGGGTGCAGGGGAGACCTCTGGGGCGCCCAGGACCTGCGGCTGTAGGCAGCCTCAGCCGTTTTCCCCGTTATGCTGTAAAGACACGCACTAACATTTTCTATGTATGGCATGACGTCAAAAAGATTGGGAACTACTGGTCAAGTCAGGTGGACTGAGAAATGAAGAGAATAGACTCTGAGGTTAGAAAGACCCCAATTCAAATCCAAGCTGTTTACTTCTAGTTATACAATCATTGGCAAGTTACTTAACCTCTCAAAGTCTCAGTTTCCTCACATGTAAAAGGGAGAAAATATCAGTACCTACCCTAGTGGGTAGCGGGTAGTGGTGAGGATTAACCCAAAACTGTTTATAAAGCACTTAGTGAAGCACTCGGTAAATATTAGCTAGCCATAATTATTTAATTTTTCATCAAAGCCCCACTATCCACAGATCTTTTCAACTACAAGATAGGGGCAAACTGGCTCTGAAGCTATGAGAGACACAGACTAGTATGGTGCAATTTTTTTTTGGGGGGGGGCCACGTCATGGGGCTTGCAGGATCTTAGTTCCCCAACCAGGGATGGAACCTGGGTCCCTGACAGTGAGAGTCCTAACCACTGGACTCTCAGCTAATTCCCCAGTGTGGTGGATTTTTTAAGTCATACGAGCTTATGCGACTTACATGTAAAATTCTTAATAAATGACTCCTTCAAAGCTGATAAAATCTAGGTAAATATCTCTTCCTCAGATTCATCATATTCATCTCTCTCACTACTGTGTTGTTAGCTCTTCCCATAAGAATTTTAAACTTTTCCTAATTATGCTACATACCCAGAAATCTGACTTTCTGCACTATATTTCCTACAGAAAAGTATTACAAATATGTGAGAATATAGACAGGTTCAACTTGGGGTACATTAGCATTTTTTTTCATTACTTTATGCTCCAAATAAAATTGGGTGCTGAAAGCAAGTGTGATGTGCCCAAAATGTGGTCTGTCTAATCACTCTCACTTTGTAGCTGACCCCTTACAGAGAAGACATAACTGACAGGTGAATAAAGAGGGAAGAAGATGCTGGAAAGAAGAGATATGCTGAATCTAAACAAAAGGTTCAACAGCCAAGAATAGGGAACACAGCTTTATAGGGTTAGAAATAGGGCAAGGGGTCAAGATCTGGAGCAGATCTGGATATTATTAACCACTAAAAACAGTTAAGTCCAAAGGAATTACGATTTGGAAAGAACACTTTTAGACAAAACAGAACCTATACAAAGTACATATGATCACCCTAATATCTATCTAATTCATGTACGGAACAAGAAGAAATAATATTTGACTGCTGGAATGAGATTAAGCAGAGCAGAATTAGAACTCATATTCAGCAAGCTAAAAAAGGAGACTTGTGGGAAGATAATGTTTTAGACACACAGTAAAATTCTAGTCGATCTCTTTTATGAGAACAGCTGTTCGTAACATTCCAATTTCTGCTTTATGTCACAGTTTCATATTTCAATTGTAGCTTCTTATTACTGTGGCCAATTTGATTTGAAAAATAAGAATGTCAAACCTATATTCTACAACATAGTTTCAGACTCATGAAATTTCAAGTACTTCACAGCTTTAAAAAATAACAACCCCCTTTTATAAATCTCTTTGGAAACCTAGCCTATTTTTTCCAAAAAAATGAACTTCAATACTAGAAATAAAACAACATTCCCAAAGGTAATAAACACAGAATAAAATTTAAGATGTTTCTGATTTCCTACATGAAATTAATATACCTTAAATTTAGAAGATTGAATTTAAATGACAGTTGACTATATCCAGTGAGCCTAAGCCTGGAAATACACTACAGAAATTAAAATAACTGAAATCCTTAAAATGTACAAACAGCTGTTCAAATAAAGCTTTAATACATATCTGTTTACGTTTCATAAAGGAAGCAGTGTTCAATTCACGATAAAAGATCAGAGATGATTATAAATATATGCTAATGTAGAGTTTCTTCCTCTTAAGAAATTATTAATAATGTATTAGGAAGTAGTAACGTAAATTTAATTCTGTTCTAAAATACTAGTCATACACACATTTGTCACACTTAATATGATGAATACTTAACGTTAAGTGCCTTAGTGCAACGCTAGTTATTTCCTTGACATTCTGTATTAAAACAAAAAAAGCAGAAAACAAAACAAAACCAAAAAGATAAGAAAAGAAACAGGGTGGAGAAGAGGGAGGGAGGAGAGGAAGAGAGGGAGAGAGAAAGAGATTGAAACACAGAGACAGAAAGCATAGCCATGTGACTACAAAGTAGCTTTTATCCTCCTTTCTGGTTTAAAATCTAGTCACAAGAAGGGAATTCCAAAGATCCCTAATAACAGCAATCAGAAATATTTATAATTTTAAATAGAAAGATGAATAATCCCATGAGATGGTATTTCTCATATAGTTAAACCTATTTCATACATAAAACCCAAAATATCCATTACCAAAATTTTAAACAAACTTCTATCTTCCTCAGTTTCTAGGTCTTTCTGTTTAGTTTAATTTCTCTCTCAAAAAGGCTTTCCATCACACAGTAGTATTTAAGAGTACAAAGCAAACAAACAAAAGAAAAACCTGAGTCTTTGTATTTCAGAGTACAAAAATAACTGAATCTTTTGCTATGTTCTTCACATAAATTTCAAAATATTCGACTGTTTTGAAATAATTTACGGTATTTAAAGTAAATTATTCAAAATTCTACTTCTACCTCAGTTTCTAACCACTGAATGAGCTAAGACAAATCACAAAAATCCTCAGAGATTTCATTTCTTCACCAGAAAAGTGACAATGTTGTTATACATAATCTCTAATTTGCTCCCCACTCTAAAAATCTATGATCCTCTGAAACATTAAGTCTTGGTATTATTCACTTGAAAGGAAAATACTTTTATGAAACTTTGCAACATATCAAACTCACTGAAAATAACACTGAATCAGCATATATGCCATGAATTCTTGAGCCTCAGTTATTTTTAGGCTAGAATAAATAAGCATCAAGATATATGTAAAATATATAAACTGGTTCCTATCATAAAAGTATGACTCTGAAGTTTGGCTCTACTAGGATAAATAAAATGCAAAAAACCCCAATTTTTTTAAAAGTAGAAACCAAATCTTGAGGACTTTAAGGCATTGAAAAAAAATCCTCAAAGAATGGAAAAGAGGACAGTTGATGATGGTACTGCAGAGACAAAAGATGTTAGTAAATATATACATATATTTTTTTTTGCGGTACGCGGGCCTCTCACTGTTGTGGCCTCTCCCGTTGCGGAGCACAGGCTCTGGACGCGCAGGCTCAGCGGCCACGGCTCACGGGCCCAACCGCTCCGCGGCATGGGGGATCCTCCCAGACCAGGGCACGAACCCGCGTCCCCTGCATCGGCAGACGGACTCTCAACCACTGCGCCACCAGGGAAGCCCAGTAAATATTTTTTAAATGTGCTCTTTACAGTAAAAATTCTCTTATGCAATCTCCATTTAAGAGATTACATTTAATAAGATAAATTATCTTAGATTCTCTATTTTCTCTCTAAAATGTTCTAACATTCACATTGACTGCTGGAAGATAAAACACCACTACTAAATATGACCACATACGTCAGTTCACACTAGTTGAGTTACATGCTTGCCAAGAATCAGCTGTGCTTATCCCCAAATGTGTTTATGTCATTTGTATTTGTTAATGTAATTATGTAAATGACCTACATATTACATAAACCAAAAAGGAAAAAAAGATTTTTTCCATGGAAACTGAGTTTACTGTTTTGGAAAGACAATACCTTATAAGTATGATTTATACAACAAAAACAACTCAGAACCCCAGCTGGGGAACTCCAACTCAAACAAAATGCCTTGGTAAATGAGCAGATATTTGTCTGTGCTAGGGTGAAATGAAGTACTTAAAGTACACATGTATGAGTATCTTGGAGATGCTGTTAGTAAAAAACAAATCTCATGCCATTGCCATGAGGACAGCTTACCCTAAATAGCTTTTGTCTCCTCAGCTTGGACATCAGTATGAATACATGCAAAGCAGAACTGCCCTAACTGACTCACAGACCTGCAATGGGGCACAGAGCTGACCCAGCCAACTTGTTTGTTATATGCCACTACAATTTTACGGTTGTTGCCTACATAACTGCTGACTGATACAACATTAACAGGAAAAAATAAATATTAATAGCATATAAATTTATAGGAGCATATAGCTCCTATAAATCAGTGCAAAAAATTAAAAAATAAATAATGGGTAGAGGGCATGAAATCAAAAAACGACTAATAAACCAATGAAAAGACATTCCACATCACTAGTCATCAGGGAAATACAAAGTAAGGCAAAAATGAGGCATTACCTTCTAGATTATTTGATTGACAAGGTAAAAATCACTGACATGAACTAAGATTGGGAGTCAACAAGCACTCTCGGAAGGAAAGTAGATTGGTAGTGCCTTTTATGGAGGACTATCTGGCAGTATTTATCAAAATTAAATACGTCCAGTATATTTGACCCAGAGACTCCATTTGTAGGTAACTATCCAGCCTACGGAAACAATGGAACATGCACACAAAGATATTTTTAAAAGAATGTTCACAGTTGTACAGTTTGTAATAGTGAAAAACTGCAAACAGTATAAACGTTAATAGGGCTTCAAGTATTACTTATAGATTTATAATTTTTTGCAGCACCTAAAAACAATGAGGTAGATTCATATATAGTGACATATAGACAGAACCCTAAGATACATTATTAAATAGAGAAGTACTGCAGAAAATACATAATATGTGATCCTATTGTAAAAAATAAATATAGACATAGGTACATAGATATGTATAGAAAGAATTCTGGAGGGATATATGCCAAAATGTCAAGATAGTTTTGAATGAAAAAAGAAGCAGGAAGAGGGAGTTGGATAAAGGGGGAAAGAACTTTCACTTTTTACTATATACACTGATGTTATTTGAATTTTTTGAAAGAACTTAGCAGTGTATTACTTGTACAATTAACAAATTATTTAAAAAAAGAGGAGACTTGCTAACTTTTAGATCAGAAAAGTCTCTCATCCATTCACCTATTGAATAACAGACTCATCATTTTTACCCTACATAGATAACGCGCAGTTAAAACTGGGGTAAAAAAAGTAAACTACATCTTAAAATTCTGAAAGAAGTTGATGCTGAGAAGAAAGTTAAGAGGGAGAAAAGGAGACCTAATAATCTTTAAGCATGTAAAGTGATTATATGAATAGCTGTTTTCTATTTCAACTGAGAAAAGGCCCTTAGGGTGAGCCCATTCCCTTTTATTAGAGATTTGGGATATTCGGGAAATATGTCCTGACTCTTCATGCTGTGAACTACTAGAAATGGTTAGCGAGAGAGGCAGAGGGATTAAATTCTCTGGATTTTTTTTTTTTTTTTGGTTGCAGGTTTTAAGGAAAATTTTATCATTTATTTCTTGATGTGACTCACAGCTTTGCTACTCAGAGTGTGACCCCAGGTCCAGCAGCCCTGGCATCACCGGGGAACCAAGAAATGCCCAGACCTACTGAACCATAATCTGCATTTTTAATAAGATTCCCCATATGATCTGCATGCACACTAAAGTTTGAGAACTCCTTTAGAGCCCTTACATCAGACATTTACATTTGTAACAGTCCATATGTCTTGAACATTAACAAGTGCATACTTCGGAATCGGTAAAAAGAAATATTTCATTTGATAACAAAACCTTTCTTTTTCATCCTTATAGATACTGTTTCTGCTTTTCCAAATAACGAAAAAAGTAATACAATTTTTTAAGGCCTATATTCTTTCAAGGTGAAAGCCACATCAGTCCACATCACCTTCATTCACACAGTTCTTCTAATCATTAAAATAGAATAAAAGACTATGAGAGATGTAAGCTAAAATCCAAAAGAAATAGATAATAACTTCAATAAAGTGATCAAAAACTTGAATGATCTTTAAATTCTCAGAACTCAAGTAACTTCAATTCGGTTGGCCTGCTGTAATAAATCTCCCTACATGTTTCCTACCAGTAGAAGTTGCTGCTGATTTTACAAGATGAGGTGAGGAGAGTCTCATCTTTCCTAAGAATCCCTGAAAATATCCTATAATGACACCCTGCGAGGAAGGTTTGTCCAAAATATCAGGATTGGGAATTATCCAATTCCAAAAGCATTTTTTAACACTCAAGCAAGAAAAAGAAGTCAGGATAGCAACTGTGCTAATATTAGAGCTTGATGTTTTGGGGATAGAAGAAATCAACGTGATGAGCTCGACTGCTCTCCATCATCTAATTCTGAATATCATTATTCTTCTGAACATGCCCAACGAGCTCAAAACCGTAAGAATTACATACTCCATTTCAGTGAACAAATCTCTTCAGAAGCATTCCAGGGCAGCTTGGATTCAGAGGTCCTGGGCTGCCGCAAGCAACTTATTCTCTAAGGCCTGAGAACCCAAAGCTATGTTCTTCTTTTATTTTAGGATGACAGGAACATGACAAACAGCCAGCACTCAGTCACCATCAAGGCCCCACCAGTACAAAAAGGCTTTGTGATTGACAAGAGAATATAAAAAAGGGAGGAGACCCACTTTTTCCTTCCTCTAGGGAAGACTCTAGCTGAAATTATAGAACTTAAAAGCGTCTCCCATTTAGACTAGTTCACCTTGCAGGTAAACACTTCCTGGTTCAGTGACTCAGTCACACATGAGAAACAGAATCTGCGCTGAAAATTGATAATGGTGGAAAAATATTGTTTTACTGTGAATTTCAGCTCAGGGCAGCTGTGATATACTTCCTCTTCTAGCAAGCTGTCACTGAACCAGTACAGCATGAAAAGTAGGCTTCATACATGGATATTTTATTTGACGTTTTAAGGATACAGATTGGAATCAATCCAAATATTTCCCATTTTTGCTATCTGTGATTTCTTGAAAAAAAATCTAGATTTGATCATGAAAAAGGAAAAATATGATGTATTAATTGAATATTAATATTTCCTTCTATGTCCTTCGATTCATTTCAATAAATTTCCATGAGAAGGACAGTGATTTTGAAACACCTCCCCCCAAATAAACAGAAAATACAGCAAAATTCTTCTTCAAAATATAATCAATATCACTATATAATCAAATACAATCTACGAAATACGTACTCAAAATATAGTAATCAGGTTGTGAACTGATAATGTATATTTCCAAAGACTGTCAATTTAATTTCCATTCAAACCCAATTGGAATGTATTAGCAGTGGACTTCATAGGTATTTAAAGGGCATTCTGATGATCAGCAGTAATGCATTAGACTGAGACGTGAGAATATATTCACTAAAAGCCTAAACATTTCAGATAAATAAATGTATCTCCATTTTTCAATCTTGTCTTTCTCCACCTAATAAGGACATTTGATATTATACCATGTCTGCAGATATTTCTGAAATTAGTCTTCATTGGCAGTCCTATAAAACTTTTTTTTTTTAACATCTTTATTGGGGTATAATTGCTTTACAATGGTGTGTTAGTTTCTGCTTTATAACAAACTGAATCAGTTATACATATACATACGTTCTCATATCTCTTCCCTCTTGCGTCTCCCTCCCTGCCCACCCCTCCAGGTGGTCACAAAGCACGGAGCTGGTCTCCCTGTGCTATGCGGCTGCTTCCCACTAGCTATCTACCTTACGTTTGGTAGTGTATGTATGTCCATGCCTCTCTCTTGCTTTGTCACAGCTCACCCTTCCCCCTCCCCATATCCTCAAGTCCGTTCTCCAGTAGGTCTGTGTCTTTATTCCTGTTTTACCCCTAGGTTCTTCATGACATTTTTTTTTTCTTAAATTCCATATATATGTGTTAGCGTACGGTATTTGTCTTTCTCTTTCTGACTTACTTCACTCTGTATGACAGACTCTAGGTCTATCCACCTCATTACAAATAGCTCAATTTCGTTTCTTTTTATGGCTGAGTAATATTCCATTGTATATATGTGCCACATCTTCTTTATCCATTCATCCGATGATGGGCACTTAGGTTGTTTCCATCTCCGGGCTATAAACTTTTTTTAAACTGTACTTTTCAAATATTATTACCAAGTAAAAAACACCCTAACTCATACGTATCAAAGACAAATTTCCGTCTTATTAGGACAATGTTGTAATAACAATCTCATATAAACTTGTGGCATCTACTGTAAGCTTCCTCATTACTTCCCTTCTAATTCTAAAGTGTAGTGTCTCAGAACTAAGAGTATGCATATTTTAAACTGCAGTTCTGACAATTCTGGAAAGAAGGCTGGCAAGCTTTGTGGTGCACTTGTCCGTCATTCTCCATGGGAACACTCCTCCTTCAAATACACTTGAGAAGAAGTTAAGTTTCCTGGGGTTCTCTCTCAAGAAATGCCTATGTACCCACAAAAACACAGTAGCATCCCTGAGATGTGACAACCAGAGGAATGTTAAATGGTGATAACACAGAAACACCATGCCGCTGTGCGATAAAGATCTATTTCCAGATCAGAGTTTTATAACAGCTTAATAGATATAATTCACATACAACTCACTATTTAAAGTGTATCAGTCAATGACTTTTTATATATTCACAGGCCTGTGTAGCCATCGTCATAATTACTTTTTGAACATTTTCATCACCGTTTATAAAAAAAATACCAATTAGTAGTCATTCCCCATTCCCCAAAAGTCTCCTAGCCATAGGCAACACAAATCTACTTTCTATCTCTGCGGATTTGCCTATTCTGGACATTTCATATCAATGGAATCAAACAATATGTGACCTTTACAGCTCAGAGTTAAATAATAAAAACAACTAATTTTATTGAGAGTTTACAATGTGGCAGTCATTTAATACTCACAGTAATCCCATGAGGTGAGTACTGTTATTATCCCCACTTTAAGATGAGAAACCTGAGGCACAGAGAGGCTGAGCACCTGACCCAATATCACAAAGAAGTTAGATGGAGAGGGTTTGAACCGACACAGTCTGGCTCAGGAGTGCATGCTTTTAACCAACTCTGCTACCTTAGACTGCCCCTTGATTAGCTCTGGGAAAACTCCAACAGTAGAAAATAATGGAAACAAAGAGTCAGGCGTGAAGAAAACAGTGAATTATAGCATTCCTCATAACTGGTAAAACAAGGAAGTAAACTTAACTGCTTCCAATCTGAGCGTTTTTATTAGCAAAAGTCCAGTCTAAGAGCTTTCTATGATCAGTAATAAATGTCATTGTTATTCATGAAAATAAAACTGCAACAAGTTTTTGAAAGGCAGCTGACCACTTCTGACATGATTGTGTCCCATTAAGTTCTTACTTTAGTAGTTGCTTTTTAAGTGCATACCATTTCTCCATACAATATTTCCCTTTGCCTTCTACTAAAAGCAATAAACATTTATATATGTTAAAAATTTCAGAGCCATTTCTTTATCATAGCCCAAGTACCTCAAAGGCTAGCAGGCAAAAAGTGAAAACAGACTTGCCACAACTTTCATCCATAGATGGAGAACATTCACCCAACGGGCAGAATAATGTTCTCCCCTCAAAAAGAAACTCACATTACAGTCATGTGACCTGGTAATAAGCCTTGCATTCTTGGAGGAAGTGATTCACAACATTTATGAACCTATGTTTTCTCACCTTTTCTATTTGCTTTGAAGAAAGCAACAGTCCTAACATTCTCTTTACTTTCTCTTTTCATAGGACAGATTTTGCATTTTTTAGTAAGCTGACTGGTTTTGGGTGCCAACGACATTAGTACCTTGTTCCACCTGCATATATTTTCTGAGGAATATTGCTTTCACAAGCCCATGTCAACTCATTAAAAACTCACCTTTTAAGAATGACAATGAACTTAGGAAGCCAAAGGCATTAGATTTTTCTACTTCCTACCTTTTCTATATATCAGTCCTCTTTCACTTAAACTGTGTGTCCAAGGCTTTCAAACAAAGCTTCAATTTCCTCTTAATCATTTATCATGATCTCTTCCAGATAAGTAGGTTTAACAATCTAGCCATGCATGTAGACATTTTGGACTGAATCTTAGACCATTTCTCTTTTCTTTCCCATTCCCCAATTTGTCAGTCTCTCTTGCTTGTGCAACCTTCTCTTAACCACTTAGTCTCTCTTGTCTAAATAAGTAAATAGACAAAGAAAAGAAGGAATACAAAAGGAAAACCCTTAATCCTACTACAACTTGCCCTATCTTTCTCCTCTCAAACTTTTTGAGTTTATTATACTCATTCTACTTCCATATCTCACACTTTTTTACATTTTCTTTTATTTATTTAAAAAAATTTTCCCAAGTTTATTAAGAAATAATTGACAAATATAATTGTATTTTAAAGTATACAACATGTCACATTTATTTCTCAATCTACTATCCCAACTCAACTACAGACGTTTCTCTAGCAGGTTACCACTGATCACCAGGTTGCTAGAGCAAAGAAACAGCTCTTAATCCTTACCTTACTGCATATGTCTACATCATTAACACTAAATATAATTTCATTCCTCAAGTTCTCTATTTTAATTAACGTTCTTTCCTAGTTTAAAAACAACAATCACTACTCGCAGCTCTATTTTTTTTGCTAAGATAAGAATCACTGTGCTAGGTGCTCACATGTATTAGTCCAGTAGTTCTTCACATGGCTGGTTGTTACCCATTAGTGGATCGAAACAGCTTTTTAATACAATTTTTTTTTTTTTTTAATTTGGCTGCGGTGGGTCTTCGCTGCTGTGCGCGGGCTTTCTCTAGTTGCGGTGAGCGGGGGCTACTCTTCGTTGCGGTGTGCAGGCTTCTCATTGTGGTGGCTTCTCCTGTTGTGGAGCACGGGCTCTAGGCGGGCGGGCTTCAGTAGCTATGGCACATGGGATCCGTAGTTGTGGCTCGCGGGTTCTAGAGCGCAGGCTCAGCAGTTGTGGCACACAGGCTTAGTTGCTCCGCGGCATGTGGGATCTTCCCGGACCAGGGCTCGAACCCGTGTCCCCTGCACTGGCAGGCGGACTCTTAACCACTGCACCACCAGGGAAGCCCGAAACAGCTTTTTAAATAAATGAAATAAATTAGAATAGAAAATATCCAAATGTATTACACGTAGCAAGGTTACATACTATTCTGGGAAATTTATGGGTCTGCATGAATAGTCACAATATAAAAGGTAGTTCTGGGACTTCCCTGGCGGTCCAGTGGTTAAGACTCCACACTTCCAATGCAGGTGGCGCGGGTTCGATCCCTGGTCAGAGAACTAAGATCCTGCACGCCGCACGGCGTGGTCACAAAAAATAAAGGTAGTTCTTATTTTGGGTGACATCCAAAAAAGTTGGAAAGATGTTGCTTCTTATGTAATTCTCACAATCCTACCTATGAGGTCCATATAGCAATTTACACTTTTTAATAATGAAGAAGCTGAGATATAGAGAAGTTGTATAATTTGTCCAACATCAAACTGCTAGTGTGACAATCAAGAATAGCCTCTATTGGGCTTCCCTGGTGGCGCGGTGGTTGAGAGTCCGCCTGCCGATGCAGGGGACCCGGGTTCGTGCCCCAGTCCGGGACGATCCCTCATGCCACGGAGCGGCTGGGCCCGTGAGCCATGGCCCCTGAGCCTGCGCATCCGGAGCCTGTGCTCCGCAACGTGAGAGGCCACAATAGTGAGAGGCCCGCGTACCGCAAAAAAAAAAAAAAAAAAAAAAAGAATAGCCTCTATTTATCTCCTGAACTCCAAATATACATATGATATCTGTATTTCTCTATGTGAAAGTCCTAAAAGCAACTCAATCTCAGTCTTTGCTAAACCTGTATGTAATTTCCACACATTTTCTAATTTGCTCACCTTCTAGTGTTTTGCTCTTCCTCATCCAAGCAGCAATCCTCCTGTCTTAGATAAATCAACTCTTCATCATGTCATTACCATAACCCTCAGTCATAACCCTCACCATTTCTCTCCTGAACAACTGCAGCAGTGTCCTCCCATTACCTGTTATTATGCCCCCTCCAAACGCCTAATTCATTCTCTGCATTGCTGGAAGTAATCTCTTTGAACTAAAAATCTAATTATTTAGGGCACACTCTCCCAAACCTGAAGAAAACTTTTAAACTCTAAATGCCATATATGATTTTCTAGACTGGATTTTTGTGTAGTTTTAGGCAATACTTTAAAAAATAGAATCTAACTGATATTTATAAAGGATTTTTTTAAATGAGTAAATGGTTGAAAGACCCAGATCAAAAGTTCTTTACTTTTTGTTAGTTCAAAGATACAGTTCATGTAAACAGATTCAAGGACAATCATAAATGTCTTTCACTCAAGAACTACAGGTTGTCCAGCCAATAAATAGTGTCGTTTTCGTAAATTAAAAAACAACAATACTACATCCATATGTTGAGACTAATGAAATAGTTTACTATTTTTGCCTTCACAGAATAGCACAAATTCATGGAATAGCAGTCATCAATACTGTTTCTAAATATGTATTAAAAAAATATATATGTATAAAACACAACTACAATAAACTTTAATTTGCACTGGTTTCTAACTAAAAATCCAATGCTTTCCAATGTTTATGGCAGATTAAGGTAGGTCTATTGTGAATCAGTCATATATAGTCTGTAGATTATCTACTATGACAAGTCTGAGCCTTTCAATCTACATGTTTAAACAAACTGTTTGCTGCCTTTGCACAGGCAGGTGGAAAGAATTTCTAGCTAGGCACTCACTAAGATGGGATCAAAGTTGTCGTAATACACTTTATGATACTATTTTAAATTAAAGAAAAATGAAGCTCAATTATTTCATTTTTCTAAAATATTAGTGTTCTTCATACACAGATCACTAATGCTGAAAACAAAACCAATAAAACAATGTTTAAAAGGATTGCATGTTTCATTGTTTTTTTGTGAGCAGGATTAAGTGTAACAGTTTTGTTGTAGTGTCTGTGTTATTGTTGATTCTCTCCTTTGCTTCTCAATTAAAACAAAAAAGAGCTGGTGGTTCAAAAGAAACTCATTTCTTTTCTCCACATGACTGTTGGGAAGATCCTAAGCAAGCCTGAATCAATAATTATGATGAATCCTTTTACTTAAAAAAAAAAAATTAGGTCGCTTTACTCATAAATACACACTTGGAAATAAAGAAATGTTTTAAAGAGATGCATTAGGCAAACTATTCTATCAACTTTTCAACTATGACTCCTGCTTGGCCTGAACTGATAGTGACAGACATGCCCTGAGGCGAAGCTGTGACAATAACATACAAAATAATAAAATGCTTAAACAAAGGAGGCAGAACTATTATGAAGAGTGCCCCCTGGGGTTGAACGGAGAGCTTTTTCTTTCAAAACACTCTTCAAAATACTGTACCCCAATTTATATCAATAGACAGCTGGATGGCTGGGTGGCCAGATGGCCAGCTGGCTAAGAACTGGAACAAAAAACTGAAAAATACTTTCTCTTCACATATTACCTTTCCTCCACCCAAGCCTCTGAAGTGTTCCCAGGATTCCATTTGAATATAAGTCATATTTTTGGCATACAGATTAAAAATCAAGATCACCATGTATGAGATAATGTATGTGAAAAGAACTATACCTATAAAATAACTATTAAGAGCTATTAAGAGCTATGCAAAAGTAAGACATTTTCATTACACATTTTAATAACCATGGTTTCAATACTCTGAACATTGTGTTGCTTTTTAACTAAATTCATACTATAACCATCACATCCTATGTCACTTTTAGAAAATACTTATGGAACTACTTCCTCAAGTTCTTTCTTTAAAAAAAATAAAATTGGCACATTTTTCTCTCTATTGAAAGGGGGTTCTCATTTCCCTTTTTCCCATTTATGGGTTAGGATAAAAACACAAGCTGGGGTTTCCCTGGTGGCACAGTGGTTGAGAGTCCGCCTGCCGATGCAGGGGACACGGGTTCGTGTCCCGCCCACATGCCGCGGAGTGGCCAGGCCCGTGAGCCATGGCCGCTGAGCCTGCGCGTCCGGAGCCTGTGCTCCGCAACGGGAGAGGCCACAACAGTAAGAGGCCCGCGTACCGCAAAAAAAAAAAACCCAAAAAAACACAAGTTGACATTTCTAACATAAAATGTTTCCCTTATCCTCTTCTTAAAAAAGTTTACTATAAATGGAGTCATAGGGACAATATCATTTGATATTTACTGATCTAACTTCATGCAACTAGAATTAAAATAATTGTTAATAAATGGAATAAATGTGTCCTCAAATATCTACAATATATTTAAAATAAAGTTTGAATTTTAAAAATAAAATATTCTAATGGAATTAGACTTGCTAACTGCTATTGTTCATTCTAAACACTTGCTAGAGTTCAGACAAACATATAACATTGTTTTCTTCGGTTGCAGTACTTTATAAATGGTTTTATTTTACCATTTACCAAACCTCTTTTGTTGAGTTATTCAAACTAACTTCTGCCAAGAACACTAGGAATTTGGTGATAGTGCTTCTTTTTGGAGAAAAACAACCCCTTTCCTCAGAAAATTGAAAATGTTTATCTTGGCACTAAAACCTTGTATTGAGCCTTCTGGAAAGTATTTTAAATTGTTGTTTTTAACCTAGACTCTGTGACTGAAACAGGAAAAGGTTCCGTAGCTCTGCACCAAAATACATATTTATAGGGTTGATTTTCTTTCTACACCAAAAATACTAGTTTGATGGCAGCAGTTTTCAAAGTATAATATCCTAGGACCATGCCTAACATTGGGCATTATCACTATATTCAAGACAATTTGTTTTTTAAACCTCAAAAACTTCTGATGTCTAAGAAATGCTAAATGTTGATCAAATATGCTATAAGTGCTATACTGGGAAGGACTGTTTCACTTAACTACCTGGTCTGTTAGGAATTTTCACACACAAAATAAATTTTATTTGATACTGTAATTTCCTCCTGTGCATGCCAACAAAAGATATGTTTCTAAGTCTTTATCTTTTTTTCTTACATTTCTCCCACTAGGTATGCTTTAGCTTCAGATTAGACAGCATAAAGATAAATCCTTGAACTTTCTGCATTACTGTCCTAATAATGTGTCTGAATACAATTAAGAAATCTCTGGCAATTGATGAAATGAAAGAGTCATTGTTCTTAACTCCCCTACCAAACCCCTAAATTGCTAGAGTATACGAAAGAGACTACAGGAGTTGTAAGGTGTATATGAAAGTATATTAAAAATGGTAGGTCATACAATTTCACAAAGACCCCCAGATAGCTGCAACGATTTTTCAGTCGCTAATAACTGACATAGAATACTATGCACTCCATCATGAATACGTCCTTCCCACCTTAAAAACTTCATCCATTTTTTTCCTTCTAACAGCTTGTCTGTCCTTTACAAGAAAAATTACAGCACCATCATCATTTTATACTTGCATATAACATTTTTTATAGTTAAAGGAAGTTCAAATTATATCATTGTGCTTATCAAGTATTTATTAGAATGTTCTGACAGGAAATTAGTTGTTTAAACATTCTGCTATGGTTGAATTGCCTTATTTAGGTTAAACAAAAAAAGATAAAGATATCTACTAAATATATCTTACTAAAATCCATAACTGTTTTTGTCAATCAAGTGCAATTTTTTTTTTTTTTCTGGTACGCGGGCCTCTCACTGTTGTGGCTTCTCCCGTTGCGGAGGCACAGGCTCCGGACGCGCAGGCTCAGCGGCCATGGCTCATGGGCCCAGCCGCTCCGCGGCATGTGGGATCTTCCCGGACCGGGACACGAACCCACGTCCCCTACATCGGCAGGCGGACTCTCAACCACTGCGCCACCGGGGAAGCCCTCAACTGCAAATTTTAATTTTAAAAGCCTAGAACTTCCTGCTGTGATTGAATTCTGCCTATATCCAGAAAAATCAAGAAAGAGTCTATTCAAATGAGTTTAATAAGAGTGAAACAAATAGGAATTACTGGTATTACAGAAAATGACGATAATGAAGGAGTGGGCTCTTCCTAATCAAAAATCCAACTCCCATACTGTTGTGTTTTTATGACAATGACAGGCACCATTTTTACTGGCATTAAAATTCTGAGCCATCCTAACACTCCCCCACATTCCTCAGAGTCTCAGTATCAATGAAAAATGCAACTCTGACATAATGGACTAACTTGATATTTTACAGACAGTGATTAGTATGCTAGGTTACGTTCGTAAAAGACTTAGATTAAGCCCTACCATCACTTTTTTCTCATTTAAATTTAAAATGTTGATTGTTTTATAAGGTGAGCGAAGAATATCTAAAATGAGGTCCACAATAAACAGAAATTCACCTTTCAAGATCTGAGGACTATTAATTTACATATTCAGTTTTCCAAGATGAACTTATAAGCATAATGTGAAAAATCACATCTTCCTTCCCTCTCTTTTCTCTATTCACTAAGGAGCAGTGACTTATCTCTAACCACTCTAGAAAATAAAACAAAGCAAACAAAAATTCATGTCACTTGTGGGGCATAATAATTTAGAAAACACTTTAGTTACACGGTTGATTTAAAAATTACAAAGGAAGAGTATTTTTTTCTATTAAAATAAATAGGTATAACAGAACATACCTGAAAAAGAACATGTACATGGCAGCTGTGATGCAGAATAAAAGGACCTATAACAAGGAGAAAATACGTTACTTACAAAAGAACACTGACATCATCATTTGTGTGTCTTAGAAAGCAAAATACCCACTATTAAATCTTGTACCTGAAACAATTAAAAGATGTACGAAGCTAGTCATACACATATCACATTCTCTACCTTTCAAATAAGTCATATCAAGGCAATAATAAGTCTGTATATTTACACACACATATAAATAAATAAAATTATAAACATTATACAATATGTATGTGTGTACATATATATATATATAACACTATATATGTGTGTGTGTGTGTGTGTGTGTCTGTGTGTGTGTATATAGGCTGGGTAGAGGGTAACAGGGTTCAAAAAGGAATAGCCTATTTAAAAAATTATATCTAAGAATTCCTCAAGAAGCAAGTAACCTAAGAACAGAGACAATGGCTTTTAAACAGTGAAGTCAGCAGAAAAATCATAAAGCTTATTAACTATTATATCAAGATGACCAGACTTTTAAAATATAAAACACAGTCCAGTTGTCAACCAATTGTAATCAATAAGAAAATCTCCTAAAAATATAATCATCCTGTATGGGATATAGACTCCCTATAAAAAAAAAAATTCCTCTAAAAGCAAGCATCAGAACACACAATAAATCTGGATTAAAGAAGCTTCCCTAGAACACGTCATATGAAACACAAAGTATATTACTAAGATGTATATGGAAAGAATCCAAACCCAAGTCCTTACCAAAAGCTTAGTTATGCCAACAAAGTGGATCTCCATAAAATTGTTTTAAATCAGTAAAATGGAAGTTGTAAACTGTGTTCTTATGTTAACAATAAGAGTGTAAATGAAACACAAGGATTGTCAATGGCCTCACATCATAGACAAATGAACAATCTTCAACTATTAAAAACTGACCACAAGGAACCATGAAAACAAAAATGGTACAAAATAGTGTTTAGCTATTTCCAACACAATTTCTAGTTGACTTAAGGAAAGTATAATAGTTTTGCTATTACAAATTGAGCTTGATAGGTTTGCCACCTTGGCTTAAGATAAGCATTATAAATACAATCTGAATGACTTAGAAATATATAAACCTACCAACCCAAAAGAGGATGGGCATCACACTCCCTGGCTTCAAACTACATTTCAAAGCTGTAGTAATCAAAACAGTATGGTATTGGCATATAAACAGAATAGAGAATGATACAGAATAAAAGAGCCCAGAAATAAACCCATGCATACACGGTCAATTGATTTATGATAAAGGAGCCATGAATATACAATGGGGATAGAACAGTCTCTTCAAAAAATGGTACTGGGAAAATAGGATGGCCACATGCAGAAGAATGAAATTGGACTATCTTACAGCACACACAAAAATTAACTCAAAATGGATTAAAGACTTGAATGTAAGGTCTGAAACCATAAAACTCCTAGAAGAAAACACAGTTGGTAAGCATAGGTCATGGTGATTTTTTAAAATCTTACACCAAAAGCAAAAGGAACAAAAGCAAAAATAAAGTGTGATATCAAATTAAAAAGCTCTACACAGCAAAGGAAACCATCAACAAGATGAAAAGGCAACCTACTGAATGGGAGAAAATAATTACAAATGACATATCGGATAAGGGGCTAATATCCAAAATATATAAAGAACTCATACAACTCAACAGCAAAAGAACAAACATTCTGATTTTAAAATGGGCAGAAGATCTAAATTTTTCCGAAGAAGACATATGATGGCCAACAGGTTCATGAGAAGATGCTCAGAATCAGGGAAATGCAAATTAAAACCGCAATGAAATATCACCTCACACTTGTTAGAATGGCTATTACCAAAGAGACTAGAAATAACAAGTGTTGGTGAGGATATGGAGAAAAGGGAACCCTTGTGCACTGTTGGTGGGAATGTAACTTGGTGCAGCCACTATGGAAAACAGTATGGAGGCTCCTCAAAAAAGTAAAAATAGAACTACCATATGATCCAGCAATTCCACTCCTGGGTATTTATCCAAAGAATTCAATGAAAACACTAACTCAAAAAGATACGTGAAGCATTATTTACAGTAGCCAAGATATGGACACAACCTAAGTGTCCATCAATGGATGAATGAATAAATAAATTGTGTTGCACACACACACACACACACACACACACGGGGGGGGGGTGGGGAATATTATTCAGCCATAAAAAGGAGTGAAATCTTGCCATTTGCAACAACATGGATGAACCTCGAGGGTACTAAACTGACTTATTTTATTCAGTCAGAGAAAGACAAATACCATACAATATCTCTGATATGTGGAAGGTGAAGAAGGAGGAAGAAGAGAGAAGGGATAAGGAAGAAAGAAGGAAGAAGGAGAAAAAGAAACCAAACTCACAGATACAGAGAACAGAGTAGTGGTTGCAGGCAGCAGGGGAGTGATGGATAGGAGAAATGGGAGAGCTGCATGTTTTTTTAGTTTAAATAAACTGAATTTTTTAAAAAAGGATGGGTATCAATTACTATAAAACAAATATTACTTTTATTAATTTCTTATATAAAATCTTTCTTAATATACAAAGTATATAAAATCTAATAGGGACTTCCCTCGTGGAGCAGTGGTTAAGAATCCACCAGCCAATGCAGGGGACATGGGTTCAATCCCTGGTCCAGGAAGACCCCAAGTGCTGAAGAGCAGCTAAGCCCATGAGCCACAACTACTGAGCCTGTGCTCTAGAGCCCGTGAGCCACAACTACGGAAACCCGAGTGCCACAACTATTGAAGCCCACATGCCTAGAGCCCATGCTCCCAACAAGAGAAGCCACCGCAATGAGAAGCCCACGCACTGCAATGAAGAGTAGCCCCTGCTCGCCACAACTAGAGAAAGCCCGCGTGCAGCAACAAAGACCCGACACAACCATAAATAAATAAATAAATTTATTTTTAAAAATCTAATAAACATGCACACACTCTCCTCCTCTCCTCTCTCCTTCTTTTCCTCTCCCATTCTCTCGCGCCTTCAAAAATACCCTATCCATGATGCATAAGGTTCATATCACTATTTTGAAAATGTAACTTAAAGCATGAGGAATAATTTTCATTTATTGACTAATCAATTATAAAGTCCAAGTGAGTTTGTTTACTGGCTATAATTTGCCAGCCAATGCTCCAGATCACAAAACTCAGTTTTTATTTTCCTCTCTTTGTATCCCCTTTGGGCAATGCCAACCTTCCCAATTTTTCAATGTTTCACTCTTTCTCTGCACTAGTCATTATTCCCCTCGCAGACTCCACTCACAAACCTCTCTAGAAGTGTCCCAGAAATCTTTCCCACACTCTCTACTTTCTCCAAAGAAAACTCCAAAGTCCCTTTCCCTCAAAATGTTGCTATGCTCTATCCTCATATGCTAAACCTATCTGTGCTCATATTAAACTAACGATTATCTTTACAAATAATACCTTTGAAACTGGGAAAGAGCATAATGTTTAAAAACTCAAGCTCTAGAATAAGGCAAATACAGGTTTGAATCTAATTTTATGTGACTTCTGATGCTTTATATAATTTCCCTAAGCCTTAGATCCCTTATCACTAAAGTGAGTATATTACCTCACTTTGAATTGTTGGGAAGATTAAATGAGACGATGCTGCAAAGTGTCAGGCATTCGGCAGATTGTTTTTAGTTTGTTTTGTTATTCATGGAAGTGATCTAGATATAAAAACCTCATCCAGAGATAGAAGCTTGGAAAAAAGTTTGTTTTTAAACAGGTAGACCTTTTGAAATCTCTCAAATTACCAATATTTGGAGCTCACCTCTTTCATAGAGCGGAGATTTAAGATATTAAAATCTGTGCAAGCAGGGGGAAACATGTAAGGAATATTAAAAGTACAATTGATCAACTCATTCAAGAAATATTTACTGAACACATACTATGTGCCAGACACTATTCTAAAACTTACAACAGTATACAAAATGGACAAAGTCCTTGCCCTCCTGGAACTTATCTTCTAGTGAGGTAAGAGAAGATATTGAAATAGTATGTCAGACAGTGATGAGTTTTGGAGCAAAACAAAGCAGGATAAGGAAATAAAATGCAGGCGAGTAGGGGTGGTTGTTTTATACAAAGTGATCAAGGAAGCACAGACTTGTTAGTAGAGACACTGAGGAGATAAGGGATAAACGAGAGGACCATATCAACAGAACCAATGGAAAATTTTTGAATTTTATTCAGAAAGATGGTCAGTATTATGTCAAAGATGCTAAAGGATTTCATTTTTAGTAACATACAGTTTTCAAAGTTTTTTAAATTAATTATGCTAATTTCTTAAACATTGTAACTTCAACAGAATGTTTTTCCAAATAAATGTAAATTTGCAATTAAATAATGAAGATTTTCTCTGTGTTTCAAATTATAGAATTTTAGAGCTAAAAGGACCTTCAGGTAATATATTTTTTCATATTAGGAAACTTAGATCCTTAGAAGGTAAGTGATATATCCATGTTCTACCCCGTTAGTTGTATCTTGCATTTCCTCTATTAAACAAATATTGGTCAAATGTTTACTCTGTACCTGCTCCATAAAGAAGATATTTAAATACAATTCTAACCCTTAAGGAACTTACAGAATACTGCTCCACAGTCTAATTCTGTAGCTACTCTTTATATGTGTGGCTACTTAAAATTTTTTATAGCTTTATTGAGGTATAATTAACATATTTAATGTATACAATTTTGTTAGTTTTGACATAGGTATATATCTTTAAAATCATCAACATAATCAAGATAATGAACATATCATTATCAATAACATATAGCATTTCTGTATTATTATTTTAATACTTGTAGAATCTATAGTGATGTTACCTCTCTCATTCCTACTACTGGCCGTTTGTATCCTATTTTCTTGATTAGTCTGAGTATAGACTTATTAACTGTATTGATTTTATCAAAGAATGAGCTTTTGTTTAATTGATTTTCTCTATTTTTCTGTTTTCTACCTGATTGATTTCAATTTAATCTTTACTAATTCCTTTTTTCTGTTTGCTTTGGTTTTTTTTCCCCTAGTTTCTTAAAGGTAGGAATTTAGGCCATTGGTTTAAGATTTTTTTCTTTTTCGATATAGATGTACAATGTTATAAATTTCCCCCTAGATCTGCTGTGTGTCCTAATTTTAATAAGTTGGGAATTCATTTTTGTTCCATTCAAAATACTTTCTAATTTCTGATTTTGCTCCCTTCTATGATCCATGACTTAATTAGAAGTGTGTTATTTGGCTTCCAAATACTTGGGGATTTTCAGCTATCTTTCTGTTGTTACTGACTTATTTATTCTATTATGGTCAGAAAATACTTTATATGTATGACTTGATTATTTCCAGATTTATCAAAACTTACTTTATGTCCCAGAATATGTTCCATATGTTTGGTAAATAGCCCATGTACATTTTTTTTAAATGTGAATTCAACTGTTGCTGGGCAGAGGGTCAAGCTGCTTGACAATGTTGTTCCAATCTTCTAAATCTTTATTGATTTGTCTACTTGTTCAATCAATTATTGAGAGAAGCTATCAAAATATCCTGCTGTATTTATGGAGGTATCTCCACAATCTCTCCTCACAGTTCTATCAGTTTTTCCTTGGCATATTTTGAAGCTCTGCTACTAGGGGCATAAACATTTAGAATTACATCTTCCTTACCATGATGAAATTACCTTCTTTATCTCTGATGATAGTCTTTAATCTGAAATCTATTTCATCTGACAGTAACTTCTGATTACTGTTAGTTTTCCATTCTTTTACTTTTAACTGATTTGGTATTTATATTTGAAGTTCACTGCCTCTAGGCATCATATTGCTGTTTCTTGCTTTTGTATCATATCTGAAAATCTCCACCTCTTCATTTGGCATATTTAGATTGTTTACATTTAATGCGATTATTGGTAAGTTCAGAATTAAATCTATCACCTTGCTATTTATTTTTCTATAGTTTCTTGGTTTTTTTTTTTCTTCCTTTCTGCCTTTTTTGAATCAACTCAGTTTTTTTAATGATTCCATCTTCTCTCCATTGTTGGCTTCTTTGTTTAAAGGGTTTATAGTAAACATCTTTAAATTGATACAGTCTCTACTCAAGTGATATTATACCACTAAACATACAATATGGACTGTTACAATAGTATACTTCCATTTCTCCCCCACCCCTACTTCTGTGCTATTGTTGTCACCTAGTATACTTTTATCTATATTATGAAACCACTATATTTTAAAAATTTTTTCTTAAAAATGTATGTCTAAAATAGTTTTGACCTTTGTTTTGAAAGCTATTTTTGCTGGGTATCAATTTCTAGGTTGATGGATCATTTTATTTCAGTATTTGGCTCAATGAGTACCACTTCAAATGTCTTCTTACAATTTGATTATGAGGTGCCTTGGAGTACTCTTCTTCATGTTTCTTTTAAAAGGGTTTCATTAAGTTTCTTGGATCTGTGGGTTTATAATTTCCATCAAATTTGAAATTTTTTTCAACCATAATTACATCAAATATATTTTCTTCTCTTTCCCCTTCCCCTTTGGGAACTCCAATTAATATATAGTAGGTCACCTGAAGTTGTCCCACAACTCACTAACGCTCTCTTTATTTTGTAAAAAAAAAATATTCTCTTTATTCTGTGCTTCATTTTGGATCATCTCTATTATTAGATCTTCAAGTTCACTAATATTTTCTTCTGTAATATATATGTCATTAATGCCACCCAGTACATTTTCCATCGTACACACTCTAATTATCATCATTAGAAGCTTGATTTGGATTTTTTCCCCGTTTTCCATGTCTCTAACTCTTCTGAAACTATGGAATTCACTTGTAACAACGCTTTTTTAATGTCTTTGCCTGCTAATTCTAACAGCTTTGTCAGTTTTGATTTGGTTTTAACTGACTGATTATCTCCTCATTATGGGTCAAATTTTCTTGTTTCTTATTGCATGCCTGGTAATTTTTATTGGATATCAGACATTCTGAATTTTACCTTGGTGGATGCTGGATATTTTTGTATGCCCATAAATCTTGAGTTTTGTTCTGGGTCACAGTTCTTTAGAAACAGTCTGATCCTTTAAGGACTTGCTTTTAAGATATTTTAGGAGGGAGTGAAGTAGTGCTCAACTTAGGGCTAATTATTCCCCACTGCTGAGATAAGACCCTTATGTGTACTCTCCCCAATGCCACATGAATCTTGAGATTTTCCAGTCTGGCTGATAGGAACAGACACTATTCCTGCTGCTGCTTGAGTGCCAGCACTCAATTAAGCACCTCTAATCCTTTCAGGTCATTCTTTCTTTGACCTGGGGTATCTTCCTCATGTGCATGCCCTAATCAGTAAACAGCTGAATGCTTTCCTCTCTAGTCTTCGGTGGACTCCATCCAGCATGGCTCCCCTCTCACTCTCCACTCTTGTTTCTTCAACTCAGAAAGTCCTCTAGACTTTGCATGAATGTCTCCTCTTTGATCCAAGCCTGGAATTTTCTCAAGGCAGTAAGTTAGCATAATCATAGACTCATTTCATTTGTTTCCCATTCTCAGGGATCTCTGCCCTTCAGTGCCTAATTCCAGGACTGTAAAACCATTGTTTTATAAGTTTTGCCCACATTTTGGCTGTTTCAGTTGGAAAGGTAAGGATTACCTTTATTATGTCATAGCCAGAAGCAGAATGTGATTATTTAAATTTAAATTAATTTTAAAAACTAATATTAAATTCAATTCCTCATCCATACTAGCCATATTTCATGTAATCAACAGCCATATGTGGTAGTGTATACAATAATGGACAAGCAGATATAGAACATCTCCATAATTGCAAAAGGTTCTATTAGACCTGTCTGGCCAGTAAATGACATTTTCACTGTGCATTGTGGTAATGTTATTACACTTATATTCTAACTTTAGCTGTAAATTATACATCTGAACACATCTATTTTTATACTTTACATTTTTGTGTCTAAAGCAACACATAAAATAATCATACCACAGTTTACTCATTTGTGGAAACAATACAATGTTATCTATTACATATATTGAAAGCATTAAATGAGATAACATACATAAAGTCTAATAGAGTGACTAGTACATCACAGATGCTCAAGAAATGGTAACTATTGACAAAAAATAATTTCTCTATAATTCCCTCCCATTTCACAACCATTGCACAATACACTTAAACAGGATAAGTAATTTTGAAATTGCTATTTTCACTTTGATTTTTATTTTTAATTCAAAAAGTAATGAAGGGCATGCTACAACATGAATGAACTTCAGAAGCACTAAGTGAAGGAAGCTAGTTACAAAAGACCAAATGTTGTATGATACCATTTATCTGAAATTCTAGAATAGACAAATCTCCTTACAGAAAGTAGAATGGTGGATGTCTAGAGCTAGAGGAGTGAGGGGTAATAGGGAGTTTGCTCATGGTATAAGGTTTCTTCAGGGGGCAATGAAAATGTTCCAAAATTAGACTGTATGGATATGTGCACAATTCTGTAAATATACTAAAAACCCATGGAACTGACATTTTGACCTGGTAAATTTTAGAGCATGTAAATTACTTCTCAAAAACACTTAAAACTGGCTTTTTACAAATTAATACATGTACATGATAGAAACAAAAATTCAAAGTGAATGATAAAAATACAATGAAAGGAAAGTTCCCTTCTATCCAGATCTCTGGTATTCTGTATAGAATTCTGTACGTGTGTGCGTACATTTGTACAAAGATACATGCCAAATAAAGACATTGTTTTATACTTTTCCTTTAAACTTTACACACACACACACGTTTATTTCAAACAGTCTATGAATAGAGTGGATGCTACATATATTGAATACCAAAGTATACTTTGTAAACTTGCATACCTAAATCTCTGGAGGTAAATTCTTAAAACTGAATTCTCTGTATCAAGGGATAGGTATATTTTTAATTTTGATACACTCCCATCAATAGTATATCAAAGTAGCCATATCCTTACATGAGCTGTTTCCCTATGTCCACAAAAGCTGTGTTTTATCAAACTGTTTTATCCTTGCCAATGTGGTGGATGAAAGAAATGATATATTATAGCTGCATTCTTCTTATGAGTGAAATTGAGCCCCACAGGTTTATAGACCTTTTTGTTTGTTTTTTGGTCAGTTGGTTTAACCACTTTTTCATATCCTTTGTCTATTTTTGGTTTGTGAATCTTTTAGAAACCATTTTTATTTTTTGAAACTGAGTATACTTATGTGAAAACACAGAATTAATTTCATTATTATCTATTTGCACCAAGAATATGGGTGGTTAAATAAAAGTAATCATGTAATGGAAATCTCATAATGTACTAAACCAAAAGAACATTTTAAGCCAAGTGTACAGAAAGTATAACAAATAATGAGAAAGTAAAGTTCATTCAGCTGAAAAATACTGTTTTCTCTGGAATGACTTTTCAGGAAGTGATAGATTTACAATACATGGATTCCTGTTAGAGAGCTTACAAAACTTTCAGGGAAAAACTGTACTATGGTTGTCAGCACTATGTCATGCAGAATTATATGAAAACTATCCCTGTCAACGCTCTAACAAAGAAACAATATCACCATATATGAATACTTTAAAAACCTAAAAATAACCAGAAATATAAAAAATGTGACTACCACCTGGTAAAGAAGGCTGTTTTTACCATCTAAGCCTCAAAATGGTTAAAACACATATCCTGAAGTCATTTTAAAGTCTACTAGAGACCTAAACAGATGGTGCATTTAACTACTTCCTACAACAGAAATCTTCTGCTTTTCTTTAACATACTCAATTAAATGTTCTTTAACCCTGCCCAGTGCCTTTGACCACTCCTGCTTGAATGTGTCCAAAGACAATGATGCTCTTTGCTGCCTGGCCTTCATTCCTCATCAAGTCTGTTTCCTCCCCATATTCACTGAGCCCCCTTCCTTCCATTATGCAAATAAATACTGAAATCTTGTCTCTGTTTTCTGGAAAAGAAGCAATAGATTTCTCCTTGCTCCATGTGTACTTCATTCATATTTTAGCCATCTATCCATCCACCCATTCATAAAAAGTTATCTGGTATCTATGTGTTACTAACACTTTGTGCCTGAGCAAAGTCAAAAGGAAAAAGATACAGAGGTAAATAAGCTCCAGACTATCAAGAGACCACGTGATCTTCAAGCAAAACAGAACAAACAAGGAACCACAAGTTCTTACCTTTGTTTATAAATTTATTTCAGTACTTGTTATATTGCCAGTGTGCTAGGGTAACAAAACTAGATAATATTGATTCTTGTTGCCCTTATGAGGTCTAGCAGAAATGCAGGCATATTAACAAATAATCCCAATACAACATGCTAGAACAGAATATTTACACCTCACCCTACAAGAGGTAGTCACCAAAACATCTAATTATATTATTATTTTAATTACTCAGTATATATTTAGACAAAGCTTTTTTGGTTGTCTGTATACCTTTATTTCTCCACCAGAAGTTACTTAGAACACAAAGTTCCCAAGAGCAATCTCTATTTCATCTAATTCCATATGTGGACAGATTCTTGATATACTATATAAGGTTTTTGATAATAATGTTAATTTCTATTTATAGCAACCATCTTTCAAAAAACTAAATTGTACTCCCATTCGTATACTTTGTAAAGGCTGAACTTTAGACTCTATAAGCATTTTCAACTTTTCTGAAAACACAGACCATTACGTAGCCTCTTGGGGAAGTCATTCTCACTGGACCAATAAGTGTTACACAATTTGCAATGTATATATTTTGCTTTGAACACACAACAGATCATTATCATAATATTAATTTGCTTTTAAGAATGCATCGTTTTTGAGCAGTGGGATTCTTAAGTTAAATAACTATGCATTGTTTTATAATTTTTAAAAATCCTTATATAATTCTAATCTCACATAATATACAGTACATCTTTATAATCTGTCCCTTTGTTTTGGATTAGCAGTTTTGCTTACTGAGTGTTTTTTTTTTTTAAGCTTCCCTTCCTTGACAAAACAAATACGGGAAAAGTACAAAACACCTTATGGGGAATTTAGGGCCACAAACACCAGGCTATTAGTAAGGAAGAAGTCTGAGGTCTCCAGAGTAAGACTATAAACTTGATCAAGTCATTTCCATTCTTTGAGCCTTAAGCTTTTTATCTTTAAGAGAAGTTAGATCAATCTCTAGGATCCTTCAGAACTCTAAAATTCTGCGATTCCATGAGTCAAACTTTTTCAGTGTACAACAAAATTATTTCAAAGCAAACTGTCACTAATATATAATGAGACAAATCTCAAGAGTATATGTATATACTCTCTATAAGCAAATGAGAGCATTTTCTCTGACTGAATTGAATGTGGGGAATTATATTAAATACATCAACAACTTGGTCCTAGTCTCTTCCTTGCACTGCTCATTGTTCTTGATTTATACCTTCAAGGTCAGCAAACAAAGTCTGGCAATATATTAACCTTGAAATTTTCCAGTTGTAGAAACAGCTATGTTAGATAGTGGCTGGGAAGTACAGCTTATATGATGTCCTGTCCTTTTATGGTTAGTAGGTAAGCTGTATTTTGTCTTCCATAAAAGTGAAAGGATTTAAAGTATATAACTATAGAAAATTTCAGTATGTAGTAATATAACCTGTAAATTACATTCCTTATTACAACACAATTCTATTTCCGCTGGCAAATTAAAAAAAAAAATCACAGCTTTAAATTACAACTCACTATTTAAAGGACTATAGATAAGGGTTTACACATGAAAAGAAATCAGTCTTTATTAAAAATTTAAAAGAAAATTTAATGGTCAAGTGAAAATCACCATGTGAATTCATTCATGGAACAAAATACTCACTGAAGTATGTTCTCTGAACTGGAACTATAAAAACCAACTAGACATTATCACCAAACACACACAGCACTTTATTTACATCTCTCTTATTATCATGTAAAGGAAATGCAGTTATTGGAAGTAAAGGTTGTCCAATGACTTATATTTAAAAGTTACCGAGATATTCAGCTGCTTCTTTTCTTTCCCATAGCCATCTCTCTATTTTATGGTCAATTAGTTGGTCATTAAAAGTCATTAAAAATGCAAATCAAAACAAACAAGAAAGGAAATAAATATGTAAAGGAAGAGCAAGGAGCCAAAAAGAAACCATAGGAGAGTTTAAAGTCAAAGGTAAATCAAAAAAATAAAAAGGGCCAGAGAACATAGAGAAAGAGGAAAGTAGAGGATTAAACTAGATAATGAACTACTATTGACTAACACTGCCAGGCACTGTATATTTTTAAAAATATTACCACTAATCGTATAATAGCTCTTCAACGTAGGTTTTTAATCACTTTCACTTTAAAGATGAGGCAATTGGACTCAGAAGGTAAGTTACTCGCTTAAAATCATAAAATATTTAAGTGGCTGAACTAATAAGACTCAGAGCTAGGACTACCTGATTTCAAATTCAAGGCTTTCAATTATATCCCTCTGCCTCTAGAAAATTTTTACTGATGTTGATTTAGTAGCTACTGTGTTTCCAAGGTAGGGGTAATCCCCATAATGGTTCCTATACATATATATGTATATTTTTAGTAAGTGTCATTTTAAAAAAAGAAAGGAGTGAGGCAAAATCTTTCAGAGTTCAGTATAATAATTAAAATAATAGTGTAACAATAATATCAACTGCTGCTGTTACTGAAGGCTCACTATATGTCACATGCTGTGTTCAGTGCTTGACATACATCACTTTACATGATCCTCAAAATAGTCTTGTAATGTGGGGGTTATTATCCCCACTTCAGAGAAGAGGTTTAGAGAGACACAGACAATAATGGGATTGAGCCAGGTTTGGCAACCAGCTGTGATTCCAAAGCCCATGAGCTGTCATGGATTTCTCTCAAAGATTTCTTTAAAAACTCCCATTAAAGAATTACAGCTTTAACAAATTTCATTCAACTTAATCATGATAAAATAGTAGATAAAATAGTGGGTTAAGATACAGTCTCTGAAATGCAAATCAAAACTACAATGAGGTATCACCTCACATTGGTCAGAATGTCCATCATTTAAAAGTCTACAAATAATAAATGCTGGAGAAGGTGTGGAGAAAAAGGAACCCTCCTACACTGTTAGTGGGAATGTAAATTGGTACGGCCACTATGGAAAACAGTATGGGGGTTCCTTAAAGAACTAAAAATAGAGTTGCCATATGATCCAGCAATCCCACTCCTGGGCATATATCCAGAGAACACTATAATTTGAAAAGATACATGCACCCCAATGTTCACTGCAGCACTATTTACAATAGCCAAGACATGGAAGCAACCTAAATGTCCATTGACAGATGAATGGATAAAAAAGATGTGAGATACACACACACACACACACACACACACACACACACAGACACACACACACACACACAAAGGAATACTACTCAGCCATAAAAAAAGAATGAAATAATGCCCCTGCAGCAACATGGATGGACCTAGAGATTACCATACTAAGTGAAGTAAGTCAGAAGGAGAAAGACAAATATCATATGATATCACCTATATGTGGAATCTAAAATATGATACAAATGAACTTATTTACAAAACAAAAAGAGACTCACAAACATAGAAAACAAAACTTACGGTTACCAAAGGGGAAAGGAGGTAGGGGAGGGATAAATTAGAAGTTTGGGATTAGTAGATTAAAACTACTATATATAAAATAGATAAACAACAAAGTCTTACTGTATAGGACAGGGAACTATATTCAATATCCTGTAATAAACCATAATGGAAAAGAATATAATATATATATATAATATATATCTATATAAACATGTATAACTGAATCACTTTGCTGTATGCCAGAAACTAACACAATATTGTAAATCAGCTATACATCAATAAAAAATTAAAAAATAAAAAAAGATACAGTCTCTGTGTTAAACAGCTCACTATGTACATAATGAATCAGATTTAAGAAAAGCAGAGATGAAAAAATTCCATAATCCTCAAAACTTCTATAAAATATTTATTCTAATAAAGAAAAACAGATCTAAGAAACACATTTTTTAAATTTTGAAAATAAGCCACCTAAATATTGCAATCAAAAACTTAAAAAACCTTATATGTTTACATATTAAGTGAGGAGAGAAAAAAGTTACACGAGCCAGTTTTCTAATATGTTTACATTAACTATGTAAGGGACCATTCTTTACCCTAATACTGCCAAACATCTTACTTTCGCAATTCAGAAAACAAAACAAAAATACTTCCCATGTCATTCAGCACACGGAGGACAGAGAAAGGTTTTATATGGACTCAGAGCAAAGTTAAAGCTGAAAAAACATTGTGCTTTCAGCAGGGCAAAGTAGACGGGTCGCCTAAGTGAAACCTCATTATTATAAGTAGACAACTTGTAGTACGTTAGTTATTTTCATACAAAGGGTGGTATTCCCATTAACCTCAAATAAGAACCAGGCTTAGGGTGACATTATGTTTTTCCCTCAGAGACACTACAAAAATAAATAAGAGCTTCCAGATTACTTCAGAGAGGTCACAGCAGGGCCACATACAAACAGCACATGGCAGCGCTGCAATTCAGATTTTTGTCATTTAATGAAGGTAAGAAAGACCGTTAGCGTGAGGGTTATTGTAATTCTAACTAAGGTGGCCAGTAAGACAGCACTCACTGCTTCACCAAACCACACTGTGCCGTAGGCAAAAGGCAAACAGCTGCCCTCCAGCTGAGCTCCACATGTTCGAGGTGTCCACTGAGAACTAACTCAATCCCAATACATAATCCACAACAAAACAGTCATTGACAGTAAGTAGTCAGATATATATATTCTCTTTACGGTTGTTTTAAACACAGCATATGTATCGATATCTATTCACTCATGTACTGTAAAACGGAATGATAGTTTTCCCAAATGGTGTGCCGTGTGCCCACACTCAAGTCATCTGCCGGTTCTTTGGGCACATGCTCATTCTGGAATTCATTTGAGAAAATACCTCCGTGATTAGGCATGGTTTTGCTCATATCTGCCTTGGTTCTCACTATTTCTATCCAGCTGCAGATTCCTCTCTGCATACTCAGTTCCCACTGACTACCATTTCTTCAGGCAGGAAAGGTTCAGAACTAAACTTTTTTTCTAACGAGCATTTTAAAAAGGCTTAAAGCACAATGAAAGTGGGCATTACAAAAAAAAAAAGGAGGGCAGGAGGAGTGCATGAATTCTAAATCAGATGAACTGTGGAAGACTTTTCAATCACCTGCTCCAAACTTATTCCACACAAAAGATTTTTTCCTTTTGCGCTTCCCCAGCTTATTACATCAAAGCAACACAACAGATAAAGGTCTCTCAGCTGTGCTGGGTAACCTTAAGAAATCTTCTGTGCTTTTTTTTCCTCCCCAGTCAGCAAGACAGATTCAGTATCCAGTTTATCACTAACAAACATAATGATATTGAGATACACAGTTTTTCAAAATACCTTCAGAAGTTATTTTAACAGTATATAGATAAGAGAACGATAAAAGAATTAAAAATCACTACTGATTTTTTTAAAATCCAAAGTCATCTTTGTTCAACAGCTAATGGGTCTAGGGCAATGAGAAGAAACTTAAGCGCTTATCAAATCTTGTTCCAACAATAAAAGTGAATTAAAAATAAACACAGATAAAAAAACTAGGGGACTTCCCTGGTGGCACAGTGCTTAAGAATCCACCTGCCAATGCAGGGGACATGGGTTTGATCGCTGGTCCAGGAAGATCCCACATGCTGCGAAACAACTAAGCCCATGCACCACAACTACTGAGCCTGCGCTCTAGAGCCCGTGAGCCACAACTACTAAGCCCGTGTGCCACAACTGCTGAAGCCTGCGTGCCTAGAGCCCATGCTCTGCAACAAGAGAAGCCACCGCAATGAGAAGCCTGTGCACCGCAACGAAGAGTAGCCCCCGTTTGCCGCAACTAGAGAAAGCCCACACGCAGCAACGAAGACCCAACGCAGCCAAAAAAAATTAAAATAAAATAAAAAAATCTACTGCAACTGTAAAATCAAGTTTATATCCAGTATTAGCTATTAGTTACAGATTCCAAAATGATTAAAGAGAAGAGATTTATAGACTGGAGGTTATATCTATCATGGAAAACTCTCTTCTGCTTTGTATTCTAGTTGCATGTGGTCAAGAGCTTGTAGGAAATCTGTGTACAGCCAGTTTTAAGGATGCATCTGGACCATATGACCTAAAATGCAGGCAGGCAGGCAGTCTATCTAAAAGTCAAAACCAGAATTTTAGGCACTGATATCTAGAAATGTTTGTACAAACTCTTCATCCCTTAAAAGCACATTATTCTTACATTGCTAATGTGAAAAGTTTGTTTGGATGGAGGGATGGAGAGAGAGAGAGATTTTGGTTTATACGTACAACTCCTCTTCGGAATCCTCCTACCAAAGGATACTATTCCATGAACCTTCTAAATAAACTCAAAATAATGTACCTGCAAATCTGAGTACAGTTTGTACTTGTAGAAACCTCCACCTTGTTTTTTATTTCTCTCCAACTTATTTACTTTTTCGTAACGCCTGCATCTAAGAGAACTAGGAAGCTTCAGAATGAAGAATGTGATCCTCACATGTACTTTAGTTTCTCAATTATGTTCACAAGCTGATAATCATCTACTCTTATAGAAACTGTCATGAAAGAAAATATAAGTTTTGTTTTTTCTTCTCAATTTTTTTTCTCCAAAAGATGTCATTAAAAGGCATGGGAAGAAATGAACAGACATATGGGACATAGATCTCATGGTTAAGAAAAAAAGAAACATTCATTTTATTCATTCATTTAAATCATAGCCTTAAGTTTTTCTTTCATCTGACTCTCAGGTTTGTCAAGTGGCTTTTTTGTTTTGTTTTGTTTTGTTTTTGCGGTACGTGGGCCTCTCACTGTTGTGGCCTCTCCCGTTGCGGAGCACAGGCTCCGGACGCGCAGGCCCAGCGGCCATGGCTCACGGGCCCAGCCGCTCCGCGGCATGTGGGATCTTCCCGAACCGGGGCACGAACCCGCGTCCCCTGCATCAGCAGGCGGACCCTCAACCACTGCGTCAAGTGGCTATTTTTAAAGGTATCCTACAGTTTAGAAAGTTAGAGACTTCTCTGAACAAAATTCTATCAATCACAGCATATACAAAAATCTCCCTGGCATATTTCTAAAACACCATGTCTAAATAGCATTGTTGTCTCCGCCCACAAAGTTAGAATGAGATGAATAAGCAGTGTATCAGCAGAGTAAAGCAACTCAATATTGTCATGCTGGGAAGATGATTAGGAGGGAAACAGAGTAGTATCCTCAAAACTAAGTCCTCACAACACCCAAAGCACTTTGAAACTGATATGACTTGGCCATCTCAGTCTTCAAAATTTAATTAGTAACAATAAACCGCACCAGTTGGGAGTAGAAGCTGAAAAGCTATGAAGAGCATTTCCAAACGTAATTTTCTTAGTGTATTAAATACAGGGCATGGCAAAAATGAGGCATGTGTGTATGTTAGCCAAATTTCTCACATGGAAATCCTGTCTATAACAACAAACAGTCTGATTAATACTTTAATAGGAAAGCCCCCTAAGGAAAGCAGGTGGCTCCTGGTATACACTGTCTCAGTGTCTGAATTATTCTAAGTACACATTCCTTCATCTTAATCAAGCGAGGAGCCAAAGTACAGACTGGCATTTGTGGAAGTATGATTTCATCTTTGTAAAGGAAAGAGGGTAAAATGACCAGTTTTTAGTGAAAAGTAAATATTAAAATATTGGTAATTACTCTGCTTCAAAAATTTCATTAGAACTAGACTTTTACATACAGTGAGACTCACCTGAACAATAAATTTTGCAATTAAATATACTTTATAGTATATTATACATACTATATTATATAATAGTACTTTATAGTATAGTATGAATGACTAGAAGAAAACTTTTCCCCTTTATCTATAATAATAGGGTGACATGTGAATTTATTTTGGATTGTTATGCCACCAAACTAGAAATCAGAGCAGTTTATTTTTTTCAACTAAATTTAATACAAAACTATTGCCTATTTCATTTCTGCATACATAAGCAAATAAAACGGATGGTTAATCTTCAAAAGTTAAGTGATCTCTACCCAAGTAACTGTAGACCATTCTTAGTTATTAATAATTTCCAGTACTCAAGCTGGTGCCATTGACATTTTAATCTACCTCCAAGTTGTAGCTCTAATGAGACTCGTATCAATGCATTTAATATTTCTAATGTCTTATTTGAACTGTTATTTAAATAATTTTGAATATATATTAGACTAGAATCCCACTGTTTTGCTTTAATAAAGTATTCACACGTAATCTATGTGAATGACAACTTGCAAATTTTATAGCCCTGTGAGTAGACAACAGGTCATCTTGGAAGGCTCCACAGAATCACCATGAGTCACTGGTGGAGGATAAAAGATTCAGGCATTATCACCAATTAAGGAAAGAGTACTAAATCAATATCAATAAGTGTATTCATTTTTCAGATTATCTAGGTAACAGAGAGCAGATGTTGAAGAAATAGGGCCCAAGCGAGCTAAGTCTGATGATATGAAGAATTATTAGAGAGGACAGGTCCAGAAAGGTGGTACTGAAGCAGACCTTACAGAACCTGAGAGCAATGGAATTGACAATGTGATGGGCATGGCAAAAAGTTGCTGAAAATAACCGTATCCTACTTCAACATTTGCCTACAGCTAGTATTAGCTGGCCTAATCACTTCAGGCCCAGATAAGTCTCAAAGATCAAATGGACACCATTTAAGTCACTCACTCAAACCAAATCCCAGAGTTTCTCACCCTTGGCACTAGTAATATTTGAGGATGGATAATTCTTTGTTGTTGGAGGTGGGGAGGTGGGAGACTGTCCTGTGCACTGTGGATATTTAGCAACATCTCTGGCCTTTACTCAATAGATGACATGAGCAACCCCCCATCACCAGGGAGGAAAATCAAAGATGTCTCCAAACATTGCCAAGTATCTCTTGGAGGGTGTATAAAATTGCCCTCAGGTGATACGACTGACCTAGAGGAAACCTAGAGATGCTTTATTTGGACCACTCATTCAATCCTAAGCACTTATAAAACCCTAAGAACTATGTAATCTACCCCTTCTCTGTGACAAGAATTCCTTTCTGTAGTGACCATAATAGATCACTGTACAACTTTTGCTTAAGAATCTCCAAGAATGAGAAACTCGCAACTTTACCAGGCAACCAAATCCATTTTTCGGACAGTTCTACTTGAAAGTTCTTCCTCACTATTGCAATGCAATCTGCCTTTCTCTAAATTATACTTGTAATTCCTAGTTTCATAGAAAATGAATCCTTCTTCTACAAAATCAGTCCTTCAAATATAAGATGATAACCCCTATTCCTTGATCGCTTTGTAGGTCAGAACTAAAAGGGACACACAAATAATCTCAATCAACATTTTAGGTACCCAAAGGTCAAGGAGTCACCCAAGCCATCCCACGGAGGTAGAAACTCCCAGCTCGACAGGTCTAGCCCTGGATCATATAAGCATTTATAGCAACATTTATAAACCCGTTTGTTTTTTCATTTAAACTTTCATATCCTCAAAAATTTCACCTATAACTTATAGAATAACTTTTTATTTTTCTAATTACTTCCTTTTCATTTAAATAGTCAGTTTCTGATAAATATGGTTTTTAATTTAAAAAAAAATCTACTCCCTCACTGGTGTGGAGTAACTGATATGCCTCCTTCAATACACTCAAAGACTTTTCATTTTGCTGTTTTACTATATTCATTGCTTTCTTAAATATGTTAGCCCTTACTTTTATGTAATTTTATTTTTTTGTGTAATTGATGCTCTGAATTTGAGGTTTCTAAGTTCTAGAACATGTTTTTAAAGTATCTGAAAAAATCAAAGCATACAAACTCTCCATTTAGAAAATATATTCTAGAAATGGCTTAAGGCAAAAATATTTTTATAAGACCTTAAGTCATTTGTGTTTTAACTGCATAATTAATTAACCTCACATATCCCATACTCAGCCAGCCAACAAGTCTAATTACCTAAAATGGTGGTTTTGTTTTTTAAGCCAAGAAACTCTTTGTTCAAACAAATTCAAACCTACAAAAACTGTAAGTAAAAAAAATGAACGTCAAAATGCTCTGCCTGAGGTACTGCTTTGTCTTCCATACCACGCTACATAGTAGTTCCTGGGAAGCTCTGCAAAACTCTGGAAATATGTGAAGAATATATTAGAAAACACTATCTTGGCACATAGTAGAGAGGAAAAAAAAAGTTCAGAGACTGGAAAGAGAGATGCCACAACTACCATGCACTCGATTTGAAGAAGAACATCTCAGGTCCTCTCTCAAAGTAAGCGTGTTTCTTAGTTTACATACCATTCTAACAATATAAGTTTAGTGGTTTTCAAAAACATAGTAGCAAATTCAACATAGGAAAGAAAGGGAAGAGAGGGGATACTAGAGGGAGGAATAAAAATAACAATGAAGTAATAACTGAAAGCAAAAGAAAAAAATTGGTGAGAAAGATACAATGTTTACAAAGTTGGCCACAATGATTTCTCCCACCCCCGTATGCATAGCCCCATGCAATCGACTTTGCTGCTCTGCTCATTAGAGTTCGACAGAGATGGAAACTAGTTCCTCCTCCATTCCTGGGTTAGCCCTATGATTTGCTTTGACCAACAGAATGTGGCAAAAGTGACACTGTGTGACTCCACTCTCAACTCTTGGAACCTTGAGACCTTGACATAAAGAAGCCCAAGCTTGTCAACTTGAAGATGAGAGACCAGGAAGAGAGAGACGCAAACGACTAGCTCAACATCATCTAAGACTATCAAGCCCCAATCAAGGCACCAGAAGATGGTAGTTGTGTAAGTGATCCCAAGAGAGACTTGTAGAAGAACTGTCCAGCTAAGCCCAAACTAAACTGCCGCTGCACAGATTCATAAGCAAATGAAGTTGCTGACATTTTAAAGCCACTACGTTTGGGAGTGGCTCATTACACTGCAATAGGTAACAATAGGTAACCAAAATCAAAATTAATAGTCAACTGGAGATCATCTAGTGCAGACTAAGAGCTCTACACTATTTGATAGGTCCTAAATGAATAAATATGATATTATAAAATAGTTCATATTAATAATGAATTACGTTGTTTAATATAGTCTAAGAAAGAGATATAAGGGACACCTTTTAGAAACAATTGAATCTAAAATAATGTAAAATATTTTAATGAATCCAAAACCTGGAGAAAACTTGGGGTTTTGTATGACCAAATAACAATGGATTCTATTGGTCTTAGACATACAATAGAAATTATAATAGGTAATAGAACAAAATGCTTTAGCATCTATATTTCTGTATATATCCCAACAGCATTGAATAGAAAGTCAATTATGGATATATGAAACCTAGAACATACTTCTTAATGACCTTATAAAGATGCATATTTTGGCTGCTAACACCTTTTTATCCAATACTTTATTCAAAACGTTGTCTGAAAAATATCTTATCACTAATCAGTTGTTATAACAGCAGAAATTCTGCATAAGTGAACCATAGCTTCAGTCTTTCCTTCCCACAACATTCCATAGTGATGTAATTTAAGGGGAAATGTTTTAAATACTTAAAATAAGACAACTTAATTAAGCAAACACCATAATTACTAGCATATATATTTTTTGCCTCATAACCTGGCATTGTAGTCAAAAGAAAACACATACAAGTGTTTCAGAGTCTGATCTACATAGTAATGTGTTTTCCTTAAAGAAAACTCCTTCACTTGATAATCTATAGCATAGTCTACAAAGAAATGACTTCCCAATACAGGTCTTCTGAGAATAAGACTTTAGCGTACCTACCACCAATCCTACTATAAGTACACAGAAGTTTGAGAAAAGGTTGGTTTTCACTGGCAAGGTACCTGGAGAAGATCACTCGGTAGCCCCACATGTCCCTAGCAGGACTGCATTACATTGAGGATTCACCACAGTCTAGGACAGAGGGTCTCTACCTTTTAGTGCTCTCAGAGCACTTTGGAAATTAAGACTCAGAACAACACTAAAGTCAGCAAGGGTTACAATTCCTACTACAACAGAGCGACGTCTCACAGGTCCCGTAAAAGGATTCATTCTTAGTCTCATTTTAGGTACTTAAAACTATTTTCCTACATCCCATCACTATGGAATGTTATGGGAAGGAAAGACTGAAGTCATAGTTCACTTACGCAGACTTTCTGCTGCAACTGAACAGCTATAAGATCTTTTTCAGTCATCATTTAGAATAAGACAATAGATGTGTTATCAGCCAAAGTATGTATATTTGTTAGGTCATTGAAGATTGTGTTCTACCAAAAATACAGAGAAAGAAGAGGGTGGGAAAAAACTTTTGGAGGTGATAGGTATGTTTATGGCATCGACTGTAGTGATGGTTTCACAGGTGTATACTTATCTCCAAACTCATCAAACTGTATGCCTTAAATATGCACAGCTAGTTTTATGTCAATCACACCCCAATAAAGTGGTTTTTTTTAAATGAAGTGTGTTTTATGTTTTATATGTCCACAACTGACCTCCTATTCAACACTGATTGCATATTCATCCTCCTCACTCATTCTACGAAAACTTACCGAACATGTCTCATTAACTACCATGCTGGGGTGTAGTACAGAACAACAGATACAGTACGTACAAGTTTGGAAGCTTGAAATTTGCTCTTTTGTAGTCTCTGAGAATAACTGGATACTCGTCTAACTGTGTACTGTCATTTACTCTCAAGGCAAGTTTGTCAAATGGTCCAGAAATCTTTCTTTGGTGCTGGCTTCTCATTACATCCTTAGGTATCCCAGGTTATGTCACTTTGCGTGACTCATTCAGCTCAATGTTCTGCCATCTGCTGCCGTAACAGAATTGTATAGTTGTAGCAACAAAAGTCTGTATTTATTAAAATTTGATAGCAAACCTTCCATGGGAGACTATCAGAGAAGAACCAGTTTGGCCCTTGGCAGGCAAAGAAATCTGACCTCTTAGCATGGAAAGAGACCCATTTTACAAAGAGTTACTGACATCAATAAAGCTATCAGAGACAGCTCTAGCCAAAATGTAATTTACAAAATTTAACTGCCAGAGGGACTATACACTCTGAGACTCTTATCAATGCATACTCTCCCTGAATGTAAGCTCCATAAGAAACCAGATTATAATCAGAAGATTTATTGGTGAACATAGGATCAGAGCAAGATTAGTTAATTAAGGTTTGTATGTATACTGATGTCAAGCTAAAAAACAAAACAAAACAAAACAGAACTCACTATTTCTATTAAATCAGTAGCTATACACCTATTGCAGACAGGACGTTTATATTCTTGGGCCATGGCACTCTCTGGATGTACTGGCCCTGCTAACCTTAAATTTACCACTCCTGGTTCTCCCTTTCTTGAATGACCAACACCCTCTGTAATATACAAAGTTCTCCTTTGGAATTATTGATATATTCAACTGTATTTCAGTCAAATTTTGTTCTTATCTAGGAACAATTCTGAATCTTTAGAGTAATTACATAGCTCTGCTTTAATCCATTCTATGACTCTCACAATTGGGGCAAGAGGTATTCATAGTTACCACCATTTACTGGCAAGAAAAACATGTAGAAGAGTTCATTTGGGTAGTGTTAAAGTATTAAACAAGCAAGCCTATAGACTGAGGTGGCTCTAATGCCTTGGCGGCCTACATAAGCAAACCAAAACCTAAGTCAGGATAAAATTCCTGTAAATGTCTCAAGGTTCACAAATCCAAACCAACCTAAGAACAATCAGTCACAAGTCAAGTAGGCTTTCCCAAATAAGGCAATAACTTAAGCTACAGCCAATCAAATAATTTCTGCAGAGGAAAGTTTGGCACTGCCCAATTAGAATGGATGTCTGCTCATGTGAACCCTTGTAAAATTTAATATGTTTCAGTTTATCTTTTAACAGTTCAAAACCAAAAAAAGTCTACAATTTTATTCAAAACCAATGGTTTTTCTGCAGGTTAATTGAACTAGTGATTAATATTCACCACCACCTATTGGATGTTGGCTCTGTATCAAGCCTATACATGGAGAGACAGATGTACAATATCTGATTTCATCGCCTTAATAATCACATGAGTAGATATCACTATGCCCATTTTACCTTAATAAACATGCCCAAGATCTCACAGCTATGAAGTCAAAGAGCCCTTTCTTTACCACGACTATCCTGCTCTACTATCTCAAGAGAATTTCAATGCTTTATACCTCGCAATATCTACAAACAAGGGTTCAATAGGAAAGAGTGGTTAAAAACCATATCTTTTTAATTGTTCCCTCTCTTCTCAACCTTCATCTCCCAATCAACTAACTGATCTTTAAAAGGAATAGACAAAAAGGAAGGCAAGGCACAGCAACTCAAGAAAGTGAATGGGTCAAAGTTACCAAATTCTATAATGGTTCTTGTGGCCTCCTCAATTCTATAGGATCTCCTTACTTTCTATGTTCTTTTCCTAATTCTCTTCATTATACTTTTCACTCTGTGGATCTCACCAAGTCCATGACAATAGGATGCCTAGAAATATAAGATCAAGGATACAGAACTTAGCAACAGCTGTAACAGCTCTGCTTTGAAAACAGTCAATGAACTATGCACATATGAAAAGTATGTAGTTACATAATGGTAATAAACAATATGTTTATATGAAATACCAAAATTCAACTTCATTAAAAATTTCGTATTCTAAGAGGCAGTGCTTTATTCTGGGAAGTACTAATGCTTTGAAGTCCTTACTGTGTGTGACCTTGGGCAAATGAGAAAGCCTCTCTGAGCCTCAGTTTTATATTTATAAAATGGGGCTAAGAAAGCGTATCTTTAGAGCTGTTTTGAGGACTTAATGAAAGAATAAATACATGTAAAGCATTTAGCACATTCCTTGGCACCATGATGAGGTTCAATAAACGGTGGTGGTTGTTACTACTATATAGCTTGGGAAATTTATGCTCTCAAATACACTAGGTTACCTGATGACAAACCATTAAACCAGAAACATGTGGTCCTTGAATCCCAAAGAGAGATCTAAGGGACACCTGAAAAGTCTACTAAAACTATTTTAGGTACAGCAAAGATCACAGGGATCAGAGAACAAGAGCCATAAGGTAAGAGGATCACAACAGAACTTCTAAGGACAATACAAAAGCAGAATTATTCATTTCACCATCCCTAGGTAAAAGGCTATAAGCAAAGTTTACCCTTGGTGCTGCTTTCAGAGTCCATCCCAAGAACCCAATGTCCCAAAGCAAATAACCCAAGGCTCCAAACTAAAATATATCTGAGCTAGAAGTTCTAAAATGTTTCCTACCTCCCTTCTCTCATCCTTTGTTCCATTACCCTAGCACTCTGTTCCAAACTAATCATCGATAAATTTAATTAGAAAAATCACTGCTAAGTGTGGGAGCTAGCTACTAGTTTGGTAAGTATTCTGTCTCCCCATGCCTTGCCTAGATAAAAGGCATGTCTTCATGATTTTTTCGGCATCACAGCAGGCTAGGGAGAATTTTTATTTACCTTACCTTTGGAGGTGGGCTATTCTGACCAACACAGTTTCTACCATACACACTAAAATAAAAATACATATTAAAAGAAAGAATCCAGGCATGAGATAATTTTAAGTTTAAACAGTAATCTATTGCAATTACAATGTATACCCTAGACTTTTAGTAAAAATGAAAATAAAGTGTCCCAAATAATTGTTCCTGCTATAATAGTTTTTAAACTATTGGTATCCTGCCAAAATACCTTTAAATATTAAATTTGAGTAGACTAAATTTTCTATTCTGGTGAACTATACTAAATGTATCTCAAACATTAAAGGTGAATATTCCTAACAGATGTTTCTGATTAGCTTCTGAGCAACACTACCACAGGTTATATTATGGAAACTTCAGAGAAATTTGCCTTCACTGTGAGATGTGTTTTTACACTGTTTCATTTAATAAATCTTCATCTCTGAATAATTACAGAAGTAATCTGTACCAAGAAATGGGAAGAAAAGAGCATAACATTTAAAAATTCCTGAATGAGTTAAACGTACGATCATTTGCCTTTCTACAATCTTTGAGTAATTTGAAATTAATTATAACACATTTTCACAATTCTCAATTTTTATCCACTATATACAGACATGTATTACTAACATTACGGAACAATAAATCAGAGCGTTTCACAAATTACTACATATTACTCTCAGATGCAATTTCTGAAGTTTTGCCAACAATCTGGAACAGAACATGGTCTTTTCAAACCAGATGCACATTATTTCCTCACTTTATGAAATGTTACTACAAAGTTGTGTTTCAATAAATGTATTACAAAGTGAATCACATTTTCAATGACTAGAACAATAGTTCACAACCACCTGTGCAAACATAAGTGACCAGCTAGACCTAGTGATAGAAAGAAAATGAAGATTTATTACAATCAGTGAGAAAGAGAATCCCATGTCCAACCCACCAAGCCTATCTGCCAAAGAGGTTATCTCTGTGACCTTGGGGAGGACAAAGAATCACGAAAGCACTCAATTTCTCCTAACTGCCCAATTCCCTATCCTTTGACCAGCAGCATGCAGTGTGGGACAGAGAATATGATATGGACTCAGGACAAGGAAAAGGATACAGAGCAAGAACACAATCTAACTGAATTTACTATGTTTAGCCAACTTTTATCTTAGGTTTGAAAAATAGGAGATTGTCTTATTCATCTGTATATCTCTACAGCCTATGATACTAGCATCACAGATGTTAAGTAATTGATATATTTTAAAAATCTGGCTATAACATAGCTTGCTGTATCAAACATTGAAAGAATCTCAAAGTTTTACATAAACTGTGGTGTTTAATTATGTCTCTCTATAGAAACAGCAATGCCCCTCATCCTATTCCAGCCTCAGATCCCTCCCAAATATTAGTTTTGACACTAGAGTATCTATGCTATCCACAATATATCCATCAATAATAACTAATCGTCAACAATAAACATCTCCTAGCTGGTGTCTTAGTATTTAATCCTCCTAATCCATAGTAACGTGACAGACATGACTTCCTAATGCATCACTTTCATCATACCACTCTTACTTAAATATCTACAGTAGGTTCTTATTGCCTATTGAAAATCCACAGCTGCAACTCCATCAAACAATTCTATATTTATTCCATCTCATCCCACATTACTGCTTAAAACAATCCTATGTTTCCACCATGTTCCCCTAGCTTTGCACAACTATCTCCACACCTGTTTTTTTCCATCCATGTAACTTCTCATTTCTTCTTCTGAAGTTCACAGCCACCAGCAGCAGTAGATATTCAAAGATGGCATAGTCTCTGACTTTTGCCAGAGATGAAACTAGCAAAAATGACTTTAATTCAAGAATAATTAGCATTAAACAATAAATACTGATGAAAAACACAGTAAGAGCTCACAGAATGCACATTCAGCATTGTCCGAGAGGGTTTCATGGAAAAAGTATACCAGAAAAGGTAGAATTCAGAAAAGAGCTACAAAGGGCATTTCAGAAAGAAGAAACAATATGAAAAAAGAATAGCTATAGAAACAAGTATTATATTGTATTCTGTACAGAAGCAGTAAGAAGAAAAGTTGAACAGACAAGAAAGGAACAAATTATAGATGGCCTTAAATAGTGGGCCAAAGAACCTGGATTTCATAGATAATTTGTATGAATATTCAATCCATTCGTTCATTGGAGAAAGGTTGGGCAAGTAAACCTATTATAGATTCATAAAGAATTTTCAAAAAGAGGCATTTTAACCAAAAACAAGATGAAAGAGAGAGAGAGAACAAAAAGAGCAAGGGAAAAGACCTCCCAGATTATCTGTAGTAACTGAGTCACAAAAAAACAAGAGTCCAGAAATGGGTAATGGCAGTGAAGCTGCAAAGAAAGGGATAATTCTAAAACTTATCTGAATGACTGAGAAGAATCTAGAGAAGACTACATACAGCGGAAAAGGAAAAGAAAGAAAGAATAAAGGCAAAAATACTTTACTTGGGGAGACAGTATAACAAAGAGTACTTAAGATAGTCACTATGGATTCATTCTACCAACATATGATTAGGGGAAAAATTCTGCAGAGGTCTTTCATATTTCTACATATTTTATAAGAGAAGCACTCACCCTGTGTTCTAGACTATCTTTCAAGTATGTCTGTATACAATGAACAACTTTGGAAGATACAGTTTTTTGCTCGAGCAAAAAGGCATGCTTACTGCCCATTATAAAAGATTTTGGTTCCCCAGGCTCAGAGTTCTTCTCCTATCATGCAATATACTATGTTTGCACGTGTCACCTGGCCCTCTACATTTCACCCTAGGAGAATTGGGGCTCAAGGAACTATCACAAAACAATGATGACATTCTGTCTAGTGCTGTCGCTGTTGAGTAATAGTCTTTTGTCTCTGACCAGAAATCTCATGTCTTCTGCCAGCATCCATGACACCACGGATAGTTTCATAAACAAGTTGGTCTGCAAGTAGACACTCAGTTTATAATTCTTGACAATATTCCATTTATCAGGAGTATGCTCATGTGGCATTTAATTAATTTCAAGCCACAGTTTACTATAAAATGAAAATAACAATAGCATCTACTTCATAGGTTATCATGTTATATACTTCACAGGTTATCATGTTATGTAAGAAAATCCATATAAATAAATTTGCATAATGCTTGACAACAAATATCAATCATTATCATATTCATGCAATATGTTATAAACACACATCTGCATAATATAAAAGTATAGCTTATATACATACACATATGGTTTGCCACTTGCTCAACAGTTATACAGATTAATAAAAAATGCAAACTACTAAAGTGGCAATGGTAGAAATACTTTTACAGAATTTTCTTTAAAATAAAAACTAGAAGTGTGTGTGCATGCATATGTGTAACTGTGTTTTAAAATCTCCTATGTCTAAGAAAATGTAATCATATGACAGATTCCATTACAGTACTATGCACGTGTAATACCTCTTTAATGGTCATTAAAATAAAGTTCCTGGATGGCTTAATATATAAATCTAGTATTAACATATATTATTAAACTAAGTTAAAATTTTCAGTGTACTAATAGTATATGTAATTTTTTCAAGTATTAGTTTTCTGAAAATATGAAAGAAAAAGGGGACATTAAACATGAATCTAAATCACTTCTTACATTTCCCAAAGTAAGAGATTTCGTAAGATACAGCTAACTCATCCAAGTAGCAGACGTCTTAACAATGATATTAATTACCATGTTATATTCATTGACTGCATTAGGAAAGACATAATTCACAAGATTACAGAAGGATAAAGCCAAGGAATACTTTGTGATGCATGAAATCTTAAAGTTGGTGAAATATAAACTGCACCTACTAAGACTAGTTAAAACCTCAGCAAAATGGCAATATACACTATACAGACTCATTACGTTTTCTTTTCAAAAAGCAGTTTATCTTCCATACAAAAAATGTCAATGGAACATGAAAGATGTAAAAAGACAGTATTTTTAACAAAAATTAAGTTGCACTTAAAATGACAACGTGTAAGATTTTACATATATTACATATTCCTTCTCCAAGATAAGAAGTTGTAGCAGGAACAAGGTCTTCCAGGATGCAATTCTCAGATTTGAATTATTCCTTTCAACTAAGGAATTTCTCTGTACTTTAGTTTTCTCATGTGCAAATATGAATAATTGTACTCTACCTAACAAGAATAAAAATGAAAAGGAAAAAAATTTTTAAATAACAGGACAAACATGTAAGTTTCTTTCCCTTCCTAAAAGCTAAAAGAATACAGTGGAATATTATTCAGCACTAAAAAGAAATGAGCTATCAAGCTAGACACAATAAGATAGGGTAGAACCTTAAATGCATATTACTAAGTGAAAGAAACCAATCTGAAAAGGCTACACACTGTATAATTCCAACTATATGACATTCTAGAAATGCAAAGAGACTGTAAAAACATCAGTGGTTGCCAAAGATTTGTGGGGAGGAAGGGACAGACAGGTAGAACACAGGGGATTTTTAGGGCAATGAAACTACTTTGTATGATACTATGATGATGGACACATATCATTATAGATTTGTCAAAAGCCATAGAAAGAACAACACCAACAGTAAACCCTAAGTAAACTATGGACTTTGGCTGACAATGATGTGTGAATGTAGGTTCTTCAATTGTAACAAATTCACCACTCCAGTGGAGGATGTTGGTAATGGGGAAGACTTGGCGGGGCAGTGGGGGGAAGGAGTAGGGAGGGTAATACTGGACCTCTCCACACCTTCTGGTCAACTTTGCTGTGAACCTAAAACTGGTCTAAAAGCCAAAGTCTATTAATGTAAACAACAAACAAACAAAAAACACTAAAATAAATAATAATTTATACACTGTAAAGATACATATTATATAACTTTGGAAATCCTGAATTCCTAAGATTAGCAAAAAAATAACAAGATAATTCAAATGTACAATTAGTTTACTTTCCAAATAATAAGATTTTTGTATATATGTAGACAAAGCCTAAAGCCCTGTAAACATCCATATATATTATAAATGTTTAGGTGGATAAGCTATTTCCTATTGAAAATAAAAACAAACTGTTATCTCATAATTTAAAAACATCATTTCACTCCTGTAAGATAATTATTAAGTCAAGAATTATTACTAATTACATATTTTAATGAGGGATTTTTAACAACTATTAAGAAGACTTGGGGAAGGAAACAAGTTATAGTATGGATTAAAGTGAAATTCCATTATAAATAAACAAACTCAAGAAAAAGATGCAAAGATTAATAATGGCAAGTTTTTTTCATGGCGTCACAAAACCCAGTTCTTTTTCCCCTCTTCTCATTTACTCAGGCCTACTCTAGTTCCTCAAATATCTCAACTAGAAATCTGTAAGGGTCCATCTTGTGCCCTACAAGCTCAGTGATTATTAAATACTACTACTACTGTATGCTCAATTGAGTAAATTATTGTTCATTCAAGTTCATAGTCAGTAGTTCCAAAGTGAATGCTTGTACATAAAACAGAGTCCTGAGTAGAGGTCACAGCTTTCTATGTTTATAGCTTCTCCACACAATTAATCTTGCAGCTGCACTTGATTAGTTTTTGACATGAATGCACTGTCTCAGAAAGGTCAATACAAGGAGGTTTCCATCCTCTTGACATTCCCTCTAAAATCCGCTATTCAGAAACATTAAACCACTTGTAATAGCATTGCCCAAGGAGTTCCCAGTGTCTGGGCTCTAAGAAAGTTCTCTATTGGGAGTGTTGCATGCTTTAGACTGCAAAAGGTATCTGAACGTGTCCCTTTCTTCACGAATAGCTTTTTGAAAAAACAAAAGTTCACTATCAAGCAACAGCCCAAATATCCAATGATGATGTCATACCATTTCAGCAAAAACAGAGTTAAGATTTGAGGTTAAATTCTTCTCCCCAAAATATAAATTAGTAATTTGTCTTCATTAAAACAGAAATCATGATAAAGGATCAAGCATACCAACAATTATGTTAATATACCAAAGACATGGATGAATGTAAGAAATGTGATACATGAATATGAAGTCATTCAAAGTACTGAATTATGATTTAATTTTCCTGAAAGGTGGCTCCTATAGTATTTCATTTTTTGCCAAATATAGGAAAAAATAAACATACAGTTCAAGCAATGTGCATGTATGTGTGTGTATATGTGTGTGTGTGTGTGTGTGCGCGTATATATATATAAAATACACCGTAGCTTGTATAACTTGATGTTCTTATCAAGACAAAAATGGTGGCAGAAAAGTGTCACACTACAGGGTAACAGTTAAAATGGGGGGAAATGTTTTTTTAAATTATATATATATATATATATATGTGTGTGTGTGTGTATATATATATATACACACACACACAGAGGCAATTATAGAGGGAAAACATACATCTTGCACGTACATTCCTCTCAAAAAATTAGCCTGTTTGTAAAGAGGTATAACTGCACCCTGGTATGTAAGATATACCTAAGTGTAGAGAAAAGCTTATTTCTATGATTAAGGATTGATAGCTTGAAAATACTTCTATGGTTAAAACATAAGTTAATAAAAAATTATAACTTCATTTTTACAAAGTAAATAAAAACAATTCATGCCCAAGTCACCATCTTTGTTGTCAAATATGGCATAACTTTATGTGATCCTCATCAATTTATAATGTCCTTGCTTAGTGCCGTTAGTTCAGTATCTATAAAAATTGCCATATGCCTTCCATTTCATTGGTGTTAGCTTTTAGTGGAAACTTAACCAACTAGGAGAGGAACACTACCATAGACTTGACAAATTATAACAACTGATAATTAACACTCTTGGACTAACAAGATGATGTAGTTATAAGGACTTCTAACACTGTTATTAACTTGTAATTGACTTTTGGGACACGGGGCTGTAGGTAAGAATAATTACTCCCATAAAAGAATTTATTCAGAAGATACATATAGGTACTATTCAAAATCCAGCCAATAAAATAAAATGCTTTGAAAATGCCAAAACAATTACTGGGAATCTCAAGAAAAACATTTACTTGAAAACTTCTTGGACAATTTTAGTTTGCAATGAATAAGAAGAATCTAATTTAAGCTCACAAGAGACATACTGATCTAAAGTCATATAGAAAACATCAAGTTTAACTCAGGTTGAATTCTAGTGCCTTTCATGACTATTTTAATTCTATAGTTACTATAGCATCAAGCAAAACATTCATATAAGTTAAAACTAGAAATTATAATTCACTGGGCCATCCTAAGAGTTAATTATTTTTCTTCTATCCTGTATATGAAGCCACTTCTAATTTATTACAAAATGACCAAAAAGCTTAGCTTATCAAAACCTTTCTTCTAACATATTATGTCTCCACTTAAATCTTTTATATTTCCTATCCTCAAGTACTGTAAATTCCATTTATAAAGATGGCTTAAGACAGATTAGATACACTTAATAAAAGATGGAATTTCTGAAAAAGAACACATCTTCACTATCTCCCCCAAAATGGAAGTTAAAGTTCTTCATTTGAATTTTCTTCCCAAATTGTGAATCTTTGATTAAGGAAAATGGGAATAACAGCTAAAGAAAGATAAAAGTTGGGAAAGTAAAATATCTCAAAGATGTCACTCTGTGGTTAAATAATCATCGTGACTTAAATTGAATGCAAATCTTAGTGCTTATCTAGGATTTATTTCTATTTCCCTTCCCAATAATTTATCTTTAGTTGAAGAGCTTCCCTGTTTTCTCAGTATTGGCTATTCATTTGATTCTCTTACAATTGATCCTAGAGGGAACTGTGTTTAAAAATGAGTAGTAGCAAAGATTTTAATGCTGATGTTAACTTCCTTTACATTCAACACCTGTATCTACCCAAGGTCTTTGAAATGACAATGCTTGGACATGGCAATGAAAAGCAGAATCTCCAGATGTGTATTTGTAAATCTACAAGAAATTACTAATAAAGATTTAAGCTTGTATATTCTAGGGCAATTTGAGACCTTTCCAAATTCTAATCTCAACCTTTAAAAGTTTGTTTTTAAGTTGATTTGGGGGGAAATATCAATACCACTATATGTCATAATCAAATATAAACTTTTGAGAACAAGCCTTAGAATCTAAAGACCTTAAAAATATTTTTTATAGGATAAAAGTATTGTGGCAAGAAGATGATGAACTGAGGGCCACACATAAAATAACAAAGGGACCTGGTAAGAAATGAATGTGAGAGCAGCTCCTAGAAAGCTTATGTTCTGAGCACAGCTATAAGCCATCCTTTGATATATACCAAAAATGAACATGCACTTCATTCATTTTCTGAATGAAACACATCTTTCCCTATCCCTAGCCCACAACTGTGGTGACTATTTACTCCCCAGAATATTTGTAGAAGAAAACTCAGTAACAGTAGAGAATGTTTTTCCCACTGCCAACCATCCGTAGCTCTAAAGATTCTGGGATAGCATTAAGGCTGGTTCTGGAAAAATGTAGGCTTGAAATTCATAAATTCTGATTTTAACTAAATAAATGTTAATAACATATGAAGTGTCTGAGCTAGGCTTCTAAATCAGAGCATAAAAAATCTTTTTCGAAGGCTTAGATGCTCCCTTCTCTTTACCCATGGCACTTTCTATGTACCCCCATTATAGTACCAAATTTATTTAAATTATGAACCTCTTGTAAAGAAAGAATATCTCCAGTGCCTAGCAAAGTAAAAAGAAACATTCAAATTTTTTGGAATGAATTTATAAAACATCAGTTAGATGTTCTTAATTTTTAAGCATCTGTTTAAAGTTGTTTCCATTACTTTTACTTGTCCCCATCACGTGGTAAAGTGCCTGAACATGGTAGGTGTTCAATCATCATTTACTCATTCACTGAAGAACAAAAAGAAAGGAAGAGAAAGAGAGGGGGAGGGCAGAAAAACTAGAAAAAAGGAAGAAAGGAAGGAAGGGAGGGAGGGAGGAAGGGAGGGATGGAGCAAAGAAGGAAAAGAAGGAATGAAGGAAGGGACAGAATAAAAGGAAAGAGCAAACTAACCAAACGCAGGCGTTAGCTGTTTTAAACTAGGAAAGTAACTTGCTTTGTTGTTTTTGTTTTGTTCTGTTCTGTTTTTCTCTAGAACACTCTAATGCATTTCAAGGGTTTCCAGGGTTTCTGCTGTAGTATGCCTTCTTCTAAATAAATTTAGATTGAAAAGATGTATCCTAATAAAAATGTATTAGGACAAAATAAAAATGGATTCTGAGATGGAATCAATTTATGCTTTGTCGACTTTCTTCTCTTATAACATACAAATTTTAAGAACCACTTTTTAAAAGAATAACTTTTTCATTCTAATAAGCATTGTATTCATATGACACCCTTGATAAAAGGATTTGCAAGAAATGCTTCAAATAACTAAATATGAAAATAAAATTTAAGCTTAGACTCATGCCAGCCTAAGTGACAGTTTTTTTACTAAGCCACACATAAAACCACACTGGCCACAAATAAACCATGAAAATAATGAAAAACTACTAATTTGAACAGAACTGTTAAGTACCATGATAAAGGAATATTTCTCATCAATAGCAGAAATTTAGCAAATTTCACTTGCTAATTCAGAAAAAGATCTGTATCTAATGTCAAATTACAGGTTACCATCTCCTTTCTTGATTCTGATGTAAGAATAAAGTGTTTATTATTTTATGTGACAACACAAAGGAATTTAGTGTATTTTTCCTTTTATACTACTTAACAACTCTGTATAAGAGTTGGGTATGTTTTATCGTTTATGCTGAATTGGAATTTCTTGCATTAAATTAAAAGAATACATAACCATGCAGCTATTGCACTTTCTTTTTATATCAGGAATTTCTAAAAAGAGGAAAACGATCTAATTTTGCTTGCCTGAAGATAAAAAGAGCCTAAACCTGAAAAATGCTTTATTTCCTTTTTTTTTGCTGCCATATATAAGGCTCATGTTTTTAACTTAGAGAAATATAACCATGCTCTATCAATATCTCCTCAATGCTCCAAATCTTTAATTTATAAACACCAATATTTAATATTAGATAATCTGTGTTCCAAATATATATATCTATTCATAAAGTAGTTTTAATTCCTTTTTGGGAAGCAATTTTTTAAAACTTCTGAGTGTTTTATAAAGCCCACTAAAAGTATATACTATATTATCCCACTTGTGGGATTATGCATTAAAGTCTAAAAGTTCAGGTTTCACTGAAAATTTCACTCAATCTGGGCTTTGTCTTATCAGAAAGTCAGGAAACTGAGTAAGTGGCCAGATTGTGCACAATTATATTTGGAATCTACTTCCTGACAACTCTGAAAAGATCTTCCTGTAAAACTAAGCCTCAATTTCAGGTTCCCCACACCAAACTCCATAAAAATAATGGTCCCAACTATGCACAAAAGAAAAAGAAAACATTCTAATAGCCGGGCATTTAAATCTGATATAGTCAAATTACAACAACTTTTTGGATAGAAAGACTAGCATATCCTAAAATAATCAAACGTATAGTGGATTTTAGTGACTTTATCATTCTTATAAATTTTATTTCCTCAGCATTTGTGCCTAATTAACCAAGTTAACTATAGTGGAAAAAAGTCTATTAAATGACAGCTAATACAACCTTCATTTTTAAGTATACCAAAAGTTAGAATATGAACGTATTTATCTGTAATATTTTATCAAATATTTAACTTAATTTTTTAATATTTCACCATTGCAAAGGTTGATAAAAGTTATACATCATTTTTGAGTGCAAAATCCCAAAATATTTCCCAACAAAACTCACAAATATTATTTTTACATGATTTTTATTTTCCCAACTAAAATTATGAAGGAAGACTTTAAAAACTGGTTTGTTCTCTTTAATATGTTAGCCAACAGAGTGGTATCATTCCATACATTATAACAGCTGTAAAACAGTCTTCCCCGGATACTTAAAATTGTTTTAAAATGCTACCATAATAAAATCAAGCAAATGCATATTTTTTAAATGTCTCAAATTTTACTCATTGTTATTAACATGGAACATCAACAATAGGAGGCAGAGCCCAAAAAGCTGCAGGATGAAAATAACAGCCACACAAAATAATTTTCACGGGTATGCAGTGAGGAAATGACTTTTTCAATCAAACTGATTGAAACTGATTGATATTTACCATTCTTTGCAGCATCATATTCCACAAAACAAGAGAAGGAAGACAGGGGAGAAGGAGAGAAAGAAAGACATTTCACAGTAAATAAATTGCCTAAATGTGGCTAGTGGGATTTGCATTTGATATCTTGCAAAGAAAACTCATGTTTCTGAGGTAAAACATTCTAAGTTAAAAAAAAATACAGACTTTAATACACTGCCTTCAAATAACACACAACTAAGACTTAATTAAAAGGCATACTTTGTTTCTAAAAAATAAAATGTATACTGCTTATATGGTTTTAAAAGGTAGAAAAATAGAATCCAACATTCGTTAAATGGCATATGCATGCACCACTTTAGTAAGATGATGTAATTCATCTATTTATGTTATACAAAAGCTAAAAGTATCACAGAGCATCAGGAAATAAGCAAGATCACGTGTGACTTGTTATATATTGTAGATCCTTCAAGGCTGAAAGAGGGATACATTTGTTCACAGCTAACTGTCATCGACTTCAAGGAGAGCTCTACGTACAGCAGGTTAGGTTTTCCTTTCTTTACTTCCATACTTACAGCAACCAGTGACTTCAAAGAGAATTCTGGAAGATTGACAGAGGATGTGAAGGACAACAGGAACCTTGCTGAATGTAGTAGATTACAAATACAAGGCAATCATTTTCAGTAGAGTTTTATGGTTGCTTTAATTTGTATATTTTATGATAATCAAATTTTCTTTTATATATAAATATACTGATATTGGTATTGGTATTATTATTTATTATTGGTATTGGTATTACTATTCTTTCAGAAAGTAGAACTACGAGATATTGACAATAATAACATAATGGAAAAGAATCTGAAAAAAGAAAAAAAAAAGAATCTGAAAAATAACTGAATCCCTTTGTTGTACACCAGAAACTAACACAAAACGGTAAGCCAACTATACTTCAATTTAAAAAAAAAAAAAAGAACTATAAAATGTAAAGGAAACTAAAGTAGAAAGTAAATAGTTCCAAAGATGACTTGGTATACTGTAATAGGAGAAAAATTTTAAAGTCTTTGTCTACTAAAAGATTTGAGAGATTCTTTTTTTAAATTTGCAGAATGATAGGTAGCTGGACTACAGTATTGCAGACTTCAGCATAGTAGATAGTGCTTTATAAGTCCAACCACAGCTGCTAGTTGTCCTACGGCAGTATTTTGTTGATTTTAAGAATATGTGCAAGAAACAGTAGCTTTCCCAACATGTCACTCAATGAAGAGCTACATGTTTTTTTTTTAACTTGAGCAGAGAAAATGTTGCCTTTTGTGTGAAGCCAAAAAAGCTTCCTTTTTCATTAAATCCAATGGAAGTAAAAATCATTAAAAGGCTTAAAATTCACAATTCTTTTAAATGAGTTTAGATGATTCAAAACAGACATTTTATAAAGATTTTAAAGAATAAGCATGAATATCATAATTTGAACATTACTACATTAACCTTCCCTGCCCATAAGTGAAAAAAGCAAAATTAACAAGACTACGTCTTACCACAAAAATATTTTATTTTCCACAGCAATGCTTCAATACATGTAAACTGAACAGAAATTTATTGGGTATCTACTATACCCTAGCATGATCCTAGGCCCAGGAAAAATTCGAAACACATGTAATATATAATCTCCTCATCAGTGAACACTAAGACATGTATGTGAACCAGCTAAAGAAAAATAAGAGAAAACTAAGTTCTTAATTCTTTTTTTGATTATACATGAAAAGAAAATTCACTCTTAATGTTATAACCACAAAATTAAAAGCTTAACATTTATTCCCTGGGTACTTAGTATGACAATTAACTAACAGTTATTTCCATACCTTCCCCCCAAAAAGGGTTCACTTCCAATTCTTAGTACCAAACTAAAATAATTTTGGTATCTGGAATCTCATTAACATTTAGCTCTATGGAAAAATAAATGGGAAAATAAAATGAAAATAACTTAAAAAAACAGATAAATTACAAGGCAAATGGATAAAAATTAATAGAGTCTAACCTATTGATATTTAATGATACATAGCTTAATCTCAGAAAAACTACAGGCAAAGTGATCTTATAAATTTCTCTTACAATTTTCAGATACCTAAATGCTTCTCAAATCAGATCTCACTACTACTGTCCTGGTTTAGGATCACCTAGACATAAGCTCCTCAGGAGCAGGTACCATGTTATTATCTCCATGGTTATATATCACCCAATCCTAACTTAATAATAGACTATAATATTGGTACCTCTTTCATTCCTTTGTATCAGTAAACAAAGTATGAAAACCTGACAACCAAGATAATTATTAAAAGCAATATCACATGGCTTATTCACACCTATAATTACATTCTTACCAATATGTCAACTGATTTTTATAAAGCAATAAACTGAAACAAGACAGTTTAAATGAGAATAGATCATAAAATAAATTCACATCACTGTATCAAATTACATGGGATAAAACTTATCTCTGTCATTAGTAATATGATGACTAATGCCTTAAAATAGCACACACACTACAAAAAAAAAAAAATACATGGTTTCTTGAAAACTCTTATATTCACTCATATTTACCTAATTAGCAATGCCTTCATCTACAGGTTAAAAAACTAATATGTGTAAGAAAGGTATACTTCTCTTTAAAGAAATGATATATTTCTGATGTTTGCCTATATATAAAATATGTAAGTATATAATTTCAGTTATATTCCCATTGGCTTATAGTACAAAGACAAAAGATATGGTCTTCTGAGTATAAATTTGCTTTCAAAATTTATCTTAAAAAATACTGGAACTGGTACCAGAGATGGCTTTAATAGAGACGGAAAGTATACATAAATCAAATATTATGAAAGGAATAGAAAAAAGTGGTTATGCAGCACCCAAGAAAAAGCTCCAGGCCCAGATGGTTTCTCAGGAGAATTCTAGGGTGCTTTTTTTTTTTAATAGATCTTTATTAGAGTATAATTGTTTCACAATACCGTGTTAGTTTCTGTTGTACAACATAGCGAATCAGCCATATGCATACACATGTCCCCATATCCCCTCCCTCTTGAGCCTCCCTTCCATCCTCCCTTTCCCACCCCTCTAGGTCATCGCAAAGCACCAAGCTGATCTCCCTGTGCTATGCTGCTGCTTTCTACCAGCCAACTATTTTACATTCAGTAGTATATATATGTCGATGCTACTCTCACTTCGCCCCAGTTTCACCCTCCCACCCCATGTCATCAAGTCCATTCTCTACGTCTACCTCTTTATTCCCGCAACTAGGTTCATCAGTACCATCTTTTTTTTTTAGATTCCATATATATGCATTAGCCTACAGTATTTGTTTTCCTCTTTCTGACTAACTTCACTCTGTATGACAGACTCTAGAGTAACAGAAATAAAAACAAAAATAAACAAATGGGACTTAATTAAACTTAAAAGCTTTTGCACAGCAAAGAAAACCATAAACAAGACAAAAAGACAACCCTCAGAATGGGAGAAAGTATTTGCAAATGAAACAACAGACAAAGGATTAATCTAGTGTACTTTAAAAACTGTAAACACCCAATGATACTTGAAACTACTCCAAAAACATACGGAAAATTTCCAAGTTATTTCTGTAAAGTGAGTATAACACTGATTGGAAGACCTATAAACAACTTCAAAAACAAATTACAGAACATCTCATTTATTAACGTTGCTGCAAAAATCACAAATAATAGACTCTCACAGCAATTTTAAAAATCATATATCATGACTGTAGTGGATTTTAAATAGATTACACAAAGTCTGTGCACTCCTCCCTTCCGAAGGTAGAGCCTAATTCCCCTCCTGAGCGTTGGCAGTACCTAGTGACCCACTTCTAACAAGTAGAATATGGCAGCAGTGATGCTATGTGGCTTATAAAATTAGGACATAAAAGACACTGTGGCTTCCTCGTTGCTTTCTCTCAGAACATTCAAGGGTTAAGGTACCCTTTTTTGTAAATCTTTGAAATTCCAAAAGATTTCTAAGTATTGGGATGTGATGGTCTAAGTGTCAGTTTCAAGTTTTCCAATTACTAAAATACCATCAAAAAAGAAAAAAAACTAAGAAAAAGTTTGCTTGATTCTTGTTCAAAATACACATTTCCCCCACCCCACCCCACTCTCTCTCTCACCTAATACCACCACTGCCACTAGTTCTCTTTTAACCAGATGTTTTTCTATTTTCCATGGCATTATCTATAACAATCCTCAAAGACAGCAGTCAAAGATAAACCGGAATTAGGCAGTGACAGTACTTCTCAAAGACGGTGATTATGTTTATCAGAAGTTGGAAGAGCTTTGAAGTTTAGAGAATATCTGTAAACAAACAAGAAAGAATTTGAGGGGTAAATCAATTTGGGCCCTATCTGACAAGTTTACAAAATAAAGTAAATGAGATTTTTGTAACACAGCTCTCTTAGGAATCAGTAGATTCAAAAGTATTAAAATAGCAGTTCCTTGTTCGACATGATTGAATTAAAAAGAAAATCTGGATCTGCTGCTCTGTCTTTGGCCTTTCAAAATGACTTTTTAAATCTTATTTTAATAGCAGTTTCAGAATGCATACTTCCCAGTCCTATAAATATTTTTATCAAACAAACGTTATCAGAGGGATGCTGCCCACTGAGATATTCTATCTACCATCCCCATCACTACCCAAACTCTTAATGTGTTTATAATGATTACTATGTGGCTGGGAATGCTTGGGATTCCTAGAAGGGAAGCATGAGAAAGGTCATGAGTACAGCTGGTATATGATAGGTAATAATCCTGTGCATGGGACTGGTTAAGCCTTAAAAAAGTAGGGCACCATCTAATAAGACTTTTTTAAAAATAACATTTTTCTACTTTATGCAATCATGGAAAGAATATATTGCACTGGAAAAATATACATTTTTATATAATTCAAAGAATGACAAAGATAGTTTGTGACCTCTGAGAACTTAGGAAGCTAATGAGATAATATACAGAAAAAATTTAAAAACAATACCAAATTAAGGAAAAGAGACTAGCATGGAATAGAATACGTAGGGGAAAATGTATACAAAAAAGTTAAACTCAAGCAAGAAGGCATATAAAATACATGTGTGTATAATTTTAACTGTAGAGTTTGCATTTGCATTAGAATTTATTTTAGGTTGTAGTAGCTTCTGCAGCAAATTTATATTCATAATATAGTCTTCATAGGATGTTCATAAGATTAGTTTGAATCCCCTGGGCAAACTACAGGAGCCATCAGAAAACAGTACTGAAGAAAAATATTTTAAAGATGGGGGAATAGCAGAGGGTTGCAGTTAACCGAGACTCAAAACTGGCCATAAAAATATTTTGCAAAATTAATAATTTGCCTTCTCAGGCAGCTGACCATGGTTGGGAAAAAAATACCATTAAGTAAGACTTGACTTCTTTGAATATGAATGTTTGAAACTTTTTCAATAAAGATATTCCCGTCACGAATTTACAGGGTAAATCAGTGTCCGATGTCAAATAATGGATTGTAAGTCAATCTAAAAAACAGTAAATCCTTACTACAGGACATCAAGATTCTGTGGAGGCAAAACACGGAAGTAGAAGATACAATCTTGCCCTGGAGAGTTTACTGTCCCCTAGTTTAAAAAACAAAATAAGACTAGAAATTTTAAAAAGAAAAGATAAAAAGAATCTATTAAGTTTCATTAACTTAGTAGTTTTGGAAGTGTGCTATCATACTATCTCATTTTTCACCATTCATCTTCTAAAGCTTCAAGCTTAGTATAAACTATAGAAATATAAATATTAACAAAAGTGATTTGATCCTCCAGCATGAACATAACAAGCTTGATTCACATTTGAACAGTGAAAATAAATATTAAGGTTACAGAGAGAAGTTTTCTAAGATGCCAAGAAACTACCATTGTTACCATTTCTCATTTCTTCAGTGAAATCTCTGACTATAGCCTGTATTCTTTGTAAACCGTCAATAAAAGTTACAAATCAGAGGAACAATTCAAGAAACCTAACAATCAGTTTAAAGTTAAAGAGAAGGGTGAAAACAGTGACCTTTTTTAAAACTTGTTTAAAAAGGCCAAAGATTAAGTGCCATTGTTGGCAAAGGTGTGAGACAAGGAACATTCCCATAATGTGTGCTGGTATATAGACTAGTCCTAACCCTTGACCCAGCAATTCTTCCTCCAGAAATCTATCCAACATAAGAATAAGCAAAAGTGCCTAAGAGTATGTGCTCAAGGATGCTCATTTTACCATTAAAATATTTTAACAAAAATAAAATATTGAAAACAAACCAAATGTTCAACTATAAGAGAATGAGTAAATAAATGATGGTGAATCTGTACTACACAATAATTATACAACAGTTATCGTGAGTAAGTTGGATTGGCATATGTATCAATTGGAAGGATATTCATGATCTACTTACATGTGAAAAAGGTAATATGCAGAATGTGTATGATCCTATTTTATTGTTCAAACAGATATGTAACGTACAGTCTTTTTCCGTGTTCATATAGATATATGCTTACACATGATGATGAATACAAAACAGTCAAGAAGACTACAACATCAGACAGTTAATAGTGGTTACTCCAGAGGGTGAGAATGAAAAAGAGTGAAAAAAGGGGACATTTTTCCCTTTATACATTTCTACATGCCTTGAAAAGGTCAAATAGCATATATTACTTTCAAAATCCAATGGAAACATTAAAGAGTGATTAAAAAAACACAGAATGCTAGACTATAACTTATTTTTTCAGTTTTGACTTCAAATCAGCTCAATTCAATTAACCTAGAAAAATTCTATGATCTTTTTTTTTTCCTTTTATAAAAGCCCCTGTATGAGATTAGGGGTGGGGATGAACAAAAAGATGACTGTAAACTGCACGGGCTCCCTTTCTACAACACTCTAAAGAAACAGGCATCCCAACACCACTTAGTTATCCGCTAAATTTCATCATCACAACAAAGAGGAGTCTGTGATGATACTCCCCCTCATTGTTTAACTCTGAACTTGTAGCAGGGAATTCTGAATAAACAACCTTATTTAGCAAAATATCCTATAACATAAATACAAAGCATTCTTTCTAAACAAAGTCAGATATAGACATTAACTGAGTCTCAAAGTATAACACAGCCTAAGAAGGTTTAACTTCTAAAGAATGGCAAATAAACAGCCTCTAGCCAGGCATAAGTAATATTTTGTGCTAGATGAATGAATGGTAAAGGGATCTGACTTTGTTTATTTTACCGCAAACAATAAGAAGTTGTTGAAACAGTATGGTGACTAGACATTTCCTTTAGTTTTACAGTTTGGCTGAAAAATGCTCCAATCTTTGAAATCTAACATTGTAAAATACCACCAAAAGATTCTCAATAGTCAAAGTACTATAAGCATAAAGCAAATCAAATGGAATTACATGCACACACGCGTGCACACAGAAACACACATATACACAGCATGTTTCAGGTCATCTTACTGCAGTCATTACAACAGATCACATTCTGATTGGGCTCAAAGAAAGGGTGGTTTGAGGCTCCATGGCAGTTAAGGTCAAGATATGAAAAATCTGCAAAGCCCATGGGAGGGTTACATTGAGTTCAACAGGATCTCTTAGATTTGGCAGTTCCAACCCAACCACAATACTTTATGTCAGACAGTAACTGTTTCCCCATTCCCTGTTTTCATTTCACGTGAACACATCAATCAGAATCTGGCCACAGGTACTCCACTCAGTCAATTTGGTATATACACGCTTTCCCTACCTGGCCCCTCTAATGTAGTGTCTTTACCTCAGAGACTTTCTATGAAGTATTTCTATGTAACCTCTAACATATAAATTCAAGCCAAATCTCTGTGGGAAATAAATTATAAGAGTTTTATTAATGAACTCTTAGTTGGTTTGACATATCTCCCTTTGAGACACAAACCAAGCATTAACATTTCTAAACATTTAAAATCTCAAAGTCCGAAAAAGTTTGAGAACCCAACAGGATAAAATATTCTTAACTAATCGTATAAGCATTTGGTCAAACTATTATTTTGGCTAAGACTCATTTAATTATACACCAGGAAAACAAAGCATCCATAATACTAACCATACGATAATAACCACATTTTCCAGTACATCATCTTTAAACACTGGGTTTTTATCCTTAATTTTTTTCCCTCTCTTGTTTTATAAAATAATTTTCTATTCACTCCTACACCAATTTTAAACCTAAAAGTAACATATCACTGAGTGAAAAATATTGGTCCATAAATTGAGTGACTCAAATTACTGAGTTTCACAATGTTTCACAAAGAAAATCATAATTTTATAAATCTTTGTTTTCCTACTTATAAAGTAGAAATACTTGTTTATAAATATATGTATAAAGTTAAATGAGCATTCTGAGGCTAACCATTCAAATTCTTATCAGAAAAATCCTTTCATAATGTAATAAATGGCACTCTAAACTTTTTATTTAGCAAAGAGGATGTCTGCCTACTGAGTTTTCATAAAGAGTGGTAAACCAATGTGTATTAATACTTTTCTCCTGGGTATTTTAAAATCTTATAAATTAATGTTCCCTCATGAGAGTGTTTAACAACCACCTTTTATTAAAAGCATATACCACATTCCAGCCATTGGGCCAGAAGCAACAGTTATTCAACACAGGAAGCAATACATACAGAATAAAAATAATTTCATTATAGGTAAAGCTCCTGATATAACACAAGAATATTTAAGGGGAAAAAAAAGAGAGAGAGAATTTAATGCTAAAAATATACTTAAACACAATACAATTTATCATGTGTACAGTTTCTGAAACATACTTTTTTTAATTTTAATTTTATTGGAGTATGGTTGATTTATAATGTGTAAGTTTCAGGTATATAGCAAAGTGATTCAGTTATATATACACATATAGTCTTTCTTTTTCAGATTCTTTTCTCATATAGGTTATCACAGAATACTGAGTAGAGTTCCCTGTGCTATACAGTAGGTCCTTGTTGGTTATCTTATATATAGTAGTGAGCGTATGTTTATCCCAAGCTCCTGATTTATCCCTCCCCCCTGCAACCTTTCCCCTTTCCCTTAAGTTTGTTTTTGATGTCTGTAAAGTCTGTTTCTGTTTTGTAAATATGTTCATTTGTATCATTTTTAAATTAGACTCCACATAAGAGTGATTATCATATGATTATTTATCTTTCTGTGACTCGCTTCACTTAGTATGATAATCTCTAGGTCCATCTATGTTACTGCAAATGGCATTATTTCATTTTTTATGGCTGAGTAATATTCCATTGTATATATGTACCACATCTTCTTTATCCATTCCCCCATCGATGGACATTTAGGTGGCTTCCATGACCTGGCGATTGTAAATAGTGCTGCAGTGAACATTGGGGTGCATGTGTCTTTTTGAATTATGGTTTTCTCAGGGTATATGCCCAGTAGTGGGATTGCTGGATCATATGGTACTTCTATTTTTAGTTTTTTAAGGAACCTCCATACTGTTCTCCATAGCGGTTGTACAAATTTACATTCCCACCAACAGTGTGGGAGGGTCCCCTTTTCTCCACACCCTCTCCAGCATTTACTGTTTGTAGACTTTTTGATGATGGCCATTCTGATTGGTGTGAGGTGATACCTCATTGTAGTTTTGATTTGCATTTCTCTGATAATCAGTGATGTTGAACAACTTTTCATGTGTTTTTTTGCCATCTGTATGTTGAAACATACTTTTAGCATTAGAAACTCCTTCATTTACTAAGTGGACTAAACAGTAATTTCCTAAAAATCATTCTGTATCACTGCTGTTTTTACAGACCTAAAGTAATCCGATACTTCTATGAAATTCTTACCTAAAAGCCATCTGTCAGGCAAAACTACAGATTAATTCCTCACTGTGCAGTTTTCAAAAAGCAACCATTAAAGGCATCCTCTACTACTACTGAAGGTTAAAAACTTTGTTGAATTAAAAAATAAATAGTTAACCCAATTATGGAGGTAATACCAAACAAAGTTTATCTGAAATTAAATTGTTTTTATAGAACATATATAATATTCATGTAACTGTTCTTTTTTTCCCAGCTTCACAGTAATGGCTTAAGAAATTGGCATCTTCTGGTGTTCTCAGTACTCCTGGGGTGAAAACATTAATGGCTGTCAGTCATTATCAACCTCAGTGAAGGGCACACGCATTTGAGTTTGTACCGTGTCCTGGTGACTTAGCCTAGTGCTAAGCACACAGTAGGGAGGAAAGTAATAATAAGCACTGACTTTGTATGCCAGGTACCTGGATCTTAATCCCACATCCATATTTTGAGCACGACACTTAACTCGTCAGAACCTCAGTTTCTTCTTCCACCAAATGGGAATATGAATAAAACCTGTTCTGTCCATGCCAAGCGTGCTTGTGATGACCAAAAGAGATAGGAAAGTGCCTCCTATGCTATGTAGAGCTATGTCGATGAAGGTAGTTGATGTTATTATACTTAATAATAAATTGATAGTTACTAATGACTTGTGATTTGAGTGATATAAAGCAACTGGCCTCCCCTCCCAGGCAGGTACGGCTGAGTTGAGCATGGGGCAGGGGGGTCAAAGAGTCCGAGTCTTGGGTGAAAGAAGCCGAGAAGCAAGGGACTGTTTGAAATACCACTGTTCTGGAGTGAAGCGTCTGCAAAGAAAGACAGTCAGAACTCAACAGGGTCTAGGAGACAGAATCCAAGGAGAGTCCAGAGTTCGTAGAGGCATCATGGGGATGGTACCTTTTATAGGTTGCCTGTGACCCTGGCAGGAAGGGAGTTGTTAAGGTTTTCAGATCAACTGGGGCTGAGGGCTTTTATGCAGGAGCAGAGACCTTCCCTCCTGGCATAATCTATAGGCTTCTGGAAGGCTCCTCCCACACTTCCTTCCTCATTCTCTCTTAATGATGCCTAAAAGTGCATGCAAAATGCATTCCTTGAGCTATTTTTTTTTTTTTTTATCTTCATCCCTTTTTTTTTTTTTGCGGTACACGGGCCTCTCACTGTTGTGGCCTCTCCCCTTAGCGGAGCACAGGCTCCGGACGCGCAGGCTCAGCAGCCATGGCTCACGGGCCCAGCCGCTCCGCGGCATGTGGGATCTTCCCGGACCGGGGCACGAACCCGTATCCCCTGCATCAGCAGGCGGACTCTCAGCCACTGCGCCACCAGGGAAGCCCCTATCTTCATCCTTTTTAACAGAACTACTTCCAGTGTATTTTTTCCTTCCAGTTTTATTGAGGTATAGTTGATTGAGATAGAATTCTCTTAAGTAATTTTCCAAAAGAACAGATGAAATAACTGTGACACAAAGTACTTTTTGAGTTTAAAAGATTCTAAAATATTTGAAAGATACATTGTAAATTTTTTTCTATTTAGAGAATGTTCACTAAATTTGCTTTTAGAAAACAGATTAAGATTAATCAAGCTCTTTTGGGATTTTTAAACAATAGTGTTAATACAGAAATAGCATACAGAAAATAATGTGATTTGCAAGTTTCAGTGTCACTGCATACACTTCAGTTATCCTAAGAAATCCTCCTATAGAAAAGTTTACTTTTTATGAGATGATTTAACTATAATGCCCTTTTTTAAAAAAGTACTCTGAAATTAAAAACATTAAGAACTAAATTTTACTTGCCTTTAACTTTACTATGGACTATAGAGGTGACAAATTTTAATGATGACTGAACCATGCCAACTGAAAAGAAACATCAGTCATTTAGACAGCTACAATTCAGACACAATAGAGCTTTTAGCTTCAAGCAATAGCAGTTTTCCCTTGCCCTTCCCTAAAACTCTATACAACTATGTTCTATTAGGATTAGAAGTAATTAAACCTTAGTAGATCCTGTGCATATGATAGAGAAAATTTCCATCAAATACCACAGTAAAACCAAATATTAATTTTACTTACATTCCATATGAAAGTAAACTATTTAACAAAAAAACACATTTATAACATTTAACACTAAGTATTCAAGAGAAAAATTAAAAGAAACCCAAATGAACCTATACTTTAAAAAGTGAGATCCGTGAAAGCATGGGTTATGTCATTTATCATTACATTCCCTGTGTCTAGAACACAGTCTAAAAACATAATTTTCTAAAGAAAAAATATTTCCTAAAGCAAATCTAATTTTCATTAAGTAAAATAATCAATAAGCAGCAAGTGATGCAAAGTACCTTCAGGCACTCCCATCACATTAACATTAAAATCAATTGTTTTAATAATCAAACATAGTAAAAATACAAAAGCAAATAGAAATTATATGTGCCACGGGCCTAGGTGTTGAAGATTTAAGGAGACTCAAACTCCTGCCCACAGACAATATCTCTCATCACCTACAATTCACAGAACCCTGATTATGGTGCTACCATTTTAATCATATCACAACAGGTAGATGTGATTATTAAGACTATATTGAACAGCCTTCCACCTAATATCACAAATCCATGCAGTGAACAAGAAACTGAAACCTAACCAAACGTACCTACAAGAGAGGACTTTCATTTTTAGTTTTCTCCTCTTAATTTATTGTCAATTTGTCTTTATTAACTCATTAAACATAAACTGGAATTATGTACCTAGTGTCATCCAGAATACAAAGGAAAATTAGACACAAAAACCGTCCTTAAGGAACTTAAAATCTAGCCAGAAACATAAGGCAAGTAACTAAACAACAAACGTACATGCAGGAAATACTGAAGGCTTTTAGAGAGTATAAATACTGTGCTGTGATACTGCAGAAAAAGGAAAAATGACTTCCAGCTGGGGAAAGCAAAGCATGCTTCACAGAGGAGGTAGCAATTGAGATAGGTCTCACTTGAGGAATGAGTAGGATCCAAACATGAAAAGTGGAAGAAACGGGAAGGGGCACAGAGTTTGTTTGCAACAAATATTTACTTGCTACTGAATCTTTCATTACCTTTTGGCATGGTACAAATAGCTATTACCATCTGCTTTTTAGCATTCTGTGAGGTAAGCTAACATCTTTTTTTCTTTGGCAATGGTGGTGATAAGAAGGGGTTGTCATATTTTCTGCAAAGTCTGGGTGTTTCCTTTCCCATAGCGTTGCACGCCCCAGGTAGCACCAGAAAAGGAAAACACCTTCATATGCTTTTACCGTAATTCTTTGAGAACAACTGGTCTTACCACGTTTGTTAGTCTGTATTTGTGCCTTAGTAATAAACCACGTTTAAGAAAACTACAGAAAAGACTATACCTAGTATATAACTTGATTTTCTTTTCAAGGGTTTTCTTCTACTTAACATTTAGGTGAAAATATAACGCAATGGTTTTTAAAAAATACTAAATATAACTGCCAAAATAGTCTCGACAAAACCCACGCAAACTAAAGCTAAACACAGCTCTTAAGGCAGCAGAATCAATATTTTTGAAATGCAAGATCAACAATGCTTTAATACAGCTGTCAGAGCTAAAAGATCTGGAGTTAAAAGCTCACTAACTGGGAATTCTTGAGTCTGTAGTCCTCCACATAATCCACCTGGTTTTCAACTTCACATGTACAACCTCTACCCAGTATCACAAATCTGAACAATGAACAAGAAACCGTAACTTAAACACACATACAAGAAAGCACTTTTATTTTCCTCCACCTAGTTTGAATATAGAATTAAAAAAAAATACCTTGTGGGTCACAAAATGCACATTGTATATACCTACTATTAATAGGAAATACAAAACATACACATATATTTCATTTTAACATGTAAATTTGCAAAGTGTGCATCAAAAGAAGACTTTATTTTAATACTATTAAGTATCATTACATATTCAAAATTCTGTTCTGAATTTTTATTTTTGACAAATGCTTTTCAACTTCTTTCTTGGGCTTTACAAAAGATATTAAAGCTTATTACTCCCATTCCAAAGACACTCCATGTTACCAACCTTCTCTTTAAAATAAAAATTGGAAACTTAGTTGAAAAGGAATTGAATACTTCAATATCATGTAGAAATGAATCTGGGGGACTTACAGTTCCACGTGTGAGGAACTTGGAAGTTACCACCCCCAACCTAACAATTAAAAAGCTGAACAAACCAAAAATCCAACAACTCTTCTTGGAGACAGGGCAAACCACTTCCCCCAAGACTGGAGAAACAGACTAACAAATACAAGAGAGTCACAGCTTACCTCAGTAGAGACTCAGAGTAGAAACCATGGCGACCATTGCCAGAGTAGGAAAACCTGAACTGTAACTGACTGAACTGCAGGAGGCTCAGTGTGGACAAATTTGAGTTAAAAACACCGGTCATAAGGGGACCCTCACACTTTTGTGAGTTTTACCTCCAAGAGCTTAAGTAGGTTCTCCAAGTAAATATCAGAGAAAAATCTCCTGTGCTTCCAAGCAGGGAGAAGGGAAAAGGAACCATTTTCAAATAAGCCAGAGCATTCTGTTCTTAATAAGACCTGCCCTCAGGGGAAACTAGTTAACTAGAGCCTAACCTGCTGGGGTATTATGAGAGCCTAATTGGTCTGGAATAACCCAACTCCAGCCTACTTTAGCCATCCTGCCCCACCTACGTGAGTTGAAAACAACTGAGAAACACCTGCAAAGTTCACAGTGCAGAGACATAGGCTCACTAGAAGACTGAGACCAAACCATAGGACTATAAACTGCTTCCCTTCCTGCAATACCTCATCATCACGTCACTGAAGTCCTATTTACAGCAGTTCCCTTTTATCCAGTACACCATGTCCAACTATCAAAAAAAAAATTACAAAACATAACACAACATTGTGAATCAACTATACTCCAATAAAAATTAATTTAAAAAAAATTACAGGGCTTCCCTGGTGGCGCAGTGGTTGAGAGTCCGCCTGCTGATGCAGGGGACACGGGTTCGTGCCCCGGTCCGGGAAGATCCCACATGCCGTGGAGCGGCTAGGCCCGTGAGCCATGGCCGCTGAGCCTGCGCGTCCGGAGCCTGTGCTCCGCAAGGGGAGAGGCCACAACAGTGAGAGGCCCGCGTACCGCAAAAAAAAAAAAAAAAATTACAAAACGTGCTAAAAGGCAAAAAGCACAGTTTGAAGAAACAAAGCAAGCATCAGAACCAAACACATGTTGGAATTATCAAACCAGGAATTCAAAACAACTATGATTAATATGCTAAGGGCTCTAATGGACAAAGTAGACAGCAGGTAAAAACAGATGGGCAATGTAAGCAGAGAGATGGAAATCCTAAGAAAGAACCAACAAGAAATGCTAGAGATTTAAAAAACAAACAAACACACACTGTAACAGAAATGAAGAATGCCTTTCATAGGCTTATTAGTAGATAGGACATGGCTGAGGAAAGAATCTCTGAGCTTGAGGATGTATCAGTAGAAAACGCCAAAAACTGAAAAGCAAAGAGAAGACTGGAAAAAAAAAAAAAACCAGAACAGAATATCCAAGGACTGTGGACAACCACAGAAGGCATAACATACACATAATGGTGATACCAGAAGAAGAAGAAAAAAGGAACAGAGGAAATACCTGCAACAATGACTGAGAACTTCCCCAAATTAATGTCAGACACCAAATAATAAATTCAGCAAGCTCAGAGAAAATTAGGCAGGATAAATGCCAAAAAAACTACACCTAGGCATATCATTTTCAAACTAGAGAAAATCAAAGATAAGGAAAAAATCCTGAAAGAAGCCAAAGGAGAAAAATAATTTGTCGAACTAGCCTCCTTAATTATTTATGCTCCTTAATCTTCAACAGTAATGGTACTGTCTTCCAATACACATTTTTTTGTTGTTTTAAGCATTACTTTTTCAATCTTTTACTTCACATACAGTGAAATTTAGTTTAAAGGGTTCTGAAAACTCACAGAGTCGTGTACTACCACCCAGTATCATGATACAGAATAGTTCCATCACCAAAAATATTCTTTTGTTTTGTCCTTCTGTAATCAACTCTTCCACCTTCAATCTCAGGCAACCAGTGATCTGTTCTCCCATCCCCTACAGTTTGGGCTTTTGCAGAATGTCATATAAATGGAATCATACAATGTTTAGACTCGTACGGGTTCACTAAGCTTTATGAATGTGTAGATGTATGTCCACTAAATTTGGAAGTTGGCAGCCATTATTTCTTCAAATATTTTTTCTTCACCAATCCCTTTGTCTTCTCCTCTAGGACATTTATGACACAAATGTTAGACCTTTGCTATTGTCCTTCAGGTCCTTAAGCTCTGTTCATTTTCTTCAGTTTTTCCTTATTGTTCAGATTGTACCATTACTATCGAGCTTTCTTCAACTTTTCTTTCCTCTATCTTCACTCTGCTATTGAAATCATCTCACGAATATTTAGTTATTTTAACATTTAATATTAATATTTGAGTTATTTTAATTTTCTGTCCCCAAATTTCAATTTGGTTCTTTTTACAGTTTCTTTATCTTGTCTGGGAACTTCAATCTTTCCATTCATTTCAGAAGTGCTTACACACTTTTACACAGGGTTACACAGTGTTTACACAGGGTTATAATAGCTGCTCTGAGAACTTTTTATTGTAATTCCAACATCGAAGTAATTGCAGAATTGGTACCTGTTGATCACTGTTTTCCCGACAATTGGTTATGATCTCCCTAGTTCTTGGTATGTCAAATACTTTTGGAGACTTGAGACTTGTATTTTGATACTCTTAATCATGTTAAAGACTCTTGGTCCTCTGTAGAACTGATTTGTTGTTGTTTTTATTGCTGTTTTGTCATTGTTGTAGGCAATCAACCCTGTTATGTTCCAACCACAAGTCCCAACCCACCGTCTGTGGGCTGTGGTTTCAATACCATTTTCAGTTTCCCAAGTCTTTTCAGTGCTATTCAGTCTCTCCCCATATATGCCACCAAAGGGCAGTGGTCTATGCTATAGTTTAGTTCTCAAAGCTTTAATGCTTCCTCAAATAAGTTCCACACATGCTTACCTCAGGAGTGAATTTCAGACTTCATACACAGATTTAGGTCATCTTTTTCTCTATCTCCTGCCTCTCCATGGTTTTCCCCGCAGTCTGTCTCCCATGTCCCTTTTCTCAATCCTCTGTCTACATTGGGTTTTTTGGTTCCCCATTCCGTCACATGTCTCCTGCAATTACAACTACCTCAGGGGTAAAGTGGCAAGGAAAAAAAGGAAGTGAAAAATAACAAATACTGTCTCCACACTCGTTGGACTACAGGAGTCCCTTTTTCCAGTTTCTCTGGTCAAAGAGGAAGATTACCTTTCAGTTATAAATGGCTGCATAGCGGCACTGCCACTACTGCCACCACCACTGGAGGACAGCCTCATGATTGGGGCCTGCGCTGCTGTCCCACCAGAAAAATAAAACCAAACTATAAAACAGAAAGAAAATGGTGATTTTCTGCACAGTCTCCTTATGCAGGGGTCCTCCTTTCCAGTTCTCTGACCATACACAGAGGAAGAGGGGTTTTCTCTTAGAGCTTTTTCTGCCTGGATCCATTGTGGGGATCAAGAATAGGAAAGTCCCTAGAGTCCAAGCCAGGAGATAAAGGATGGTAGGTGGAAGGGAAAAGGAAACTCACTGCTATCAGTCACATGTCCAGTTTTGACCTCCTTCCCCAAACCTCCTGTGATTATTTACTCTATATAGAGATCTCAGATAGTTGCTTTATGTATTCTTTTCAAAGTTTTTAGTTGTAATCAGTAGGAGAGATAGGCTGTGTTTCCTCCATCTTAGCAGAACCAGAACCACAAAATTTCCAGAAATAAAACCCTAACATTTATAGTCAACTGATTTGTGACAAAGGTGTCAAAGCAATTCAACAGGCAAAAAAGAGTTCTTTCAACAAATACTGCTGGGACAATTGGATATCCATATGCAAAATAAATAGATGAAACTTTGCCTCACACTGTATGCAAAAGCCAACTCAAAACGGATCACAGATCTAAATGTAAAACCAAAGATTATAAAACTTTTAGAAGAAAACACAGGAGAAAATCTTTGTGACCCTGGGTTAGGTTAGGAAAGATTTCTTGGATATGATACAAACAAAAAAAAAAAGAACTGAACTTCATCAAAATTTAGAACTTTTCAAAGAGCACTACTTAGAAAGATGGGCCACAGACTGAGAAAAAGTATTTTCAGATCATATATTTAATGAGAGATTTGTATCCAGATTTTTTTTTTTTTAAATCACCTCCTACAACTCAACAGTGAGAAACAAACAATATAAAACTGGGCAAAAGATTTTAACAGACATTTCATCAACGATATACAAATGACTAATAAGCACATGAAAAGATACCCAACATCATTAGTCAATAGGGAACCACAATGAGATACTGCAACATAATTCTAGAATGGCTATAATCAAAAAGACTGACAATACCAAATGTTGACAAAGATGCTGACAAACTGGCCTCCTGTCCATTGCCACTGGGAATGTAAAATGATACAGCCACTTTTTCTTTAAAAGTTACTCATATGACCTAGCAATTCCACTCTTAGGTATCAACCCAAGAGACATTAAAACATATGTCAACACAAAGACTTCTATGCAAATGCTCACAGAAGTATTATTCATAATAGCCCCAAACTGGAAACTATCCAAATGTTCGTTAACTGGTTAACAGATCAACAAAATATTATCCATACAAGAGAATACTATTCAGTCATGAAAAGGGGAAAAAAACTGATATGGAGGAAACTCAAAAACATGCTAAGTGAAAGAAGTCAGAAATGAAAGAGTATATACTGTATAATTCCATACATATGAAAATTTCAGAAAAAGCAAATCTGTAGATTGTGCTATAATAAAGAGTATATCTGCACTTTGTTCCCAGTTCCTGATACACAGCTTGAAACACCTTTGGAATTTCCTGAGTGACAGGAGTGTCTGTTATGCTAATGAAGTGATTCATAGTGCTAGGATCAGGACTGAGCACCAGAAAGACCAACCACATCATTTAACACAAATCCTCTCTTTTCTGATCTGCCACATCCCTACTGAACCACCACAAACAATACTTGTCTCTACATAGCAAACTCATCTATTGAGAACACAGCCAAGAGTCAACAAAGATAGGAAAAAATGATGTACAAACAAAATGGTAAAAATTATATTTGGACACACGTATGTGTAAAAAATTGAATTTCTTTGGAAATTCAAAATGTTTAAATTACTTGCTGCTGAACTCACCCCAATACTACACACAAAATTCCTGTGGTATGCTTTGTACAAAGAAACATTTTCTGTATGTCTAAAGACTTTATTTTTAAAAGAGGGCCTGCTTTTAATGCTCTCAACCACATTTAGCTATATAACCAAAGTAGGCAAGTTTCAGTTCAGTGGGGAGGTAGTTGGAACTGGCCTTACCCATGTGGAAATAATTGCTTTCCTGGCCTAAAGCTCTTCCTATTAGGATCAAAACAAACTGATGTTATCTTAAGAACCCTTCCAATTTTTGAAAAATAAAACCTAAGTGTTCCATAGTTCCAGATATTATCCAGATATTGTTTGTTTTGTTTAAGGACAAAATTATGGCACATTTATTTTTGTATTTAAATCAAAAGCAGAGTTATTATTATGAAGAAAGTCAGGGCATTTTGAAAGATAATTATCTCAGTATAGAAAGGCACATACAGAATTGGTATAGACAAGGCCACCAAGCTTAAACACTGTGATCTGATGTTTTTAAAACCTTACTTTGGCCCTTGGCCTTCTTTGCACCAGAATTTTCCAAATAAACTGTTCACCAAGAATATGAAATAATGCCACAGCACATAACATGATGAGCCATTTAAAGTAGATTTAGTAACAAAGACAAAATATTCCAGGAAGAATAAAATATAAATTCTGAAGCCCAATGTTTTACAATGCCACTGGCATGGATTCTAAATTTTCTAAGCACCTGCCAAAATATAACATGTTGTTTTGTTTCATGGAATTGGAAAACTGAAAAAAAAAATATGAAGATGTTACTTAGACCAGTCTTCTGCCTCTGGCACTACCTATACCATCCAGATTGATGGCTAATAAGAAATACAACTTTTATAAAATGAGCAAGATGGCAGACCTACAACCTCTTTGAAGTCTCTTAATGTTGCGCCACCTTGAAATCATGACCAGTGGCTCCAGTTATCTCAAACTTTCTGTCCTGCGATCAAAACTCATTTCTTCCCACCTCATCAGAGATAGGTTTGGGATTTCTTTGTATATACCTTGCTTATTATAAATACTCCCTAGGCTTTAACCTTTTTCTAGATCCTTTTCCATAATTATTTCGTTTCTCCTTCTCAGGATGTTATCCATTTTCCCCATATGTGTTTTTTTGGGTTTTTTTTAAAGCTATATTCTACTTGCTTCTTGAAAGGAAAAACATCATAATAACTTTTCTAGGCTAAATTCTAATAGATTACAGTCATCTGTCAATATCCTTGGGGGATTGGTTCCAGAACCACCACGGATACCAAAATCCACAGATGCTCAAGTTCCTTAAATAAAATGGCCCTAGTACAGTCAGCCCTACATATATGCGGATGCAGAAACCATGGATACTGAGGTCCAACTGTATTGGTATGGTTTATCAACATGTTTAGAATGAGGAAATCACTCCCAGAAGAACAAAACAATAAACTCGCAGACATTATTTGTGAACACTCTAAAGTGGTCAGAATTCTTTTTTTTTTTTTCCCTTAGTGATATGGGGATATGAGAGGAAACTAGTCAAGTTAACAAAGAGTATATTTCAATGGCAATAGACATGTGTAAAGTATCTTAATATTTTCTTCCTTATAAAATACAATACATAAATCAGAGGTCTTATCACAGAAGAGATAATCCAATTTTCCTTAACAGGGTCAACTGAGCCTTGGTCTGCATTTCTGGGAGGTCAGTGTCTAGTCATTCTCAATGGGAATTTTGCCCAACTAAGACTTAGAATTATCTTGGAATTATCTAAGTTTTCACTACATAATGACTTTACTCTGTTTTTTTAATAGGATTCTTATGTCTACTTGTATATGTCAGTTTTTCTACCATTGCACTTCCCCTTGCTATATTTATTCTACATATAGAAACAAAATCATGATCAACAGAATTGGATTGAGTAGTGCACTTAAAGTCTGTAACTAAACATATACTGTGTATTACTGAGCTACTGGCACTAGACAGCAGAGGGCACTGGTAATATATGCTGACCCAAATATCTTGAGTCCCATATGACCATTTAAAAGTACCAGTAACATTGCTATTAGCATAGCTATGGACCCAAAATATCTGTCTTTCATTACCAACTGTTAGTTCACACTCTGCTATAAATAACCACAATCCAGAGATGCCCATATACTCACTCCAATATAGAAAATACTTCATCATATTTAATTAAATAACAAATAGCTATCATTTAATACAGGCTAAATCCTAACAGGCTTATTTTGTGTTATTATGCTAGCTGCTTTATAAATTTATTTCTCACAGAGTAATATATGAAGTAGATGCTTTTATTCCTAATTAAAGAAGCCGATGCTGTATGGCAAGGTCCTAAGTGGCAGGTTTATGGACTCAGCCACTGCTGAGAGCTTAAACCATATTAGCCTTATTTATAGTTAAAACCCAGCACTTAGCATAGTCCCTGGCACTCAATTAATATTTAGGGAAGAAAGAGCGGGGAAGGGACTCTAGATCTGATAACAGTGCCACGTGTCACATCTGCCTTTAAGATGCTCTTAATAAGTATTTGCTCATTTGATTAGATTTTACAAGCCACTAGTTACTGGCATAGTACTAGGCACTAGGCCTCAGAGACTTCACTATAAGAAGTACTAATACTTTGCTTATTAAAGACATATATTTCCTCAGGTGGTATTAAAAGATAAATAGTGTAAAAAATTTAATTGAGAAAAAAAAGATACAATTTTAAAAATATAAATAAAAGTTTACTTCTAGGTTTCCTTATATAAAGAGTTTGCATTCAAAAAAAGAAAATACTTGGTTTAAGTATCGTATTAAACTGAATATAATTTTTTTTTTTGCGGTACGCGGGCCTCTCACTGTTGTGGCCTCTCCCATTGCGGAGCACAGGCTCCAGACGCGCAGGCTCAGCGGCCATGGCTCACGGGTCCAGCCGCTCCGCGGCATGTGGGATCTTCCCAGACCGGGCACCCCCCCCCCATATCCCCTGCATCGGCAGGCGGACTCTCAACCACTGCGTCACCAGGGAAGCCCTGAATATAATTTTTAACATAATTTCAACAGTGTTAGAGATATATCTTAATATCTTAATAGTGAATTAACTTTGTGACTAAGGGTAAATATTATATATTTAAATTTCATAGACTCTTCAAGTATTCCTTAATTCATGAAAAAAGTTGTTAAAAATTATATCATTGTATTATGAACTTCATGATTTGGGGATAATATAGCCCTAGTATTTATATATACAAAGATATTTATGATTATACTTATCTTAAACTGAGGGCCTCACTGCAGCAATCACAAAAATGAAATATTCTTTATGACTTATTTAAAAAGCATGCTCCAGAAAGGCAAAAAAAGGTTTCCATTCTAATAAAACATACAGAATACCTAATACCATGCAGTAACATAAAACAAAAATAAATACTGTGTCTAATCCCACATCCGTCTTTCCAAAACATCAACAAACCATGCTACCGTGTTCTACTTTATATATAAAAATCTTTAAATACACCTCAGATTTCTTTGTTATTTCTTTATCTGTTTTGTCTAACTCAAATTGTACATTCCCTGAGTTCACAGAAGACATAAGATTGAAAAATACTTCTCTAAAACAGTAATTTACAATAGTGGGTAAGTATTAAAATCAGTAGATGCTTTAATAAATACAGATACTGGAGCCCTAGGCTAGACCTAATGGACAAAGTCTTTGGGGATGGAGCCCACGCACCTATAGTTTACAGAGCTACATGGGCAATTCTCATGCACAGTCAAGGCTGAGAACCACAAAAAAGAAAGGCTATACAAAGCTGCATAGAAGCAGAAAATGTTAAAGCTGAATAGGGCTTCCCTGGTGGCGCAGTGGTTGAGAATCTGCCTGTCAATGCAGGGGACACGGGTTCGAGCCCTGGTCTGGGAAGATCCCACATGCCACGGAGCAACTAGGCCTGTGAGCCACAACTACTAAGCCTGCGCGTCTGGAGCTTGTGCTCCGCAACAAGAGAGGCCGCGACAGTGAGAGGCCCGCGCACCGCGATGAGGAGTGGCCCCCGCTCTCCGAAACTGGAGAAAGCCCTCGCACAGAAACGAAGACCCAACACAGCCAAAAATAAATAAATAAAATTTTTAAAAAAGAAAAAAAAAGCTGAATAGGACCTTAAAGATCATTTAATCAATTCATTTTCCAAAGTATGAATTTGAAATCGTGAGATGGTAAGTAAATTGTCCAAGATCATATAGCTAGCTTATTAATGCCAGGAAGAGAACCAGGTCTACTGGCAGGCAACCTAGTGCTCTTTACATCACACAAGGCTGCCTTCTCCACTTGCAAAGAAGAAATAGTATTCATTCTTGATTATACGACAAGATTAAACAGCATCATAGCATTCATATAGCAAATTCTCAGGGAAATGTGATTAAAAAAAAAAATACTATCTCCTTTGGAAAAAATGGTGATAAAAGGATCTAAACTGGAAAGCTGTTTTGATGTATAAAAGAGCTGAGTAATTATAAGGTGCCTGGAATAAGGCACTCAACAAATGTTACTCCCTTTCAACACCACAACCTCCTCCCCCTTCCTTTTTGATTCTACATCAAGACATCTCTCCCAGCTCTCAACTATGTCCCTTTTTATATTGTTTCTCCTAATTGGCAATGCCCTTTGACCTCTTCTTCAATGATGCTCATAAATTTCTCCAAGACCCAGTTTAAGATGTACCTTCTAAGAAATCTTCTGAACTAACTTACCCTATTCTAATTATTGTTTGTTCCTTCATTATCTAAATTGCTTATACTTTTAAATCATACACTTGCTTATATCTTCTTTTGAAGCTTTGTAATTGTAATTACTTCCTAGTTGCTTTATACGTTTTTATTTTCTTCCATAATTAGAATATAAGCTATCAGTGGACTAGAATATAAGCTCCCCAAAGACAAGGATATTGGTCTGTTTTGTTTACTGATAGATCGCAGGCACCTAAAACAACATCAGGAACATAGAAGGTGCTCAATAAATACTTGTGGTGACTGAACAAACAGGCAAAGATTATTTTTTCTTCTATTCATGAATCTCTCCAACATAAAGACACAGATATGAAACATTAAACATTCTGAAAAAAATGAAGATAGATATGCTTGTACTTTAGAAAATTCACAGAATTTTTTTAAATTAATAAAGCTATAATAGATGAATCAACTCACTGGCTACAAGAAATCATTTAGCTTCTTCATTACATACTCTCAGTGATTCAATGGATATACAGTGGCAGCTGATACACAGAAGGTAAAGGCTTTAATTAAGACCTAGAGTTTGAAATCCCCTGCCTATGGTAAAGAACTGCTTAACTTTGTTCTCTTTTAAAACTCTGAATTAAGAAGACTCTAACAAAAAAACACTAATTTCTGGATTATTCAGGTTTCAAGTTATATAAAATAACAGTACATAATTTTTCTAATACATAAATTTAAGAGAGCAACTTTATCTTTTTAACAAACAACTTGTTTCACCCTATATATACATAAGTACCTGGAAGGCTGAAAACAGGATTGTACCTTTCTTGAAAATATTTTAAAAGTACAATTTTTGAGCCAAGCACATTCAATAACTATTTTTGATAGTGATAATTTTACAAGTTAGCCTTCCCAAATAAGGAAACACATTAACTCTGCCCAATATTACATTAACAACCTAAATAGGAAAAGAATTTGAAAAAGAACAGATACCTGTATATGTATAACTGAATCACTTTGCTGTACACCTGAAACTAACACATCGTTAATCAACTATACTCCAATGTAAAATAAAAAGTTAAAAAATAAAAAAATTTTAATTTAAATTTTAAAAATTCTGCCACCCCAAAATTACCTGCTTTTTAGCTTATGTAATTTAATCAAAATAAAAAAAATCCAGCTACCCTATATATAGGACTGTACAAAGAATACATCAACATGGTTAGGCATTCAGTGACAAAACAGAATTGTGAAGGGTCAATATTTTTTTCTATTCATTTTAAGCCATATACCTCTACACATATGAAAAGAGAACAGTGATAATCAGAATGCATTAAAAAACATGGCTGATTACATAATCTCAGAGGTCTTAGCTACTATGCTGTTGCTATTTTTCAACTGTCCAACTATAGGACAATTGAATGATTAGGAAACTCTAGTCTAAGTAAGTGAATTACATTGAGGGAGATTATATTGTATAGTGGAATGAATGGGCTTTGGAGTCAGATTGGGGTTCATATCCCAAGTCTTTCACCTCCTACCTCTTTGATCACAGGCAAAATGTTTAACTTCTCTGAGACTCAGTTTATCTACAAAATGGGCATAATAATTTCTCCCTTGCAGAGTTATGATGAAGATTTAAAAAGACAGTGTATCATTCCTTTGCTTAAATCCTCCAATGATTCATTATAACTTATAAAATAAATTTCAAACTCCTTCAAAAACTACGTTCTTCCTTTCAGAGAAAGGAACCATGTTTTCTGATCTCAACATTTCTTAAAATATGCAAGCAGAAGTGTCCAATAGGTAGACAAAATATAGGCTTAAAGCAGGAACACAAAGAAGGGAAGACAACAGACAAGCAAAGTTCAGCATCATCAAGGATCCAGATCACAAATTTACTCAGACTGCTATCTTTGTAATCTGGATATACCAGTCTTTATTCCTCCTACTTAATATCACTGTCATGGGGTTACTTATTAATCCCTGCTTAACGGAGATTTTCGCAGTAATGAGCTAAAATAATTTTTCAAATAACCCTAGGACAAGTAAACTCCTTACCACTTTCCTCCCTTAGCATATCACAAGTTTTCTAACATTACAAATATGGTGATTTCAGCTTCTGTTTTAAGTAGTCCATTAAATTGTTAACCTTTGCGTTTATCTCCTACTTCTAAAGTAATTCTTTATTATTGGCCGGACACTAAAATTTAGGACGTTCCAAGTGTAAGCTGGACTCTAGTTACTTACTTCCAGACTCAACCTTAACTCTCTTTCAGGTTTTTCTCCCACGTATTGATGCCACTGTTTCCTCCACCAGAGAGTAAGCTCCTCTAAAGGTGGAAACCATATTACATCATCTATTCCCATAGCACTTAGCCTACCATCTCCAAAAAATCTATGCCACTTGCATTTACACATATTCAATAATTTCTTTGTTTTGTTTTGTCTTAATTCTCTATTTCCTAAAAGTCAAATAACTAAAACTAATTTGTGGTCGATCCTAGCTACCATTTACTGAATATTTCACTATGTATCCCTCTGTATTTTTTTAATCTACAAAATATCATCATATTTTATCAACTCTAAAATATCATAGACTTAATTTTAGAGGTGTTAAAATGTGAAAAATAGTAAATGGTCACTATGAAGCGCCACTGATTAGAAGACATATTCCATTTTCAGAGATCTTAAAACACAAGGAAAAAGTGTACAAGAGAGTGCTTATAAACTCTGTCCTACATTAATATCTGTTAAACAGGTTAGTTACCTGTTGCAATCCCCAGTAATTGGGGGAGAAATGGATCCAAAGCCAGCTGCTTTAACTACTTCCTCTCCATTAAGTAAAATATGTACATATGCAATATGTGTTGATATGCTCAGAAGATTACCTGCAAAACTGTCTTGCATACATTTACTTCCCCAAACTTTTTATAAAAGAAGATAAAGTTCAAAAGTTCACTGACCACCTCCATGAAAAATTTCATAGTAATAACTAAAATCTAAAATTCATTTAGACACATTTTAGGCAAATAAATATGTCTGACTTTATTAATGGGAATGTTTTCTTCTCTCAAAATGGCACCACATACTGTAGTTTGTTGAGAATACAAAGAGATGAGTTAAGTATTTTTTCATAGACAAAATATATATTACAAATTAATACCAAAGAAATTTGCCAATATATGTACAATTAAACATTTAAAGGCATATAATTTCCAAATGACTGTGCATTTTCACCTAACAAGCAGATATATTGACTGATAAATTTTATAATCACACAATAATACAGTTTCAAGTGTTTAGGGTATTGAATTATATATATATTACATTAAATAACACAAAACTTGATTCCAGAATAAAAAGCACTGTATTTTATCCATAAATATTTGCTAGTAGGATAGAAAAGGGAACATGGCAATGTGACATTATATTCAACCTCAACCTAAGGATATCTTAGTAAGAGAGTGAATAAAGAAAAAGCAGACAGAGTGGTAATTAGGCCAGTAATAATTTGGTAATGAAAATTTATTTCAGGTAGATTTTTTTTTTTAAGAATTGGTAGGAATATTTAGAAAAGTCTAAACTTAGACTCTATCATAATTGAGCCTCAACTATAAGAAAGAACAGATTAAATTCCATTTCTCTCCCTCCCTTCACCCTTCCTTCTGTGATAAATATCAACATTTCAAATTATTTTATGCTAGGAAAGAAGTATCACATCTGTAGAACATAAAATAGGAAGAAAGAAAGAAGTATGGGATTATGTTCAATAAATATATATATATTTGCAGAAGTTATTATTAAATGTCATTTTCTTTTAAGAGTGAAAACAATTGGTAACCAAAGATTAAAAGGCTCAGAAATTTATATTCAACACAAGATCTGATTCTAACATGACTTAACTGAAACAGATTTGTAGATGAGATTTACTCAATACTTTGTATATCAGGTATTCTCAGTTTGTTAAAAAAGTATACTATGAATTAAGAATTAATAATTGTATCAAAATTCTCATCTTACTTCTCCATTTCTTAACGTTGTGATGGTTCCTCTTGCTACACCCATTCTAAATAGTGTTTCTGTGGCCTGTGAATGTAAAAAAAGCAAAAATATATCATCTATAATCTGTATTCAACTGTACATCCCAACCCCAAAATGCAAAACATTCAACACTATTACATTTTTTAGGAACTTCTAGAGAAGCATCAATAAGGCACAATAAGCTCTACATTATACTCCAGAAATATCATTTTCAGAACATTTTAATGCTATAAAGAGCCCAAACTGAAATATTTCAAAAGTTATTTAGATCTGCTATTATCACTCAATGCCTATAGTTTCAAATTAGCACACTTAAATAAGTTTAAAACTTAGTTTGGTTAACAAAGATTAAATAAAACTTTAGTACTGGAATTCAATTCAGAAATTATCACTTATTCTGATTTTTAGTTTCCATCTGATTTCAGTCCAAATCACTTGACTGGTACTGAAATACTGACAGAAGATGAAGTAATTCAGTGATGTCACATATTAAATAACACCTGAAAAGACTTAATGCTTTCTATACACTAACAATGAACAATTCTAAAAGGAACTTAAGAATTTTGTTTATAATAGCACCAAATATATATATATATATATATATATATATATATATATATATATAAAAGACAGGAATAAATTTAACCAAAGAAGCAAAAGGCTTGTTCATTGAAAACTATAAAACACTGCTGAAAGAGATCTAAAAACATATAAATAAATGGAAAGACATCCTGTGTTCATGAAGTGGAAGATGTAATATTGTTAAGGTGTCAATACTATTCAAAATGATCTATAGAGTCAATGCTATTCCTACCAAAATCTCAATGACTTCTTTATAGAAATACAAAAATCCATCCTAAAATTCATATGGAACCCAAAAGACCCCAAATAGCCAAAATAACTTTGAAAAAGAGGAACAAAGTTGGAGGACTCACACCTTCTGATTTCAAAACTTACTTTAAAGCTACAGTAATCATAAAGATAACTCATAAAGACAGACATATAGGCCAATGAAATAGGAGAGAGCCTGAAACAAACCCTTGTATATGGTCTAATGATATTCTATAAAGGTACCGAGACCATTCTGTGGAGAAAGGACAGTCTTCTTAACAAATGATGCTGGGAAAATACCTGCAAAAGTATGAAGCTGAACCCTTACCTTATACCATACACAAAAATTAACTCAAAAGAGACCAAAGACTAAATGTAAGAGTTAAAACTATAAAACTCTTAGAAGAAAACACATTGTTTTCCATTCATGATTCGGTGTCTGATGAGGACCTGCTTCCTGGTTACTATAGATGATTTTACATGACTATCTTGTTTGTATCCTGACATGGCAGAGAACAAAGAGAAGCAAGCTCTCTCTGCACTCTTACAAGGGAACTAATCCCATTCATAAGGGCTCCTCGTCTAATCCTAATTACCTCCCAAAAAGGCCCCACCTCGTATTACCATAACACTGGGGGGAGAGGGTTTTGACATGAATTTTGGGGAACACAAATATTCAGTCCATAACAGGAGTATTCCAGTCAGAATGGGCAGTAAGTACAAAGACCAGTAGGTAGGATCATGTTTGGTATGTTCAAGGACAAGTAAGATGGCACATGAGGCTGAAAGAAAAAGATTACGTGAGAGTCTGATTGAGAAAAGAGAAGATGCAAGTTCCTCTGTTCAATATGTCTTTTATTTTTCAATCTGGTATAAGAGGAATGCATTTCCAACCTTTATTAATCGAAAATATAATTCAAAGCATGCACTACTAAACAAATTTTTAAGAATTAGCATATGAACAACAAAAAAGAGAATTTAAATGTAAAAAGTGAATGCACATCTAAAGAAATGCAGAGTGAAGAAGGGATAAGAAACTAGAGGAAGCTGTAAGGAAACTGATGTATGTGTACAAAATCAGTGTGATCAGTGTAACATAAATAGCAGTGTAAACATATTAATTTAGTTATAAGGAAGCAAATAACAGAAGAAGTAAGGAAAAAGTTACAAGCAGCTGCCTTTGGGTTGTGGGACTCAGGCAGTGGAACAAGTAAATAAGAGTACTACTCTTTTTCTACTAGTTTGCAGCATACTATTTGACGGTTTAAACTACTTGTAAATCCTTGATCAAAACTTTTTTTTTAACTTTTAAAGGAACAAGTAATCCCTAGTATCCAGTTCTGCAAAGAGGTCAAATACTTTACAATTTTAATAGAGTGGTATATGTAAGAACATAGTTGAGGACTGAATAAGAGGATATAAAGTCAGTGTTAAGAGTCAACTCTTTCAAAAAGTTTCACAATAAAAGTGAGGAATGAGACTGAGTTGTTGCCAGGAAGAGCAGAGTTGAGAGAAAATTGACAACAGGATATTTTGAGGATAAAAGACTTAGACAAGTTTTTAATGGCTTAGTAGAAGTAGTCAGTAAGATGGAAGAAGTTACAGACACAGGAAGGATAATGGATCCTGACTGAAGAGCATTCCTGCAGAAGACGGTTAAGAGCACACAGAGCAATCTGTTAGCTATGTTACATGGGAGATGGTCCAGATATAGGCAAATGCTTTCCTTCCCTCTCCCTTTCCCTCTCTGAATTAGGAGACAGGATTAGAAGAAGGAGGGGCGTGGGGTTGGTGTTTGATATCTACATGCTGTTAGAAAATAAAAAAACTTTTAGGACAAACACTGCTAAATTTGTGATTGCAGCGCAACATGAATATGATTCCAATGCATAATTCACAGAGAGCTAAAATAGGCCACCAACGGGGAGGAAGAAAGGTTATTCACATATGCAAACAAAAAACAAGCGATAAATGAATGACTTTGCTATGACAGAATTTTACTAAAGCATATACAGCTAGATGTTGAAACAATTATTTACAGAAATCTTTATTAAAGGAAAAGAACTTCTCACCACTGATACACCGCATTTTTTCTATTCTTAATGATAGGTACATTAAATTACATCTTCCAACTTCCTGTTTCTTTTTAAACCTTATTTAATCTAGTGATGTGATTAAGAGTCCTCAGCTAGGTCAGGTTAGTTACTGTATATATTTGAGGACCAAAAGCGGAAAGGCAGAGGCAACAAGCACTTGGGATGAAATACACAACTTCTCCTCTAAATCACATCAAACTACTTACTCTTTTGTGTCTCAAAAACCTGAGGCGGTTTGAAGATCTAAATCTTCTTCTGCACTTTCTCCAGTAGGAAAAGAATACCAAATTCAATCTTTTGTTTCCAACTAAATTGATTTATTTCATGAGCTCTTCCCAGCAACATGTTTAAGGACTGTCTCATTCTAACAGCACTCTGTCAGTTCAGCTCAGCTTCCTTTGATTCTATAGGAAAGCACTGGAGTGAACAACATTCTTTTGACCTCTACTAAAGAGATTGCTTTTAATTTACTTGTTACCCAAACAACGACTAACAAGTATCCAAAACAATGAGATACAGGGCTAATGCTCAGCATTTGTAAATTTACCACCAGCAAACTCTTCATTGAAATTTGCCTCTCCTTGAGTTTTGATAACAACTAAAATGATTAATGCTAAAAACATTCATTAAACATCTGTCACTGGCAAGGAAAAAACCATATCTAGGTCCTCAGTTAAAAACAGGTTATCAAGAGAGACTGCTTTTAAGTAGAGTGTTAGATAAAAGTGACTTAGGAGACATGAAATCTAGATGTAAGAAATGCAAATGCAAAGTTCTGGACTGGATCCTTGTGTTTGTGTGTGCAAATCAAAAAAGAGCCAGAAGGATATACAATGAATTGACAACAGTACTAATCTCTGAGTGGTTTTATTTATTTTCTAATGTTCCATCATGCATATATACTGTTTGGTAACAATAAAAAGAAAAGTAACAATTTTTGTACACTAGAAGATAAAACAGAATTTTGGAACAACATAAAATGTTATAATACAAGCAATATAACATTGAGTAGCTCCCAAAGTGAAAATAATCAAAAGTCAATAGAGACTCATGTTATTACAGTTTAATGCTTTTTAATGCATTAAATCAACACAAAATAAGTAAAATTAACAAGAAATATATATTTAATAGACTTTACCTTGAAAAGCAGTATGATTATAAAAACTTTAAAGCATCATATTAAAGAAAGACTTCATTGGGTTAATTTAACATGCAGTTTACAGATATAAATACAAAAGTTGTATTTAGCATATGTTTATTTCCTATTAGTCAAGCAACTAGAATTCTACTTATCTTATTTCCACTATTTACTATCTGGGCAACCTTAGGCAGGTCATTTAAACTCTCTAAGCTCTGACCTCCTCTGTAAAAAGGTGAAAGCTAATATCAACCTGTTTTCCTGTGGTGGTCAATGCAGGTGTTAACGTATGTGAAAAGCTCTGTAAAGAGCTAGATAAATGTAAAATACTGAATCCAAGGTCTAGTTTAGGACTTCCTGAGATGAAAAGATGTTTCAGAAATACTAATTTTTATGTATTCCCAGCGCCTTGCAAAAAATATAACAACATAGCGTAAAGATTAAGAATGCAGGTTTTAGAGACAGACTGTTTAGTTCAAATTCTAGCTTTGCCATTTGTAAGATGTGTGATCCAAACAAGCAATTTACTTCTTTGAGCTCATTAACAGAATAAGGATAACAATGGTATGGAACTCAAGGAAAAGTGTAAGTGCTCAATAAATGATAATTTTATTACAATTAATATCTCAAAGGAAATGCAGAATTCCATTTCTACCTTAAAAAGTGGTCATCAGATTGCAATTAAAAATTACATCAGATGGTAATGAAAAAGGTACTATATAAAACAGTCAACCACAATTAGCACATTATGCCATATGGCTATTTATTTATGCTGAAATTCTTGACAAGACAACCAGAGAAGAAGAAAACTTACATTATTTCAAGAAGATTAATTTAGCAAAAGTCTTCAGAAATCATATGCAATAGTCATTCCCCAGCTGTTTATCCTGGCCATAGAAGAAAAGAGATTTAAATACTAAGGCTTTTCAGCACCAGCTGCTTCCCTCTCTATGATGATAAAAATACAAAGTAAAAAATAGAAAAACTGAGCATTAGCTATCTGCTTCTCACTAAAGAAGCACTGCATGTTACAAATCTAGTCATATACTTTCAAAATACACAAACGCATTAGCATAGCAACCAAGACCTTTGTGAGGTCCGCAAACCACTCTCACTCTCTTTCCTCCAGGCAGCTGCCTACAGGCCACCCATTCCAGCTCATTAATTACAATTCATAACTTCAGGGCCCATGCACTGCAGCAGCTACAGCACAGGGAGCAAAACCTGAGAGAAACTCTTTCTAGTCAGAAAACAGGGAAGATGGGTCCAAGTGAACCAGAGAATGTGTAGGGAATTAATCCCTGGTTCAGGGGAGGGGTTCTGTCTTTTTTTTTCTCTTGACTCTGCCCCAAGGACAGGCCCCAATTATAAGATGAAGCAGCACCAGTGCAGGTAGTTAAAACTGGAAAATAAATTCTGTTTTTCTGGGCAAAAGCATATGGAAAAGGGGACCTCTGGAGTCCAAAGAAGAAAGGAAGAATGCCCATTATCTTTTTCACTCTTTTCTCTATTCACTTTGTCCCAACGGCAGACCCTGAAGAGTGTGTGCAGCTGGGATAGCAGAGAAGGCAGCTACAACTCTGAGAGAAATCCTGTCTTTCTGGACAGAGGACCAGAAAGAGGAGACCCAATGAAGCAGAGAATAAAGAGGCAATCCCTGAAAGGAAGAGCTGGAAAAGGAAATCTCTTGACTAAATCTGTGTTTGAACTAGCACAAATACAGAGCTCACCCCTCACCAGCATACGCATGGAACAGACCCAAGGAGCAAAGCGAAGGCTTTCAGGGCAAAACTACAATTAAAACTACCACCCAAGTCCCAGCATGGCCCATGAGTGGCACACAGTCAGGACAGACGCAAAGCAGCATAGGAAAGGCAACTGACATTGGAGCTACTATCCACTGAAGACGAGACAGAACTTGCAGTCTGAATCTAATAGGGGACTGCTTACTACTAAAGAAAAAAAATAATGATAAATAAATAAATAATAATAAATGTTTAAAAGATCAACACTCTCCAGAGGAGTTTAACAGGATCCAGAGTCTCACAATCTGACATTCAAAATGTCAAGGACCGATCCAAAATTACTCAACCTGAAAAGAACAAAAAATCGTTACCACAGCTCAAAGAAAAGACAATCAGATGTTGGAATTACCAGACAGAGCCTGTAAAGGAGCTATTATAATTCCATGAGGTAAGGTTAAACACACTTGCAATGGACGGAAAGAGAAGTTCTCAGCAGAGAAACAGAAACTTTAAGAAGTGGAACTTCTGGAACTGAAAAATACAGTAAGAGAAATAAAATATTCAGTAGACGGGGGCTCAACAGCAGAATGAAGAGAAAAGAAAAGAATCAGTGAACTTGATAAATAAATAAAGATTATCCAGTCTACAGGAGAGGAAAAAAGATTGAAAACAGAAACTGAGCAGAACCCCACAGACTTGAAGGAGAATAGCAAAAGACCTAGCATTTGTATTATCAGAAACCTAGAAAGAGAGGAAAAACAGATTGATACATGTTTCTCTATATATTGATATAGAGAAAATATATGAAGAATAGCTAAAAACTTCTGAAATTTGGTGAGACAAACATTTACAGATTTAAGCTCAGTGAACCTCAAGTAAGATATGCACAAAGAAAACCATACCTAGACATACCATAAACAAAAATGCTGAAATCCAAATATAAAGAAAGGTTTTTGAAAGTAGCCAAAAAATATATATATATATGTATATATTATATAGTGGAACAACTATTAAAATGATTATGGATTTGCCATCAGAAACCATGGAAGCAAGAGGAGAAAATATCTTTTAAGGTTTTGAACTATAAACCCAGAATTCTATATCCAGCAAAAATATCCTTCAGGAATGAAGGCAAAATAAAGACATTCTCATGTAAAAGAGACTAAGAATCTGTCACCAGCAGAAATGCTTTAAGGAAATGCTGAAGAAGTTTCCAGAGGCTGAAGAGAAATAATCCTAGAAACAGATCCACACTGTATGTTCAATTGATTTTCTACAGAAGTATCAAGGTACATGGGAGAAGACTAGTTTTTTCAACCAATGGAGCTTTAACAATTGAATTTCTCCACCGAAATATATGAACTTCGACCTACACCTTACTCCGTACACAAAAACTAACTTAAAATGGAACACAGACTTAAATGCTGGTGCTCAAACCATAAAACTTATGCAAAAAAACACTGGAAAGAAACACTTTATAATTTGATTTAGGCAAATATATGATACACCGGGGGTAAAAAAGAATAAAACATTGAAGAAGAAATTCATTATGACAGTTACTATCCAAAGATGGCCACACTAATTTATATCCTATCCCACATGTACTTCTTAAAATGTGACACTGACTCTCCTCCATATGTCATATATTCCCTGCCCTTGAACCTGGGACCTTTGAAACTACTTTGGTAACTGTAACTTAAACGTAATGAGGCAGAAATGATGCTGATTTTTAAGGCTAAATCATAATGGGCAAAATGCATTCTGCCTGGTGTTCTCACTTTGTCTGAACATGCGCCTTTGGAGCCCTGAGCTACCAAGTAAGAAGTCCAACTACCTTTAAAAGGTAATTTTTACATAGTTTTTCACCATGCTAGAAAAACTATGTAAAAAGAGAGAGAGATGCCCCAGCCATTCCAACACACAGCTATTCAACTACTCCGAGCCAAGGTGCCGTTCATGTGAGTGAGTCTTCAGATGATTCCAGTCTTTAGCTTTCAAGATGTACCAGCCAATGTCAAGCAGAACAGCCATAGGCTATTCCAGGCAAGCCCTTCCCAAACTGCAGATTCATGCAAAGTAAATGCTATTGTTATTTTTAGCCACTAAACTTTGAGTAGTTTGTTACACAGCATCAGATAACTATACAATGATAAAAATGTGTCTTTAATAAAAATTAAAGGCCTTTTGCTCTTGACTCAACTGAGAAAATGAAAAAGCAAACCACAGACTCACAGAAACTATCTGCAAAAACATATCTGACAAAGCACTTGCATCCAGAATATATAAATAATTCTTACAACTCAAAAATAAGACATATAACCAAACAAAGTAAAATGAGCAAAATATGTCAACAGACCCTTCATCCAAAGAAAAAAGATATGTACACACACACATATAGTATATTCATATGTAATATGTATGCATGCACATGTGTGTATATTGTGCATGTACATATACACTCATAAACACACAACATACATATACACGAATGGGCAAAAAGTCAACAAAAAGATGTTCAACATCATTAACTTTTACGGAAATGCAAATTAAAACCACAATTAGATACTACTATACATGCACAAGAATGGCTAAAAATACTAGAAGGAATAACAACAGCAAGCGATAGTGGGAATATGGAGCTACTAGAACTCTCATACGTTGCTGGTGGGAACACAAAATGGTACAGTCGCTTTGGAAAACAGCTGGTCAGTTTTCTAGGAAGTTAAACATAAACTTACCATAAGACCCAGCAATTCTATCCCTAGGTATCTACCAAAGAGAAATGAAAACATATGTCCATTTGTATGAATTGTAGAAAACCCAAAATTACAGTGGCAGAGAGCATATCAGTGACTGCTTGGGACCCGAGAGATATGGGGGGAGGGAACTGACTGCAAAGGAAAAAGTGAGACTTTTTTAGGGAAGAAATTCTGTTTGATTATGGTCGTAGTCACATAACTATAAACATCTGTCAAAACTCGTCAAACTGTACACTTAAAACAGGTGATAATCATTAAATATAAAGCTGTTTAAAAAAAAAAATGCACACCTGTCCCTCTCCCCAGAGCAGTTCCCAACTAACTGGTAACTTAATCATCACCAACCATTAGGAAAAACCTGGGTACTACTCTAATGACAAATTTTATAGGAAGAATACATACATGCTTTAGATACAGATTTCATCTTAAATTCATATAAACTGAGGGCACAGGTAGAGGTTGACCAAAGCAGAAGAAAATTAGCAATAACACTAAAGCCAACAATAAATGCAAGAGATGAATAATTTAGGAAAGATAGTCTGTATGTCACACTCAGAGGAACACCTAGGGATCCAAGAAGAGTAAATTGTTATGAAAACTCCACATTCCATACAAAATTCTACATCATCACCATTTAGGAACCACTGCCTTATTATACACTTAACTTGATAATTACAGAAAATAAGTGCTATATATAAAACTGAGCAACTGACAAACAAAAATCACCAATCTCACCTTCACTTACAGATGAATGTTCTTGTACCTGTGTTTTCCATCCACCATTTGCCCAAGCAGAAACTTGAGTCATCCATGAATCTTTCTTTTCTCTCAACAACCTATAATACTTGTTATAAGTAATATTTATTATAGCATTTTACTTATAATACTTATTAGAGTATAATACTTATTAGAGTAACTACCTATTCATCTAAAATCCTCACTAGACTATAGGCTATATTTCACTCATCATTATACCCCTAGCACCTAATGCCTCAGAAACACTTAACTGTTGAATGAATGCAAGAATTAAGAGCTAATGAATAAGTAGTTATTTGGACTGTGTCAAGTAAGCACTTATTTATTGATAGTTTGGGGGTATGTGCTTTACCAAGGTGTGAACAAATATGTCCCAAACTATATTATAACAATTTCAGATGCTGAATGTATAACTCATTAACCTTTCATGTTAATGAAATCAACTTGATCTTTTTAGACAACACAAATGTCATAGTCTGTTTTCATTCACTACACAGGAAATATGCATTACATATGGAGACAATGGACGTTAGCAATGGTTTTAAGGTTACAAAGAATGTTACTTCTGTTTATAGATGTGGGTTGGTTTAAGTTATCCAGAAATTTAAACAATAAGCAGATGGTTTGTTTCTAAATTGATAGCAGTCATCCGGCTCTAAAGAAGAGTGTACTTTTGTAAATACATGTTCTGTCATGTTCTATCCAATGTGACGTGATGAAATAATGTACTATGTTATGTTCTGCTTTTCCTCTTTGAACATAATAAAACTTAAGAAAAGCATGGATATTTTCCCCCCACAATGTTATCTTCTTAGACTTAGAGTCAAAACAAACTAAGAAAGGATAACAACAAACAAAAATAAACCCACAAATGCTGAGATTTAGAGGTAGATATCAATTCTGTTTCAAAACAAAATAAGAGTTGAGTCACTCAGAGTTTTCTCAATCATTAAATGGTGATAATATTAAATATAATAATTGAGAGTGTTTAACTTAAAATTTGAGAGTGGGGAATAAAGAATTATATCTAAATTTGATTTTTTCATTTCATTAGCATATAAAATATTTTTAAGTAGGCAAGATTAGCATATGTAATAATCATTAGATGATTATACAACATCCCTCCCCCTTCCTTCAATTCCCTCCTCTATTCTAACAAGATGCTGATTTTGTTTAGGTAATCTACCTTCTTTTACAAGGCTATTAACTAAATCAGTAATGTCAATCCCACTCCTCTTGCCAGTGATTTTTTTTAGATACAGGCATATGATATCAGAGATAAAGAAGGCAATTTCATAATAATAAAGAGGTTAATTCACCAAGAGGACATAATAAACTTAAATGTTTACGGATCTAAAAGCAGGTATTCAAAGCATATGAGTCAAAAATTGATACAACCGGGACTTCCCTGGTGGCGTAGTGGTTACGCATCCGCCTGCTAATGCAGGGGACATGGGTTCGACCCCTGGTCCAGGAAGACCCCACATGCCACGGAGCAACTAAGCCCGTGCACCACAACTACTGAACCTGTGCTCTACAGCCCGCGAGCCACAACTACTGAGCCCGCGCACCACAACTACTGAAGCCCACGCACCTAGAGCCCATGCTCCATAACAAGAGAAGCCACCACAATGAGAAGCCTGCACACCACAACGAAGAGTAGGCCCTGCGTGCTGCAATTAGAGAAAGCCTGAGTGCAGCAACGAAGACCCAACGCAGCCAAAAAGTAAGTTAGTTAATTTTTTTTTAAATCAAGCAATGTAATTCACCATACTAAACTAAAAAAGAAAACTACACGATCATCTCTAGAGATATGGAAAAAACATCTGATATAAACATCTATTCCTGATAATAAAAACTAGGAATAGAAAGGGACGAGCTCAAATGAAAAAGGGCATCTACAAAAAATCTATAGCTAACATATTTAAGGGTGAAAAGGTTGAATACATTCCCCCTAAGATCAGGAATAAAGCAAGATGTCAGCTCCATTTCTATTCAATATTATAGTGGAAGTCCTAGCCAGTGCAATAACACAAGGAAAATAAATAAAAGGGATCCAGATTACAAAGGAAGAAGTAAAATTTTCTTTATTTTTCCACATGACATTCTAATTATAGCTAAAAACCCAATAAACAACTTTTCCATTTTAGAAAAGGCAAAACTATAAAGACAGTGAAAAGATCAGTGGTTGCAAGGGACTAATGAATAGGTAATTCACAGGGGATTTTCAGGGCAGTGAAACTATTCTACATGATACTGTAATCATAGATATATGACATTATGCATTTGTCAAAACCCATAGAACTGTACAACAGAAAGAGTGTACCCTAGGGTAAACTATGGGTTCTAGTTAAAAATAATGTATCAATATAGGCTCATCAACTGTAACAAATGTGCCACACTAATGAGATGTTAATAATAGGGGAAAAGGGAAGGGGAGACTGTGGGAACTATCTGTACTCTCTGTTCAATTTTTCTATAAACCTAAAACTGCTCTGAAAATTAAGTCTAGTTTTAAAAAGTATACAGGTACAAACTAAAAAGAAAATGAAAGTTCATATATCAAGGTAAAAAATAAAAGAAAAAACTCTTTAACAAAACTAAATTAGAAATAGCACCTTTTTTACAACCGAATTAATTTAATAAAAAACCAAAATATGGGCTTCCCTGGTGGCGCAGTGGTTGAGAGTCCGCCTGCCGATGCAGGGGACACAGGTTCGTGCCCCGGTCTGGGAAGATCCCACATGCCGCGGAGCGGCTGGGCCCGTAAGCAATGGCCGCTGAGCCTGCGCGTCCGGAGCCTGTGCTCCGCAACGGGAGAGGCCACAGCAGTGAGAGGCCCACGTACCGCAAAAAAAAAAAAAACCAAAATATGAGTGAAGTTAAATGACAATGTGAATTTAAACTCATTTAAAACATCTAACAGTTACTCATTCCATACTAGAGTATTAAGAGTCATTAACAACGACTATAATAGCCACATATGCAGTCCAATCTTTACAGGCCATGAAAAGGACAGTAAGGAAAGAAGGGGCAAAAACAGAAGGAGGAACTGCAAATATGGAAGCCCATTCCCTTTCCATGATGTCAGGATTTCAGTCAGATGATTTCCAAAATATCAGTAGAACATTGAAGAGTTATGTCCTAACATCCAATCTGTTCATCTAAGTCTTCCCAGAAAAAATTAGAAATAGAAACTGTATGTCCTTTACCACTATCACTACCATCATTATCATGAAATTTACTGACAAACATAAAAGCAAAAGGTCAATGAACCAAAAATCGTAGAGTAGTAGGATTTAAATAGCCTGAGTTCTTGATGACATCACTGAATCCTGGAACTGCTACTCTCGAGACTCCACGTAATTTATTTTAAAAATAAATGTACTTATACTTTAAGTCACTTGCAGTTGGGTATCCAGCTAATTGCATCCAAATAAATCTATAAGCCTAGTGAAGAACTTGCCTCAGAATTTGTTAAAATGAAATCTTTATCTCGGAGTGAAACTCTGGATTTATTTATCAATCCTTAAATATTCTGAGTTCTAGATGTCTGGAAAATTATAAAATAAGTTCCTAAATACTTATATTTTATAAATTTGGGGCTTATTTTTATCAAAGAAAAAATGTAAACAGTTTTATATTACTTGTGACAGAAAGAATAAGGAACATGTATAACAAAAAATAAACTGTGCTGATAATACAAACCTTGCTGTTCCTTTCATCTATAGCTATACCACTAATAAGTTTTTTTAAAAGGAAAGTAGAGGTTACAAATCATAAAATCAGAAAGTGAGAAGATACGAAAACCCCAAATACTCAGTGTTAAGCCAGAAGAAGAATAAACCTAAAGCTAAGAAGAATAAACCTAAAGCTACTTAACTTCCAAACAGGAAACTGCATGGGCATTTGGAAGAAATAATTCACTGAAGTTTCTTAGAACCAACCTGAAGCTCCCATGCCACACAGTATTCCAGTATATGAATACTATACAATTTAACTGCCGGTGGATCCTTGAGTTGAACTGAGTTTTTATCATTATGAACATGCTGCTCAAATTACTCTTGTTGGTTTCTCCTGTTCCACATGAGAAAAAAATTTCTCTAGTACATACTTAAAGAATGGATTGACGAGGTGTAGGATGTGTGTATATTCAAATTTATTAAAAAGTACCAAATTGTTTTCTAAACTGACTGTACTAATTCGCACTCCTACCAGCAACATATAACAGTTATTATTTCTAGCAATATTTTTCTCAAGGTTAACAAAAGAAAGTTCATCAAGTATCCTGTAAGAATCTAACGAAACTTTGGAATGAAATTATTCATTTCTTCATGTACTGACTACGTATATAATGGTACCATACATGTCGTAGGAACTCAGTAATCAAAAGCATTTCCTTAGCCTTCTCCTAGTAGCAAAATCATAGACATTTGCTCTGCTAAAGATTCTCTTATTACAAGTAATAGAAACCTACCAAAAAAAAAAGTACGTATTAAGTTGAAACAGCTGGAGCAAAGATCTAGCGTCAGAGGAGTAGAAGGTTTGAAGGAAATATGTGTACACACATATACACACACACACATGCACAAATAAGACTACAGAATAAAAGTGCTGTCAAAGTGTATAGGGGCTATAGTTTTGTTTCCAGCTCTAATGTTCTTAACAGGAAATTATAACAGGTTAGAAGACAGGAATTTTACTATACTCTACAACTGTATCTCCAGCAATTTCTCTCTTAACTATGTAACCGACTCAGAGAATAACTGGGACTAGACACAATAAAGCCAAAGTAAGACTCTAGAACCAGTATGATCAGATAGTCGGAGAACTTACTTATCTGCCTATTTGGATTTAAGAGATGTTTAAAGTCCCTCTCACCCCCAAAACAGATCATTTCCTCTCACAGTGCCTGAAATCACATTTGCATTATTGAATTTTGTTGGATATTCAGGGTTTTTCATTAATTAACAAATATTTGCATTGAGCTGCAAATATCTCTGGACACAGGAAACTTATGAAAAATTAGCTGACAAGGATAGGCACCTGAAGGAAAACAGAAATAGGAACAGAGATGCTGAAAAAGAAGGTGGGAGAGTACCAAACAAAACTTTTGCCTACTTTCGCCGTTTTACTGATATCTGGCCCCCGAATTACAGCTGTCTTTAATTGACTGGAAATTTAATCTACTGAAGACCAATATCCTAAATTGGCATAAACTTTTGTTTGGGTTTATTTACTGTTGTAACTTTCCAGTATGTTCTACCAAATTACACTTATTTCTAACTACATTAAGAGTACAATCAGGGGCTTCCCTGGTGGCGCAGTGGTTAAGAATCCGCCTGACGATGCAGGGGACATGGGTTCGAGCCCTGGTCTGGGAGATCCCACATGCTGCGGAGAAACTAAGCCCATGCACCACAACTACTGAGCCTGTGCTCTAGAGCCCGTGAGCCACAACTACTGAGCCCGCGCACCACAACTACTGAAGCCCACGCACCTAGAGCCCATGCTCCAAACAAGAGAAGCCACCGCAATGAGAAGCCTGCTCACCACAACGAAGAGTAGCCCCTGCTCACTGCAACTAGAGATAGCCCATGAGCAGCAACGAAGACCCAACGAAGCCAAAAATAAATAAAAATAAATAAATAAATAAATAAGCGTCGGTGTTTACATTAAAAAAAAAGAGTACAATCATACAAGCTTGATTCCACACCTAACTTAAAATGAGAGAAAGAATTAGGGATAAAAACGGAGAAGCTCATAAAAAGAAAAAGTGACGTTTCAGATTCTGAAATGCTAGCACTGCAGAACCTGAAGGCCATGAGTCTTGATTAGTCCCCAGAAAAGCCTGCTTATGGAGACTGTGTGGCTGGCACCCATGGAGCAAGTAACTTGCCATGAAAGGAACCCTTAGTATTTTGTATTAATTGAAGTAAGACATTTAAGAATCTGGTACCTCAATTGGTCAGTTCACACCAACTGAACACAATGCTAAACATTATCCTTAGACACCAAATATTTAATGACCTATAAACAGTACCTCAATATTGAACTCTTTGTCTTATTTGAGTCGAAAGGAACCAGATTACATTGTTATGGTTTTAACAAAGTAAACAGGAGTCACACTGTTAAAAAATATATCATAAATAAACTTAGCCCTTTTTATCTACACTTGTATATGTGTTTTTAAAAAGAATGTAATAGATCCCAATTCTTAATCATTCCCCCTAAATCCACAATTTCTCATTATTTCCTGTACTAGTTTGCCTCTGCTGTTGACTTTTATTTCCATCACAGATTACTCTAATAGGAATTCAGATTCCAAACATAAATTTTATAAACACATACAGTATATAAGCCTACTTAATAATCAAAACCAGCCTTCTTTAAATGTAATGTTTCCTTTCTAGTACTTCCAAATATGCATATACTTCATAAGGTCTTTATTTTATTAGCAATTTTTAACACCAAAAATGGAAACCGTGTCTTTTTAAAAACATCAGATTCATAATGGTACAATCAGTAAGTCCCTTTCTCCCACAAGTGTTTATATATACAAATAGCGTGCTATATGAATAAAAAAAATAGTACTTGTAAATCTATATACTGTTAGCAAGGACTAAATTTCCTTCTCAAAAAAATTTTTAAAAAAAAAAGCAGACGAATACAGTATACTAAATTTTTTGCTAGAAAGTTAAACAATGTAATTGCTTTAATTATGGTCATTTAAACTATCATTTTCAATGAAAAGAACCTACTAATAAAGATGTGAATTATAATTATTTTTCAAAATAATTAATAAAGATTTATATTGATCCTGGAAATTAAAATGCTCTATATGTGCATACCACTTTAACAAATCACTTGCATAAATATGTTCCAATCTAAGATAATTTCTAACTCTAATTTAAAAAATGATAAATAAATTAATTAATTAAATGGTTACCTTTCATCCGGACAAGGGATTTTAACCTGTTTTGTATCATGACCCCTAAGATGTTTAACTTAACATTCTCATGGGTGTTCCCAAGATTATGGGTAATTAATGTTATGCTAGCTTAATTCATCCCTTTGTTTCACTCAAAAAACTGTATCAGAACGCAATTCAGGGAAAGTTATGCTACTAAAAAGAGAATTATAATATTTTCACTAGTACAAGTAAAAATTTACTGGAGCATGCCTCATAGCAGATTTTACTACAATATTTTTCTTCATACAATTGCTGAAAGCAACTGATATAAGAGAAGGGGGGGTGGCAATGAGAGAGAAGGTATACTGATTACAAATTCTGCTTTGGTAAAAGAATAAAACAAATTAGTATAAATTTTAGCGGCTAACCAAAATTTGCCTATCTACACGACATTTTAATTTTCTAGAGCTCTTATAATCCTCTACAATAGCCTGAGAACTGGCCCCAAGGCTTCAAATACTGCTGCCCATCTCCCCTACAATTATTTCTTCCCAAATTAGCTAGAGTAACTATTTGAAAAGGGAGATCATATCCTATCACTCTTTTGTTTAAAACTCTCCAATGGTTTTCTTAACATATACACACTATAATATATAAAATAAGAAAACAAGGGCCTACTATATAGCACAGGGAATTATACTCAATACCTTGTAATAACCTATAACGGAAAAGAATCTGAAAAAGAATATACATACATATGTATGTATAACTGAATCACTTTGCTATATACTTGAAACACAACATTGTAAATTAACTACACTTCAATAAAAAATGCATAAAAAAGAATTTTTTAAAAGTCTCCAATGATTTTCTATTAAATGTAAATTAAAACCTAAACTCCTTACTATGGCGACAATGTCCTAAATATGAACTGTCTTCTGCCTATTTTTCCAACCTCATTTTATACCATTCTGTCCACCTATAAACAGTCTTCTTGGCTGTTGCCAAACCAAATGACCAAGCTTGCTCCCAACTAGGGGTCTAATTTACTCACTGTCCACTCTCCCTGAACACTCTTCCCCAAGATCTTCTCAAGCTCTGGCTCATTAGAATACAGCTACGACTAAAATAAAATCTCTGCTCTGAAAGAGCTTATCAGTGTAATGCCAGAAAAATGCAAGAGAAGGGAGAAAGGAGAAAAGAAGCAAGTGGTGGAAGGGAGGGACACCATACTACAGAGTCACAAACTAAGTTCCATGGGACAACAGAGGAGAATATAACCTACTCTGGAGGAAAGATTTCTAAATTCAGATTTGTCACTGTCTTAGGTATATGACCAGGAAATAACAATGACACACACCAAGTATTAAGTGGGGACTATTCCATTTGACCCTCTGCACCACACAGAAGCCCCATGAATGTGTATGATACAACAGATGTCATTGACAAAATTCAGGATGCTACTTAATTCATGAAAAATACTCCAGAGGTTACATTTGGGTTATGGCCCCCTCCTTCACTGTCCCCCAACCCTTCTATGGTTGTTTGATCTGGGATCAGATACACTACACCCGAAATAGGTCAATCAAATTAGGGTAAAGGCAAAGGAGAAGAGAGTGGGGTGGAGATATTAGAGCCGAGTCACTTTAATGATAGCATCATATTTTTAAAAAGGTGCTACTGCTGGGTTCCCCACAGCTGCCCTGGTTCCAGTCTTTCCTGAGACTTGATGGTTTAGTATGTCCTTCAATTCTGTGAGCCATCTCAACGTCCTTCCCTTAATCCCAATTTTTGTCTTAAGCTCACCAAATTGGTTTCTTTTATATAAAACCCAAGCAACTGTGAAACATTTGGAATATGCAATCATCCTAGTGAAAAGCTAAAACAGAGATTAAAGGTTATGGCTCTATTCCAAGTAGTGTGTAGTTACTACATATCTAAAGAACTACAGTGATATAGTAGGAAGAGAAAAACATTAGTGTCACTCACTTTCAGCTGCAGATTCAAGTCTAGATTCACTGATTGCTACCTACAGGATGTGAGCTTGAATGCGTGATTTAATGTTCTCTGTCTCCTAAATTACTGATGGCAACCCTCATAGGGCTGTTTGAAGATTAAGCAAAATAACACACGTCAAGACACTCAGCAAAATGTCTGGAAGACAGTAGGGGCTCAATAAATGTTAATTCTCACCTTGTTTCCCAATAAGGATAAGATGTTTAATCAGAGAGTAAATGAAAAGCCAACTCTGGCTAGGACAGGGGTTAGCAAATACAGCCATGGGTCAAATCCACCCTACCACCTGTTTTGGATGGCCCACAAGCTAAGAATGGATTTTAAATTTTTAAATAGAGTTGTACATTGAACACTGTGTGTGGCCCCAAAGCCCCCACAAAACAATATGTTGAAATCACAACCGCTGGTACCTGTGAATATGACCTTATTTTGAGATAGGGCCTTTGCAGGTGCAATGAAGTTGAAGTCATATCGGATTAGGGTGAGCCCTAAACCCAATGACTGGTATGACTGGCCTAAGAAGGCCATGTGGCGATGGAGGCAGAGATTGGAATAATGCAGCTAAAAGCCAAGGAATGTCAAGGATTACCAGGAGCCACCAGAAACTGGAAGAGGTAAGGAAGGATTCTTCCCTAGAGACTTCAGAGGGAGCATGGCTCTGCCGACACCTTAATTTCAGGTTTCTAGTCTCCAGAACTGTGTGAAAATATATTTCTGTTGTCTTAAGCCACCCAGTTTGTGGTAATTTGTTATGGCAGCCCTAGGAAACTAATACAAATAGGTTTTCTTTTAATGAAAAGAATAGCATTTCCCAACATGTGAAAATTGTATAAAATTTGAATTTCATACACAGCCACACTCATTTACTGTGCACAGCCATGCTCATTTGTTTACATCTTTTCTATGTCTGTCCTACAATGGCAAAGTTGAATAGTTACCACAGAGACCATATCGCCCTCAAAACTGGAAATAGTTACTATCTGGCTCTATATAGAAAAAGTTTGACTATCCCTGGCCTTAAGCATTAGTGCCGAAGACATGAATAGGAGAGTTCTAAAATGGACCTGTGCCAGTAAGAGATGACCAAGTACTAGCTGGAGAGGTTAGAAATCTAAAGGAACAAACAAACACAAGACTTAGGAATTTTTATCATGGGAAAATGGTTTAAAGTTTTAAAATAAATCAGGATTTGGAAAAAAAAAAAAGAACTAGCAAATCAAAAACATGCTAGTCAAGAATAGTCTGACATGTCTTAGTCTGTGAAATAAGTTAGATGACGTTAGTCATTGTTATGGAGAAGCTGGGCACAGTAGAAGGACGTGGAATGACTACTAATTTGCATTACTGTGTATCATTTAAGACAGGCACAAAACATCTAGTAGAGGTCTCCTGAAAAGGGTATCAAATGGAAGTGAACAAATGATTTTAAAAAAATCAGGCAGATGGACACATCCTAGTCTTCTCTTCCCAGTCTAAATGCCAATTCTAAGCAATTAAAACTGTCTATTGACTAAAGATTATAAAAATCTCCCAACTGGCCACATTATAAATCTATCCCTACTATAATCCATCCTTAAGAGTACTTTCATTATCATTGTCCTAAAATGCAAATTTTGATCATGCTATGGAACAACTGTAGTTAATTTTTTAATAAGATATTATTTAAATTCCTACACTCAGTATATAACATCCTTCACAATAAGACCCAAACCCCCATCCAGTCCCATTTCATACCACTCCTCAATATTCCAGAAGCTTCTCCTATATTTAACTTTGTTACATACACCTATAACACCCTAGGTTTCCCTCTTTGTAACACCCATTATGATTTTAATTACTTGCTTATTCTGCCACACTAAACTGAATTTTATGATAGAAGCATGTCTGTCAGGTTCAGTATGATATGATATGATGTGATATGATATGATATACACAGCACTCAACACAAGCACATAGGTGCACAATAAGTATAAGTTGAATAAAGAATGAATAAATCAACAAGGATGACTAACTATGCCAGGACTCAGGACTCCATATTTTTGCACATAATGCTCCCTCTCTGCCTTGTTTACCTATCTGGAGAATTACCTTTGCCTTGTTTACCTATCTGGAAAAGTCTGTACTTATCCTTCACATGCAGCCTCCTCAGTAAAACCTTCCCTTACATTTCCCTGCAAACTGTTCTTTCCTCCACATCGTTAAAATAATATGTACCATATCATATTGTAATATATCTATTTACTGGTACTTAGGCTTCATTAAACCTTGAGTTTCTCAAGGACAAGAACCATGTTTTATTCCGTATTGTTTTCCCCAGCACTTAGCTCAATGTATGGAGCATGTGAAGAAGAAAAATGTATTTGCTGACTACATAAATTAAAATCATTTCATAAATTTAAGACAACAAATAAAGTTCTAAATCATAGAACAGTGTACATTTAAGTATTTTCTTCATTACAAGTTAATTTGTTTTAATAATTTACTGAACAGTGCTTTAAACAATTGTGATTGCATATTTTAGTTTAAATAAAATTTGAAAATTAATGAAATTTCACCTCCTGTTAAAAATTATTATAGCAATAATACAACCCACTATAAGACTCAAAATATTTAGAATAAAACCTAAAATTCTTTTTTCATCAACATTTCCGTTTAGAGATATTAACGATAATTAAGCCATCAAGCATTTTCAAATAATCCTTTCTCTACACATTTATGTATGTACATATGAATATATATGCTATGTTTGAACACATGATATAAATGTTAACAGATACCAATTATACCAATCCTATTGAGATAGTTCAACTTAAACGCATCCAAAATAAATGTCACAACTTAATTGCAATTTTCTACTATCTAGAATCAGTTAAGTTCAGGAAAGTTTGTAGAAGGCCACCCAGTAATAAACACAAAATAAATTGTGTCTGCTGTCCTGTGAGTGATAATTTTTTATTGCTAACTCAGTTTCAGATGTCAGAGTAATGACTTCCATACTCTGATTAAAATGCAAATTGAAGCCATATGTTAGAAAAGCATAGGCTTTCAATGTCACTGTTTTCTGACTTTAAGCACAATAAAAGTATGTTTATAAAGGCTAACAATTACCCAGAAGAATTCTGTTGATTCTAGATGTAGAAAATATGGAATTTTACATTGCAAACTATGTCAATACACGAAGCTGTAGCACACCAATTAACAGCTACAGTCATATATATACACACATATATACGTATATATGTATGTATATGTAATTGGTGGAGGGGTGAAAATTATAAAACAATATGAAACTTGACTAATCTTAAAACAGAATGAATCTTAATTGGTCTGATTTTCTTCAAAAGTGAAAACTGAAAAGTGATTTTATAAACCTGTTTTTAATCTTCAGATTTGCTAAAGTAACTAAAGTTAACCTATATTCTTAGAAAAATGAAAAGTAAACAATAGACTGATATTTTTGTTTTATTTTGCCAATGCATTAAATAAACCAAATTCTACATAAATCAATTTAATGTTTAATGGATTTCTAAGACTATGCTACAAGTTTCCCAAAGATCTTCTTAGACTGAGATTCAAAAATAACTAGCCCAATAATTAATTTAAATATTACAGGCTTTGCTCTTTTTCATTTTCATTTGTGACACTAAACTAAAATTGCTGTGTGCATAAAACTTTCTTTTGTTTTGAAAGGAAAATTTTGAAGTTATAAGAAAACTTCTCTTATAAACAGCACTCCCAAAAAGGCTGCATCATCTATTTAAGAGTGAATATTTCTGGGAGTTTGCTGGCAGTCCAGTGGTTAGAACTCTACTGCTTTCACTGCCGTGGCCCGGTTTCAATCCCTCGTCGGGGAACTAAGATCCTGCAAGCCACGTAGCGTGGCAAAAAGAATGAATATTTCTAAATTTAAAGTATTTCTACCTAATATCAGCTGGATGTAAAAAATTAATAGAAAAGTCAATGCCAGCTAAGCTTACACAATTTACAGACATCAAAGGTAGTAAACTCAATGTAAATATAGTTCCATTGCATAAGGAAAAAAGTGAAGGTGACTATAAAAGTGTTTACCAAAAAAAAGAAAGACTGACAAGAGGTAAGGTAGGGATAAACCATAGCTCTCAAGATGAATAAAATCACTTTATTTTACCTTAAAAAATATTCAACTTGAAATATGGAGACAGAAATCTTTAACGTCATTAAAGACATTTCCAATGTAGAGAAAAACACCTATAAACTAAAATAATCTCGAATATAGGTTAATAAGTAACTTATTAATAAATAAGATGGTACTAAAATGTCACAGACCTTGAGCATCATTAATGATTTTTTTAAACAAAATAATGGGCAGTATAGAAAGATATGGCTTATAAAAATCTCTTTTAAAAAGCAAATAAGTTTCTTTAATACATTTTTAAAGCTACAATACAATTTATATCATTAAGTGCCTAATCAGTCACCATTTTTTATAAATTAATTTCCAGGGTTTCTCTTATCAAGCTCAACCTTCAGTGTTCCTCCAAACTTCTTCTTCTGTTTGAGTTCAAGGATAACGAATAAAAGTGACTATGCATGAATATACTGGACTATGGTCAGTGGTCTATTCTAGACTTCCATTTTTCTAGCTATTTGTATGACTAACTCATCTGCCAAAGCCTCTGTTGTAAAAGTAATGTGCCATTACAAGTACTGCATCCTTGGTTGACTAATCTGCACAATTACTTCCATATACTGTATAGATATGTCCCTCAGTTTGCAATCAGCATCAGTATTGTTTCTTTTGCTCTTCTTATTCACAGTTGTCTGTAACACATTTTAAAACAGCTTAAGTGTTACATTGTAGTCCATGATTCAAACATAAACAGCTCAGTGAATAGCTTAGAGAAAGCCCTACATTCCCACCAATAAAATTTTACCTTGTCGGTACAAACTACAACTCACTGACACTTGGAGGAAACTTTAAAAAGCAATCTCAGCCCTGTGGACTAACATACTGACTGGCAGAAGAATGTTGATTTTATTTTCTATACTTGGGCTTGTAAGCCACATTCTAAGTAGTTTTTTTTCCCTTAATTAAATAAGAATTTTTAAAAGGACTTCAGAAGGTCCACATTATCTAAGAATAATTAAAACCAAAAAAAAAAAAACCCACAAAGAGAATTCTGGTTGACTTAAAACAAGGACTAAACTTTCAGAGTAAATAGTGAGGAAATGTTTTAACTTGAAAATAAAGCTAAATTTCAAAATGTTTCTTCAGCTGTTAACTGCCAGGTCCACACTTCCCAGTGATTAAATTTGTTCATAAATACTAACTTTTAGGGGCTTCATGAAATGCTGTATCTTCTACAAGACCTGCAATTTCATTCCCCAATGATCTGTATTGAACTTGCACTGAATTGTCAAATGTCAACAACAGACTGACAAGGACGATGACAATGCTAACCTAAAAACTGGTTTGAGTAAGGACTAGTGAATATTTTGTGTTATACTAATTCTGGCTATTCTATATATCCCAACAGCAGTGATCTTTTTTTTTTTTTCCTAACATCTTTATTGGAGTATAATTGCTTTACAATGGTGTGTTAGTTTCTGCTTTATAACAAAGTGAATCAGTTATACATATACATATGTGCCCATATCTCTTCCCTCTTGCATCTCCCTCCCTCCCACCCTCCCTATCCCACCCCTCTAGGTGGTCACAAAGCACTGAGCTGATCTCCCTGAACAGCAGTGATCTTGATAATTAGAACTCCAACCCATAATACATCTGGGTAAAATAATAATAATAAATAAAATTAAAAAAAAATAGTAATAGTAGTAAAGAAAAGGAAGAGAAAAACAAAGTCAGACGATATAAAATAAAAGTGAATATTTCAAGTCCAAGTTCAACTGGCCACCCACAACTTTAACTATTTATGATTTTAGTTATTCAGCTGAGTTATCACCAGAAATCTATATAATATGCTTGTATATTTTTTGTCCAGCTTTATTGCTGTCTAATTGAAATATACTTGAAACTTGTGTAAGTTTAAGGCATACAATGTGATGATTTCATATACATATATATAATGCAAAATGATTACCACAATAAGGTTAGTTAACACCTCCATCACCTAACGTAATTACCTTTATTTATCTTTATTTATTTATTTTTTATTTTTTTATATACAATGGAATATTACCTTTATTTTTATGGTGAGAACATTTAATATCTACTATCTTAGCAACTTTAAAGTATATAATACAATATTGTTAACTATAGTCACAATGCTATAAATTAAATCCTCAGAACTTATTCATCTTATATTCAACTTATTCATCTGGAAGTTTGTATCCACTGACCAGCATCTCCCCATTTCCCCCACCCTCCCAGCCCATGGCAACCACCATTCTACTCTGTTTCTATAAATGTTTGCTTTTTCACATATAAGTGAGTTCAAACAGTATTTACCTTTCTCTCACTTATTTCACTTAGCATAATGCCTTCAATATCCAACCTAGTTGTTCCAAATAGCATATTTCCTTCTCTTTTATGGCTGAATCATACATACATACATACATACATACACACATACATACACACACACACACCACATTTTCTTTATCCATTCATTCATCAAGAGACACATAGGTTCTTTAAATATCTTGCTATGCTATTGCCAATAATGCTACAATGAACATGGAAATGCAGGTTATCTCTTTAAGATAGTGATTTCATTTCCTTCAGCTCTATACCCAGAATTACAATTGCTAGATCACATGGCAGTTCTACTTTTAATTTTTGAGGAACATCCATACTGTTTTTCATAGTTGCTACCAATTTTCATTCTCACCAGCAGTGACAAGGGTTCCCTTTTCTCCACATCACTGTCAACATTTGTTATCTCTGGTCTTTTTGATAATGGCAATTCTAAAAGGTGTGAGGTGATATCTAACTGTGGTTTTGACTTGCAGTTCCCTGATGATTAGACAGACTGAGCATCATTTCATGTACCTGTTGGTCATCTGTATATCTTCCTTGGAAAAGCGTCCAAGGTTTGTTTTGTGACCTAACATATGGTCTATCCCAGGGAATGTTCCATGTGCTCTTGAGAAGAATATCTTTTCTGCTGCTGTTGGATGGAATGTTCTGAAAATATCTGTCAAACACATTTTGTCTATAGTGTTGTGTCCATTTCATCTATAGTCCAACGTTTCCTTACTGATTTGCTGCCTGGTCTATCCATTGTTGAAGTGGCATACTTAAGTCCCCTGTCATTGTTGTACTGTTGTCTATTTCTCCCTTCAGTCTGCTGGTTTCTTCTTAACATATTATGTGCTCCAATGATGGGTGCATATGTATTTACTCTCTTGATGAACTGACTCCTTTAACATTACAGAAGAACCTTCTTTGTCTCCTCTTACAGCTTTTGACTAACATCCATTTTGTCTGATTTAAGTATAGCTACTCATACTCTTTTTTGGCTACCATTTGCACAGGACATCTTTTCCATCCCTTCACTTTGAGCCTATATGTGTCCTTAAAGCTAGAGTCTCTTGTAAGCAGCATATAGTTGAGTCTTGATTTTTTACCCATGTCTTTTGATTATTTATTACAGTTACACTTAAACTAATTATTGATAAGTAAGGACTTACTAATGCCATCTTATTATTTTCTGGCTGTTTTATAGTTCCCTGTTCCTCTGTTCTTCTCTTGCTGTATTCCTTTCTGAATTAATGATTTTTTGTACTGTTTTGCCTTGATTCCCTTCTCTTTATCTTCTGTGTGTCAACTGTAGGTTTTTGCTTTATGGTTACCATGAGGCTTACATAAAATATTTTATAGATATAACAGTCTATTGTACACTGTACACTTGTTAACAACTTAACTTCAATCACATACAAAAAAAACTGCCATTTTAGTCCCCACGTATTTTATGGGTTTTGGTAACAAAATTTACATCTTTTTATATTGTGCATACATTAACAAATTTTTGTAGCTATAACTATTTTTAATACTTTTGTCCTTTAACCTTTATAACAAAGTTAGATTGTTAACATAACACCATATTACAGTACTAGTATTTGACTGTATACTTACCTTTACCGTTTGGTTATATATTTTCATATGTTCTCATGTTACTAATTAGTGTCCTTTCTTCTCAGCTTGAAGAAGTCCTGCCCTCAATTCTTGTAAGACAGGTCTAGTGGTGATTAACTCTCAAGTTTTGTATTTTGAGGGGGTTTTTTCGTTTCTTTTTTTTTTTTTTTTTAATTTTATTTTTGGCTGTGTTGGGTCTTAGTTGCGGCATGCAGGATCTTTGTTGCTGCATGCAGGATTTTTCATTGCAGTGTGTGGGCTTCTCTCTAGTTGTGGCGCATGGGCTCTCTAGTTGTGGCACGTGGGCTCCAGAGTGTGTGGGCTCTGTAGTTCTGGCGTGCGGGCTCCAGAGCACGTGGGCTCTGTATTTTGTGGCATGTGGGTTGTCTAGTTGAGGCACACGGGCTCAGTAGTTGTGGCACGCAGGCTTAGTTGTCCTGTGGCACGTGGGATCTTAGTTCCCCGACCAGGGATAGAACCCATGACCCTGGCACTGGAAGGCAGATTCTTAACCACTGGACAACAAGGGAAGTCCCAAGTTTTGTGTGTTTTGGAAATTCTTCATCTCACTTTCATTTCTGAAGGACAAGTGCCAGGGAAAGTATTCTTGGTTGGCAGGGTTTTTTTGTTTTTTTCTTTTTTTCTTTCAGCACTTGGAATATATCATCCCACTCTCTCCTGGCTTGCAAGGTTTTTGCTAAGAAATTTGTTGACAGCCTTATGGGGTTTCCTTTGCACGTAGGAATTTTTTTTTCTCTTGTTGCTTTTAACATTTTCTTTGTATCTTTGATTTTCAACAACTGTATCATAATACGTCTCAGAGAAGATCTCCTTAAGTTAAATTTGTTTGGGGACCTATTAGCTTCATGAAGTTGGATTTCCAAATCTCTCCCCATATTTGGGAAGTTCTCATCCATTATTTCTCCAAATAAGCTTTCTGCTGCTTTCTCTTTCTTTTCTCCTTCTGGCACTCCAATAATGCATAGATTGTCTCTTTTAATGGTATCCCATTTTTCACATAGACTTTCTTTACTCTTTTTCATTTGTTTTTCTTTGTTCTACTCTGACTTGATTTCAAAGGTCCTTTCTTCTTCCATTTCACAGATTCTTCCTTCTGCTTAGTCCAATCCAGTGCTGATGAGCTCTACTGCAATTTTCATTGCATTCCCTGACTCTTCAACTCCAGAATTTCTGTTTGGATCTTTTTTATAATTTCTCTCTCTCTGTTAAGTTTCTCATTTTGGCCATGTATGGTTTTCCTGATTTCACGGAACTGTCTTTCTGTGCTTTCTTATAGCTCACTGAACTTCCTTACAACACTTATTTTGAATTTTTTGTCTGGCAAATTGCAGGTCTTCACTTTGGGGGGTTCGTTAGTGGCAAATGGTTCCTTTGGTGGTGTCACGTTTCCTTGATTTTTCATGTTCCTTGAAGTTTGCTTTACTGTCCTCACATTTGAAAAAGCAGTCACCTCCTCCATTCGTTACTGACTTGCTTCAGGAGAGAAACACCTTCTGTCAGCCCTATTAGGGATTCGGAGGCTTTCACAAACCTCTTCTATGGATATGACTGCTCTACTCTTCTCGTTCCTTCTTATGAAAGAATTCTTAAGCTTGAATGCCTTCTCTCATTCCTGCAGAGCCAACCTCCTTACGTTTTCCCTAAGGTTGTGCTGAATGTTTACGTTTGTGGTTTCTCCCGGACCCACAGAGTCAGGCTGGCCTTCTCTGCACGCTTAGCAGCCATCTGCAAAGGTTCATTCTCACCACCATCAGGAACAGGCATAAGGAGCCAACTACAGTGTGGGGGCATGTGTGGGTGAGGGGCACAGAACGCTAAGGATGCCCATGGGTCAACTGGGAAATCCGCAGGCAAGGCATTCCAGCAGCTTCTAAGCAGGCTTCCTGGTAGAGTCCGACACATGGTCAGTAAGATCTATGTTCCTTTAATGCCCTTAGAGAGACCTACCTGCCACTCTCCCATCTTATTTTCTCTTTCTAGAACAGCCCACCACATCTCTCAATTTATCTTTGAGTGTTTTCCATCTATAGCTTTTGCTCTATTTTCTACACAAGAACCTATTTCATCTTTCAGCCTTTCATTTTTATGAGTTTTTAAATCAATCACATGTTTTACTTCTAAGAATAACTTATTTCTCTAACTGCTTCTTTTACAAAGAAATCTATTCTTATTTTGTGACTACTATATTTTCTCAAAGTTCTCTGAAGACATTTTTTTTTCAGGCTTGCTCCCACTGCTAAATTCTGTTTTCTCCCAAATTGAATGCTTGTTCGGTATGATCTATTTTGTGCTGTTCATTTTCTCGAAATGCCTGGTGAAACTTGTTGTATACTCATGTTTATGAATGAAAAACTAGGAGGATGCACACACACCAGAAATGTCCACTGCAGCAGCAGTTCTGGGGTTGTTTGCCCAACACTGTCCTTCTCTGAATGGGAAGCCAACTGTCACATTATATACATAAACTAGGAATACTGACTGGCATACTTCATTTGAACAGAGTGAATATTGAGCAAATAAACTAGCCAAGAATGAGAGCTTCCCAAATGCTCAAAGTCCTTTAATAAATTTTACTCCTGGATAAAGTTACCGTGAATCAAGCGCTCTATTTTGGGGAAATGACTCCACTGTTCCAGATACACTCCTGCTGATTCCTGCACATTTTCAAGCTCCCAGTTTGCAGTCTCTCCAGACTTCTACAGTGAAGAATGTTTCCAACCTCTCCTGTAGCATTCACCTGTGAGTGCCAGACTGTAGTTTATTCCTCCTTGGACTTTTAGTTGTTAGGATTTTAGTTATTAGGATTAGAATTCCAGTTTCCAGAAATTCATTAAAATCTCTAAGTCTATTGCAACATTTTTTAAGACTTCTTCCTTTTTGCAAATGTTTACTACCATTCATTAAAATTTGAGAGAAAGGAGGGAAGGGCATAAGTAGTAAATGACTGTGCCCAGTCCACCACCTAGGACACAATTGAGTGTTTTCTTTCTCTTTCTAATAGATAACTTGTTATCAGGTGACACTGTCTCTGTATTGCAACCTGTATTTCAGATGCAGACTAACCGAATAATCAATGTCTCTGATCAGTCTATAATCTGACTTCAGTGTCGCACAGTGACATCGAAAACAAATTCAGTGACAAGGCAAACAAGTTCACGTTTTCTTTGTTTTCTTGCACACAAGCAGATAACCTCTATCTTATTTACCTGATAATTTCACGACAAATTAAGATTTTTTTTTTGTAATATCCATAGCATAAAAGAAACATTTCCCCAGGGAGCAGAAATATTTTAGCACTTCCAAATCCCTCAGATAAGACAAATATTCTCAACTCTTATACCTTCCATGTTTCACCTCAGTAAAAGAGAGATAATTAAAAGTGCCTATAAAATGTTTAGTTACATTTCTAAAATGTTTTGAGCAGCCTGAAGGAAAGACAGTAAGTATAATTTATCATACAGTATTATCAATGACTATATTTTCTAATTCAAAACTACTAAAACAACATAAAAACAGAACATCAACTCTTCTTTATCTAATCATTACTTTATAGACCCTGGGGGAAACGAGTTAAATGAATTCTTTTTAGATACCTAAATTTAGTTGAATTCTCTACCAGGATGCTACAAGACCAGATCAAACTATAAATATTTTGTTCTAAACTTAAGGAAACTTGCTGCCTTCATAGTATACAAGTTTTCCAACTTGTATACTTTCAGATATACAAACACAGATAACATTTTTCCATGGAAACACAGATAACATTTTTCCTAGAAACACAGATAACATTTTTCCATACTGTGAAGACTTCACAAACATGATCAAAGTCACAGTCACAACAACAATGACAAAAACAATAATAAAAGCAAACATTATTGAGATCTTCCTACTCACTAGTAAGTCTTTTATACATATTATCTTATTTAATTTTCACATTATTACTCTGTGAGGTAGTAGCTATTATGATCCCAATTTCACAGCTGGGAAAATGGAGGTAGAAGTAAAATGGTTTGACCAAGATCATCATACAACCAGTAAGTAAGGAGCAGTGGCTGGAAAGTCTTTCTTAATGACAAAAGCAAAGTACTGAAGTAATCCTGAAAAGATCTCAGGGTTCCCAGATTAATAATCAGGGGCCACAGATTCAAATGGCATGAACACTAACTGGTGAAACCACTGATCCCAGGGTTTAAGTCTCCAGATTCCATACCAGTTTGCTTTCTACTCTTCCATGTTTTCTGTCTCTTAACCTGTACCAGGTTGCTGCCATAGTTCCAGGGACAGAAAGTCAACTTAACACTAACAGCTACAATAAATCAGATCCTGTCACAAGTGCCGATTTTACAGAATAGAGCTAAATCTTTTAAATATCTTTATTAAACTTCTATTCGTATTAACCACCTAACAACAACAACAAAATAACTGCAGAGGTAAAATAATAAATGCCAGACCTGAAAGATTCAGGTCCGTGTGGTCAAAGTACATTTTAGAATAAATGTCTTTTTCTTTCCTTTACATTTTTTTCCTTTTTCATTTCTATTTTTCCTTAAATAATTCACAAATACAAGATCAAGTTTTAGTAAAAGTAGCCCTTACCTGCCTCCTGTAACTTTTTCAGCAAAATGAAAATAACAAAGTTCACTGTCTTTCACCAAATGGCATCTACAAGTTGGGCCAAGACTTTTCATCCTCTGCTTTGCTAATTGTTATTAGAGGTGTGAAGGGCATGCCTTAGAGACATATTCCAAATGAGGCACTTTTCTCCTACACATTAAACCCATCTATATATCTTAAATTTCTTCATTGTACTGCTCAATTTATTGAACCAATTACAGTGTATCTTAGGCCAGAGTGCAAAAAATACCAGAATACATACATTGTAGGATACATCTAAACGTAATTTCTCAAACAATGTATCATTTCTGACAAGCAATACAATTAACTGTTAGTTTAATAAGCTCATGTTACGTTTACGAAAGTTGCTAAGAAGTACCACTAAATGGTACAAGATTTACTGGTAGAAAAAACAATCATGGACCCCTTTTATCCCATGCCATTCAGTCATATATTTTCACAAATGATGCAAAATCTACATCTTTTCTGCCAAAAAATTTAACATATAATCCATTATTTTAAAATTAAGGTATTTAAACCCTTAATTAGTAAATGCATTTTTACCCCTTACATTTACATTTTCTTTAAGAATGACTTAAGCATTTTAATAATTTTATATAGATGATTAAAAGATGATATTTAGCCTTCTAATTAAATTTGTATCTCACAATAGGTACATGCATGATAAATGCCACACTATAAAAGTCATAGTTCTGGGCTTCCCTGGTGGCACAGTGGTTGAGAGTCCACCTGCCGATGCAGGGGACACGGGTTCGTGCCCCGGTCCGGGAAGATCCCACAGGCCGTGGAGCAGCTGGGCCTGTGAGCCATGGCCGCTGAGCCTGCGAGTCCGGAGCCTGTGCTCCGCAACGGGAGAGGCCACAACAGTGAGAGGCCCGCGTACCGCAAAAAAAAAAAAAAAAAAAGTCATAGTTCTTTGCTTCTGTTTTTAAAAACTACCAAATATTACATTAGATCATACTTTTGGATATGAAAATGCAAAAAACATATGAAAATCATAAAAACCCAGTGGAATACTGTTAGATGACCAAGGAGCTACAAAATTTAGTAAAGCAGTAAAAGAATTTTTTTTCAGGACTTAAATTGTTGGCTAAATGAATATAAACTAAATCAGGGGTCCCCAATCCCCGGGCCACGGACGCAGGATGTGAGCGGTGGGTGAGAGAGCAAAGCTTCATCTACCGCTCCCCATCGCTCCCCATCACTTGCATTACCGCCTGAACCAGCACCCCCTTCTGTGGAAAAACTGTCTTCCATGAAACCAATCCGTGGGGGAAAATGGTTGGAGACCACTGAACTAAGTAATTTATTTTTCCTTTGATTTTAAAATGCAACACACTTGAATAATTTAATTCCTAGAAATACAATTAATGCTCACCTCTTGACAAAGTGACATAAAATGATTTAACACAGAAGTGTATTGAGTTAATGTCCCATGCTACTGTCTAAAGCTGTCACAGCAGTGCTAAATTTTTTTAAATACTGCCATTACACTCCAGACCTCCAGATTTAACCTTAATTAAAAGACCATAAATGAAAACAATCATGCTCTGTACTGCAACTGTTGCCACATTTAAGGATTGTTTTTAATACCCATTTTAAAAGTCTAGGTTCTTAAATGTCACCAACCAACAACATTTAGGTAGGATACAGTAGCCTAGAAAAAGCACTAAACCCAGCTAAAACCTGAGTTTTCAATATTACCTTATCATATATCATCAATATGAGATCAGAAGTCACGTATCCTTCCAAACTCTGTTTTCATAATATATAAATGGTATAATAAAAGCCATCATGCCTATTTAACAGGGTGGTTTCAGTATGTTAAATGCAAAAAGTATGGGAAAAGCATTTATTAAAGCAATAAACATGACACTATGCAGGTATTATTCATTAAATACAAAGCATTCTGGTTATTCCTGCAGGAAATTATAAAGACAGACATAGAAGACAAAATCCCAGACTCTGAAGAGCTTCTTTAAGAAAAAAAAAAAAAATACTGTAAACCCATATATGAAATATCTGAAAGGTTTAAAAAAATTACACTGCATTCATTATTCCCTTTTAAATTCATGACCAAAAAATATATACACCCTCAACAAATATTTCTTGGCTTATCTAAGGAGAACAGAGAGAAGGGAAAAAATTAATTCAGCATTTCTTCTTTCTTCCTTGCTGGGAGTGCCACTTCCCAGCACTGATCTGTATACACTCAATAGCCATGTTAAGGACAGCTATGGTTCCAGACTTCATTAACAATGATTTGCATAGTATAGATTTAGTAAAAGAATACAGAACTAGCAAAGTGAATACCTAGATTCAAGTAAATAAGGCATCTATGGCAGGTCCAGGTCCCAGAACCTATCTTCACATCAGCTTTCAGGCAAGCATTTTGGGAAACTAATCACACATTATGAAAATGACTATGCAGGGAAAATGACTTCCCTGGTGGCGCAATGGTTAAGAATCTGCTGCCAGTGCAGGGCACACGGGTTCGAGCCCTGGTCCAGGAAGATCTCACATGCCGCGGAGCAACTAAGCCCATGTGCCACAACTCCTGAAGCCTGCGCGCCTAGAGCCTGTGCTCCGTAACAAGAGAACCCACCACAATGAGAAGCCCACGCACCCCAATGAAGAGTAGCCCCCACCTGCCACAACTAGAGAAAGCCCGCACACAGCAATGAAAACCCAACACAGCCAAAAATAAAATATAATAAAAAATAAATAAATAAATAAAATAAAAATCAAACAAACAAAAGAAGACTATGCAATGCTAATAACCCAGATATTATTTCCTGTTTGGAACAATGTCTGTAATTTTAAAATGTATCTGTAATTAGTTACCCATTTTATCATAACACACACACACACACACACACATCTTAAAAAGCAGTCAAAAATAGAGCTCTATGTGCAATCAAATATTTCTTTAAGTTACTTATTTATTAGAATGATTATCACAGTAAAGAAATATTAGGTTTAAGGGCTTCTTATTCCTCTTGGACCACATTAATTAATCTTCATAAAAATCACCAAAAAAATAATATACTAATTATTTCATTTGACAGATGAGGAAACTGAGACAGAAGGTAGTAAGTAGTAAACCAGGATTCAAACTGATGAGTGCCATAGTACTCACCCAGTCATGAGAATCAAGAATATCTCCATACATTGCCAATATCAATCACTCCTGGGGTACAAAATCACTCCTCCTGACTGAAAACCACTGATCTAGTTTTACGAGGATTTTAATGAGAAATGAATATTGAATTTTATCAAAAGTTTATTCTGACTCTATTGAGATGGTTTTGTTTTTAATCTGTTAATAAGTCAATTACATTAATTGACTTCTGAATGTTAAGCTAAACTTGAATTCCTCGGCTAAACCTCACTAGGTCATGATATTCTTTTAATATGATATTGGACTGATCTGCTAAAATTTTGTTAAGAATATTATATCTAAATTCATGAAGGATTCTGAGTTTGTAGTTTCCTTTTCTTGTAATGTCTTTGTCTTGTTTTGGTATCAAAATTCTGCTGGCCTCAGAGAATGAATACGGAAGTGATCGCTTCTCTTTAACTTTCTGATACAGTTTGAGTGGAATAAGTAGAACTAGAATTACTTCTTCTTTAAATATTTATTAAAACTCACCAGTGAAGCTACCAAGGCATGGAATTTTCTTTAGGAAAAGGTTTTTAATTATGAATCCAATTTCTTTAGTAAATACAGGGCTGATCAGGTTACATATTTCTTCTTGAGTGAGTTTTGGTGGTTTGTATCTTCTAAAAAATATAACCATTTCACCTAAGTTGGCAAATATATGGACATAAACTTGTTCGAAATACCACATTACCGTACTTTTACTACCTGTATAATCTATAATGATATCACCTCTCTCATTCCTGATATTGGTAATTTGTATCTTTTTTCTTCCTCATCTGTCTGGCTTAGAGGTTTATTAATTTTATTCATTTTCTCAAAGAACTAGCTTAGGGTATGTTGATTTTTTTCTTTGGTTTTAATATTTTTTTCACCTATTTCCACTCCAATATTTATTATTTCTTTACTTCCTCTTACTTTGGGTTTAACTGCTTTTCTTTTTCTAGTTTCTTAATTGGAAGCTGAAGTCATTGACTTAAGACCTTTCTTTATTTTTCTAAACAGGTATTTCATGCTATAAATGTCCTTCTAAGTAGGCAGTAAATATATCTCACAAATTTTGATATGTTATGTTTGCTTTTCATTCAGTTCAAAACACTTTCTAGCTTCACTTTTGATATCTTCTGAAGTACATGAGTTTTCAAATATTGGGGGATTTTCCAGATACCTTTTGGTTCTAATTTAATTCCACTGAAGCCAAACAATAAATTGTATGATATGACCTGAATCCTTTGAGACTTGTTTTGTAGCCCAGAATATGGTAAATTTTGATGACACTTGAAAATAATTTTCACTCCATACTGTTGTGTAGAATACTCTGTAAAGGTCAATGATGTCAAGTTAGTTAATAGTGTTATTCAAGGCTTCTGTATCCTTAATGATCTTCTTTTTACATTCTATATCAAGTATTGAGAGAAGGATGCTGTAATCTCCAAGTGTAATTGTGAATTTGTGTATTTCTCATTGCAGTTCTGTCAGTTTTTGCTTTATTTATTTTGAAGCTCTGTTATTAGATGCATAAACATTTAGAAATATTATGTCCTCTTAATTCATTTACTCCTTTACTGTTATGAAATTACCCTCTTTTTCTCCGGTAATATGCTCTGCTCTGAAATCTACTATGTCCAATGTTAATATAACCACTCCAGCTTACTTCTAATTAGAGTGAGCATAATATACCTTTTGTCAAACCTTTTACTTTTAATCTGTTTTACTTTAAATTTATTTGTCCCTTTACTTTTAAAGGGGTTTCTTGTAGATTACATATAGTTGAGTTGATCTGAGGTTTACAATACACATCTTAAAATTATCAGTCTACCTTCAAGTGATTTACACAATGTCCCATATAGTATAAAAATCTGACATTACACTTCCATTTCTTCCCTCTTGAACTCTGTATTATTGTTGTTAAACACTTTACTTTTACATATGTTATAACCCTCACAAGCTACACTGCTATTATTTTTACAGTCAATTACACTTTTTTCATTTGTTTGCTTTTTGTTTTTGTTTTTGCGGTACGCGGGCCTCTCACTGTTGTGGCCTCTACCATCGCGGAGCACAGGCTCCGGACACGCAGGCCCAGCGGCCATGGCTCATGGGCCCAGCCGCTCCGCGGCATGTGGGATCCTCCCGGACCGGGGCACGAACCCGCGTCCCCTGCATCGGCAGGCGTACTCTCAACCACTGCACCACCAGGGAAGCCCAGTCAATTACACTTTTACAGGGGGATATATAAGAAAAGTATCTTTTATATCTATGCAGATAGTTACCATTTCCAGTGCTCTTCATTTCTTTGCATAGACCTAGATTTCCAACTACTATTATTTCCCTGAAAACTTCTTGACAAACTTTAACATTTCCTCTAGTACAGGTCTGCTGGTGATGAATTCTTTTAGTTTTTGTATATCTGAAAAAGTCTTTACTTTGCTTTTGTTTTCTGAAGATATTTTGCCGGGTATACAATTCTACATTGACAGGTTTTTTTTTTCAGTACTTTAAAGATGCTGCTTAACTGTCTTCTGATATGTATTGTTCCCAATGATAAATTTGCTGTCGTCATTAATCTCTAATCATATGTATGAAATTTTTCTCTCGCTGCTTTTAAGATTTTCTCTTTCTCATTGGTTTAATTGACTATTATATGATTAATTTCCATCATGTTCCTTGTGCTTGAGGTTTGTTTATGTTCTTGGATGACAGTGTTTAGAGCTTTCATCAAGTTTGGGACATTTTGAGTCATTATTTCTCCAGATGCTTTTCCTGACCCTCCCTCTCACTCTCTCTCACTTTTAGACTCCAATTGTATGCATATTGGGCCAATTCAAGTTGTCCTATTAGATCACCAATATTCTCTTCATATTTTTTATTTTCCCTTGATGTTTCATTGATAGTTTCTATTACTATGCCTTTGGGTTCACTAATCTTTTCTTCTGCAAGGCCTGACATGCCATCAATCCTATCCTGTGTATTTTTCACTCATATATTATAGCTTTCATCTCTAAAAGTTAACTTTGGGTGTTTTAAAATATCTTCCATATCTCTATTAAACATGTTCAATATTTCCCCTAGCTTCCTGAATATATGAAATACCATAAATATTATTGTTTTGATGTCTCTGTCTACTAATTCTATCACAGGTATCACTTCTGCGTTGATTTCAAATGATTGGTTTTTCTCATCATTATGGGTCATATTTCCTGACCCTTTTCATGCCTAGTAATATTTTATTGTATGACAGACATTATAAATTTTACCTTGTTGGGTGCTGTATATTTTTGTACTCCCATAAATTTTGTTTAGATTAGGTTTGTTTTGGGACTCAGATCCTTTCAGGCCTTGCTGTTTTTTTTCTTTTTTTTTCTTTTTTTTCCAATTTGGGGCCAGAGCAGTGTTTAGTGTAGGACTAACTCGTGCCCCATATTGAGGTAAAATCCTTCTAAGCAGTCTTCCCAATGCCCTGTGAATTATGAAATTTTCTACTCTAAGTGGTAGGAACAGCAACTATTCCTAGCCCTGCATGAGCTCAGAGGATTTTTCCCTCTAATGGGTTTTTCTGGTTCTTTCCCCAGCCTCAGGTAGCTTCTCATGCATTCACTTATCAAAACTGAGTTGAGTACTCATTGGGACCCTCTGTATCCCTCTGGAGTTCTCTACCTTTCTCCTCCACTACATGCAAACTCTGGTCTCCTTGGACTCCTAGCTATGCCTTGTCAACTCTGGGATATAGCCAGGCTCTGCCTCAGTTCAACAACCCTGCTCCATGGCCCAGAAATGCTCTCCAGGTAGTAAGCCAAGCAAACACAGGGCTCATCTCACTAGCTTCTAATCTTTCATGGATCACAGTCCTTCACTGATTAACGTACAATGTCTTGAAAACTGTTGTTTCATTTATTTTGTCTGGATTTTTGTTGTTTCGGGCAGAAGAGTAAATCTGTTCCCCGTTATTCTAATTTGGCCTGAATCAGAAGTTGTCAATTACATTAAACATTTAAACACACTTGTTTTTACACTTCCAGATAATTCCAACACACGAAGTCTCTGTAGGTCTGCTTCTATTGTTTATTGTTTCTGTCAGATCTTGATCTTGGTGCCTTGTTCCCTTGTGTACTTGATTATTTCTGACTAATATACAAAAATTATATGTGAAGGACTTCCACTTCTGTGAAGATCAGGTATACATATTTTCCCTATTCCTCCCATTAATTACAAAAACCCTGGACACTATATATATAAAACAAATATTTAAAGGCTGAAAGGTAGAAAGAAGGCAGCAGACCATCTAGAGACCTTGTGATCCAAAGAATGACATGGTGGTAAGTACCTAGATTTTCTCTCTGCCTTGAATATCCCAGTCTTAGAGTTAACAAAACCTGCAAGACAGAAATGCTACTAGGCACAAATAAAAACCTTCTCTGTCTTCCTAAAGGACCAGGCAAAGGGCAGCCTATGAAAACAGACAATAATCATTCGACTCCAGCCAAACACCTGAGAAAAAACTGTGGCCCAACCCCTGTCACAATGGCCAAGTGGACAGCCTAGACGTCCACCCTCACAAGGCTGTAACAAGGCACCTGAACACCCCCAATGGGGAGGAGTCAGGGAAGACCAAGGAGAGAGCTGGGACCTTCATCCCAACCAGCTGAAACTAGGCCTGGGCTCCCCTACCCCCCACCAGGGGTGTTAGTACAGACCACGTGCACCCAGCAGTAGAGGAGCCCCATCACCCTTCAGGTGTCAACAAAAGCCAAATGTTTATTATATGATTTGTTTTTTATTTTGCATTCTCTTCTCTTACACACTGCCTTCCTTTGTCTCTTTCATTTATATTCCTTTGTAAAATTCTGCTTCCTCACATCTGCTTTTTTTTTTAATGATTTACATTTGCCTCTTTCAATTTTTTGACATATTTTGATATTATCTTCACAAGGTAAATAGAAAATAAAGCTGTATAAAGAGTAGTTATGATAAAAACTCATGCCTAAAGAAAATTTGCACCCTTTTTTCCTTTGGCCTAATTGACCCTGTAGTGGTCCTTCAAGTCACTTAGTACCTACTAGCTTCAAAGTCAGCCTCCAACCCTAAAATCCTTAGGATGAGTAATCAAATCACTGAAAAAGAAACACAGGACAAAGAAGCACAAGACAAAATTATTTCCTGAAGTACCAGTAAATCTACCTCCAAATAAACTACTAGAATAATGATATTTTCTCAAGTTCTGAGCCATTCTGTCCTTTTGCCAGAAAGTATCGTATCTAAAACTCCATCTTCTTAGCTTTATTCATGCACATCCAGAGAAATTCACAAAATAGTCATGTATAAAGATGACTATCACCATATTGATTGTGATATTGAGGAGCTGGAAGCAATCTGGAAATCCATCACTGGAAGAATGAACAAGTAAAATGTAGTAGATGAACTAGATGGTGGTAATGGTTGCACAACTCTGTGAATGTACTAAAAACCACTGGAATGTAAATTCCAAAGGGGTAAACTTTATTGTATGTGATTTATATCTCAATAAAGCTATTATAAGGTATATATAGGGGACGGATATTCTGGCACACTATGCAGCAGTCAGAGCAATGCAGTGGAAGGATATAAAGCAACACACATAGGTCTCGAAAACATGCTGTCAAGTTCAAAGTAAATACAATATGGACAGATCTTCAAAACGCAGTATTAAATTTTCCAGTAAAAGAAAATAAGAGGGAGTCTCTAATAATTCCCCTTTTCATGCTCTGTGTCTACCTTTGTGATCAAGTGGGCCATGACAACTTTCAAGAATCTATTCACCTTGGATAACAAAGTATCTCAGCTTCTACCAAATGAAGATAAGAGCTCAACATTGCCCAATGTTATATTGGGTACGAGAAGCACATTCCTCAATGTGACACAAAGAAACAGAGTAATAACAGAGAGAGGAATAGCATCCCTAATTCTGGTACTTGTTTTAAAAAAAAAAAGCATCCAGCAAAAGAATCTACTAGCTCAGGAACTCAGCTGAGGAAAGATCCACTTTTGTTTACCTTCCTTTGGGAAAACAAGGTCATTTGGTTGGCTTAAAGAACTTGGGTCTCAAGGCTAATGGAAGGGGGTGGGGAAAGAAGAAGCACAGGTATTATGTTCACCAACTTAGAAGAGAAGGGTCATTCTCTCTCATCTTTCCCATTTTCTAGAGTACTTGCTTTCAATCTCCATTCATTCAAAAATTATTCATTGAGCATATGATTCTAAACACTGTTTGTAGGTACTAGGGATGTCAGTGAATAAGCAAGAATTCTTGCCCTTAAGCAGCTTATATACAGTGAGGGAAGAATGACAACAAATAAGAAAATTTAATTTTAAAATTTAGAATTTAATTTACTTATATGTGCCATGAAAAAGATTACGAGTTAGAGAGGTGAGGTGAAGCTGCTTTAACTACAATAGGAAAGGAAGGCCTCTCTCAGGATGTAACAATGGGTTAAGAACCATATAAGGAGAAGATACTAGCCAAGAAAAACCTAGGGGAAAAGATTTCCAAGCAAAAAAACAAACAAACAAAAAGCAAGTGGTAAGGCTGTAAAGGACTAATAAGCTTCAAGTAGCCTACAGACAAAAAGAAATCCAGTGTAAAGAATGAGAAGAAAGTAGATGAAGTCAGAGAGGTAGCAGCCTTGTGAGGCATTTAATTGTATCCAGGGTGCAGTGAGAAGTGGGACGGGACGGTTTTTCTGAACTTTAAGCAGAAGACCAATAAGCTCTAATTTGTATTCCCAATGACTCTGACCGCTATGTGGAAAACATACTATATAAGACGACAGGAGTGGGAGGATGTAAACCATTCAGGCTATTCAGACAGCTCAGGCAAGAGGTGTTAGGGCTCAGATTCTGGTTATAACTGTGTAGGTAAATGAGTCACTGTAAGATCCAGAGTATATTTTTGAAGTAGAATAACATTTTACAATGGATTGGACCGAGTATAAGGTGAAGAAAAGAGTTAAAACTCCTAAGTTTCTGGCCTGAGCAACTGGATGGATGGTTGATGTCATTTGCTGCAAAAGGAAGGCTTAGGGGAGCAATTTAAGAGACAGTATTTATAATCGTTTTTTGAATTTAATACTTTCAGTTTATTATTTTTCGAGTTCATCTGTCAAGTTTCTCCAACCAGCTTACAATCCGTTTTGTATTTCTTTTGTATCTTCATGTGCCTAGCATAGCTGATGTATAATCAATACCTGCTGGATCTAATTAAATTGAAGTGGTCTTACAAGAAAACTTATGAATCAACATTTTCAAACCTTATGTTTGAAAAATCAAATACAGATGTTTTAATCAAAGACACTGCATGTCCAAAATTAAAAAACAAATGCTAGAGACAAGCCTGTAGGTATATGTTTACAATTTAATAATGCATGCATTGTTGAATGCTTGGTGGCATAAAGCAAACTGCAGAGAGAAGTTTTCAAAGGGAGTTAACATAGAAAGATTTTTTAATGTCATAAGTTATAATTAAATGAAACAGAAATGAACTAGAACTTGACAGCACATCCTAAATAACTATTAGCAGCAAATGATAAATTTTGAAAAACTGGAATCCTCAGTCATTGTTACAACCAACGAAATAAAGGGAAATCATGTAAATGCAAACTTTTATTTATTCTCCTTTAAATCATACTGTGGCAAAGTTGAATGCTAGCAGCTTATGTTCTTGTGGGTAATTGGCTCTGGCATATTAGCCCCAGGAAAACACTTCCATCATCTTCTAGCCATATCTTGGGCAAATGCTAGAGAAAATATTTAATTCTTTATTTCATACCTTTTCTGTGTACCTTTTATACATTTTGCCCTTTAATAACTAATTATCTAACAATGCTAAAAATCTTAAAAAATTATACAATTTTTAAAATTGTACACTTTTCTTTCTAAAATTTGCTAACATAGAACAAGAAATCAATGACATTTTCACATGGGTATTAATTAAATTATATTAAATTGTAAGACTTTGTAGTCTTTAAAACTGCTAGTTTAATTATAATTTATGACATTTATAGCTAAGGCTATAAATTACTTAAGTCTAATAACTGAGACTTACCAGGGCTTCCTGATATATATCATGAGTAATAAGAGTAGCCCAAGGGAAGATCTTATAATAACAAAAGCATTAATAGAGATGTCCCTTATTTAGAGTATGTAGCTCTCTACCTGCCCCCTACAACACTAACATAAACAGAGCATATATTCACAACTACATAGTATAAACACTGTCCTGTTTTCTGTTTTGAGACAACTATCAATGCTAAAAAAACAGAGATAAGGCTTACATCTCTCTCTCCCTCAGTAAAATATAGGGTCCTCAGAAGCAGGGACTATACCTTGTTTATTTTGGTAACCCCAATTTCACCAACAGTGCCTAACAGAGTAGATACTCAGCAAATGTTGCTTATTCTTTTTTTTTGTTCCTAAACCTTGGCCTCAACTTGGCAATCCTTGGAAAGGCAACAATTTTGTCCTGTGATCACCAGTGACACATCTCTAAGATGGAGCTACCTCCAATTCCTCTCCTTTCTTCAAGGTTCAGGTCCCACGTAATTCATAAAATCTTCTCTGATTTCCCCAGCCCAAAGATAACTCCCTTTTCTACAGTTCTAAAGACTGTACTGTCTAATCATATATTTGACATGAATATACTATCTTGGACTATTTATTACCTATTCATTTTAAACCCAAATCTAGATATACCTTATTCCCTCAACTAAATTAATTTCAAGGACAGAATAATGGCTATATTTGTGTCCAAATACATAACAAAGTGCTCTGCACTCAATAAGTGTTCATTGATAAAAATAAAGACAAAGATGATAAAGGTAATACGAAACCAGTTTTGCATATTTTTCTATCAGGTATTCACTCAAAGGCATAGCAGTGCCTTTGAAATTTCCTGACCAAAATAAGGAGTGGGTAACTGTCACAGCCAAAACTAACAAAATGATATTATTACTAACTAAAGAGTATTTTACTGTCACCCAACATTTTGAGTAGGACTGTATATATGTGTATATGTATAAAATCAACCCAATATAATGAAAATATAACCAAGAAGTATGTGAAAAGGTAGGATTACACCCTCAAAAAATGATTATTTAATATCATAAGCAATCAAAACTATATGGCATAGTAACAAAAGTCACAAAACAGTATGCCCCCAATTTTTTTTTAAACAGGTATATAATGTGTAATGTGAATGTGCATCTATGTTTGTGTATTTATATAGGTACACTGGAGGAAAGGGAAGGGAATAAAGAAATAAACACTAAAATGTTAGTAATTACTACACAGTAAAGCTACAGATGATTTTTACTTTCTTCTTCATGTTTTTCTCTACTTTCCAAATCAGAAACACATACCTAAATAAAATGTATAATTTTCTTAAAATAAAACCTCCCAACATTTAGAAATTTTGTCGTTGATGTTAAAATAATCCAACAATCTCAACTTAGTCTAGTGAGCAACATAATAGAGTTACAGAACAAAGTTATTTCTTAAGGTTAAACTCAGTCTCTGAAAGTATTTCTTACCTATTCTGCACTAACCACCCTCTTAGTTAAGTAATAGTTATACAGCAATAGTATAAATAAAAGGCTCTATTCAGAGGCAGGGATGATGAAGATACTAAGTCTATCATTAGTATCCAGAATGTATCATGTACAAATTCATTTCCTTTGGACATAGTCAAAAATCCATGTAAAAAATCCATGTGTAAAAGCCTTTGATCTCACTAAACTTTTAAATTACAGACCCTGGCTGACAAAAGATAAAAGACCAATTCGTATTTTGCACTTTCTGAAAAACTTGCCTAATACTGACATTTATTAATCTGGACATAAAAAATACAAATCTACTTAACAGACAAATGTTAATGTTAAGTTAACACAAAAAGTTTCCCATTTAGAAAGATCGAGAGATTCAAAGGTTTATTCTAAATTGGGAACACTATCAAAACAACATAGTACAGCCACTCTGGAAAACAGTTTATCAGTTTCTTTAAAAACTAAACATTCAACTACCATACAACCTGGCACCTACACTTCTGGGCATTTATCCCAGAGAAATAAAAACTCATGTTCACACAAAAACCTGTACATGAACATCTATGGCGGCTTTATTTGTAACAGCCAAAAACTGGAAACAAGCCAGATGTTCTTCAATGGGTGAATAGTTAAATAAACTAGTACAGCCATACCATGATATACTACTCAGCAATAAAAAGGAATGAACTACTGATATACCGAACAACTTGAATCTCCAGAGAATTACGTTGAGTGAAAACAGCTAATGACAAATAGTATGTACTATATAATTCTATTTATACATCATTCTTGAAATGATTATAGAATTTAAAAAATTACAGAAATAAAGAATAAATTAATGGTTGCCAGAGGTTGAGGAATGGGAGGTAAGGGTCAGAGGGAAGTAAATGTAGTTACAAAAGGGCAGCATGAAGGATCCCTGTGAAGGAAATGTTCTCTATCTTGACTACAGTAAATATCAATGTAAATATCCTAATTTTGATACTACTACAGTTTTGTAAAATAATACTATTAAGGGAAACTGGGTAGAGAGTAACATGAGATCTCTCTATTATTTCTTACAACTGCATATGAACCTATGATTATTTCAAAATAAAAAGTTTAATCTTAAAAAAAATACAGTATTTTTAGGGCATTTTCCAACATTGATTATATTAATCGAAATCAAATATCTTCTCTCCAGGAATTTCCAATCTAAACAAGGCAACACAAAAAAAGTTTGTCGAAATTTACTTAGCATTTAAGATAAATGTGTAAATACATATAGTATTTCAGTATTAAAGTATCACCATGTGGTAGTATAGAAAAGCATGTGTATGACTAAAAGAAAAAAATGCATTAAAACTCAAATCTATTCTAGCATGCAGATGTAATATTTTTAAGTTTTTTACAAAATCAGAAAGGAAAGCAGCACCTAGCATAGTTTGGTGCTACTATTATGGTTTCCACAGCACCCTATAATTCATCTTCCAGTCCTTTTCAAACATTATTTCTATTGTGACTTTCCCACTAGACAGCAAACTCTGTAAGTACAAGAACTGTCTTCATCTTGCCTTCCAGCATATAGCACAGTAACTGACACATGATAAGAACAGAGCAAAAATTAAACATTTTGAAACTGAAATAAGTTGCTGAATACAACCCTGAACTACATTCCCTTGTTACAAAATTCAAAAACCTATCCTTAGGTAAACACATAATTAATTCATCTTTCCATAGTTGAATTTTTCAATGTCGCCTATCAATTCCATTAAACAACTTTAAAAGGTTTTAATACAAATATGTTTTTAAAATATGAACTTGACAATGAATGAAAAGCATATAACCTTGATTATATATTTACAGTAAATATCAGACTAGACAACATTAATTTCAATTCTGAAAACTTAGAAATTTAGAAGCCTAGCTAATTATAGTATTAAATATATTCAGTATTTAGATAGAATGAATGCTATTCTGATTCCAAGAAAACTGTGCATCATAAAAGCTCATCCTTAAATCTTTTTTGCCACAAGAAGTTAGCAATAGAAGCAGAGTATGAAATGAAGTTAAAGATATATAGCGAGACATAAACAGATATAGATATATACCCTATCAAAGATGAAGATCTAATCTTTAAGGAAAAAAGAGTCATGAAGGACACAGGGCCGTGAATCATCTTCCTCCTGAAGTAAGTGCAATTCAGTCATATATGACAGGAATAAACCAGAGAGCATCAAAGCTATTTTAAACATTTAAGTCTATCCTTTAAAACAGAGACAGAAAATATTCTCAAATTTAAGTAGGTTTTCTTTCTTTTTTTTTTTTTAAGGGAACTTGATTCAAAAAAACAAACAAAAAAAGGTTTAAAAGTACATGGAAAAATCTTGAAAGCAAAAAAAAAAAAGAATTACTCACCAAGTTGGCCATATAAATTGTGAGCAGCCCTCTCCTGCAAATAATTTTAAGAAGAGACAGCGTGAGACTAACCATCAATTTGACTTAATAATCACTTTATCATTTTTTTAGAAATCTACCAAAACAATTACCAGAAGTTGTGGAAAAGGGATAGATTATGCTGATCTAAGTTTTCAGTACCCTAATAGTTGGCTGTAAATAGATTCTACAAGTCATTCTAATCTGCAGTCATTAAACATTCTGTTTAATGCTCGTTAATTAAAATTCTTTAAAATTACTATTGCATAGTAATTGTTAACTAGACTTACTGTGATAATCATTTTGCAATATACACCAATATCTAATTATTATATTGTTCACCTGAAACTAATATAATGTTATATGTCAATTACATCTCAATTTTTAAAACTACTAATACCTTATTATTTTTTAATAGGAAGAGAGGTACAATTTGCTATTATTCTATGTTTATGCTAGAGAATTCTAAATTTAAGGAAGAATCCTAACAAATTCATCTTGCCAAAAATGTCAAGGCCATATCAATTTTAACTAAATGCATATTTATTTTTAAAAAACAGATCTTCTATTTGTTTCACACACAATGCAACTGTTCATTAGATGCCATTACAAATCATACAAATCACCTTGTTTTAATTTCATTGTTAAGTGAAAAGTCAGGCAGTAAGTTAATTCTCTAATGCCAAAGGACAAACAAAAGCTCTATAAACACTCACTTTACAGAAAAACTGCATATTTACTAAATACATATTTACTCTTACTTAATGAGAATTCATCTAGAAACTCAAAGATAAGGACAATTTTATGCCCTTAATCACTTTATTTAACTTATCTGCACATGAGACCATAAATGAACCATATCCTATCCTCTAAGAAAGAGGTCTTTAATGTTTTAAGAGTTCAAGGGCAGAGTTCAAATAATAAACTCTGAAAATTATAAAAACTTATTTGAGTTTCAATGATGAACATTTTTTTAGAACTCAAAGAAACTACTACTTTATATATAAAAGAAGCAAAAATATCAAATCACTTTAACTTAAATATCATGCCAGGTCTTGATATTAACATCATCAATCAAATCTTCTTGATGTCAGATCCAGTCATACAAAGTCTTGACTGCTCATCATTTAACTTGGCTTAATAGGCTTTTTAATTTACTAAAGCCACATGGAGGCAGTACGAGGTAAGTGAACAATGCTGAAGTGAAGTTCTGAATTCAGGGTTCCAGTTAACTTTAATTCTCTGGTACCCTGTAATTTTCTCATAAAAATAAGGGAACAAAACTAGTTATCTAACTTACATTTTCAAACATAAAAACTACTTAAAGAAAAAACTTACATTTATCAGCAATATATAACACATATCATTGGGCCACCCTGGTTGAAAGGAGGAGGAGGTCTAGGCATACGCACTGGGCCACACCCCCCCAGCAATGTCCCTCTTCAGCAGGTCCTAATGCACCTCAGCAGAACAAGACAAGTCTACTGACCTTCTAAAAAAGTGTTTCAGAATCAGTGATAAGATGATCTGTAAGGTCCCTTTCAGCTCTTCTTTTCTATGATTGTACATACGAATTGAAATTGTTCTCACTAAACCTTACCAAGCTTATTAGTTCCTACCAAATTCTAAATCAAAGATGTTCTAATAGTACTTATTTTAAATAAATTATATCAAGAAAAGTTAGGGTAACATCATCATCCAAGAGTCACACATACACAGAAAAGTTCAATCCTTCTCAAGTGATACCTATTCTTACCAACAGCTGGTTATGTACGAAGAAAAAAATAATATTCTTCATTACAAAAACCAAAATAAAAATATTTCTGTAATTTCAGTGGTAGTCCCTGAAAATACTTTTCATTATGAAGTGAACTAATAATGTATGATGCTATCTTTAAAAACATTTGTTCCACTAATCTCATTCTGCCTCTAATATTAACAGTAATCCAGCTCCAGAATCATCACTAGCTTCCATCTATAACTGTTTACCTTTACTGAGCAAAGATTATCTTGTTAACCTTTACATTTTCACAGACCTGCAATAATAGTACCTGGCATCTATAGACACTAAGCAAATGGTAGAATTACTAAGCAAGGTGTTTCTAGGAACCCAGTTTTATAAAAAGGAACACATTATAAACATGTATTATAGAAATATAATCACAAAAGATAGCCACCAGACAGAGCGAGGGCCAATTAATGATACTAATTTATTAGCAAGCAAAGACGTGATCTGTTTGTCATACATTTGTATAAAATTTAATAATTTACAAGGTATAATTAATATTTTGAAATCAGATTTTATCCTCTCACTAGTTCTGTGAAGTGTAACACAGATACTACTGCCCTCACTCTATTGAAAACCAAGAATCAAAGAAGTGGTTTCCTTAAAAATACAAAAGCAGCAAAAAGCAAGTTCGTCTGACTCCAGTTTCACGTTCTTTCCAATGCACTGTTTCTACAGCAGAAAATCTTTACATTACTAAGTTACCTTTCTTTTTTTTTTAATTTATTTATTTTTAGCTACACTGGGTCTTTGTTGCTGCACGTGGGCTTTTCTCTAGTTGAGGCGAGCGGGGGCTACTCTTCGTTTTGGTGCACGGGCTTCTCATTGCAGTGGCTTCTCTTGTTGCGAAGCACGGGCTCTAGGCGCGCGGGCTTCTGTAGTTGTGGCACATGGGCTCAGTAGTTGTGGCTTGCGGGCTCTAGAGCACAGGCTCAGTAGTTGTGGTGCACGGGCTTAGTTGCTCCGCGGCATGTGGGATCTTCCCCGACCAGGGCTCGAACCCGTGTGCCCTGCATTGGCAGGCGGATTCTTAACCACTGCGCCACCAGGGAAGTCCTAAGTTACCTTTCAATTCTAAAATTCACTGACTTGTTTAATATGCTGTCCTAGCAGGCTTCTGTGTAATGAGGATGAACAAAGCCTTGACACATTCTTACTACTAGGAAAAACTGAGGATGCATCTTTATTAGATTATGTCCTATTCTGGTCTCAAGTTTCAATTTATCCTTCCCAAACAATGAGGAAGATCACCTCCTTCCCAGCTTTATCTGAATTCCAACCCAAAGCTAATAGCCTCAAGAATGAGAGGGCAATGCCTGTGATGGGCATGATATGTTGGATTACATAGCCAGACTCTTTTTGGTGCCTTTACCTGGTACGTCTTTAACCTCCATTCCAATGTCAACTTGGTAGGTTAGAATATGAGAACAGTGATTTATTTTAACACTTCTCCGGAGATGTTCAGTATCATAGGAAATAGATAAGCTAATTAAATACCAATTTTATTTAACACTTGACTGTATCTAGCCTAGGTCTGAAGACAAACAAGTCACTCCCTTCCTAGTGCATAAATTCTCTCTGGAAACCAAGTTATATGTTATAAAACACTGCTTACAACAGCGATGGGGAAGGGGGAGGTGCCAATTAGAACAAAAGGTGGCCTAGAGGAAGGGCTGGGGCAAGGAGGACAAAAACTTTTTAAACTTCACAGGAGACTCTGATACACAAATACTCCCATTCTGCTGAGAATCACTAGATTAGAAGACTGGTGAAGCTCAGTGAACAAGCAGTCTAAAGTTAGTCGAGTATTTCTTTAAACTACAGATAAGCTTCTTTTTTTTTCTTTTCTTTTTTTTTGATGGGGAAAGGGGGTGAATCTTTTAAACTTGCATGAAAATGTAAGTGGGTGTGCACATCAAAGGGTACTATCTAAAAAAGTATTAAGAACCACTGCTGTAAGAACTAACTCTTTGTAATCAGAGTATCACTACTCCTGCGGGAAAATATTAAAATAATTAAATTTTCTTAACATCTCAGTAGATTAAAAGGTATCCTCACATTCTACTGAAATTCCAAGGATTATCTTCTAATGACATTATTCTGTCTCATCAGATGAACAATAATGCTTTTTTTCTGGAAACTTTAGTGTAAATATTCTTTAGCTAACTTTCTCAAACTTCTGAATGATACTGTTATATAACACATTTCATAACTAAGGTCACTACAGAATACAGAAAGAATGGTGTAACCTCTAAATTCTAAATATTTATATCTTCTATGTATATATATAAAATATGTGTGTTCTGTGTTCTATGGATAAGGAGAAATTAGAGATTAAAGAAAAACAAAGTGATTGTTCTTAAACATTGTAATGGTTACCAAGAGATGCTATTTAATCATTTCAGAAAGTCTTTCAAAATATAATAGATTTCATCTGTCAGAATGTTTTAGAAGAGTATAAAATACTTCTTTAAGGTATAAGAATGGATAAGGTAAACTTGCAGTCTAGAGCAAGAGTCTATAATCACATTCTATTATATATAGTGGATAATACAGAGTAAGCTTTTCAGAAGACTGCAAGGTAATTTAATTTTCTTCCTGTGAACATGACACTGAAACTTGAAGATCCCAAGAATTTATAGGCCAGTTTATAAGTATTCTTTTATTCACATATTATATAGTTGATTCATTTTGGTCATATCTGCTTGGGAGTTTCATAACTACAATAGTGTAATTTAACAACTCAAGCCACGAATATGCTTAGAATAAATATGCAATTTTTGATACTTTAATCCACGTCCATGTTTGAGCACCCTGCAGTTTCAACTTACCTAAACTAATACTAAATATCAAAGCAAATCCATCAGAAACAAAATCCATCAGAACAACTTCTTTCTGAACCACAAACAAAGCACTTCCTAGAAAGAGAAGACTAGTTCTTAACAGCCCACCTAGGGATAAACTAGATGTTACCAATGCTTCCTGCTGAGTTACTACCATCACAGTTCTTTGTGGCACAAATTTTTTAAGCAACCCTGGAAACAACTTCAAAGCTTTCACAGAACCCCACAGTGATGCGATTAAGATTTAAGTAAGCTGCCCTCTTACAAGGTGTTAGGAACTAGCTGGCAAAGCATGCTTAATTCTGTAGAGGGAAGGAGACTGGGAAAGATGGATGGATGGATGGAGGAATGGATGAATAAATGGATGGATGAGTTGGAAAGTTGGGAGGAAATAAGTTTAAACCAATGTAGATGAAGACATGAATATAGATAGATCTTCACTTATACATCTATATATATATCCATCATACATATGTGTGTATATATAACCATGTTGTATGCTTGTACCTCATTAAATGCTTTTTGAAAAACTGATTATACAAAATGTATAACTTCAGTAAAGATTTTATTAAATACAGCTTTAGAGATTTAAAAATTAGGATTACCACTATTTGCTAATTTGGAAAAAACTGCTTCCACATTCTGTTTCTTCTACTCTTTCTAATATATTACTGATATTTATTTTTAAAAGGATGAACTGACAACTGATCAATTGATAAAAGATCAATTGAAATCTGATTCCTTAAATGTTGCTGTTTCCCAGCTTATAACCTCAGACCTCTTCTTATTCTGAGCTTTGAGACTCTGATCTTCTCCCATAGCTTCAATGATAACCTACAAGAAGGAAACTTCCAATTTTAGTTACATAACTACTGTGCTTCTCCTGAATCTAGACTCATATTTCAAGCTGCCTACTGGCTATCTCCATCATTGACTTTCTTTGTGAATTAAAGGCATGATTACAAATTCCTTTTCCTTAAAGTAAAAACTATAATATTAATATGCTTCATTTGGGGCTAGATGTAATAATTTTGAAATACACATAACTTCAACCTTTGTAAATTACTTACAGTCTATTCAGGGATCTTGATGTTTAATGAAATCAATAAAAATTTGTTTTAAGTAAAAAATACTTTTTCAAAGCAAGTAAGACCACTGAGTTAACTTTTGTGCAATTCCAGATAAACATAGACCATACTTTCTTAAAATAAGACACACTATAAAGCAACTTGTAAAGAAAAACAAAAAGATTTGCTTTTCTATCTTTTAAGGTTAAGGCCAAAAAAACCACTTTTAAACCTGCTTTTTAAACAGTAAGTCACCAGCTTCTGAACAATACTATAAAATTAAATTTTAAAGTTTTTAATTAGACCCCCAAACCAGTATTTGTGGCTGATGTACATATACATACACAATTCTAAAAAAAACCCAAGGGCTTCCCTGATGGTGCAGTGGTTGAGGGTCCGCCTGCCGATGCAGGGGACACGGGTTCGTGCCCCGGTCCGGGAGGATCCCACATGCCGCGGAGCGGCTGGTCCCGTGAGCCATGGCCGCTGAGCCTGCGCGTCCGGAGCCTCTGCTCCACAGTGGGAGAGGCCACAATGGTGAGAGGCTCGCGTACCACAAAAATAAATAAATAAATAAAATTAAATTAAATTAAATTTAAAAACACCCAAGAACTCAAAAGCTATTTCCAGGTATTAACTGCATCACCTAATAAACAACAGAATCAATACATATCACCAAAAGTTCGACTACTAAACAATCACATCAAGATAAGGATCAATTTTTCTTCAGCAACCATGGGATAATACTTATAAAGAAGCCAAACTTAAAATTCTGATCAGGTCTTCAAAACAGTAAATCCACTCCAGTTAATATTTAGAACAGGCCATAATCTAGAACCAATTTTCTATGAATACCTACCGTCTATGAATAAAACACCAGTGCAATAGCTCACTTCAAAAAATAAAATCAGAAAACTTAAAAAAAAAAGAGTGTACTACCAAATGTAAACGGAGAATAGGAAATAAACTAGTAACCAAAATCCAAGTTATCACCTCACTTCTAGGAAACCTCTTTATGCCTTAAGAAGTTACAGCTTTTAATATCAATAACACAATTTTATTTTAGAATTATTATGGTATTTAAACAAATGTTGGTCTTCAAAGAAAAATTTGACTTTTTTGAAACTAAAATTGTAAAGATAAGACCTAGACTAATACATCAACAGAAAAAAATTCAGAAATCAACAAAACACACATATATATGAAAAATTGGTATATGACAAGGAGCATTCCAAATCAATGGAGAAAGAATGGACTATTGAACTCCTGGTGCCAGAGTAACTGACTATTGGCTAGCAAAAAAAGAAAGAAAGAAGGGGGGCAGGAGGGTGGGGGGGAGAAGAGAGAAAAAGAAAAAAGAAAGGAAAGGGGAAAAAAAAATCCTATAATAGATAACCTCTAAGATGGACCTAAACATATTTCTACATTTTGGGAGGTGATAATATTAACACTAAGAAGCTATAAAGTTAAAAATATATAATGTAGACTGTAGAGCAAGCACACACACGAAAGAAAAATATTTCATAAACAAATACATAGAAATGTTATTCTAAAATAACAAAATCATTCTTCCAGTTTCCAGTTTCCATGTAGGGAGCTTGGAAGTGATCACTTAGTCCTAACACCAAGGAGAAAGCTCAACAAACTGAAAAGTTAACATCCACAAGAAAAGTAAGGTCACACTGCAAAATGCTGCCCGCAAAACTGGAGAAACTGCAGGCAGATACAGAGAATTACAACTTAAGAGCACAGACTCACAAGCTGAAACCTCGGAGGGAATGAGAGCCAGGAGAGGAAAGCCTGCACTGTAATTGATAAAGAGCAGGAGGCTCAGTGTGGAAGTTAAGAATTACAGAGGTATCAGTCTTAAGGGGGCCCCACACTTTTTTGAGTTTTACCTCCAGGAGCTTGACTAGGTTCTCACAGTAAATAGCAGAGAAAAATCCCCTTGTACTTCCAAGTAGAGGGAGGGGAAAAGGAACCATTTTGAAATAAGCCAGAGCACTGGTTGCCCTCAGGGCAAACTAGTTAAGCAGAGCCTAACCTGCTGGGGTATTATGAGAGCCTTACTCACCTGGGGAAGGAAAACACCCAACTCCACGTGGCTCTAGAATTCCACATGGAGGAAGGGGAAAAACCCAACTCCAGCACACTCTAACCATCCTGCCCCACCAAGGGGGAGGGGGAAAATTGAGAAACACTTGGTAAGTTCACAGTCCACAGGCATAGGCTCATTGGAAGGAAACCGAGTCAAAGGACTATAGAACACTTCCCTTCCCCACACAACTCACCACTACATTACAAAAGGCCTATTTACAGCAATTCCGTTTACCTGGTACATCATGTCCGGCTAACAAGAAAAAATTACAAGACATACCAAGAGGCAAAAGACACAAATTGGGGCTTCCCTGGTGGCGCAGTGGTTGAGAGTCCACCTGCCAATGCAGGGGACACAGGTTCGTGCCCCGGTCCGGGAAGACCCCACATGCCACAGCACAGCTAGGCCCATGAGCCATGGCCACTGAGCCTACATGTCTGGAGCCTGTGCTCCGCAACGGGAGAGGCCACAACAGTGAGAGGCCCGCGTACTGCAAAAAAAAAAAAAAAAAGAATTACATCCGACTTCTCCTCAGAAACCATGCAAACAGGAGAGTGGAGTGAAATACTGAAAGCATTGAGAGAAAAAAAACACCAACCTAGAATTCTGCACCCTGTAAAATTATCCTTCAAAAGTGAAGGACAAATAAAGATTTTACTAGACAAACAAAATTGAATCTGTTGCCAGTAGACCTGCTCTGCAAGAAACGTTAAATGTTCTCTAGAGAGAAGAAAAGTATGAGTCAGAAACTCATGTACATAAAGAAAGGTAGAGCAGCAAATAAGATATGAGTGAAGGTAAATTTTTTAATTTATTTTTCTTATTTTTAATTATTCAAACAGATAACAATTATTCAAAATAATAGCAACAATGTATTTGATTATGTATGTATATATCGAGTGTGTGGTGTGTGTATGTGTGTATGTGGTAATTATGCTTATAAGTGAAGTGAATGACAACAATGATACAAAGGACAGGAGGAAGGAATTTGGGCTATTTTGTTATTATAAGATACTCTCATTACCTATGAAGGGGTACAGTATTATTTGAAAGTGGACTTGGATTAGTTGTAAAGATGCACTGTAAAAACTAAGGCAACCACTAAAAAAAGTAAAAAAAAAAAAGTATAACTGATATGTTAAGAAAGAAGAGAAAATGGAACCACATATAACATTCAGTAAAAACCACAAAAGGCAGAAAAAGAGTGGAAGACAAAAATAAGAACAAAGGCAACAAAGAGAAAACAATAATGAATATGGTAGAAATTAATCCAACTATATCAATAATCACTTTGAATGTCAATGGTCTAAAAACAACAATTAAAAGACTGTCAGAGTTGATCTCAAAACATAACCCAACTATATGTCATCTACAAAAAACCCACTTTAAACATATAGACACATAGAGATTAAAATAAGTAAGCATATGAAAAAATGCTCCACAAAATACATATATCATTGAGGAAATACAAACTAAAACAACAATGAGATACCACCACACATGTATTAAAATGGCCAAAATTCAGAACACTGATAACACTAAATGCTGGTGAAGATGTAGAGCAACAGGAATTCTCATTCATTGCTAGTGGGGTTACAAAATGACCCAGACACTTTGGAAGACAGTTGGCAGTTTCTTACAAAATTAAATATACTCTTACCAGATGATCATACCCAATCATACCCCTTAGTAATTATCTAAAGGAGTTGAAAATTTATGCCTACCCAAAAACCCACAAACGGAGGTTTATAGCAGCTTTATCCATAATTACCAAAACTTGGAAGCAACCAAGATGTCTGTCAGTAGGTCAATGGATACGTAAACTGTGGTACATCTAGACCATGGAATATTATTCAGTTCTAAAAAGAAACAACCTATCAAGCCATGAAAAGACATGGAAGAAGCTTAAATACATATTACTAAGTAAAAGAGGCCATCTGAAAACCAACATACTGTATGACTCCAACTATATGACATTCTAGAAAAGATAAAACTATGGAGGGCTTCCCTGGTGGCGCAGTGGTTGAGAGTCCACCTGCCGATGCAGGGGATGCGGGTTCGTGCCCCGGTCCGGGAAGATCCCACATGCCGCGGAGCAGCTAGGCCCGTGAGCCATGGCCGCTGAGCCTGCGCCTCCGGAGCCTATGCTCCGCAATGGGAGAGGCCACAACAGTGAGAGGCCCGCGTACCGCAAAAAAAAAAAAAAAAAAAAAAAGCATTTTAGGACAATATGGACAAGATGGTAATCAGGAATGACTGCTAATTTTCTTATGTGTGATAATAGTGTTGTAATTATGTAGGAAAGTACCCTTATTTTAGAATATGCATTCTAAAGTATTTAGGAGTAAAATGTCATGACGTCTACAATGTACTTCTATATGGTTCGTACACACATACAATACCACACATACATAGACATATAATCACATACAAATAAAGTAAAAATGGTAAAATGTTAACAACTGTTGACTCTAGGTGATCGTTACACAGGTGTTCATTTCAACATTTTCTGCTGAAAAGTAGGCAAATAACTTCAAAAATGCCACCTTATTAAAGTGCTAAAAAATAAATTGAAGCAAACTTCATTTAAAGCATCTTTAAAGTTTCATATATGAGTACATACTTTGAAATCACATTTCCAAAACCAATATTTAGATTTTTAAATTGATCAGAAAGTTACAATCACCAGAACAAGGCTCTCATTACTTATGGGCAAAAAATCAATAAAAATACTTAACACACTTACCATGTGTCAGGCACTCTTCTAAGCACACTTACATAAGTAACTCACTTAATTCTCTGAATAACCATGTGAGTAGATTATCACTACCTCCATTTTTCAGGTAAGGAATAAGCCATAGACGTCACACAATAAGTGGCGGAGCCAGTCTCCCAAGCCAGATTTTATAGCTCCAGAATCCACACTTTTTAACAACTATTCTGTACTGTCCTCTCAGGTGGGGAACCTATGTTTCTAGCAATACTGACTTGATTTTCCTGGGGTTATAACATCCTTTGATTTTAGTAATTTTAATAATCTAAAAGTATCATCAAACAGAGAATCACAAAAATTTAGATACTATTACATTTACAAAAATGCATTAAAATGGCTTCAGGTGGTTTAAGTAAATATTTAGTCACCTAACAACATCTATCTATAGTCTTACTTGGGGATCGATGATTATAACAAACATCTTCATAAACTGAAAGATGATCCCATCTTGATTAATATACCTGACTGTATCTTTATTCTCCGGGATAAAGATGGAATCAAAGCAGTTCTCAACAATAAAAATAATTATTCCTGAAATGGCAAATATTCTTTTATGCAAAATGTTTAACTTCAACAGTTTACCTGACTGAAAAACTTAAATAACAGTTTGTAGCATTTTGTAGAAATCTTATTATTCCACGTGGAACATTTTCAAGTTGATAAAAATGAAAAATTTTTTAAATGAGAAGATATCCAAAAAAAATAATTGATTTAATAGAGGTTAATGAGCCCGAAGCAAATTACAGATTTAAATGATAAAAGAAAACTGTTTATTTTCTTATGTGTGATAATGGTATTACAGTTATGGAAAAGATCTTTAATTAGAATTTATGCAAGCCATGTTTTAGTTTGACACATCAGAGAACCCTTCAATTTTTTAGTAAACAAAGACTAATGGGCATTTTTACTATATAATGTCAATCTTTATTTTTTATAGGCTTAAAAACCTAAATAATATAAGTATAAAGTTAAATTGTCCATCAAATATTGGGTTGGCCAAAAAGTTCGTTCAGTTTTAAGTTAAAATAAAAGACACAGTTTTCATTTTCACCAAGAACTGTATTGAACAACATATTCCCTAACCAAACAAACTTTTTGGCCAGCCCAATATTTGCAAGACTGAAAAATATGTGTAGAAATATTTCTCCTCCAGTTGTGATGGTGGACAGTAAATCAGTTGTATTAAATATGTAGGTATGTAAAAGTTTACCTGCTTTTTCTCTCAATTAGAATGGCCACGTAAGAAGCTGGCAAAGCGGCACCAAAGCCAGGACTCCATGAGTAGAATTTTCCAAGTATTTTCCTGAAATTGAAATTTGGAATGATTATATGAAATTTCTAGTTGGTCATTTCAGTTATTACACATAGAAGTTCCCCCTCTCAGTTCACCCTCTATCTAAATGTCCCACAGCACCTCAAATTCAGCATGTCCAAAACCAAACTCATTATCTTAGTCCCTTATCTCCATGAACCTGTTCTTTCTCCTCTCTTTTCCTAGGTTAATGATATCAACAACCACTTATCCACCTACGTGTGACACTTTGAGACATCCTTGGCTTCACCTTCTTCCATGTCCCATACATGAAATCATCCCCTTAAATACTTCCATGTACAATTTATCTCTCAAATTCCTCTCCAACCTACTGCCCTTGCCTCATTTATGTCCCTCACCATCTCTTCTTCAGGCTACTACAATAGCAAACTAATAGGTATCTCTCCTTCCAATAATTTAACCTGTTATATTCATTCAGACAGTCCCTGGATCCAACATTGTTCACTCTGCAAACCTTCTATGTTCTCAATTTCCTATCTACCAAACGGGAATAAATGTATTACCTATCTCATAGAGTTGTTATGATGGCTACATGAGATATTTCCCAGCACCATCCATGACACATAGGAAGTACTCAGAAAATGTTAGCTATTATTACTATTGTTATCACTACTACTATTCTTTCATTATGGCTCTTTTTTTATGGAAGTATAGCTGAGTTACAATGTGTTAGTTTCAGGTATATAGCAAAGAGATTCAGTTATATATATATTTTTTTCTTTTCAGATTCTTTTCCCTTATAGGCTATTACAAAATATTGAGTATAGTTCGCTGTGCTGCACAGTAGGTCCTTGTTTGTTATCCATTTTATATATAGTAGTGTGTGTATGTTAATCCAAACTCCTAATTTACCCCCCGCCCTTCCCCTTTGGTAACCATAAATTTGTTTTCTATGTCTGTGGGTCTATTTCTGTTTTGTATATAGGTTCATTTGTATCATTTTTTTTCAACTATTACTATTTTTTAACACATGATAGATATTCAAAAAATGTCTCTCCTTCTTTCCTTCTACAACCCTGGGTAAGTTTTTTCTTACATCGCTTACTAAAGTATTTTACATTTTTTACTTATATGTGTATATAAAATTTTTCATTTACTAGAATATATCCCTTGGGAGAAAGAATCTGCTTAGTATCTCACAAATTATAAACGCCATTGGGTTGGGTTTTTAAAGAGAAAAAAAAAGAAATCTGGAGATATTAGGAAGACTCTTTTTCCTTTCAAAGACAATTTGTTCCTAAGAAAGGGAGAAACAAAAAATTATAAGAAATTATCTGAACAAAGTTGGTCAACTGCTAAATGATGTATTACAGGAAAAAACATATGCTATGTACATACAGATAAGGATAAAATATCAGATGAAATTTTCTTTCTAGCTGAAGCTTAGCTTTAAAAAAATTAGAAAACCTACATATAACATGGGTATTTCTGCAATGGACATCAGAAACTTTCTGCCTAAGAAAACTGGAGGTGATTCTCCCTCCAACATAAAATACACAAAGGACTTAACAAGTTACTGAATATAAACAAAAAAGGAAAATAAATGAGTGAGTCAGTTATAGGAGGAACACAGATGTTACCTTATTATAAGTATTTTATGTCTCCAAAACTTAACCAAAAGCTTCATAGAACATAAATATGCTGCAAGACCAATTTATTATTATTGCAATTTTTAAAACCTAATTATCGTATAACTATTTTTAGAATTTTAACAAGTATTAGAAACTTTCCAGAGACTACGTGGTAAAGAGTTTCTTACACAGATTTTTCAGGTCAATTTAAAGGCATGACTTATTCAAGAGTATAAACTTTATAAATTACTAAAAGTTTATAAATATTAATGTTCTTAAGGCAAAAATCTATAGAAGACATTTGGAAATTATATTTCTTTTTTTTTAAAGGATAAAATTATTATTCAATTTATTATTCCCTATATACAAAAAACTAGTTTGGTAAAACATTAAAAGCTTTCACTTTTAGACTGAGAATGATTCACAGCTCCCCATAATTCCCACTTCTAGTTAACACTGTACTGGAGATCTTAGCAAGTACAATAATGCAAGAAAAATAAATACAAGGTATAAGAACTCAGAAAGGAAGAAATATTGTTCTTATTATGAGCAATTTTTTTTCATTATTAGTAATCAGTTTAATACACATCGGTGAATACATGTCAATCCCAATCTCCCAATTCATCACACCACCACCCCCACTACCCCTGACGCTTTCCCCCTTTGCTGTCCATATGTTTGTTCTCTACATCTGTGTCTCAATTTCTGCCCTGCAAACTGGTTCATCTGTACCATTTTTCTAGGTTCCACACATATGCGTTAATATACGTTATTTGTTTTTCTCTTTCTGACTTACTTCACTCTGTATGACAGTCTCTAGATCCATCCATGTCTCAACAAATGACCCAATTTCATTCCTTTTTATGGCTGAGTAATATTCCATTGTATATATGTACCACATTTCCTTATCCATTCGTCTATCGATGGGCATTTAGGTTGCTTCCATGACCTGGCTATTGTAAATAGTGCTGCAATGAACATTGGTGTGCATGTGTCTTTTGGAATTATGGTTTGCTCTGAGTATATGCCCAGTAGTGGGATTGCTGGGTCATATGGTAATTCTATTTTTAGTTTTTTAAGGAACCTCCATACTGTTCTCCATGGTGGCTGTATCAATTTACATTCCCACCAATAGTGCAAGAGGGCTCCCTTTTCTCCACACCCTCTCCAGCATTGGTTGTTTGTAGATTTTCTGATGATGCCCATTCGAACTGGGGTGAGGTGATACCTCATTGTAGTTTTGATTTGCATTTCTCCAATAATTAGTGATGTTGAGCAGCTTTTCATGTGCTTCTTGGCCATCTGTATGTCTATTTTGGAGAAATGTCTACTTAGATCTTCTGCCTATTTTTGGATTGGGTTGATTTTTTTTAATATTGAGCTGCATGAGCTGTTTATATGTTTTGGAGATTAATCCTTTCTCCGTTGATTCGTTTGCAAGTATTTTCTCCCATTCTGAGGGTTGTCTTTTTGCCTTGTTTATGGTTTCCTTTGCTGGGCAACAGCTTTGAAGTTTCATTAGGTCCCATTTGTTTATTTTTGTTTTTATTTCCATGACTCTAGGAGGCTGATCAAAAAAGATCTTGCTGTGATTTACATCAAAGAGTGTTCTTCCTATGTTTTCCTCTAAGACTTTTACAGTGTCTGGTCTTACATTTAGGTCTCGAATCCATTTTGAGTTTATTTTGGTGTATGGTGTTAGGGAGTGTTCTAATTTCATTCTTTTACATGTAGCTGTCCAGTTTTCCCAACACCACTTTTTGAAGAGACTGTCTTTTCTCCATTGTATATCCTTGCCTCCTTTGTCATAGATTAGTTGACCATAGGTGCATGTGTTTATCTCTGGGCTTTCTATCTTGTACCATTGATCTACATTTCTGTTTTTCTGCCAGTACCATATTGTCTTGATTACTGTAGCTCTGTAGTATAGTCTGAAGTCAGGGAGTCTGATTCCTCCAGCTCCATTTTTGTCCATCAAGACTGCTTTGGCTATTCAGGGTCTTTGGTGTCTCCATACAAAATTTTTTTTTTCCCCATACAAATTTTAAGATTTTTTGTTCTAATTCTGTAAAAAAAAATGCCATTGGTAATTTGATACAGATTGCACTGAATCTGTAGATTGCTTTGGGTAGTATAGTCATTTTCACAATATTGATTCTTAAATCCAAGAACATGGTATATCTCTCCATCTGTTGGTATCATCTTTAATTTCTTTCATCAGTGTCTTATAGTTTTCTGCAAACAAGCCTTTGTCTATTTTGTCTCCCTAGGTAGGTTTCTTCCTAGGTATTTTACTCTTTTTGTTGCAATGGTAAATGGGAGTGTTCCCTTAATTTCTCTTTCAGATTTTTCATCATTAGTGTATAGGATTGCAAGAGATTTCTGTGCATTAATTTTGTATCCTGCAATTTTACCAAATTCATTGATTAGCTCTCGTAGTTTTCTGGTGGCATATTTAGGATTCTCTGTGTATAGTATCATGTCATCTGCAAGCAGTGACAATTTTACTTCTTCTTTTCCAATTTGTATTCCTTGTATTTCTTTTTCTTCTCTGATTGCTGTGGCTAGGACTTCCAAAACTATGTTAAATAATAGTGGTGAGAGTGGACACCCTTGTCTTACTCCTGATCTTAGAGGAAATGCTTTAGTTTTTCACCATTGAGAATGGTGTTTGCCGTGGGTTTGTCATATATGGCCTTTATTATGTTGAGGTACGTTCCCTTTATGCCCACTTTCTGGAGAGTTTTTATCATAAATGGGTACTGAATTTTGTCAAAAGCTATTTCTGCATCTATTGAGATGATCATATGGTTTTTATTCTTCAATTTGTTAATATGGTGTGTCACATTGATTGATTTGCGTATATTGAAGAATCCTTGCATCCCTGGGATAAATCCCACTTGATCATGGTGTATGATCCTTTTAATGTGTTGTTGGATTCTGTTTGCTAGTATTTTGTTGAGGATATTTGCATCTATATTCATCAGTGATATTGGGCTGTAATTTTCATTTTGGTAATATCTTTGCCTGGTTTTGGTATCAGGGTGATGGTGACCTCACAGAATGAGTTTGGGAGTGTTCCTTCCTCTGCAATTTTTTGGAAGAGTTTGAGAAGGATGGGTGTTAGCTCTTCTCTAAATGTTTGATAGAATTCACCTGTGAAGCAATCTGGTCCTGGACTTTTGTTTGTTGTAAGATTTTTAATCACAGTTTCAATTTCATTACTTGTGATTGGTCTGTTCATATTTTCTATTTCTTCCTGGTTCAGTCTTGGAAGGTTACACCTTTCTAAGAATTTGTCCATTTCTTCCAGGTTGTCCATTATATTGACATACAGTTGCTTGTAGTAGTCTCTTAGGATGCTTTGTATTTCTGCAGTGTCTGTTGTAACTTCTCCTTTTCCATTTCCAATTTTATTGATTTGAGTCCTCTCCCTCTTTTTCTTGATGAGTCTGGCTAATGGTTTATTAATTTTGTTTATCTTCTCAAAGAGCCAGCTTTTAGTTTTATTGATCTTTGCTATTGTTTTCTTTGTTTCTATTTCATTTATTTCTGCTCTGATCTTTATGATTTCTTTCCTTCTGCTAACGTTGCGTTTTGTTTGTTCTTCTTTCTCTAGTACCTTTAGGTGTAAGGTTAGATTGTTTGAGATTTTTCTTGTTTCCTGAGGTAGGCTTGTATAGCTATAAACTTCCCTCTTAGAACTGCTTTTGCTGCATCCCATAGGTTTTAGATCGTAGTGTTTTCATTGTCAATTGTCTCTAGGTATTTTTTTATTTCCTCTTTGATTTCTTCAGTGATCTCTTGGTTATTTAGTAATGTATTTTTTAGCCTCCATGTGTTTGTGTTTTTCACATTTTTTCCCCTGTAATTCAATTCTAATCTTATAGAGTTGTGGTCAGAAAAGATGCTTGATATGATTTCAATTTTCTTAAATTTACTGAGGCTTGATTTGTGACCCAAGATGTGATCTATCCTGGAGAATGTTCCGTGCGCACTTGAGAAGAAAGTGTAATGTGCTGTTTTGGGATGGAATGTCTTATAAATATTAATTAAACCTTTCTGGTCTATTGTGTCATTTAAAACTTCTATTTCCTTATTTATTTTCATTTTGGATGATCTGTCCATTGGTGTAAGTGAGGTGTTAAAGTCCCCCACTATTATTGTGTTACTGTCGATTTCCTCTTTTAGAGCTGTTAGTAGTTGCCTTATGTATTGAGGTGCTCTTATGTTGGGTGCATATTTATTTATAATTGTTGTATCTTCTTCTTGGATTGATCCCTTGACCATTATGTAGTGTCCTTCCTTGTCTCTTGTAACATTCTTTATTTTAAAGTCTATTTTATCTGATATGAGTATTGCTATTCTAGCTTTCTTTTGATTTCCATTTGCATGGAATATCCTTTTCCATCCCCTCACTTTCAGTCTGAATGTGTCCCTAGGTCTGAAGTGGGTCTCTTGTAGACAGCATATATATGGGTCTTCTTTTTGTATCTATTCAGTGAGCCTGTGTATTTTGGTTGGAGCATTTAATCCATTCATGTTTAAGGTAATTATCAGTATGTATGTTCCTATTACCATTTTCTTAATTGTTTTGCGTTTGTTTTTGTAGGTCCTTTTCTTCTCTTGTGTTTCCCACTTAGAGAAGTTCCTTTAGCATTTGTTGTAGAGCTGTTTTGGTGGTGCTGAGTTCTCTTAGCTATTGCTTTTCTGTAAAGCTTTTGATTTCTCCATCGAATCTGAATAAGATCCTTGCTGGGTAAAGTAATATTGGTTGTAGCTTCTTCCCTTTCATCACTTAATCATGCCACTCCCTTCTGGCTTGTAGAGTTTCTACTAAGAAAACAGCTGTTAACCTTATGGGAGTTCCCTTGTACGTTATTTGTCGTTTTTCCCTTGCTACTTTCAATAATTTTTCTTTGTCTTTAATTTTTGTCAGTTTGATTACTATGTGTCTCAGCATGTATGGGACTCTCTGCACTTCGTGGACTTGGGTGGCTATTTCCTTCCCATGTTACGGAAGTTTTTGACTATAATCTCTCACATATTTTCTCGGGTCATTTCTCCCTCTCTTCTCCTTCTGGGACCCCTATAATGCGAATGTTGGTGCATTTAATGTTGTCCCAGAGGTCTCTTAGGCTGTCTTCATTTCTTTTCATTCTTTTTTCTTTATTCTGTTCCACAGCAGTGAATTCCACCTTTCTGTCTTCCAGGTCACTTATCCGTTCTTCTGCCTCAGTTATTCTGCTATTGATTCCTTCTAGTGTAGTTTTCATTTCAGTTATTGTATTGTTCATCTCTGTTTATTTGTTCTTTAATTCTTCTAAGTCTTTGTTAAACATTTCTTGCATCTTCTGAATCTTTACCTCCATTCTTTTTCCAAGGTCCTGGATCATCTTCACTATCATTATTCTGAATTCTTTTTCTGGAAGGTTGCCTATCTCTACTCCATTTAGTTGTTTTTCTGGGGTTTTATCTTGTTTCTTCATCTGGTTCATAGTCCTCTGCCTTTTCATTTTGTCTATCTTTCTGTGAATGTGGTTTTTGTTCCACAGGCTGCAGGATTGTAGTTCTTCTTGCTTCTGCTGTCTGCCCTCTGGTGGATGAGGCTATTTAAGAGGCTTGTGCAAGTTTCCTGATGGGAGGGACTGGTGGTGGGTCGAGTTGACTGTTTCTCTGGTGGGCAGAGCTCAGTAAAACTTTAAACCATTTGACTGCTGATGGGTGGGGCTGGGTACCCTCCATGTTGGTTGTTTGGCCTGAGGCAACCGAACACTGGAGCCTACCTGGGCTCTTTGGTGGGGCTAATGGCAGACTCTGGGAGGGCTCACACCAAGGAGTACTTCCCAGAACTTCCGCTGCCAGTGTCCTTGTCCCCACAGTGAGACACAGCCACTGCCTGCCTCTGCCAGAGACCCTCCAACACTAGCAGGTAGGTCTGATTCAGTCTCCTATGGGGTCACTGCTCCTTCCCCTGGGTCCCAATGAGCACACTACTTTGTGTGTGCCCTCCAAGAGTGGAGTCTGTTTCCTCCAGTCCTGTCGAAGTCCTGCAATCAAATCCCACTAGCCTTCAAAGTTTGATTCTCTAGGAATTCCTCCTCCTGTTGCTAGACTCCGAGGTTGGGAAGCCTGACGTGGGGCTCAGAACCTTCATGCCAGTGGGTGGACTTCTGTGGTATAAGTGTTCTCCAGTCTGTGAGTCACCCACCCAGCAGTTATGGGATTTGATTTTACTGTGACTGCGCCCCTCCTACCATCTCATTGTGGCTTCTCCTTTGTCTTTGGATGTGGGGTATCTTTTTTGGTGAGTTCCAGTGTCTTCCTGTCAATGATTGTCCTGCAGCTAGTTGTGATTCTGGTGTTCTCGCAAGCAGAAATTATATTTCTAATTGCAGTTAAAATCTACCTGCAAAATTATTTTGGGTAATACTAACTGGGTAACATTAATAGTAATATAATGTGAAGTTAGTATTTTAACTTGACAAATTAAATAAACTAGTTTGGGTTTCAACAGTGTGTGGGGGAGAAGATAAAAAGTAAATATCTAATAAACAATGCTAAGTATATCATAACACTAAAAACTGAATTCTAACTGCATGTATATTGTATGAAGCATGTGACACAGATAATGCACTGCATCAGGACCAAAAGTTTCATCAGTAGGATATGCCAGAAATTTTACAGATAAACACGAGCATTTTATAGTCCTTTTGAAGTTCATTCACTGCATACAGACCTAAGCAATATCATGGACAGTTGCTTTGAATTCCTAATCTATGAAACTGAAAAGTTAAGAAATTCTCATTAACAAGTCAGTAAATATAGTGGGCCTCAGAAAATGTATGTTACATTAAAGCACTTTTGCTATATAATCACAGCAATAATTTGAAGTTTATATTACATTTTTAGGCCAAGAGGCCCACAACTCCTGGTTTTACAAGCATTCTTTGAGATAAATAAATGTCATTTCACACAGAGAAAAAAATACACAAGCAGTGATCTGCACAACATTTATATAAACATCTGTTTGTTTCAGTTTCAACAAAGGAATTTGTATTAACCACCAGTTCTGATTATGTGTACCAACCTTAAAATGCAAAAGAAAGCCATAAACAAGGCCCCATTAGCAGTCAGAAATGAAGCAGATTGTAGGATCTCAGGGAGCAGTTTGTGTAAATAATAATCTAATTTTCGTTTCCGGAGAATTGCTGCAATCTGGAAAAAAAGAATTAAAAAAGGCTCTTTTGTTTAATATAACCAACTTTTCCCACTTAAGTTAGTTCTTATGTGGAAGATATTGAAATAACAGCATGTATTTAAAAATTAAAGTAAAAACTCTAGTATTTTACTGGCTCCTCTATGAAAATTCAATTTCTGGGACAGAAGACACTTTAATTTATTGAAAGTGTAATGGGTAAAATAAACACCTAGAAATTACAACATGGATCATATGATAAATAACCTCCAAACATTGAGATAAATATTTATAACGCCTTAAAAAGTTTTAAACTGGGGCTTCCCTGGTGGCACAGTGGTTAAGAATCTGCCTGCCAATGCAGGGTACACGGGTTCGAGCCCTGGTCCGGGAAGATTCCACATGCCGCGGAGCAACTAAGCCCATGCACCACAACTACTGAGCCTGCACTCTAGAGCCCGTGAGCCACAACTACTGAGCCCATTTGCCACAACTACTGAAGCCCACGTGCCACAACTACTGAGGCCCACGTGCCTGGAGCCCATGCTCCGCAACAAGAGAAGCCACCACAGTGCGAAGCCCGCACATGGCAAGGAAGAGTAGCCCCCACTCGCAGCAACTAGACAAAGCCCACGCGCAGCAACAAAGATGCAACACAGCCAAAAATAAATAAATAAAATTTTTTAAAAAAGTTTTATACTGATAAATAAAATATATGTTTAAATGGAAAAACTAAAGTCCAATCAAACAGAAATTGAATGCTAAAACAAAACTACATTACAGATACTATCAGCCTGGATATTAGAAAATTTCAATGAGAAAAACCAGAGAAATTCATTCATTCAGTTTCACTGAGAAGGGGATATGAGCTAGATTAGGAAGAACAGTATAATTCTCACAGGTGACCAGGAAGAAATGCTTTTCTATCATGATGAAACAATATATCAAAGGAACAAAAGTTAAGGGGGCAGAATTAGGGAATGTAAGAAATGGCAAGACTGACTTGAGAAAAGGAAGACCAGAGAACTCTGCATTCACTTTTCACCATTCTAGACATAACAGCTTCCTTATGGTCAGGGATCAACAAATCTAATGGCCTCTTCTCAGTTCTTTTCTTACTCTACCACTTAGAAGCCTCTGATAATTTCCTACTTCATTCAATTAAACAAGCTGTTATTAAGAACTATGCCATACACAGGAAAAACAACAATGAATAAGATCTAATCCCTGCCTTCAAGGAACATAAAAACTTGATAGGGAAATAGATATATAAACAATAAACTACAATAAGGCAGTGCGGTAAATGCTATACTAGAAGAAGGAGAAACTGCTACAGAAATACATATTAGGGAATAACCAAAAAGGAGATGGGACTGGACAGGTAATAATGCCCAGAAGATGGATCTCGACAAATAGGTAAAACTTTGACAAAAGAGAAGTTTCTATGGTTTCTGTGACTTCATTGTTTTCATTCTCCCATGATATCTTTAAGTGCTATTCCTTTGTTAGCATTTCTTCCTCAGATCTCTACTCATTCTATATACAACCTCCCCCACAGCATCATCTATCATGTCAAAGTAGGAATTCCAATATAACCCCTTCTATTTTTTTTTTTTTCATATTTGGCTGCATTGGGTCTTCGTTGTTGCACACAGGCTTTCGCTAGTTGCAGCGAGCGGGGGCTACTCTTTGTGTGGTACGCAGGCTTCTCATTGCGGTGACTTCTCGTTGCGGAGCACAGGTTCTACGTGCACAGCCTTCAGTAGTTGCAGCACGTGGGCTCAGCAGTTGCGGCACGTGGGTCCTAGAGTACACAGGCTTCAGTAGTTGTGGGCTCAGTAGTTGTTGCTCATGGGCTCTAGAGCACAGGCTCAGTAGCTGTGGCACACAGGCTTAGCTGCTCCAGGCATGTGGCATCTTCCCAGGCCAGGGATCAAACCCATATCCCCTGGATTGGCAGGCAGATTCTTAACCACTGCACCACCAGGGAAGTCCCTCCCCTAAATTCTTAATGCATACTTCAAATGTCTATTGGACATGTCAATAAAGACATAGCACAGACATCAAAAAAAAAAGAATGTCCAAAGTAGAACTTATTATACTTCCCCAAAATGCTTTTATTTCTGATTTTCTAACCTCAAGTAATAGTACCACATCCACCCTATTACTTAGAAACAAAATGTTGGTGTCATTTTCAATTACTCCCTGGATCCTCAATCATCTCCTCAGTTCTAATGGTCTCCTAGTATCTTCAGGTTTTAGAATGTAATGTCTCTTTCATTTTAGACTCAACAATGGGCAGAATATGGTACTCTGTTATATATTCAAGTAGTTACAGAAAAAAAATCTCCTCTGTTCCTGGAAAGGAAAAAACAAAACTGTCCCTATTTGCAGATAACCTGATTGTCTACACAGAAATTCCCAAGCAAGTTACATACAGACACACACACACCTCCTAAAACTCATAATGCAGTTTAGCAAAGGCAAAGGATATAAGATAAACATACAAAAGTTATTTGTATTTCTATATTAAAAAAATGAATACATGGACACCAAAATTAAAAATACAATAGAATTTATAACTCCTCAAAAAACGAAATATTTAGGGAAAAATCTACAACACTTGTATATGACTTGTATACTGAAAGACACACAATGCTGATGGAAGAAATCAAAGAACAGATTAATAAATGTTCATAGATAGGAAGACTCAATATGGTAAAGATGTCAATTTTCCCCCAAAGCAAAATACAGGTTTAACACAATTTCTATTACGATTCCAGAAAAGGTTTTGTAGATGTAGACAAGATTATACTGAAATTTATATAGAAAAGCAAAGGAACTATAAGAACTAAAACAACTTTGAAAAAGTGAAAAAAATGGGAGGAATGAGTCTACCTAATTTCAAGACTTATTATATAGCTACAGCAATCAGGTTTTGTGATATTGGCAAAAGGATACACAAATAGATTAATGAAATAGAATAGAGAACCTAGATATAGATCCACACAAATATATCCAACTGATTTTTGACAAGGTACAATGGCAATTCCAGAGAGGAAAAATAGCTATTTCAACAAATGGTGCTGGAGCAAATACACATCCACAGGCAAAAAAAAAAAAAAAAAAAAAAAAATTAACCTCAGCCAAAGTCTCACAGTTTATACACACTTTATACAAAAATTAATTCAAAATGTATCAGAGACATAAATCTAAAACATAAAACTACAAAACTTTTAGGGGAAAAAATATCAGGGAAAATCTTAGGGATCTAAGGCTAGGCAAAAGCGCAATTCATAAAAGGAAAAATTATAAATTACACTTCAGAATTAAAACTTTTTCTCTGTGAAAGACCTGTTAGGAATAAAAATCCTAGCTACAGAATGGGAGAAAATACTTGTAAACTACACAGCCAGCAAACGACTAGTATCTAGAATGAAGGAAATCTCAAAACTCAACAGTAAAAAAATGAACAATCCAATTAGAAAATACAAATGATATGAACAGATATTTCACCGAAGAGAATGTGCAAATGGAAGATAAGCATATTAGCCATTAAGGAAAAGCAAATTAAAACCACAATGAGCTATCACCATAGAACTGTCAGAATGATTAAATTTAAAAATACTGGAAACACCAAATGCTGACAAGGATACGGAGAAACTGGATCTCTCATGCATTTGTTGGGGGAAATGTGAAATGGCAAAAGCATTCTGAAAAAGTTTGACAGTTTCTATAAAAACTAAACAAGCAACTATCATATGACCCAGCAACTGCAGTCCCGAATGTTTATCCTAGAAAAATGAAAACGTACGTTCACCCAAAATTTGTGCACAAATGTTTATAGCAGCTTTGTCTGTAATAGTCAATAAATGGAAACAACTCCTATGTCCTTTAAGAGATGAATGGTTTAAAAAACCGAGGTGTATCCATACCGTGGAATACCATTTAGCAATAAACAGGAACAAGCTAGTGATACAGGATACAATACTGATGAATTTCCAGAGAATTATGCTGAATGGAAAAAGCCAATCCCAAAAGACTACATACTATACTATTCCATTTACATAACACATAAAATGACAAATTTATAGAAATAAAGAATAAATTAATGGTGACCAGGGGTTAAGAGGAGGTGGGTAGGTGGGAGGGGTGGTATTGCTATAAAAGGGCACAAGGGATCCTTGTGTTGATGGAAATGTCCTGTATATTGACTATATCAATGGCAATTATTTTGGTTGTGATATTTTACTATCATTTAGCAGGATGATACCACTGGGAGAAACGAGCTAAAGAGCACAGGGAATCTATTATTTCTTACAACTGCATAAGAATCTACAATTATCTCAAAATTAAAAGCTCAATTAAAAAAAAAGCGGTCATCAACATAGCCAATGGGCATATGAAATATGCTTAGCATCACTAGTATTCAGAAAACTGCGCAATAAAATATCACTCACACACACACCAGAATGTCTAAAACAAGGAGAAATGACAATGCAAAGCACTGTCAGGAATGAAGTAACTAGAACTTCACACATTGCTGGTGGGAATGTAAAACTGCATACTTACTTCAGAAAACTGTTATTATCTAATGAAACTAAATGTACACTTATCCTACGATCCAGCAGTTTCACTCCTAGGTATATATCCAAGAGAAATAACTGCTTATTTCCATCAAAAGTCATATTCATAACACTATCTGTAATTACAAATACTGCAAAACACCTAAATGTCCATTAACAGTAAGGTAGATAAATTGTACATATTTGCAATATTGGTAAATCATACTGTACAGTCTACTGTAAGAAACAGGGAAAATCTGACACAACACATGGGAAGTAACCTAAGACCTTATTAACACTGTGCTGTAACCCAGAGCTTCCAACCAGGGTTTACAAGTGGCCAAAAGATTGATCCTCTCCACAGTCTGGGTAGCCAGGCCAGGACTAGGGTAACAGAGCAAGGTGATAATCATCTCTGTTTTCCCTAGAGTGCCACACAATTATTATCATTTTCTATGTACATCACAGCAGGCTATAGTGTGAGAAAAGATTAGAAGCACTGATCTAACCAAATAACATAAAAGTAACTGTACTAGCCATGTAGGAATTGTAAGGGCACATGAACACATGTATAAAATCATTACCAGACATTATCCAACAACTTCACAAACATCATATTGTATAGCAAAAAATGTTGCAGTGTTCATATGCTTTTTCCATGTCAATAAATTCCGTATGAATTTTCCAAATATGCATACATTTAGCTCAACAACAAAGTATATAATAATACTATGATAAAAATATATATTTGTATTTATTTATTTATATTCATATAGCTTTTGAAGACAATATAATGACCAGGAAAAAAATGAATCAAAATACTTAAAGTGATAAGACAGACTACAAAACAATATTTTCTAATGAACATATGGAACAAACATTAGAACATTATGAACTGGTTACCTTGGTAATAGATTATTTTAATCTTCTTTTTGCTTTTGGGTATTTTCTAGACATTCTGCAACAAACATGGTTACATTTATAAAACTGGTAGAAGGGGAATAAGTATGAGAAAGTGTGGATTAATTATTATAGAAAAAGATCTGAATAGAGAATAGAAATAATCAGCATGATAAAGTATAAAATAATCAGGAGATATGATTTTTACTCTTAGTTCTACAACAATTTATATGAATGCTACTTATTTCAATGCTGTTTAGATTTCATCTTCCTCATTTATTAGATAAAGAGGTTGACTTAAATGACACAGGTGACATCAGTAAGATGGCAGAATAGCAGTTTCCAGCACTCATCCCCTTGCAGAAACATCAATTTGAACAAATACTCATGTGCAAAAATACCTTCACAAGAGCTAAGGATTCCAGGTGAGAGATTAAAGCACCCAGGTGGAGTGGAGAAATAAGAAAAGATGCATTGAAGGGGGTATGAAAAATAATCACATATTACCCACATCACCCAACCTCCAACCCCAGGCAACTCAGCATGCAGAGAGACACCAACCCAAAGAAGGAAGAAGAGTGAAGTGAGCGCCCAACTTCACCACAAACCCCAGCTCCAGGCCTGCCAAGTAAAATCAGGCATCAGGCCAGGCCACACAGATCCAGGATTCAGAAGTAGCCCCATGGACTCAGACTCCAGGCCTATCCCAGTGCCATGCCAAACCCCAAGAAACCAGGCTCCAGGCTTACCCCATGGATCTGTTTCAAGCCCCAAACTGAAGCCCCAAACACCAGGCCTGCCCAGGTAGACCCAAGTATAAGGTGCACACCAGTGAACTCAGGCTTCAGGTCCACCCCCAGGGACCAGAGTAGCCCACCTGAAAACTCCAGCAGCAAACCCATCCACAGACTCCACCAAATGGCTTTCATTGGCTTTCACTGCAGAAGCCCAAGTGTAAAGACTGGAAAAGGTGCCTACTTCTTCAAATGAACAAGCACCAAAACAAGGCCACAGAAATACAAATGTTCAGGAAAACATGACACCAACAAAGGAACAAAATAAAACACGAGTAACCAACCCTAAAGAAATGGAGATCAATGAACTGCCAGACAAAGAATTCAAAATAGTTGTCTTCAAGAACTGCAGTGAGCTGTAAGAGAACACAGATAGACAACTAAAACAAAATCAGGAAAACAGGGGCTTCCCTGGTGGTGCAGTGGTTGAGAGTCCGCCTGCCGATGCAGGGGACACGGGTTCGTGCCCCGGTCCGGGAAGATCCCACATGCCGTGGAGTGGCTGGGCCCGTGAGCCATGGCTACTGAGCCTGCGCGTCCAGAGCCTGTGCTCCGCAACGGGAGAGGCCACAACAGTGAGAGGCCCGCGTACCACAAAAAAAAAAAAAAAAAAAAAATCAGGAAAACAATACATGACCAAAATGAGAAGTTAAACAAAGAGATAGAAGGAAGGAAGAAAGGAAGGGAGGAAGGGAGGAAGGAAGGAAGGGAGGGAGGGATGCATGAATTCTGGAGCTAAAGAGCACAATGACTAGACTTGATCAAGCCAAAGAAAAAAAATCAGTGAGCTCAAGACAGGTCATTTGAAATTACCCAGGCAAAAGAACAAAAAGAAAAAATATTGAAAGAAAATGAAGAAAGCCTATGTTGAAATTATGGGATACCATCAAAAGAAATAACATACGCATTGAGGGAGTCCCAGAACAAGTAAAGAAAAAGGAGCAGAAAGATTATTTAAAGAAATAATGACTGAAAACTTCTTGTATCTGGAGAGGAAAATGGACATCCAGATCCATGAAGCCCAAAGAATTCCAAACAAATTAATTACAAAGAGATCTATTTCTTCTTTTTCTATTTCTTCTTTTTCTATTTCATTAATTTTGAGAGGATGAATGTTCACTAATCCCATTGTGATAATCATTTCATGATGTATGTAAGTCAATCCATTATGCTATACATATTAAATTTACACAGTGCTGGATGTCAATTATTATCTCAATAAAACAGAAGGAAAAAAGAGAGATCTTCACCTAGACACATTATAATCAAATTCTCAAAAATCAAAGACAAAAAGAGCATTTTGAAAGCAGTAAGAGGAAAGAAAACTTGTCACATACAAAAGAACCCTCATGGTGGGGGCGATAAATTGGGAGATTGGGACTGACATATATACACTATTGATACTATGTATAAAATATATAACTAATGAGAACCTACTTTATAGCACAGGGAACTCTACTCAGTGCTCTGTAGTGACCTAAATGGGAATGAAATCCAAAAAAGAGGGGATATATGTATACATATAGCTGATTCACTTTGCTGTACAGTAGAAATGAACACAACATTGTAAAGCAACTATACTCCAATAAAAATTTTTTTAAAAAAAGAAAATATTAGTAAATAGAATTTAGCAACACATAAGGAGAATTATATACCATGGCCAAGTGGGCTTTATTCCAGGGATGCAAGGCTGGTTCAATTTATAAAAATCATTTTGTAATTCATCAATCAATATGTAATTCACTATATTAACAGGCTAAAAAGAAAAATCACATGGTTATATAAATCAATATAAAAGCATCTGACCAAATTCAACACCCATTTATGACAAAAACTTTCACAAAAATAGGAACAGAAGGCAAATTCGTCAAGTTGATAACTACAGCTAATTTCTACTTAATGATGAAAAGACTGAATGCTTTCTTCCTAACTCTTATCAAAATATCAGCAAGGTTCTTTGTAGATATAGAGAAGATTATTCTAAAGTTTAAATGAAAAGGCAGAGGAACTAGAAGATCTACAACAATTTACAATAGGAAGAATAACGTAGGCAGAATCAGTCTGCCCAATTTCAAGATTTATTATATAGCTACACTAATCAAGACCCATAATAGGAAAAACTGAAAAATCAGACTTTATCAAAATTTAAAACTTCCTTTACAAAGGAAGAAAAGAAGCAGTATCCATATAAAGAGGATGAAAAGACAAGCTACAGACTGGAGAAAATATTTTCAAACCACATATGCACAAAAGGACTAGGAACTAGAATCTATAAAGAACTCTCAAAATTCAACAGTAAAAAAAAATAATCGGGGCTTCCCAGGTGGCGCAGTGGTTAAGAATCCACCTGCCAATGCAGGGGACACGGGTTCAAGCCCTGGTAGGGGAAGATCCCACATGCCACGGAGCAACTAAGCCCGTGCGCCACAACTACTGAGCCTGCACTCTAGATCCTGCGAGCCACAACTACTGAGCCCACATGCCACAACTACTGAAGCCCGTGTGCCTAGAGCCCATGGTCCACAACAAGAGAAGCCACCACAGTGAGAAGCCTGCACACTGCAACGAAGAATAGCCCCCGCTCACTGCAACTAGAGATAGCCCGTGAGCAGCAACAAAGACCCAACGCAGCCAAAAATAAATATAAATAAGTAAACAAATTTATTTTTAAAATAACAAAGGTGGGCTTCCCTGGTGGTACAGTGGTTGAGAGTCCGCCTGCCGATGCAGGGGACACGGGTTTGTACCCTGGTCCGGGAAGATCCCACATGTCGCGGAGCGGCTGGGCCCGTGAGCCATGACCGCTGAGCCTGCACGTCCGGAGCCTGTGCTCCACAACGGGAGAGGCCACACGGTGAGAGGCCCGCATACCGCAAAAAAAAAACAAAAAAAACGAAGGTGATACAATACATTACCAAGTGAAGGATAAAAATCATGATCATCTGAGCAGATAGAGATAAAGCATTTGACAAAATTCAATACCCTTTCAAGATAAAAAGATCAATAAACCTCATCATAATAAAAGGTCATATATATGAAAAGCCCACAGCTAACATCAAACTCAACAGTAAAAAAATGAAAGCTTTTCCTTTAAGACCAGAAACAAGACAAAGGTGCCCATTCTCACCACTTTTACTGAACTTAGTATAGGAAGTCTTAACCAGAGTAACTAGGGAAGAAAAAGAAATAAAAGGTATCCATATCAGAAAGGCAGAAGTAAAATTGTCTCTGTTTGCAGAATACTCTGAAACCTCTACCAAAAAAAATTAAAACTAATAAATGAATTCAGTAAAGTTGTGAGATACAAAATCAATATACAAAAATCAGTTGCATTTCTACACAGTCACACCAAACAATCTAAAAACGATACTAAGAAAACAATCCTATTTACAATTATATTAGCAATAAAATACTTAGGAATAAATTAAACCAAGGAGGTGAAAGATCTGTACACTGAAAACTTCAAAACATTAATGAAAGAAATTGAATAAGATGTAAATAAGTAGAAAGACAGTCCATGTTCATGGATTGGAAGAATTAATACTGTTAAAATGTCCATACTACTCAATGCCATCTACAGATTCAATGCAATCCCTATCAAAATTCCAAATGCATTTTTCATAGAAATGGAAAAAACAATCCTAAAACTCATATGGAATCACAAAAAAATGTGACTAGCCAAAGCAATCTTGAGAAAGAAGAACAATGCTGGAGGCAACACACTATACCTGACTTCAAAATATACTACAAAGCTATTGTAATAAAAACAGCAGAGTACCAGCATAAAAACAGACATGCAGACCAAAGGAACAGAATAGAGAGCCTAGAAATAAATTCATGCATTTTATGGTCAAAGGATATTCAACAAAGGTGCCAAGAACACACAACAGGGAAAGGACGGTCTCTTCGATAAATGGTGCTGGGAAAATTGGTTATCCACATGCTGAAGAATGAAACTGGACCCTTATCTTACTCCATATACACAGAACAATTCAGAATCATTAAAGACTTCAATGTAAGACCTGAAACTATAAAACTACTAGAAGAAAACATAGAGAAAAGGCTTCTTGACATTGGTTTGAACAATACTTTTTTGGATATAATTCCACAAGCACAGCAACAAATGCAAAAACAGACAGATGAGATTACATCAAACTAAAAAGCTCCTGCACAGCAAAAAAAAAAAAAAAAAAAAAAAAAAAAAAAGCTATCAACAGAGTGAAGAAACAACCTACAAAATGGAAGAAAATATTTGCAAACCACTTGCAAAATTTGATGAGAATAATATCCAAAATACAGAAGAAACTCAAACAACTCAATAACAAAAAACAATAACCATTTAAAAAATGAGTAAAGGACCTGAACACACATTTCTCAAAAGAAGACATACAAATGGCCAACAGGTACACGAAAAGATGTTCAATGTCACTAATCATCAGAGAAATGCAAATCAAAACAACGAGCTATCACCACACACCTGTTATAATGGCTATGATCAAAATACAAAAGGTGGTCAGTGTTGGTGAGGGTATGGAGAAAAGGAAATCCTTATGATACACACACACACACACAATGGATTACTCAGCCTTAAAAAAGAAGGAAATACTGTCATTTGGGACAACTTGGATAAAACTGGAGGAAATAATGCTAAGTAAAATAAACCAGGCACAGAAAGACAAATACTTCATGAACTCACTTATATGTGGAATCTAAAAACCCACAGAAGCAGAGCAGAATGATGGTTGCCAGTGGCTGAGGGGGTGGGGGAAAATAAAGAAATGTTGGTCAAAGGATACAAAGGATACAAAGGTGTAGTTATAGTTATGTAGTTATATAGGATGAATAAATCTAACAGATACTAATATACAGCACAAAGACTATAGTTAGTTAGTAACATTGTACTGAATACTGAAAATACGCTAAGAAGGTAGATTTCAGGTACAACTGAAACATTCACTTTGTTGCCACATTCATTTTATTGTGGCAGTTTTATTGTGTGGCTGTTTTATTGTGAAACTGAACCTGCAGTTATCTCTGAGGTATGCATGTATATCAAATCATCATGTTTAAAAATAAAAGGTCAACACTAAAAATATGACATAGAGTTCTTTTTTCCCTACTTCTAAAATTGTATCCCTTTTTTTTTTTTAATAAATGGTACTAAATGAACTGGATACCTGTGTAGAACAAAAAAATTAACTTTGACCCCCTCCTCACACTATAGACAAAAGTTAATTTGAGGTGGATCACAGACTTAAATTTGCAAAATATAAACAATAAAGTATCTAGAAGAAAACATAGACAAATATCTTTATGAACATTCCAGGCATAAGTCAAAAGTCAGAGACGGCATTAAGCATAGTTCATGAGGGCAAGTATGGAGACTGACCTGACTAATACAAAGGCTACAGACTGAAGACTGATGCAAAATTATAATGACAGGCCCCCAATTTAGGAGTTTCCCTTTACAAAAATATCACTATTAAACATCTATCAGGCCTATGTACATTTCATCTAATTCCTTTATTCTCCCTTATCTCTTTCCCCATGTGATTAATGCTGCACATTTGCCACACAAATGGTTGACTGGTATGAGGATTGCATGGCTGTGGAACAGAACACAGCTAATTGGCCCTCAAAGGGGCTGACCCCATGATCTTAGCCTTAGTACCAAACTTTAATCTAGCAGTCTTTGTTAGCCCCAGAGCTCGATCGTTAACTCTCCTAGAAGACTATTTCTAGAGGGTCTAACAAATCTAGATTTTTGGAAAATAAAAGTTTCCAATAAGAAAGAGTTGATTTTATGTTTTATTTATTTAATCACCAGCAAATAATGATTTCTTTAAAGCAGGTTCTCTCAACCTCGACACTACCTACATTTTGAGCCAGATAATTTGCTGCTGTGGAGGGCTATCCTATGCATTACAGGATGTTTAGCAGCATCCCTGGCTTCTATTCCATAATGCCAGTACCATACCCTGAGCTGTGACAACCAAAAATGTCTCCAGGGAGTACCGAGTGTCTCCTAGAAGGCAAAACTACCTTATTGAGAACAACTGCTTTAAAGAAAACAGCATAATGAATTTACATTTTTAAAATATTAACAGAATATTTATTTAACAAACACTTGTAACACTTACTATGTGCCAGGCACTGTTCTAAACACTATACAAATGTTAACTCAATCCTCATTAACAATCTATGAGATGGACATGATCGATATGCCCACTTGAGAGATTAGAAAACATGGGCACAAAGAGATATGTTGCCCAAAGTCACACAATGAATAAGTAGGAAAGCAGGGACTGAACACAGGTAAGTGGATCCAGAGTCCATGCTCTTAACCATGATACCTGACGCTAAAGTCTGACATTCTAAATGACGGGACATATCATTTATCCATTGTGCATGTTACAGAAAAAAAACTTGTGACTTACTAGCCCCTATAGGAATTCAGGCTGCCCATCCTGAAAGAAAAAATACTAAAATATAGGGAAAACAGAACTGAGATATATATATATTTTAAAACCTAATAAAATATTCATAAATTTGGTATATACATATACCAGTTATGTAGCCTGGGGGAAGACTAATAACTAAGGCACCATGATGACTCCAGGGCTGGAAATTACATTCCCAGTCTACAAAAGCTAAAAATGAAAGAAGACGGAAACACAATGTTCACAACACTAAGTCAGCAAATAAAAAGAACTAATCTCAACAGAAGAAAGTGGAACCAACCAGCTGTGCATCTAACTTTACTCTGATTTCCTTCTCCTTCCAAGATCTCAGTACTTTTTAAATAAATGAGATAAAAGATATAAGTACTCAGCAGAATCAGCACATAGAAGGCCCTTAAAATATATGTTTCCTTCTCTCTGCACAATGGCTCCCTGCTCTAATTCCAGTTCCTTTTTGTGCTGTGCAGGTTTGTTCTATTAGAGTGTTCTGAAGACATTTCTGTCTCTAGTAAATCAAGATGTTCGAAAAAATTAATTGAAATTAAAATAAGTATAGAAGAAGTTAAGTGGTCCTCGTGAGACTCAAAACTAAACCACGTTTTTATAGCACCGACTGATTCAAAATAAAAACAGAACTTCAATAAACAGAACTAAAGTAGAATATTCATCTCTGGTCAGAAGACTTCCTCTATTTTCTCTCTAACAAATTTCAAAACCCTTTTAAAAGAATAAGACCTCATTTTTAAAAAATATTTAGCATAATAAGGGAGGTTGAATTACTTTGTTGTCACATACAAATTTATATTGCATGTGCTGGTTAATTTTGTGTCAACTTGACTGACATTTTGTGTCAACTTGCCAAACATTCTGGGTGTGACTGTGAAGGTACTTCTGGAAGAAATTAACATTTTCAGTATACTGGGTAAAGTAGACTACCCTCCCTAATGTGGGTGGGCTTCATCCAATGAACTGAAGATCTAAACAGAACAAAACAGCTGAGTAAGAGGGAACTCCTCCTGCCTGCATGCCCTCAAGCTGGGACACTGTAGTCTTTTCCCACCTCAGACTCTGAGCAAAACATCCACTAGGCTTGTGTGAAAGCCTACTGGCTTTTGGACTGGAGCTTAGGCTACTGGCTTTCCTTGTTCTCAGGCCTTAGGATATGGACTATGAGGAACTACAGCTTGCCAACTGTAGATCTTGGAATCTCTCAGCCTCTGTAACCGTGTGAGCCAATTCCTTAAAAGAGGTCAGTCTGTCTGTCTGTCTCTCTCTCTCAATATATATTGTATGTGTGTGTGTGACACACACCACACACTCTCTCACATACAACACACACCACACACTCACATACAACACACACACACATTCTCACACACACATACACACACACGCACACACCCTTCAGGTTCTGTGTCTCTGGAGAACCCTAACAAATATACTACATTTAAATTGCTGCCAACACTTTTATTTTTAAGGTTAAAATTATTTTTAAGCTACAAAAGCCAAATTTAAATTCTAAAACAAAAAGACAAGGAACCAAGTATCACAGACCAATATTTACATATCTTTCTGCAGTTTTCAACGCTTTCACGTATGTACTATCTCATATGACTACCACAGCCTATCATGAAGTAGTTAAGACAGGACTATCATCTACTTATACATGAGGAAACTGGGAGTCAAACTATAAGTTGCAGAACAAAACAAAAACTCAGATCCAGTGCTCTACACCATGCTGACTCATCACATACAGACAACAAGCTTACTAAAAACTACAAGTTTTCACTGGAAACAAACAAGACTGGCAGAAACACTCTCCTACAACCAAGGCTATAAAGAGTCACACAGAGTCAGGGAAGAAGAGAGGCAAGGTGACCAGGTCGGTACCCACACACTTAGGATGGGACACAGAAGAGGAGAGAGATATCATGGGCTGGGAGATCCTCCATGAGTCATGAGGGATTCAAACCACATATGTGACACCCTAGCCCTGAGGTCCAACATCAGGAAGACAAGTCCCCTTAGCTGGTTTGAAAACCAGTAATATTTACAAGAGAGCGCTAAGAAATTGAGACTCCGCTCATGAAGAACATGTGCACATACTTACTGACTCCAGGCAACAAGGCGGAGGAAGCAAACTGAGACTGCCTGGAGCTCTGGCCAGTTTCTCACAAGGGCCCCAGCATGCCTGGGGCCACACCTAGTGCCTGTTCCAACCTCTCTTCCTCTAGCACTACTCCCCTCTGGGATGAAGCTGCCTTTGCCAGGAGGGGGAGAATGCACACTTAGAGAGAACAGAACCAGCTCAGACCCAGCCCTTAGGGCTTCTACTCCAGCACCATGGCACCCAACCACATCCCAAAGAGGGCAGTAATGACCACCAGAGAAAAAAATCTGGCTCACACTTGGCCCTGGATCTAGTCCATCAATCTCCAGCCCCACCTCCCACCAAGGTGATAGCTGCCAGCATACCCTGGGTGAAGACAGGACCTCCGCTCACTTCAGATCAACCTCTCCCACCAAAGCCTGGGCACATGCAGGCTGCATACAGATGTTCCCACATAAGGACATGCCTTCAAGATTGGGACAGGTAACTATTCCATCTGATTTCATAGAGACAGAGAAAGTTAAAATGAGCAGAAAGAGGAATTTGTTTCAAATGAAAGAACAAGAAAAAAAACTGAAAAAACTGATGAAACAGAAATAAATAATTTACCAGATAAAGAGTTCAAAGCAATAGTAATAAGAATTTTTACAGAACATGGCAAAAGAATAGATAAACACAGTGAGAATTTTAACAAGGAACTAGAAAACAAGCAAAAGAACAAGTCAGAGCTGAAGAATACAATATGTGAAATGAAAAACACACTGGACAGTATTAACAGCAGACTAAGTGATACAGAAAAACACAAAAGTGATCTGGAAGATAGAATAATGAATACCATCCAATCAGAAGAGCAAAAAGAAAAACAAATGTTAATAAAGGGGACACTGGACTTCCCTGGTGGTCCAGTAGTTAAGAATCCACCTGCCAACGCAGGGGACACAGGTTCAATCCCTGGTCCGGGAAGATCCCACATGCCGCAGGGCAACTAAGCCTGTGCACCACAACTACTGAGCCCGCGAGCTGCAACTACTGAAGCCCACACACTCTGGTGCCCACGTGCTGCAACTACTGAGCCCACATGCTGCAACTACTTAAGCCCGCGTGCCTATAGCCCGTACTCTGAAACAAGAGAAGCCACTGCAATGAGAAGCCCACACACTGCAACAAAGAGTAGCCCCCACTCACCACAATTTGAGAAAGCCCGCACATAGCGACGAAGACTCAGCACAGCCAAAAATAAATAGATTAATTTTTTAAAAAAGAATATGTTTAAACTTAAATGACTATGAAATGGGGCTTCCCTGGTGGCGCAGTGGTTGAGAATCTGCCTGCCAATGCAGGGGACACGGGTTCGAGCCCTGGTCCGGGAAGATCCCACATGCCGCAGAGCAACTAGGCCCATGAGCCACAATTACTGAGCCTGCGCGTCTGGAGCCTGTGCTCTGCAACAAGAGAGGCCACGATAGTGAGAGGCCCATGCACCACAATGAAGAGTGGCCTCCACTTGCCGCAACTAGAGAAAGCCCTCGCACACAAACGAAGACCCAACACAGCCATAAATAAATAAATAAATGAAATTTTTTTTAAAAAAATTTTTTAAAAATGACTATGAAATGGAAAAACACGAACACGTGGAAAATAAACAGGCTATTAAAAATACAAAGGGTCAATGAAGAAATCAAAAAGGAAATCAGAAAATACCTCAAGACAGAACTTTCCAAAATTTATGGGACACAGCAAAAGCAGTTCTAAGTGGGAAATTTATAGCAATACAGGCCAACCTCAAGAAATAAGAAAAATTTCAAATAAACAACCTAATCCACCACCTAAAGGCATTAGAAAAAGAAGAACAAAGCCCGAAGTCAGCAGAAGGAAGGAAATGATAAAAGCTCAGAGAGGAAATAAATAAAGTGGAGAGAAAAAATTTTTTAAACCAATAGAAAGGATCAATGAAACTAAGAACTGCGTTTTTTTTAAAGATAAACAAAATTCAAAAGTTTTTAGCCAGACTCAAAAGAAAAATAGAGAGGATTCAAATAAACAAAATAAGAAGCAAAAGAGGAGAAATAACAACCAATATCACAGAGATACAAAAAACACATGAGAAAATACTACTAACAGTTATATGCCAACAAATTGGACAACCTAGAAGAAATGAATGTATTTCTAGAAACATACAATCTTCCAAGACTGAATCAGGAAGAAATAGACAATCTGAACAGAACGATCACTAGTAATGAAATTGAAATAGTAATAAAAAAACAAAACAAAACAAAAAAACTTCCTAGCAAACAAAAGTCCAGGACCAGATGGCTTCACAGAGGACTCCCACCAAACATATAAAGAGGAGGTAATATCTATCCTTCTCAAACTATTCCAAAAAATTAAAGAAAAGGGAACACTTCCAAAATTTATTCTATGAGGCCACCACTACCCTGATACCAAAACCACTATAAAAAAAAATTACAGGCAAATATCACTGATGAACACAGATGCAAAACTCCTCAACAAAATACGAGCAAACTTAATTCAACAATATATAAAAAGGATCTTACTCCATGATCACTGGGACTTATTCCAGGGATGGGAGGATGGTTCAATATCCCCAAATCATGCCATGTGATACACCACATTAATAAAAGGATAAAAATCGCATGATCATCTCAGTAGATATAGAAAAAGCATCTGGCAAAACTGAACATCCATTCATGATAAAACAACTCTCATCAAAGTTGGTATAGAGGAAATATATCTCAACATAATAAAGGCCATCTATAACAAATGCACAGCTAACATCATACTCAGTGATGAAAAGCTGAAAGCTTTTCCTCTAAAATCAGGGACATTCTATCTAACTCTTACCACTTCTATCTCACACAGTACTGGAAGTTCTAGCCACAGCCATAAGACAAGAAAAAGAAATAAAAGGCATCCAAACTGGAAAGGAAAATGTAAATGGTCACTATTTGCAGATGACATGAGACTGTATATAGAAAACCCTAAAGTCTCCAACAAAAAACTATTAGAACTAATAAATGAGTTCAGTAAACCTGCAGGATAAAAGATTAATATAAAGAAATCTGTTGCTTTCCTATACACTAATAATGAACTATCAGAAAGAGAAATCAAGAAAACAATTCCATTTAAAATGGAAAGATATACCACGTTCTTGGATTAAAAGAATCAGTATTGTCAAAATGACTACACTACCCAAGGCAATCTACAGATTAAGGCAATCCCTATCAAATTACCAATGGCATTTTTCACAGAACTAGAACAAAAAAAAAATTTTTCATTTGTATGGAAACATAAAAGACCCCAAATAGCCAAAGCAATCCTGAGAAAGAAAAAAGGTACTGAAGGAAGTAGTCTCCTTGACTTCAGACTATACTACAAAGCTACAGTCATCAAAACAGTATGGTACTGGCACAAAAACAGAAATATAGATCAATGGAACAGGATAGAAAGTCGAGAAATAAACCCACGTACCTATGGTCAACTGATCTACAACAAAGGAGGCAAGAATATACAATAGAGAAAAGACACTCTTCAATAAGTAGCGCTGGGAAAACTGGACAGCTACATGTAAAAGAATGAAATTAGAACATTCTCTAACACCATGCACAAAAATAAACTCAAAATGGATTAAAGACCTAAATGTAAGACGAGATACTATAAAACTCCTAGAGGAAAACATAGGCAGAACACTTTGACGTAAACTGCAGCAATATTTTTTTGGATCCTTCTCCTAGAGTAATGGAAACAAAAACAAAAATAAACAAATAGGACCTAATTAAATTTAAAAGGAAAGGAAATCATAAACAAAATGAAAAGACAACCTATGAACTGGAAGGAAGTATTTGCAAACAATGCTACCAACAGATTAATTTCCAAAATATATAAACAACTCATACAGTTCAATATCATAAAAACAAACAACCCAGTCAAAAAATGGGTAGAAGATCTAAACAGACATTTCTCCAAAGAAGCATACAGATGGCCAAGAAGTACATAAAAAGCTGCTCAACATTACTAATTATTAGAGAAATGCAAATCAAAACTACAGTGAGGTACCCTCACCCTGGTCAGAATGGCCATCATCAAAAAGTCTACAAACAGTAAATGCTGGAGAGGGTGTGGAGAAAAAGGAATCCTCCTACACTGTTGGTGGGAATGTAAATTGGTACAACCACTATGGAGATCAGTATGGAGGTTCCTTAAAAAACTAAAAATAGAACTACCATATGACTCAGCAATCCCACTACTGGGCATATACCCAGAGAAAACCATAATTCAAAAAGACACATGCACCCCAATGGTCATTGCAGCACAATTTACAATAGCCAGGTCATGGAAGCAACCTAAATGCCCACTGACAGACGAATGGATAAAGAAGATGTGGTACATATATACAATGGAATATTACTCAGCAATAAAAAAGGATGAAATAATGCCATTTGCAGTGACATGGATGGAACCAGAGATTATCATACTAAGTGAAGCAAGTCAGACAAAGACAAATATTATATGATGTCACTTATATGTGGAATCTAAAAAAATGATGCAAATAAACTTATTTACAAAACAGAAATAGATTCACAGACTGCGAAAACAAACTTATGGTTACCAAAGTGAAAGGTTGGCAGAAGGGATAAATTAGGAGTTTTGGATTAATATATACACACTACTATAAATAAAACAGATAATCAACAAGTATCTACTGTATAGCACAGGGAACTCTACTCTATATATACATATGTATCTTTTAAATAAATTTACTTATTTATTTATTTTTATTGGCTGCGTTGGGTATTTGTTGCTGTGCACAGGCTTTCTCTAGTTGTGGCGAGCAGGGGCTATTCTTTGTTGCAGTGCACGGGCTTCTCATTGCAGTGGCTTCTCTTGTTGCAGAGCACAGGCTTTAGGCGCATGGACTTCAGTAGTCGGGGCACGCAGGCTCACTAGTTGTGGCTTGCAGGTTCTAGAACACAGGCTCAGTATTTGTGGCACACAGACTTAGCTGCTCCGCAGCATGTAGGATCTTCCCAGACCAGGGCTCAAACCCGTGTCCCCTGCATTGGCAGGCGGATTCTTAACCACTGTGCCACCAGGGAAGTCCTCTACTCAGTATTATGTAATAACCTATATGGCAAAAGAATCTGAAAAAGAATGAATATATGTATATATATATATAACTGAATCACTTTGCCATATACCTGAAACTAAGACAATATTGTAAATCAACTATACTCCAATATAAAATAAAAATTAAATTTAAAAACTGCATCAAAAAGAACAAAATATCTAGAAATAAACTTAACCATGGAGGTGAAAGACCTATACTCTGAAAACTGTAAAACACTAACAAAGGAAACTGAAGATGACACAGAAATGGAAAGCAATCCCATGTTCAAGGATTGGAAGAATTAATATTATTAAAATGACCATACTACCCAAAGCAATCTACAGATTTATCAAAATATCCATGACATTTTTCACAGAACTAGAATAATCCTAAAATGTATATGCAACCACATAAGACCCTGAATAGCCAAGCAATCTTGAGAAAGAACAAAGCTGAAGGGATCACCTCCCTAACTTCAAACTACAGTACAGAGCTACAGTAATCAAAACAGTATGGTACTGGCAAAAAACAGACAAATATATCAATGGAACAGAATAAATAGCCTGGAAATAAATCCACACATTTATGGTCAATTAATCTATGACAAAGGAGGCAAGATTATACAATGGGGAAATGACAGTCTCTTCAATTAGTGGTTCTGGGAAAACTGGATAGCTGCGTGTAAATGAATGAAATTAAGATGTTTTCTCATACCACATACAAAAATAACCTCAAAGTGGATTAAAGACCTAAATGTAAGACCAGAAACCTTAAAACTCCTAGGAGAAAACACAGGCAGAACACTCTTTGACATAAATCATAGCAATTTTTTTTTGATCTGTCTCCTAAGGCAAAAGAAACAAAGGCAAAAATAAAATAGGACCTAATAAACTTAAAAGTTTTTGCACAGCAAAGGAAACCATTGACAAAACGAAGACAGTCTACTGAATGGGAGAAAATACTTGCAAATAATATGACCACAAAGGGGTTAATATCCAAATACATAAACGGCACATACAACTCAATATCAAAAAACAAACAATTCAATTTAAAAAATGGGCAGAAGGGACTTCCCCAGTGATCCAGTGGTTAAGACTCCGCACTTCCACTGCAGGAGGCACAGGTCTGATCCATGGTCGGGGAACTAAGATCCCAAATGCCACGCAGAGCAACCAAAAAATAAAAATATATTTTTTAATTTTTTAAAAAAATGGGCAGAAGACCTATATATAAATTTTTCCAGAGAAGACATATAGGTGGCCAACAGGCACATAAAAAGATGCTCAACATCGCTAATCCATCAGAGAAATGCAAATCAAAACCACAATGGTATCACCTCACATCTGTCAGAATGGCTATCAACAGAAAGACAAAAATAACAAATGTGGGTGAGGATGTAGAGAAAAGGTAACCCTAGTACGCTGTTGGTGGGTATGTAAACTGGTGCAGCCACTAAGGAAAACAGTATGAAGGTCCCTCAAAAAACTAAAAATAGGGCTTCCCTGGTGGCGCAGTGTTGAGAGTCCGCCTGCCGATGAAGGGGACACGGGTTCGTGCCCCAGTCCGGAAGGATCCCACATGCCGTAGAGCGGCTGGGCCCATGAGCCATGGCTGCTGAGCCTGCGCATCTGGAGCCTGTGTTCCATAACGGGAGAGGCCACAACAGTGACAGGCCCGCATACCTCAAAAAAAAAAAAAAAAAAAAAACCCTAAAAATAGAACTACCATACGACCCAGCAATTCCACTCCTGGGTATACAGCAGAAGAAAAGAAAAACACTAATTCAAAAAGACAAATGCACCCCAATGTTCACTGCAACATTATTTACAATAGCAAAGATATGGAAGCAACCTAAGTGTCCATCAACAGATGAATGAGTAAAGAACTCAGTCATAAAAAAGAATGAAATTATGCCATTTGCAATAACATGGGTGGACCTGGAGGGCATTATGCTTAGTGAAATAAGTCAGACAGAGAAAGACAAATACTGTATGTTATCACTTATATATGGAATCTAAAAAAAACAAAGGAATGAATATAGCAGAAATAAACTCACAGATATAGAGAACAAAATAGTGGTTACCACTGAGAAGAAGGAAAGGGGTAGAGGCAAGACATGAGTAAGGGATTAAGAGGTACAAACTACTACATATAACATAAATAAGCTGGGACTTCCCTGGTGGTCCAGCAGTTAAGACTGCGCGCTCCCAATGCAGGGGGCCCGGGTTCAATCCCTGGTCGGGGAGCTGGATCCCGTATGCCGCAACTAAAGATCCCGCATGCTGCAATGAAGATCCCGCGTGCCACAACTAAGACTCGGCTCAGCCAAATAAATGTTTTTTTAAATAAAATAAAATAAATAAGTTACAGGGATATATTATACATCACAGGGAATATAACCAATATTTTAAAATAACTTTAAATGGAGTATAACCTATAAAAAGTTTGATTCACTGTGTTGTACACCTGAAACTAATGTAAATCAACTATACTTCAAAAAATATTAATTTTTTTAAATAATAATAAAATTTTTTAAAAACTAGGGCAACTTTGTTACTAATATATGCCAGAGAATACAAATCTTCAAAAGTTTCCTTATCTACTTACTCTTAAACCTCCCTGTAATGAAAGTCATACCATCAAGTTTCAGTGATGACCATTAAGTTTATAATCATCTACTCTCAATAAAAGAGCCACTTTCAAATTTATAAGAAAGTTGACATAGGCTCTAAAGATAAACCTGAAAATATACTTTAGATATAATATTGAGACAAAATATGATCAAGAACAAAATTCAGATTGACTCTTGTGTATATTACAGCCATGTTCTAAACTGAGTAATATTAATATTTTGGGTAATGTAGGGGATAGTCTTGAAAACACACACCTGTTACTTCAACTTATTGCTATAACTCCCCATGCAATACTATAATCTTAAACCAAAACATTTTTCATAACCTGCCATCTTCTGCATACTTAAGTACAAATATCCTGGGCTCTAATGTGAAATACCTTAATTAGTGAAGAAAAATTCAAATAATACACTTCCTACTGAAGAACTATATTCAGATGAAAAACAGAAGGTATGTACATACATTCCAGTCTCTCCAATGAGAATATCGTGTGTATTGAATTGAATCCTTAAAATAGAACTCTAGCAAACTAAGAGTTCAAGTCAAAGAAGTAGGGACAATTTGAGCAAGAGAAGAAAGCACAGATATCAGGGGACTATGCTGCTAAAAAAAACCAAAACTGCCTCACCATCTGTTGTTATATGAAATTTTTTTAACAGAAGACAAAGTGATTCTCAAAAGGTTTAAACTGTACTTGTACTCACACATTTGCTAAAACTCACCCACAATGAAGTCTAACAATTAGCCCGTCAACTATTTAACAAATATAAAATCCCTTATTATTTTCTGATGGGGATAACCCTGATCACCTATTTAAACCAGAAAATAAATTTAACCATAAATTTAACCATGTGAAAAAGAGAAAAGAGCACAGAAAAGAAATGCTTTAAAAAGATGCTTAATTTCCCAGACCTTTAGACAATTTTGTCTAAAACAACCTTGATTTACCTTTAAATCAGTAAAGACAAATAGAGATTAAAATAGTTTTTCTAACATTTGTAACTGAAAATTTCTGACTACCTTAACTTAAAATACAGATTTTTATTAGAAGGAGGTTCAATTTCAGAGAATCTGTTAATCAAGGTATTTGTATGATCTAAGCTGTTTCATTACTGCCTTTGGCTTCAAGTTTAAGTAAAGACCAATGTCAAAAGGAAAGAAACCAAATTCTTGCCCAGGATACTGGTTTTAAGAAATCCTTAAATAATCTCTCTGTAAAGTAACTGCTTCTTATTTCTCTGAATTATCTCACACTAAAATTTCGGTTATGTGCCATAAATGTTAAGCCTAATACATATTCACTTAATATATGTATATATTCATATACTCACTAGGTTACTTCGTTGGGAAAGCCTTCCCAAACCCACCTCATGTAACACTCTCTAGCAACGTCCTGTACTTCTTATTAGCACTTACCACAGTTGAAATAATTTTTTGTATATTTCTTTCATCTTCTTATCTTCCCCCTTAACTGTAGTGTCCACATACACCTTGTTCCCCCTACCCCTGTATTTCTGACACATTATAGGCAATCTGTAATATTTGAAGAGTAAAATGAGGACAGGAAAGACAGAGAAAATGAAGATTCATAGTAAATACAGTTACAGTAACACTCCCTGGGCTCCAAATGGAACTATGAGCACACTCTGAAATTCAGTCTTATCCTGATTAATTCAGTGTCTCCTGGGCTTGAGAGTTTCTAAGAAATAGGTCTGAAAAAGATGGCCCCGTGTCTACTTTTTTCAGGGTTTAGAAATCAAAAATGATCAGAATAAGTCTCCTTCCATCATTGCCAGTAGATACTGAATCCTTCAGGACAACTCCCAAACTGGACTAGTGACAATCCAAACTCCAAGGATCTAGTTAGAATCAAGAAATCAAAGCAACCTGACACATGTAATGAGTCAAAAGACTATACAAAGTAAATGTTAATAAGTTGAAAACACTGTAAATTCAGCATTCTTATAAAAGGAACCTGCTCAAACCTGATGATACTTGAGCCAGCATTCGTCCCTCTTTTCATACTCTTTTTTCACACATACATTCATTTCAATTAATATTTTTCAATGCTGCTGAAAGCAAAATTGCTTAAAATCTGCATTCATTCACTTCAGTTGATTCTCCTCAAGCATATCTGAAGAAGGAGAGCGCCTCATATACAATTTGTAACATCAATTTACAGTACCAATTTGATTCACTAATAAATCAGGCTCATTAACAAATACTTATTAACTACACTCCTAGTTTCCTCAGATGAAGCAGATACATCTCACACTAAACATGAAGGAAAAAATACACCCAAAAAATCACCACACTCTTTTAGAGGAGATCAATTAGTAGAAAGAAAGCTAAGATAGTGATAAATCAAAAGACAATTTAAAAGTTTGACCTCAGATCAACAGAGATTAAAATAAATCTTTAATAAAATACCACTGTTATGATAAAATAGTTTAACACCCTTAATCATCAAAGCATCAACTAATATGCGTTACTATGTGCCCAGTATAGTCCTTGGGGATATAAATATATTTCACATTCATTATATTATGTAAGTAATGAAAAACTGTACCAATACATTTTTAATTAAATTTTTTTATTGGAGTATAGTTGATTTACAATGTTGTGTTAGTTTCTGCTGTACAGCAAAGTGAATCAGCCACACATAAACATATATCCACTCCCTTCTAGACTCCACTCCCATAAAGGTCATTACAGAGCAATGAATATAGTTCCCTGTGCTATACAGTATGTTCTTATTAGTTATCTTTTATATACAGTAGTGTGTATATGTCAATCCCAATCTCCCAATTTATCCCCCCCCTTTCCTCTTTGGTAACCATAAGTTTGTTTTCTACATCTGTGACTCAGTTTCTGTTTTGTAAATAGGTTCATTTGTACCATTTATTTTAGATTCTACATACAAGCGATATCATATGATATTTGTCTTTGTCTGACTTACTTCACTCAGTATGATAATCTCTAGGTCCATCCATGATGCTGCAAATGGCATTATTTGTTCTTTTTATGGTTGAGTAATATTCCATGGTATATGTGTATCACATCTTCTTTATCCATTCCTCTGTCAGTGGACATTTAGGTTGCTTCCATGTTCTGGCTATTGTAAATAGTGCTACAGTGAACACTGGGGTGCATGTATCCTTTTGAATTATGGTTTTCTCCAGATATATGCCCAGGAGTGGGATTGCTTATACCAATACATTTTGTATAAATTTATTTATTTTTGGCTGCATTGGGTCGTCATTCCTGTGCGCAGGCTTCTCTAGTTGTGGCAAGCAGGGGCTACTCTTCGTTGCAGTGCGCGGGCTTCTCATTACGGTGGTTTCTCTTGTTGTGGAGCATGGGCTCTGGGCACGTGGGCTTCAGTAGTTGTGACACACAGGCTCAGTAGTTGTGGCTCGTGGGCTCTAGAGCGTAGGCTCAGTACTTGTGGCACACGGGCTTAGTTGCTCCACGGCATGTGGGATCTTCCTGCAGCAGGGCTTGAACCTTTGCCCCCTGCATTGGCAGGTGGATTCTTAACCACTGCGCCACCAGGGAAGTCCCTACCAATACATTTTGAAAAGACTTTCCAGGGGCTTCCCTGGTGGCGCAGTGGTTGAGAGTCCAACTGCCGATGCAGGGGACACGGGTTCGTGCCCGGGAGCGGCTAGGCCCGTGAGCCATGGCTGCTGAGCCTGCGCATCCGTAGCCTGTGCTCCACAACGGGAGAGGCCACAACAGTGAGAGGCCCGCGTACCGCAAAAAAAAAAAAAAAAAAAAGACTTTCCAAAACTTTATTTAGCTCTTTATTAAGCAGTCACTTCAATCAACTCCCCTTCTCAAATTATCACCTAGCACACAGGCCTGGTACATATTCAATAAATACTTAATGAATAAATTATAAATCTATTATTAAAGTCTTATACATTTTTTATCACTATCAAACCTTATACAGGTAGATCTCTGGAACATAAGTTTGTGTTCCAGCCTTTCGATCCAGGTTGTCTTGTCATAATCAATAGAAGTAACTACTTACATGTATATTGCTTACACACAAATTTGAGGCAAGGTTTTTTTTCTCAAGTCATAACTCATGAAAAGAGGAAGCCATACTACATTCATTTACTCCACAGACATGTTCATTTTTTGACAATCTGTTGTCCAATTTATTCCTCAGAAATCAAGAGCTCTCCATCCTAAATAACAAAACTTAGATTCAAAATTATAAAATAAATCATGTAAATTATATCTGGACAGAGGTGAATAAGCAAAGACAAAAATGGTATGAAATGCAATCAAGCAACAGCCACGGCAAAGATTTCACATTTTCTGAGATGGAAAGCCACTGGAGTGTTCTGATTCATATTTTTAAAAGACATGAGATAGGTATTTGACCCCCATTTTACAGATGAGAACACTGTGGTTCACATATGTTAAGAGACTTGCTCAAGGTCACAAAGCTAGTAAGTGGCAGGACTGAGATTCAAGCCCATGCTCTTCCTACCTCTTAATACTTCCCAAAACTCCCTGCTCAACACTTCTCTGCAACACTCTTTCTTCTCCATCTCTTCATACCTCTCTGACTGCTTCTTTTTCTTTTTCCTCCACTCCAAAAATGAGCATTTAAGTTGTCTTCTCTTTCTAAACCCTTGCTGACCTAAAGACCTCTCTTCCTTGTTGACTTACCAGGGCTTCAACTTTCATCTCTATCTTACGACATAAAGAATATGTCATAAGAATAGAGATGAAACCTAAATCTCTAACCCCACCTTTTCTCTAGAACAGCAACTCTCCATTTCTCAATGCCTCTTGGTCATTTTCCACCCAGATATCGTACTAGTAGCTAAAACTCAATATGCCCCAATGCAATCCAGCATATTGCACTGAAGATATTTTTTCCAAAGCACTACCTTGCACATATTCCAATAAACGAGGCTTAAAATCTTACAGCTTCATTGCTTTCCTCCCCCTGCTTTACATCTGAGTCACTGAATCCAAGATTTCTATATACTACTGCCAGATTAAACTTTATGAAATAACTTCAGGCATACTACCCCTGTTGGCCACCTTTAGCGATCGCCTACTACAACAAATAACGTCCAAATTCCACCTGCCATTCCCCAAAGCACACCATATCCTATTCTACCTGAATGTCTTTGTTCAAGCCATTCCTCTCCCTTATCCCCCACCTATTTCTACCTTTCCAAATCCTGTTTTCCCTTCAAGGCCACTAAAATGCCATCTCTCTCATTAAGTTTCCCCTTATCTCCCCAGCCAAATATGACCTTCCACCTCCATCTCTCAAACCACTTTAATATGTACCTTATGGTATTTATCTCAATGAATTTTATTACAGAATAATACATGCCTAGTCTCCCCTCCTTCTTACAATATAAGAAGTATGTCCCATTCATTTTTTTTATTTTCCACCATACCACATAGCACACAGCTGCTATACACAGCAGCCTGCACATAGCAGACTCAATAAATAACTGGTAAATGAATAGGGGACAAATATTCCAATACTAACCATCAAGGTTCAGATATATAATATTACTAAACCTAATCATCAAGTCGTCTCCCCTCAATTTGTGTATATTTTTTCATCAATGTTTATCAGCAAATAATCATAAAAATATTTTAATGAGTCAAAAGTTCATGAAAAATATAATTTTCTAAATAGTAAATAAGAGGTCTGGTTATTCAAAATAATCTGTACCACAGTAAATCAATTAGAGAGTTGGTTATGAAGGCGATCCGATGGAAAAATCTATCACCACGGGGATGACCAGAATGGATTTGGATCCCTAACTTCTCCAGGTGTGCTTCTCTCTCTACCAAAATGAATTGATTCTATTGAAGAGGATAAACTTTCCCAGATAGAGGATCACTCCATTTGATTTGAAAAGAACTTTCTAGTGACGAGGCAAAAGGAACTAATGCCGACATTGAAAAATACCTATTAAGGATTTGTTGAAGGCTTTAAAATTTTTTTAAATCAACCAAATATCCATTTTAATAAGAATCTACTTACTCAGAAACATGAATAGCAATAATTTTTATCCCTGATTTAGGATAACTAAAGGGGCAAACAATAGTAAAGAAGATTTGGCCACAGAAAAGGGTGAGTTATCAAAGTGTTTAGTACAATATGTCTTCAACTTTCAACTAGAAGCAACGTGCTGGAAGTGTGCTTTGTAATCAACAGAGATCAGCCAAAGAATACCAAGAAGTCACATAGAAAAACAAGTTCAACACACTCACAATCTCTTGTTGACGAATAGGAAAACTCATCATTTAATTGCTCAGTTGAAAGACAAAACTTACACGTCCAAAGGGATAATAACAAATCTTGTAAAAGAATCATCATTTACTTATTGACTAGAAAAATAAAATGAGCCCCCTCACCTCCACCCCTAAAGTAGGACTCAGGGAAAAATCAAAGGGGAATTAATCCATCATATTTACAAATTCCATGATCTCCAAATGTCAAACAATTCAAATATTCTCAGCAGTTTGTATTCCTTAATGACTTTGGTCTTTCTTTTTTAAGTAAAAAACAAAAACAAATGGCCTATTACCAAAAATTTCAAAAAGTTTCATTGCTGGACTCATTTTCTCTACCTGCTAAAACACTGCCTTTAAAAACTCAGTGCACACTACATGCCAGAAGCACTTCATATATTATGCCACATTTAATCCTCACCAGGGCCTCCAGAGTTAAAATTTACTGAAACTGAGGCTTAGAGTAGTTAGGTAATTTGTCTGAGGTCACCCAGCTAGTAAGTAGTGAGCTAGAATTCTAACATAGGCAATTTGATCCCAGAATCTAGGATCCTGCCTCCTAAGTCATACTGAAATACAGAAATCTGAACACCATCTTGTAAGTGGAGTTAAGCTTGAGAGGTTTTGTAGAATTACCATTTTTTCCATAAAATAAAACTGTGTGAGAACATTAAAAAAAAAAAACAAAAAACTCCATCACTGAAATTTTAGTCAGTGGTTTTCAAGCCTTTCGCAACTAAAGACTGTCCATAAGTTGTTGTTGGTTTTTTTAATTCCTAAGAAATCCAACTCCTACTTAAGTGTTTATGAACTTACACTCTAACAAGTCTGTTAAGATTATAAAATTCAAGGGGAGTAAATATTAAGTAAACATTTTTATACTCTGAAGAAGGGTGTAAACATCTGAAGGTCGCTGAAGAAGCGGTTTTTAAATCATTCCTTCCCCAAAGTGTGAAAGGCTCTACTCTGAAGTCAGCTAACGATAAATGCCAGTACCCTAATCTGGAGGTCCTGTGGAAAGACACCAGGAAAAACAAGATCTTAGAACCACCTGAGACAACTGAACAAGCTTTCCTTTTAGAAAAGGCACCTAAGAATTTGAACAGCACAGAATCCATCCTCCTAAATGGGCAACTGTGTATTCTAAATTTGCCACAAAGTACCAAGGGCACTATGCTTTCATTAATTTTAGTGGTAGTCAAGGGTTTAAACAGTTTAACAACTGTTTCATGTGAATGTGTATAGTGATGGGTACCACTTATTGTGAATGCGTGGCAATAACTATATTCAAAATATAGCTTCCTCAGCCGCATAGCACAGGGAGATCAGCTCGGGTGCTTTGTGACCGCCTGGAGGGGTGGAATAGGGAGGGTGGGAGGGAGGGAGATGCAAGAGGGAAGAGATATGGGAACATATGTATATGTATAACTGATTCACTTTGTTATAAAGCAGAAACCAACACACCATTGTAAAGCAATTATACTCCAATAAAGATGTAAAAAAAAAAAAAAGACAAAAAAAATATATATATAGCTTCCTGAAATACATTTTTGGTACATACTTAAATTATTAGCATATATTACAACATATGAAGGATTCTTTTTTTAAAAAAAAAACTACATCAAGTAAATTGATGATGATGTTTTTTACAAATCGTGAAAACACAAAGATTCACTGTGAAAAGGAATAGTCCATCTACATTTCAACATGGTTTAAGCATTAGAAGGTGAATACCAAGAATAGCTGTAGATACCAAGATGAGAAAAGCATGAGAGCAGATGTATAGAACAAGAGAGTAAATCTGGGGACTTCCCTGGTGGTCCAGTAGCTAAGACCCCATGCTCCCAATGCAGGGGGCCCCGGTTCAATCCCTGGTCAGGAAACCAGATCCCACGTTCTGCAACTAAGAGTTCGCATGCCGCAACTAAAGATCCCGCATGCCGCAACTAAAAGATCCCGCGTGGGACTTCCCTGGTGGCCCAGTGGTTAAGACTTTGCCTTCCAATGCAGGGGGTGCGGGTTCAATCTCTGGTCAGGGAGCTAAGATCCCAAGTGCCTAGCAGCCAAAACAAAACATTAAAAAAAAAAAGAAGCAATATTGTAACAAATTCAATAAAGACTTTAAAAATGGTCCACATAAAAAAAAAAAAGATCCCACACACCACAATGAAGATCCCACATGCCACAACTAAGACCAGGCGCAGCCAAATAACTAAATAAATAAATTCAAAAAAAAAAAATTTTTTTTTTGAAAAGAGTAAACCTGAAAGGAACAAAACGAATCAGTTTAGTACAACACACATGGTAATATTTCAAATGAAAAGCAGATATACAAGCAGATATATATATAGGCTCCAGAAAACACTCTTGACTAAAATTTTCCCCCAACCCAGCTTCCCTTAAACTTCTCCTTTTCTATCAATGATGGCAACAGCATCAGACTTGAAATCCTGGAAGCATAAACAAGCCCTCACACTGCCCTAATATTCTCAGTCTCTAAGTCTGTTCGTTCTTCCTATGAAATGCCTCTCCTGTGAAATGCCTCTAAAACTGCCCTTCCATTCTCTCTGGCACTACCTTAGACCTGCCAAATACTATCTCCTCACTCCTGAATTATTCATGAATTCATTCATTCATACCTGCACTCATTCAGACACTTCCTGAAGCACCTACTGAAGTACCGTGCTAGTTCTGAATACAAACCACCATTCTAACTAGAGGTGGAGATACAGATCACAACGAATGGACTATTTTAATAACAGCAACGCTTGATTAGGGCCCCACTACATGATAGCTGCTATTCCAACACACTATTATCCATTTAAATCCTCATGACAACCCTAAGAGATGGGTATAGTTATCTTCTGCAAAGCAAGGAGACTAAGGCTCAAAGAAGTGAGATAATTTTCCTAAGATCACACTGCTAATAAGCTGCAAAGTAAGATCCCATGAGAACTGATTCTTTCTACCACTTGAGTGAATCTACTGCATCAACTCCTAAACAGTCTTTCCAATCCCGTCTACCCATTTCGACCAGATTCATCATCTGAAAGCACCATTCTGTACTTGTAACCCCTTTGTTCAAAAAAAAATCTCAATGGCACCTTTAGCCTGGCCTTCAGTCTTTGAGTCAAAAAAAAAAAAAAAAAACACCTTTCCTTTCCCTTACTAGCTCTGAATCTTGGAAACTGCTTAATGTCTCTAATCTTCAGTTTTCCTACCTATGAAATGGAGATAGGACAGAGTTGTGTAAGGATTAAATAAGAGAAAATACGTGAAGGTTTAAGCATATGAATGTTCAATAAATAAGAGTTGTTATTACTCATACAGCTATACACAAAACTTCTGTTTCAGCCAATCAATACATGTACTATTCTTTTACGAAACCACTTAGATTTCTGCCTCAATTCACACTATTCTCCCTCCGCTCCATTAAGAATAGGTATCCTATAAATATCTAATACATGAATCAATACATGAATCAATGTCTGTACCTCCTTATCTTCAAGGCCCAAGTCAAATGCTACTTCTTCCAAGGAGCCCTCCCTAGCCGCCCTCAATGAATTTCACACCTAACTTAAGTGCCACTGAGAGAATGAGGAAGAAAAAAATGCTGAATTATTCAAGACCTATTATGAACTAGGAAACATGATACATCTTCAGTGCATTATTTCACTTAATTCTCACAGAGAAAGACAAAGTAACTTGCACAAAGTCAAAGAGCTAGTAACTGATGAAGCTGAGATTCAAAATCAGAAGTGGCTGATCCCTTTCAAAAGCCCACTTCTTCCCACACCACCTTGTATCTTGGTACCCTGGATTACACATTTAATCAACAACTACCTAACACTGACAATGAGCAAAGTGTTGGTATATGCTCTAAGAGCCCCAGCAACCCATACAAATACAACAAACAAAACTGTCATGAAATAATGCTTATCCATACCACCTGCAGTGGACTCTAATTTTTTTCTATTCTCTTCTATTTCGCTTAAAATAAAATACTGGTCAGTTCCCACTAATTTTACTTCACAACCACTCTTGAATAGCGACCCAGCTATCTTGAATACAGATATTACAAGGCCAAATAAGATCGAGAATCTGTCCTCAAGAAGTATTTAATCTAGCTGGAGACATAATGGTAAAACACAAACTTTTCTTGACCCCCCTTGACCCCAGCCCACCTACTGGAATAGAAGGTGGGCTTCCATTGCTCATGTTCCTGTTGTCCCCCGAAATACCCTATCAGGAAACATAACCAATAAAGTATCTAGGCTGTAAATGTGAAAAACACCAGGCCCTCAACAAACAATTGTTGAATGAATGGATGAATGAATATGTGAGGTACAATAAAAGTGCTATGGATTTTCAGAGGGAGAAATTACACACCATAAACTCTCTCCCCACAAACCTCATAATCCTCTAAGGGAAGGAACAATCTCTGTATTATTGAATACATCAAGAGCGCACTCATGTTTGTAGATATTCTATTTAAAAAAAAAAAATTGAGCTACGGACTGGCCACAATTCATGTGGAAAAGCAGATAAACATGGATCTTGGCCAAAGAAAATCAAGGAAGACATTTACAGCTCCAATGATAAGTTTATTATCAGCCTTTACTCTAGAGCCTAACTATTCAAACTGTGGCTCTTGGTCCAGAAGTATTAATATTACCTGGGAGTTTGTTAGAAATGCAGAATCTCAGGCCCCACCCAGATCGACTGAATCAGAACCCCCATTTTAACATTCTCCCCCAGTGGATTCCTAACACACATTAAAGTTTGAAAAGCGTAAGTATATATGACACAAATGAACTGGCTTCCGCTAGCTCAGAGAAAGTTACCATCTTCTCCTCTGTTATCTCTGTAATAAATAATCAGACTTTTCAAGAAGTACTACAGATATGGTCATGACACACCTTCAGGAATATTAGGGTATAAATCTAAATCATTACTCAATGAGAAGTAAGAATTGACCATCCACTGAACATTGGATGGAACTTTTAGAAAACATACCAAAAATAAATATACCTTTGCCTTCTTAGGACACAGGCTCTATTGGGCAAGAAAATAAGAGAATGAACTTCAATAGCCAAAGCAATAAATCTTTAATACCAAGGATGAGATTATTGAAAAAAAAAGAGATGCTGGAGAGAACATTTAAGAACAAACTTCTTTAACAATTCTCCATGATACAAACACGTATTTCCAAATATTCTCTATTTAAAACTCCAAACTTAGATTGCCCTACAGGTAAAGCTGTGTAATGAAGGACCTACCTGACATTAAGTCAGATCTCCTAAACATTTTTCACTGACTCAAAGACTGGAACCACCCTTTAAAACACCAAGCAGTCTCAACCAGGAGACCACTTTGTGAACTTGCAAAAACACTTGCAAAACCCTCAAGCTACGATCCTCTCATCCCAAACTGAGACAAGATCTGAGGCCACAGGGACTTGATGCCCAATATGCCCTCAAAAAAAAAAAAAAAAAAAAAATTGGGGAGGAGGCCGCCCAAACAGGGGGAATTAGATGCGGAATGATTGCAGGCCATTTCTCATCGCCTCGCTGACCTACAACACCTCTCCACAGGGCAGGAGGGAGGGAAAATAACGCAGGCCTCTGAACTCACAATTTTAAGGGCCCCAAACTTAATCCTGAAGTTGGGAACCCATCTTCTCCCCAACAGGCATTCAGATGACAGCTCAACTTCTAATTCCCCTCCCCCTTCTCCCGCCCCCCGTAGGATCTGGGATATCCGCCCCTCGCGATCTCCCCCCATCCCACCCACCGCCGCCAAAAATACCCTGACCCCTCCCAATGAGAAATCGACACGGGGCGAGTGCCCCGGGCCCCTCCGGAGCACGACTGCACGCCCTGGCCCATTCTCCACACTAAACTCGCCCTGGGGGAGGAGCTGATGGGTCTCACCAAGTACAGGGGAGCATAGATCTTCAGGGACTCCTCCAGGGCGCCCCTGGTGATCTGCACGAAGGAGACCCCGCAGGAAGGGTGCCAAGTGTGGCCGATCTCGTAGCAGTTATGAGGGATGGACTTGCTGAGGGCCGCCATGACGAGGTGCCGCGCGCAGGGGCCGGGAGGGGGTGAGCCGAAGCTCGGCAGGGAGGAAGAGGGGCGGGCAGCGAGCGCCCAACCGCCGCGGGCTCTCAGGGCGTGCCGGGGGTAGGCGCGGAATAGAGGGGAAAGCTCAAGCGAGCGGGGTTACTCTGGGCCAAAGTCCTCCGAGGTTGAGCGCTCAGAGCACGGCAGCTCGAGGGGGCGGGGCGCGCATCAGGGAGGCGGGGAGAGGCGGAGCGTGCGCGCTCCCTCAAGCGGCCTCGGCCCGGGGCGCGCGCCCGCCTCTCGGAGCCTGGCTCGGCGCGGGGGCCAGAAGGTGAGAGAGCGCAGCTCGGGGACGCGCCCGCCACCCCCTCCTTTAGCTCCGCGCCGGCGCGAGCGCGCCGAGAAAGATGTACAAAGATAGGCGACTTGCGTAATATTGGACTCCAGTCTCTGTCCTCTAAAAGCCCAACCAAGTAGAACTGAGAGCAGTGGAAGAAAGGGATTAAATGTTTTTGTTGGGAGCTGGTGGAGGAAGACGATTGCCAGAGGAGAGCCTGGACAACCATCCTCCTCAGAACTGCCAGCTCTGCTACCCTAGAGTGCCAGGTAATAAATAGCTAAGGCTGCCTGCTGGTTGGGACGAAACTGCTCCCAATTACTGGGCTTTCTAAGCTTTGCAGTGCCTGAGAATGCTTGAAAAATCTGTTAGCTGTGTTCTTGCACTTCCTGTATGGGGAAAGGACAGTAGTAGGTCGTCCTCTCCAAACCCTGGGCCACTGAGCAGTCCTGTCTACAGCATACATCACAGGTGCTCGTCAGCCAAATATGTAACCCAGCAAGGACTCACATGCCCCAGGCTCAGAAAGCCAGACTCTGACAGGAGGTGTTTGCAGCAAAGTAAAGGTTTATTGCAGGGCGCCAAGCAAGGGGGTGGGAGACAAGCCTCAGATACACTCCCACTTGGCCTTTGAGTTAGGGGTTTCGTAAAAAGGAAAAACAAAGAGGCTAGGATTAATCAACATCTCGTGACATTTCTTTTTTTCTTTCTTTTTTTTTTTTTTTGCGATACGCGGGCCTCTCACTGTTGTGGCCTCTCCTGTTGCGGAGCACAGGCTCCAGACGCGCAGGCTCAGCGGCCATGGCTCACGGGCGCAGCCGCTCCGCGGCATGTGGGATCTTCCCGGACCGGGGCACAAACCCGCGTCCCCTGCATCTGCAGACGGACTCTCAACCACTGCGCCACCAGGGAAGCCCTCGTGACATTTCTTAATCGTAGTTTCAGGAGTCAGGATGTCTCGAATTCTCAGGCCAGGTGGTCCATGGCTTCGGGGTCTGTAAGCTCATCTTGCCCTGGAGAAACAACCTGAGTTTGTACACTAATAATGATATCTATAATAGCAGTTTTAGAACATTAATGATGTTATCACAACAGCAGTTTTAGTCATCTGACTAGTTGATTAGTGTTCAGTTACCACAGGATTGAGGTCAGGGGGGAAAAGAAAGGAAATTAAATTTTAGATAGAGAGATTAATCATAAACTCAGTGGGGGAACTCAGTTTTAGGGGGACTTGGCTTCAAATAGTACACATAGTAGAGGCAGCAGTGGTCTTAGAACTCATACCTGGCTAGAGATATTGGCCAACAATTGGCATGACAAGGAACCTGTGCGGCCTATGAGTCTTATAACCCCACTAAATATCAGTTTCCTCACCTATAAATATCTTTCTAGTTTCCTTGGAATTACAAATTCTCAAGTTTCTTAAAGCAGGAACTTGCCATTAGACTGTTTAATATTACTTTTATGTACAACCTTTAGAGGAATCCCATTCATTCATTCTACAAATATTTACTGAGCACATACTATTTTCAGGCACTGTTCTAAGCTCTGTAGATTCAGATGTGAACAAGAGAGACAAGGTTTCCACCCACCTCTCCTCTCCTTCTCCTCCTCCTAGTGCCACAGAGCTGGAGCCAGAGCTGCCAATGCAGCCCCAGGCATTATGGCTTCTGGAGTTACAGTGAATGATGATGTCATCAAAGTTTTTAATAATTGGAAAATAAGGAAATCGTCTATACAAAAGAAGATTAAAAGGAAAGAAAGAAAGGAAGGAGGGAAGAAAGAAGGTCTCTTCTGTTTAAATGATGAGAAAGGACAAATAATTGTAGAGAAAGCAAAGCAGATCTTGGCAAATGACACTGGTGATACCACAGAGGATCCCTACACATCTTTTGTGAAGTTGCTACCTCTGAATGATTGCCAGTTTGCTCTGTATGATGCCACATACAAAACAAGAGTCTAAGAAAGAAGACCTAGTATTGATATTTATATTCTGGGCTTCTAAGAGTGCACCTTTAAAAAGCAAGATGATTTATGCTAGCTCCAAAGATGCCGTTAAAAAGAAATTTACATATATTAAACACAAGTGGTGTGTAAATGGCATGGATGAGATTAAGGAGCATTCATCACTTGAAGAGAAATTGGGAGACAATGTAGTAGTCTCACTTGATGGAAAACCCGTGCTTATAAAATGACAGTCAAATGCCATCTGGGTGTTAAGGCGCTTCCACTTCTGCAGCTCAGTCAATTGGAATAGTGTTGGATTTTGTTTTGGTTTTTCCCCTTCCCCAATGGGCCCTTTCTAAACAATGAATGAAGGAAATATCATTCATTTAAGCAGCCTATCAGTGATTGCCATTAGACTGTTTAATACTATTTTATGTACAACACAAGGAATGCTTTCCCATCATATTTTAGACAAAACAACTAGTTATATGAAAACTTAGTTATAAGTTATAAGAAAACTAAACAAGAGAATATGAGATAGGTGTAATAATAATATAACAGGATAAACTAAATAAGATAATAAAAGAGGAGTACTCAGATTGAAAGCCCAGAATAACAGTGGTAAAAAGATAAAAGTTTAACTGTCTGGGGACTTCCCTGGTGGCACAGTGGTTGAGAATCTGCCTGTCAATTCAGGGGACACGGGTTCAACCCCTGGTCTGGGAAGATACCACATGCCGCAGAGCAACTAAGCCTGTGTGCCACAACTACTAAGCCTGAGCTCTAGAGCCCACAAGCCACAACTACTGAGACCACGTGCCACAGCTACTGAAGCCCACGCACCTAGAGCCCGTGCTCTGCAACAAGAGAAGCCACTGCAATGAGAAGCCCGTGCATCGCAATGAAGAGCAGCCCCTGCTTGCCAAAGCTAGGGAAAAGCCCACGCGCAACAACAAAGACCCAACACAGACATAAATAAATAAATAATAAATAAATAAATGTATTAAAAAAAAACAGTTTGTCTCTCTCTCTCTGTCTCTGATAAATATAGACAGTCTTAAGAGGGAAGAGATATGGGAACATATGTATATGTATAACTGATTCACTTTGTTATAAAGCAGAAACTAACACACCATTGTAAAGCAATTATACCCCAATAAAGATGTTAAAAAAATAAATAAAAAATAAAAAATATATAGACAGTCTTAGTCTACGATGGTGGCTTCATACCCATCAAGGGTCCCTGACTTCTGACAGGTTGCTCTGCAGACTATTACCTGTGATTTCCATCCTAACTTATAAGTTGGCTGCTTCACCTTGAACCATGACATCCATGTGCTAGCCAGGAAGACCAGCCAAAGAGGAAGAGAGGACATAACTTCCTCTCTTTAAGAAAACCTCCCAGGAAACCTATGCAAGCCACTTTTCCTTACAACTCACTGCCCAAATCTTAGTCACATGGCCACACTTAGTTGCAAGAGAGGCTGGGAAATGTAATCTTTTTTTATTGGTTGAACAAATGCCCAGATAATATTTCAGGTTTTATTACCAAGCGAAATGAAAAGAACACATACTGGAGGCACCCAGAAGTGTCTGCCGTAGTCCTATGCCTCTGGCTGCCCAAACATCTGGACACATCCTTTTTCCCCAGATAAACATACCCTCTCCTTCTCAAGGGGAAGAACCTAAATTTCCATCCATTTACTCCATCTTGTTCAACATCCAGGATCTTCTGTAGGATCAAATACAGCTCTCATGTTCAAGTTATCTCCCTCTTTAACATACCCAATATACAATGGTAGAATAGGAACAAGATAATCACAATTTAAAAAAAAAATCTCCAATTCAAAATATGAGAGGATCAGAAACACAGCATAAACTTGTCCACAGAAATTACAGGAATAGTAATGTGTGCATAATGATAAGCATAATGTTTACCATGTGGCACAGCAAATACATACCAAGAAATAAAGAAAATTAAAATTAAAAGCATGCAATTTCTTTTAATTAACTGTTAAATGGAGACTTGAAGCTTGAAGATATTTGAGAAGAACAGTTATTGTTGTCACAGGTGCCAAAAATGACAGTGCTAAAGAGTTGGATGGTCAAGGGGCAATTTCAGGCAAACTCTCGGATTCAAACAAATGGAAAGGGTACTCTCTATCTTGACTGGTGCTGCTATAGAGACTCCAGAACAGGGAGGCATTAATAAATTCTCAGGGATGATGATGTGTGCTTTAGGATTAAAACCAAAAAAATGCAAAAGGAACAGTTTGCAATAAATCAGTAGTTTACATTTGTAAATTCCTTTATATGGTATTATAAGATATATAAGGCTGTTATTCAGAAGAAAGTTTTCTCATAATGTTGCCAATAATTTTAAGGGTAAAGTTACACATTGTACCTACATGGGCCATTTATTCCTTTTTTTTTTAAATAAATTTATTTATTTTTATTTTTGTTTATTTTTGGCTGTGTTGGATCTTTGTTGCTGCACGCGTGCTTTCTCTAGTTGCAGCGAGCGGGGGCTACTCTTCGTTGCAGTGCACAGGCTTCTCATTGTGGTGGCTTCTCTTGTTGCAGAGCATGGGCTCTAGGTATGCGGGCTTCAGTAGCTGCGGCACGAGGGCTCAGTAGTTGTGGCTCACGGGCTCTAGAGCACAGGCTTAGTAGTTGTGGCGCACAGACTTATTTGCTCCGTGGCATGTGGGATCTTCCCAGACCAGGGCTCGAACCCATGTTCCCTGCACTGGCAGGCAGATTCCCAACCACTGCGCCACCAGGGAAGCCGTGGGCCATTTATTCTTTTAGGTTGTATATGACCAGTAGCTTGACTGGATACTCTCTTGGGCCTTCATTGTTGCTTCTTTTCCATTAAAAAAAAAAAAAAAAAAAAAAAAGGCTTTAGGCTTGTTCATCAACAAGGTGAACCAGACTTTCTTCAAAGAAGATACACAGTGAATGAAGGAAACTAATATGGCAATCTGTGGCTGAATTCAAGGGCTTTGAATACATGCCAAGCTGAAAATTGTTGCTCTTGCAAGATTCTGGCTTTCAAGATGTCTTTGAAAAAGAATGGAAGAGCTCTTTAGAGCTCATGCAGAGGATTTAACCACACTAAATTGTTCAGCTTTACATGGAGTCATTGTAGAAATGCACATCAAGGATAGTGTAATGACAAAGCATGGCTCAAACTAAGTATGATAACCGTGGTACCTCCTAATTCCAGCAACATTCAGATACACTTTCTCTTTGTTGATACTAGGCCAGCTTTTCAAAATAGCTACATATGATTCTGACTTTCTACCAATTTTGGTTGCAAAACCTCACATTTTTCTTCACATCGTTTTATTTAAAATATTATATTCAGTTTTTAAGATGCAAATATAAATTTTTGCCCATATAAATGTTGAAAGCTGCTATATTGAGAGATACTTAGGCTCTTTCAGTCCAAGCAGGTATTGCTTCTGCCAATACAGTTTTTTTTTAAAAATTTGGGGAATTCTCATATATCAAACTCTAACCACTCCATTTTTTAAAAGCCACGCTCACTTTCTTTGAGAGTGTCAATCTTTTTGAGACAGACACTTTCCATCTTGAGCTGAGAGTCAGGAAGCTATTGGAAAATGCCCTTAAAATATTTAGAAGCCTTCTTATCAAGCTGAGAAGATCTAGAAAGAACATTCTTAAATCTTTCTACAGTCTTAAAAAAAGTCTTACAGCTGCACCCTTGCTTTAACCTTTGCCTTAAAGCAATTCCTAACCTTTTACCATCTGGACAGGCTAGGAATAAACAACAGCTTGATTTTTTAACCGGAAGAGCCTAGGTTCTTTATATTTCCTCTAAATTCTGCCTAAAAAGTGAATAGTTCTTTCATCTGATCTCTGTGTGTGTGTTATCACACCTAGTTTAAAAAAAAAAAAAATTAGTTGGTACTTTCAACATTCTGCCTGGAAATTTCCTTAACCAAATGTATCCATTTGTTGGAGATATGTTCTATATTCCACAGTTCAGCAGGCAACAGTGTTGCCAAACTTTCCTCCACTACATAACAGCTACATAACAGGGATCCCTTTTTCTCTAGGCTCTGATACCTATTTCCTCACTGTCCTTCAGGCCTTAAGGAATTCCACAAAATGGCTCTCAAATCACCTTATGAAATATTCAGATACACTGCATAGAATTCCCAGTGTCTATATCAATTTGATGATGTTATCAGTACTTGGAGACAAGAGTTAGGACACCATTCTCCCCACCTCAAACTTCTACCACTCCCATCCCAGAATTTGAAAGTAAAAGATTTATGATTGTTCTTTGAGAGGAAAAATACATAAACTACATATAATAGATAGGAGTAGATATATAAAAAGGAAGGCTTCAGAGGCCAGACCAATCTATCTAAAAAATTAGAATGCAGTAATATGCCTAAAAAGTAAAGTTAATAGGATTATAAGAAGGAGAAAAAGGAGGGCCACTGAGGCAACTCAGGTATATGCCAAGGGGAGTGGAAACTACAGTCCAGGGACCTCAGGTATTCCCCAGGGACCCACTGACAAAATATCTTTCCTGTGAAATGGATTCACAAGCTCTGTTGGAAGGATAGCATTAAACATTTGATCCATCTAATTAATGCTATTTTTCTGAGAACACGTGCACCAGACAAATTTTTATTATGGTTTGACTTTCCATGCAGGTCTGTCTTGAAAGAATGGGCTTGATCATGGTAACACGGATATCCTAGTTTGAATGAGAGGGCTTTTTCCCCCCTCCCTTTCACTAAATGAATGGGCATTTTAATTTTTATAAGCTTGTTTTGGGTCACTTAGCCTATGAAACACAGAGCCTCCACTGGTGAGCTGACAAAACCAGGTTTCTGACCTTGATAGTTTATGGGTGATGAATACTGTAGTAGTCAAAAAAGGTTAGGCTATGCTGTGATACCAAATACACCCCTAAATCTTAGGGGCTTAGACTAAGAAAGGTTTATTTTATGCTCACACAAAGTCCGAAGCAGGTTGGCCAGCACTTCAGGGCAACTTCCCTCCAAGTAGTGATTCAAGGTTAAAGTTTCCTCTATCTTTAAAAAAAAAAAGTTCCTCTATCTTTACTGGGCTTTCAGTGGTCACTTTTTGTCTGTTTGTTTTTGCTTGTTTGATTTTTTTGTGCATAATTTTTAGTTGTTGTATATAGTAACGTGCAAAAATATTTAAGTGTACAGCTTGATGAATTTTTACATTTGCCTTCACTCCTAAGACAACTATCCTAAAAAAGAGTATTTCCATCATGCCAGAAGCCTCTTTTGTGCCCCTTCGCAGTTAATACACCTGCAAAGAGAGGTAATCACAATTCTGACTTCTATCACCATAGTTTTTTTTCTGCTTTTCCTGAAATTTACATTAATGGAAGCATACATTAATATTTTTTGACATCTGGCTTCTTTCACTCAAGATTTTCTGCATGTTGCTGTGTGTAGCTATATTTCATTATTTTTTTTATCACTGTATAATATTCTATTATATGAACACAGCACAATTATTCCATCCCAGGACATTTGGGTTGTTGTTAAGTCTGGGGCTATTATGACTAAACCTGCTATGAACATTCTTTCACTTGTCTTTCTGTAGCATATGCTTTTGTTTCTCTTGGGACTATACCTAGGTGTGGAATTGCTAGGTCATGGGGAAGTTGTATGTTTAGCTTTAGTAGATACTCGTTTTTATTTTTAAGGGCCAGGGCTCAAAGTGGTTTATGCCGCTTCTGCTTGCATCCCATTTCCAGAACCTAGTTACCTGCCCCCAACCTAACTTCAAGGGAGAATGGGAAATGTAGTCTTCCTGTGGGACCAGAAAAGGAAGATTGAAACAAGATTTGTTAAGTATCTACCCCTGTCTCTGCCAAAACACACAAACACCTGTGAGACAACAGGCTAAACTTCTCAGTTGATTCTCCTTCACCCTTGTAGTCTGCACGACCCTCTTTCTCAAATGAATATGTGTGCAACTCTACAGCTTGTTTTAAATGAACCAAAGCAAGCTGGTCATCCTCACTGACTGCAAGGGACTGAATGTTTGTGTTCCCCCAAACTTATATGTTGAAATCCTAACTCCCAATGTGATGGTATTTGGAGGTGGAGGCCTCTGGAGGTGATTAGACCATGATGTGGAGCCCTCACTATAAGGGATTAGTCCCTTATAAAAGAGCCTCCAGAGAGCTCTCTCTCCTTTGGCCTTGTGAGAACATAGCCGGAAGGTGCCAGCTATGAACCAGGAAGCGGGTCTTCAACAGACACGGAATCACCTGGTGTCCTCATCGCGGACTTCCCAGCCTCCAGAACTGGGAGAAATAAATGTTTGTTATTTAAGCCACCCAATCTATGGTATTTAGTTATAGCAGCCCAAACAGACTAGGACGCTTACATTTAAATTTTTAATAAAACTCCCCCTCATTGTAAACTCCTTGAAGGTAAGATCTTCTGATTCTTCTTTGTTGTTTTCTGTACCATTTAGCACAGTGCCTTGCACATAGAACATATTTAATAAAATATTGAATGAATAAACAAAGATGTGGTGGGAGAGAAATTGTAAAGCACTGTATGTTCTCCTTAAAGAAGAAAGCAAGACAAAAATATTTACAATTTATTTTTTATTAATTTGTTTGTTTGTTTTTGGTTTACCTCCTTAACTCCCTTGTTAAACTCTCCATTCCTTGGAGGCAGAATCTATGCCCTAATTGTCATCTTTATGACACCCTCAGAACCTAGCATACTAGTCTGAAACTGTATATTATGAGGGAACAAGTAACTGATTCCCCTATAGAATTTTTGGTTGGTTTATCACCCCAGTCTGTATAGTTTCTAGAAGGGGCATTTTACACTTATTAAAATATTGGGACAATATTAGCCTGACCTTAAGCTTCTGGTCCTCTCAAACTATCCATAAGCTTCATAATTTTGCAATATTTACAAGTTAATATAGTTCCATGGTATGAAATTTACTTAAGCCTGTACACTTGAATTCATGGAAAATAGCTAAATTCCTATTGTCCTCTCACGCACCTTGGGCTTCAATGATCCTTAATTTTATTCTTTCTAATAAATGATAATTTTTTTTTTTGGCTGCTTTGGGTCTTTGTTGCTGCATGTGGGCTTTCTCTAGTTGTGCCAAGCGGGGGCTACTCATTGCGGTGGCTTCTCTTTGTTGTGGGGCACGGGCTCTAGGCGTGCGGGCTTCAGTAGTTGCAGTGTGCAGCCTCGGTAGTTGTGGCTTGCGGGCTCTAGCGCGCAGGCTCAGTAGTTGTGGCGCACGGGCTTAGTTGCTCCACGGCATGTGGGATCTTCCTGGACCAGGGCTCGAACCCGTGTCTCCTGCATTGGCAGGGGGATTCTTAACCACTGAGCCACCAGGGAAGTCCCCAATGATAATTATTATTGATAGAAAATGTAAAGCAAAAGAGGAGTTAATCACTTTGTATTCTGCTTATCATCCACTTAGATTACAGTATTTGCCCCCAAGCACAGAGCCTACTCTTTCCCCTATGAGGCCAAACAGAGCTACAATGTCCTATTTGTTGACCATAATGAGACTCAAACAATTGTTCATTCTGGGATTTAGCTACATCCTCAGAGTTCTTACTGCTACTTGTGTGTGTTCTTCCTTAATCAAGTGCCTCTTTTTCTAACTTTCCACAAGTTCTTTGAAAATCTATGCATGACACCAGCGTTTTATTTCTCTTTGTGAAGATTCTACTGCTGTTCTTTAAACAATATTTTTTGAATCTCTGGTACTTAAAAACATGCACGTGCTTTGAAGGCAGGAATCATTTCTTGTTATTTCTTTGTGTGTCAGATGTGCTCATAGCAGGTTGTCAGTATAATCTTTGAAAATAAATGCTTACCTCTCTGCAATTGATATTATTGTTTGTCTCGCCACAATTGCTATTACCCATTTACAAAATGGAGCTATGTTTTTGCTTAAAGTAATTTAGAGAATTAATACATATCAAATGCATTAAGTTCTTCAAAACGGCAATATCCTCCAAAACAGATATAGTGTCTTTAGTGTCTAACCCAATATTTAGCACATAGGCACACTCAAGTATTTGCTGTAAAACACAATTTAAAATATACCTTTATAGCTAAACTTCTATAGTTAGCACTCTGTAGTTATACTCTCATTTGATTTCTAAACTTTTCAATGTCTGTTTTACTAAAAGACTTAAGTGCATGTCTAAACCTACCCAATAATTATATTCTTACATATTACAAATATTACAAATTCTAAGATGACCTGCAGATACTTCTTATCAAGGATCTTATCACTGCCACTGCACAAATCAGTGCTCCATGATGGTTAGAATTAAGTCCAAAGGCAGAGGTTTTCCTCATTAAAATTACCTTAAGAAAGATAAAATTTTCTTTCTTAAAGATAAAATAAATTTTCAAGAATTTATTTAATAGTCTGCTCTTGATAGAATAAGACCTAACTGAATAGTTGAGTTCCTTTCTCACTAAATCTCTTTGGATTAGTTTGGATTAGTTTGTGATCAATTTTTTCTTGATTTATTGATTTTTATTTTTTATTAAGATATAACTGACATATGGTATTTTATTAGTTTTAGGTGTACAACAGAATAATTTGATATATGCACATACTGTGAAATGATCACCACAGTAAGTCTAGCTCACATCCGTCACCACATAGAGTTACAAGTTTGTTTTCTTGTGATGAGAACTTACACGATCTACTCTTAGCAACTGTCAAATATACAATACAGCATTGTTAACTATAGTCACCATGCTGTACATTACATCCCAGAACTTATTTGTCTTATAACTGGAAGTCTGTAGTTTTTGACCACCTTCACCCATTTTGCCCTCCTCCCCACCCCACCTCCCACCTCTGACAACGGGACTGATCAATTTTTGAAAAGTATTTTCCAAGTGGTCCGAAGGACAAAGCCATCTGTCACAGGCACTCAAAGTCATCCTTATTTTCTGTCTTTTTGTTTAAAAATTCACAACAAATTCTCTCCATTTGGTGTCTATTCTCATGTTTCAATATTCCCTCCCTTAAAATACTGCATCTCATGTACTTGTAGTCTGACTATAAATTAGCAATATTTTCAGAAGTAATTTCAGCAGGATCTATGAAACATTTTAAATACACATATTCTTTGGCCCAAGATTCTAACTCTAGGGCTCTATTCTATAGAAATACTGACAAAAAATTCTCCAAGCATTATTTATAAGAGCAAAAATCTTAAAACTATCTAAATGTCCATATCCAGGACATGTTAAATGAACATTGATACATCTATACTGTGGAATGTGGATAGTATAATGAGTAAGGTAGATCTGCCTGTACCAATATTCATGGATGTGCATGATATTCCATTGAATGGGGGAAAAAACCCACCAACTTTTTTTTTTTTTTTTTTGCAGTACACGGGCCTCTCACTGCTGTGGCCTCTCCCGTTGCGGGGCACAGGCTCCGGACACACAAGCTCAGCAGCCATGGCTCACGGGCCCAGCCACTCCGCGGCATGTGGGATCTCCCCGGACCGGGGCACGAACCCGTGTCCCCTGCATCAGCAGGCGGACTCTCAACCACTGCGCCACCAGGGAAGCCCCCCACCAACTATTTTATATAGCGTGAGCTCATTGTTTAAAGAATAAAACGTATCTTGTACATTTATATTTGTGTACATGTTTCTATTGGCATTGAAAAAGGTATAGGAGAATACATAACAAATAAAGGGATCAGGACAGAGCTCTTTCACTTTTTATGTTTTATACTACTATATTATTTAATTTCTTCCCACTTAGTGTATATTATACTTGCATTCCAACACTTCCTTCTGGATTATTTTCTTTTCTTGATACAGTTTATTTTAGGTCATGAGTGCTAATTGTTCTAAATCTTTACATGTCCAAACAAGGCTTTATTTTATTTTCACTCTATTCAAACTACTGATAAGCTGGTTCTAAATAAAACTGTAGATTCACAGTATATTTTCCCTCAGTATTTAAAAAATATTTCTCCATTGTTTGCTTGCATAGAATTTTGCTAATCAGATATCCAGGGTTATTTGAATCTTCTTCCTTTGTAGTTCAGCTTTCTACTCTGGTAGTTTATAGGGTTTTCTCCTTATTGCTGACATTTTACCGTACGTTTCAGTCATGTTTATTTCATTTATTGTATTATTCTGCTAGAATTTAGTGAACTCTATTAATCTGAAATATCATGTCTTTCTTTTCCAGGTCTAGAAAACTAAAGAATCACATTTCCTCTCTTCTTGGGAAATCTCCTGGAAATTCTATGAGACCAGAGTTTTTTAACCTGAGGTCTGTGGATAGAATTCAGGGGAGTCCATGAAACTGGATGAAAAAACTATTACATTTTAATTCTCACTAGCCTCTAACTGAAATATATTACTTTCCACAATTGGCATATTGGCAAACACCACAGTAGTATTGGCAGTATCTGTGACATTATCACCAACAGAAATCACAGATATTTTCATGTTATATTACAATTATGGCAGATATGTCAAAAATGATAATAAGCTGGCTGTAACATCTCGTTATTCAATTTGTTAATATGTTAACACATGACAAAATTTTAACATTTTGATAACCGCATTTCAATATAATTGATTTCTTATATAATTTTATATATTTTATTTTATGTATTTGAAGGTTATTAATCTGAGAAGGTACTATGGTCTGAATGTTTGTGTCCCCCCAAAATTCATATGTTGAAATTCTAATGCCCAATATGATGGTATTAGGAGGTGGGGACTTTGAGAGATGCTTAGGTCATGAGGGTGGAGTCTTCATAAATGGAATTAGTGCCCTTATAATAGAGACCCTAGAGAGCTCTCTCAGCCCTTCCACCATGTGAGGGCATAACAAGAATACTGGCTATGGACCAGGAAGATGACCCTCACCAGAACCTGACCATGGCAGCACCTTGATCGTGGACTGCTCAGCCTCCAGAACTGTGAGAAATAAATTTCTGTTGTTATAAGCTACCCAGTCTGTGGTATTTTGCTATAGCAGCCCAATTGGACTTAAGTCAGAAGGGATTCCATAGTCTTCACTAAGCTTGCTGAAGAGAGATCCATGGCACAGAACATTTTAAAAACACCTACATTAGATTGACGATAAAATCTCTGTAACCTCAGTACCTCTTATCTTTCCTCTCAGTTTCAATTTTTTTCTATCTCTTCATCTCTTCGGTTAGATTAGAGAGAACCAGAAGGCCCCCAGTCAGGGCAGTATGTGACAAAGAGTAAGAGCTTTGAGGTGGCAGGAGCCTCAGCTCACCGCTCTGGTTTCCCACGTGATTACGGCTTCTAATCCTAAGAAAGTTCCTTCTTTGTTTTTGAATGTTTATTAACCTATTTTTTATCAGTCCTGCAATTATGGTGATGGAGGGTGAGATGACCAATATGTGCTCCATCTGCATCTTAAAGCTGGGATGCATGTATTAATTTTGCATTTAGAAAGAGAAGGAAAAGAAGTGCTACATTCTTTCCCCTTCTATTAATCGTTTTTGTTTTTTACAATATATAATATTGTAATAATAAACCCTGACAAGGCTATTTTACAAGTGAGAAAACTGAAGCTGATACAGGATAATCATAGATTCAAAGTCAGGTAACTCATTAATAACAGGGCTGAGTCTAAAACTCAGGTTGTGGTTTCCTCTCCAGCGCTTACTCTTTTGAGCTTTCTTGGGAGAGTGCTTCCTTTGCAGGAGCTAATGGTGCTGATGTTATAAACCACAATCTAGAAAAATCACTGTGTTGTTTATTTGTTATTGTACATGTGGTTCTCTCTGCCAAAGATATTTTTAGTCAATCGGGTCAACTAATATTTTAGAACATTTGATGTGTGCCAGGTGCTGAGCTGGGCGCCAGGCATACAATGAACAAGATTAATCCCAACCACACAGAATTTATAGTCAGTGTATTAAGAAGGCTAGACATCAAACAGACATTGAATTCTTCTCCCCTTCTTTGGTGACCTTCTACTCATCTTTCAGGAACAGATTCAAATGCATCTTCTCTGTGAAGCTTTCTGGGCAGTTAGTTGTCATTCTCTGTGCTTCTACAATGCATAATTCACCCCTGTGTTATCAACTGAGAACAGGCTTTTTATTGTAACACTTTAGTTAACAATGTTTCCTGCCACTTCACCCATCTCTATCCCCCAGCTGGGTGGTAAAGAACTCAAGGGCAAGCTTCCTCATTTATCTTGACAGCAACTTCAGGACCTAGCACAGTGCCTGCCACACAGGCGATAAATACTTGAATGAATGGAACTGACACCAAGAGGAAAGAACAGGAAGTTCTGTAATGACTCCTTTCTATATACGGTATGTCCACTTGTGGTTTTGAAATTAAAAATGGCATTCCTATTGATGATTTTTAGCTTTATGATTGGCAAAAATCCATTTTTCTTGTTTGGGCTAGTGGTCAATACAAATGGAAATAGACGTAAGCTCTTGCCAGCTGTTGTTAATTATACTTTAAGCCTATTCAGAAATATTGAGAAAATCCACCTTTTGCTTCAATTTATCTGAGTTGACAATCTCCACAACCTAAATCCACTAAAATCCACACCTCCAAATTCATTTAATTCTGCATGACCTATGACTATAGAAATTGAATCCCTAGAGTCTCAGTTTCACAATTTGGCTAACTCTAATTCTTTAACCTTTATAAAATTCTTTTTGAATGACTGTTGACAAGCCTGGTATCTAAGGTTCAAGAAAAAGAAATCAAAATTAGTTCCATACTCATGTGGCAAGGAAAGGGCTGTGGCCCATGGAAGGAGGAAGCAATTTCACTTCTACCCTTACCTTAGAGATTGACTCTAAGCTTGACTACCTTAGAGTGAGACACTTGGGAAAAGCCACAATCTCTAGGGGTAGACAGGCACATGATGCTTGTAACCAGAGCCCTGTCAAAAATGGCCTGAGAGTTTTGAAGGCTGGGGTGGGGAGAGTGGCTTGAATGTTGTAATTTCAGATCTTCAAGCAGTCTTTTTTTTCTTTTTAAAATTTATTTATTTATATTTATTTATTATTGGCTGTGTTGGGTCTTCATTGCTGCACGCGGGCTCTCTCTAGTTGCGGTGAGCGGGGGCTACTCTTCGTGGCAGTGTGCAGGCTTCTCATTGCGGCGGCTTCTCTTGTTGCAGAGTACAGGCTCTAGGTGCGCAGGCTTCAGTAGTTGTGGCTCGCGGGCTTCTAGAGCGCAGGCTCAGTAGTTGTGGCACACGGGCTTAGTTGCTCTGCGGCATGTGGGATCTTCCTGGACCAGGGCTCGAACCTGTGTCCCCTGCATTGGCAGACAGATTCTTAACCACTGCGCCACCAGGGAAGTCCCGTCTTCAAGCAGTTTTTCAAGGGTAGTTTTGGTTTAGGGGAAATGATCTAACTGGACAAGATTAGATACACTAATACTAAACCAGACCATTTTCTGGAATGGAAGTTTGACAGCTCCAACTCCAGAGACCTAAACTTTTCTGCATCATCATGTCAAAAGTTGCCTTTATTATGGGTGGAGCTACATCTCTGGAGTTTAAGATGCCTTTGGAGAAATATTTCCTTTACGGTGTGGGTATAGACACCCTTAGCCGGTATGGGATTGTTTATTTTCGTAGAGATGCTTTTGCTTCCTGTTTAAACAGCTTCTCACAGGAGATGGGGAGTGAGCACTTTAGGACCACAGGGAAGCTACAGTTCTGGGTTTTTACTTCATGTGGATAAAATGCCACAAAAAGAAACTGGACTGGTCCAGGCTTAGTACAAAAAGACAGGCCTGCGATTACCTCACAGGCGGTAATACTCAAACACAGACGTGGGGAATGTCGTCTATCGGACATTTTGCTTTTATGTGATGATCTCACAGAGGCCATAGGAGCAGACCTGACCCCGTGAGTTGGGGAGGGCTGAAGTTTCCTCAGAGGAAGTGGACAGGAAATGGGGATAGGAGGGGCAAACTTGAGGCTAGAAAGGCTGCAGGGAGAAATGTGGTCTTCTTCTGGGGCCTCTGGAGATTGGGGCCTGAACTTTCAGTAGGGTGAACTCACTTGAGGTCACTCCCAAAGGGAGAAGATAAGCAGCCCCTGCCAGAGAGCCCAAGCCTGGGAACTAGGCAACAGGGCACCTCCACGGCCCTAAGACAGCCTGTGCTTTGCTTGTGGACTCTGAGAGCGTTCAGAACTCACAGCCATTTAACAATTTGTCGGTTTTATCATTCCTTTCTCTTATCCTTAAACGTTTAATCAAATTTTACTAAATGTTGCAGCCTAGTCCTGGTCAGCCTATGGGACATTAAAGGAAGGGTCTATGTCCACCTCTGGGAACATTTAGTAAAGGGAGGAAAAGCCTTCCCTTGAGGCCAGCATGGCTGTGGTGGCTTCAATTGTGGGGTTGCAGGAGGTGAGAGGTGACAGTGGGGGAGCTGGATGAACAATCTGGAGCCACATGGGTGGCCAGGGCAGTATGGATTTGTGGAACACATGAGCCACTGGCAAGTGCAAAGACCTCTGTGTGGAGAGGAGCCGCATAAAAGATGAGACTGCCTGTCATCAGATATGATGAAAGTTTGAGCCACAGTAATTTGGCCATTACAAGGTAAACTTGACCTCATTTTTTTAAACAATTTTTGATTTTATTTAATTTATTTTTGGCTGTGTTGGGTCTTCATTGCTGCTTGTGGGCTTTCTCCAGTTGCGGCAAGCAGGGGCTACTCTTTGTTGCAGGCTTCTCATTGTGGTGGCTTCTCTTGCTGCAGAGCACGGGCTCTAGGCATGCGGGCTTCAGTAGCTGTGGCTCATGGGCTCTAGAGTGCGGGCTCAGTAGTTGTGGCACACAGGCTTAGTTGCTCCATGGCATGTGGGATCTTCCCGGACCAGGGGTCGAACTCGTGTCCCCTGCATTGGCGGGAGGATTCTTAACCACTGCACCACCAGGGAAGTCCCAGAACTAACATTCTTGATCACTGCTCTCTCCTTGAGATTCTTTAATCCATTTCTTCCATTATTTTTCTTTTTATATTGTCTTTCCATCTATATGATTCTTCCTTTCTGTATTCTTCTCTGGATCCTCTTCCTTTGTCCACCCCTTAGATTTGTGGTTTTCTGAGAGTCTTTGTCCTTGTATCTGATTATAATCATGACTGTTCATTATCTTTTTTTGTTTGTTTGGTTTTTGGTTTTTGGTTTTTTGGTTTTTTGGTTTTGCGGTACACGGGCCTCTCACTGTTGTGGCCCCTCCCATTGCGGAGCACAGGCTCCAGATGCTCAGGCTCAGCGGCCATGGCTCACGGGCCCAGCCGCTCTGCGGCATGTGGGATCTTCCTGGACTGGGGCACGAACCCGTGTCCCCTGCATTGGCAGGCGGACTCTCAACCACTGCGCCACCAGGGAAGCCCCCTGTTCGTTATCTTTTGAATAGGCTTTCTATAGTAGGGGAATTCCCATATTTATATAGTAAATTTTACAATGTAATAATCAGTCTCCTTGCAACAAGGATGCAGGCACACAATTTTGGTACCATCAATCAGCTCATACCACATGAGACTTAACTAGAAACCCAGTATCCTTTAGTTATCACCCTCCAGGTTCCCCATCTTCTCAAACTCTAAGCAACAACTAATCTACTTTCTATCTCTATAGATTTACCTATTCTGTACATTTCATATGAATGGAATCATAAAATATGTGATCTTTGGCAACTGGCTTCTTATACTTAGCATGTTTTCAAGGTTCATACATGTTGTAGCATATATCATACTTCATTCCTTTTTATGATCAAATAATATTCCATTGTGTGGATACATCATGTTTTATTTATTCATTCATCAGTTGATGGACATTTGGGTTGTGGCAGCTTCTATTATTACAAATTCTACTTTATTTTAGAGATGAAGAATCTGAATCTCGGGGAAGTAACTTGACCAAGGTGAGACAGCTAGAAAGTGACATAACTGAGATGAACACAAACCCTGGTGTATCTGATGCTTTCATTCTTGTCTTAACCACTACACCATTGTCTCTTACCATGCTATACAGCCTTGTGAGCTTACACAAAAGAGGATGGGACAAGACCAATAAAAATTCCCATTGTAAATCTTTTTCAGAGCATGACTGAAATTTCATCCTGAAAATCAAGTAGGTGAAATTATCCAAGAAATTTTTGAGAAATAAGATTTTTTTTTTTTTTTTTTTTTGCCGTGATGCGTGGCTTGTGGGACCTTAGTTCCCTGACTAGGGATCAAACCCATGCCACCTGCAGTGGAAATGCGGAGTCCTAACTACTGGATCACCAAGGAATTCCCAAGAAATTTTTTAAAATAGCAAAATATAACTTAACTTTATCAGATTTTAAATCAATATAAATCTATGATAATTAAATATTAATAACCAACACATAGCACTTACTGTTAAGTGTCTAAGAACAGTTCTAACTGCTTTACATATGTTAACTGATTTAATCGTCACAGCAACTATTTGTGTGTATTAGTGTCTACACTTTGCAGATGAGAAAATAAATATGCTGGGAATTTAAGTAACTTGCCCCACATTATAGAGCTGGTGGGTGGTAGAGATGGTATTTGAATTCAGGCAGTCTGACTCTGGATTTGTGGTTCTTAATCACTACACTCATAAGCCAGACAAACAAACATAACAAACTAACTAATATAATCAAAGAAAACAAAGAAAAGTGATTATCAAGTATGTATGGGGTAAACTATTTAAGTTTAAAAGTAACAGAAGATAACACAATGTTAAAAAGCAACACATCGAAGTACAAAAAATAATTTCTCTGTACCCCAGACAAACCAAAACCAAATGGAAAACAACGAATAGGAAGAAAGTATTCCCAGTGTATATGGAAAATAAGAATTAATTCACATGAAAATTAACAAGAAAAATAGTACAGAACCAAATAGAGAGGTAGAAAAAGTACATAAATATATTATGTCCAAAAAAAAAAAAAAGAAAAAACTTAAGAAACATGTTTAACCTCATTAAATGAAAGAAATGCAAGTTAAACCCATGTTGATTATTTTTTTCCTATAAAATAAGAAAAATAAACAATATTGAAGGAGAACATTTAGTCTTGGCAATGGTGCAATAAACTGGTGTTCTCATACATTGGTGGTAGAAGTGTATATTAGTAGAACCCTTCTGTCAAATCATCTTGCAAGATAAACCAAGAACCTTAAAAATTCATATTATTTGATTCTTCTCCTGGGAATCCAGGCTAAGGAAGTAAATGTAAATTTAGAAAAGGCTTTATGTTCATTGACAATCATAACAATTCAGATAAAAAATATTGGAAACCATCTAAATACCTAACTATGAGGAAATGAGTTAAATAAATTATTCAATGTATACACGTTAAGTGGCCATTAAAACTTTATTCACCTAATTATGTAAAACGTTGGGGGAATATTCCTGTTATACTTTTACATGTCAAAAAAAAAAGGCAGAATACAAATTTATATTGATTACAAAATGTATATGATGGAAGACGGCAGAGTAGAAGGACATGGGCTCACTTCCTCTTGCGAGAGCACCAGAATCACAACTAACTGCTGAACAATCATTGACAGGAAGACACTGGAACTCACCAAAAAATATACCGCACAACCAAAGACAAAGGAGAAGCTGCAGTGAGATGGTAGGAGGGGTGCAATCACAATACAATCAAATCCCATAATCACCAGATGGGTGACTCACAAACTGGACAACCCTCATACCACAGAAGCCCACTCACTGGAGTGAAGGTTCTGAGCCCCACATCAGGCTTCCAAACCTGGGGGTCCGGCAACAAGAGGAAGAATTCCCAGGGAATCAGACTCTGAAGGCCAGCAGGATTTGATTGCAGGACTTCAACAGGACTGGGGGAAACAGAGACTCTACTCTTGGAGGGACAAAAAGTAGTGTGCGCATTGGGACCCAGGGGGAAGGAGACCGAACCACATCTACTACTAGTGTTGGAGGGTCTCCTGTGGGGGTGGGGGGTGGGGGTGGCTGTGGCTCACCACAGGGACAAGGACACTGGCAGCAGAAGTTCTGGGAAGCACTCCTTGTCATGAGACCTTCCAGAGTCCGACATTAGCCCCACCAAAGAGCCTGTAGCCTCCAGTGCTCGGTTGCCTCAGGCCAAACAACCAACAAGGAAAGAACTCAGCCCCACCCATCAGCAGACAAGCTGATTAAAGTTTTACAGAGCTCTGCCCACCAGAGTAACACCCAGCTCAACCCAACACAAGTCCCTCCCATCAGGAAGCTTGCACAAGCCTCTTAGCCTCATCCACAAGAGGGCAGACAGCAGAAGCAAGAACTACAATCCTGCACCCTGTAGCACAAAAAACACATTCACAGAAAGATAGACAAAATGAAAAGGCAGAGAACTATGTACCAAATGAAGGAACAATATAAAACCAGGGGAAAACAACTAAATGAAGTGGCGATAGGCAACCTTCCAGAAAAAAAATCAGAATAATGATAGTGAAGATAATCCAGAACCTCGGAAAAAGAATGGAGGCAAAGATTGAGAAGATGCAAGAAATGTTTAACAAAGACCTAGAAGAATTAAAGAAAAAACACTTAGGAGAACTAAACAAACAGAGATGAACAATACAATAACTGAAATGAAAAATACACTAGAAGGAATCAGTAGCAGAATAACTGAGTCAGAAGAATGGATAAGTGACCTGGAAGACAGAATGGTGGAATTCACTGCCATGGAACCGAATAAAGAAAAAAGAATGAAAAGAAGTGAAGACAGCCTAAGAGACCTCTGGGACAACATTAAATGCAACAACGTTCCCATTATAGGGGTCCCAGAAGGAGAAAAGAGAGAGAAAGACCCGAGAAAATATTTGAGGAGATTATAGTCAAAAACTTCCCTAACATGGGAAAGAGCCACCCAAGTCCAGGAAGCACAGAGAGTGCCAGGCAGGATAAACCCAAGGAGAAACACACTGAGACACATAGTAATCAAATTGACAAAAACTAAAAACAAAGAAAAATTATTAAAAGCAACAAGAGAAAAACGACAAATAACATATAAGGGAACTCCCATAAGTTTAACAGCTGATTTCTCAGCAGAAACACTAAAGACAGAAGGGAGTGACATGATGTATTTAAAGTGATGAAAGGGAAGAACCTACAACCAAGGTTACCCGGCAAGGATCTCATTCAGATTTGACGGAGAAGTCAAAACTTTACAGACAAGCAAAAGCTAAGAGAATTCAGCACCACCAAACCAGCTGTACAACAAATGCTAAAGGAACTTCTCTAAGTGGGAAACACAAGAGAAGAAAAGGACCTACAAAAACAAACCCAAAACAACTAAGAAAATGGTAATAGGAACATACATATTGATAACTACCTTAAATGTGAATGGATTAAATGCTCCAACCAAAAGGCACAGGCTCGCAGAATGGATACGAAAAGAAGACCCATATATATGCTGTCTACAAGAGACCCACATCAGACCTAGGGACACATACAGACTGAAAGTGAGGGGACGGAAAAAGATATTCCATACAAATGTAAATAAAAAGAAAGCAGGAGTAGCAATACTCATATCAGATAAAATAGACTTTAAAATAAAGAATGTTACAAGAGACAAGGAAGGACACTACTATAACGATCAAGGGATCAATCCAAGAAGAAGACATAACAATTATAAACATATATGCACCCAACATAGGCACACCTCAATACATAAGGCAAATGCTAACAGCTATAAAAGACAAAATAGACAGTAACACAATAATAGTGGGGGACTTTAAACCTCACTTACACCAATGGACAGATCATCCGGACAGAAAATTAATAAGGAAACACAAGCTTTAAATGACACCATAGACCAGATAGATTTAACTGATATTTATAGGACATTCCATCCAAAAACAGCAGATTACACTTTTCTCTCAAGTGCACATGGAACATTCGCCGGGATAGATCACATCTTGGGTCACAAATCAAGTCTCAGTAAATTTAAGAAAATTGAAATCATATGAAGCATCTTTTCCGACCACAATGCTATGATATTAGAAATAACTTACAGGGGAAAAAACTGTAAAAAAAACAAACAGATGGAGGCTACACAATATGTTACTAAATAACCAAGAGATCACTGAAGAAATCAAAGAGGAAATCAAAAAATACCTAGAGACAATGACAATGAAAACATGATGATCCAAAACCTACAGGATGCAACAAAAGCAGTTATAAGAGGGAAGTTTATAGAAATACAATCCTACCTCAAGAAGCAAGAAAAATCTCAAATAAACAATTTAACCTTACATCTAAAGGAACTAGAGAAAGAAGAATAAACAAAACCCAAGGTTAGCAGAAGGAAAGAAATCATAAAGATCAGAGCAGAAATAAATGAAATAGAAACAAAGAAAACAATAGCAAAGATCAATAAAACTGAAAGCTGGTTCTTTGAGAAGATAACCAAAATTGATAAACCTTTAGCCAGACTTATCAAGAAAAAGAGGGAGAGGACTCAAATCAATAAAATTAGAAATGAAAAAGGAGAACTTACAATGGACACCACAGAAATACAAAGCATCCTAAGAGACTACTACAAGTAACTCTATGTCAATAAGATGGACAACCTGGAAGAAATGGACAAATTCTTAGAAAGGTATAACCTTCCAAGACTGAACCAGGAAGAAATAGAAAATATGAACAGACCAGTCACAAGTAATGAAATTGAAACTGTGACTAAAAATTCTTCCAACAAACAAAAGTCCAGGACCAGATGGCTTCACAGGTGAATTCTATCAAACAATTCGATAAGAGCTAACACCCATCCTTCTCAAACTCTTTCAAAAAATTGCAGAAGAAGAAACACTCCCAAACTCATTCTATGAGGCCACCATCACCCTGGTACTAAAAAACCAGACAAAGATACTACAAAAAAAGAAAATTACAGCCCAATATCACTGATGAATATAGATGCAAATATCCTCAACAAAATACTAGCAAACAGAATCCAACAACACATTAAAAGGATCATACACCATGATCAAGAGGGATTTATCCCGGGGATGCAAAGGTTCTTCAATATAGACAAATCAATCAATGTGATACACCATATTAACAAATTGAAGAAGAAAAGCAGTATGATCATCTCAATAGATACAGAAAAAGCTTTTGACAAAATTCAACATCCAATTTTAATAAAAACTCTCCAGAATGTGGGCATAGTGGTAACCTACCTCAATATAATAAAGGCCATATACAACAAACCCATAACAAACATCATTCTCAATGGTGAAAAACTGAAAGCATGTCCTCTAAGACCAGGAACAAGACAAGGATGTCTACTCTCACCACTATTATTCAACATAGTCTTGGAAGTCCTAGCCACAGTAATCAGAGAAGAAAAAGAAATAAAAAGAATACAGATTGGAAAAGAAGAAGTAAAATTGTCACTGTTTGCAGATGACATGATACTATACATGGAGAATCCTAAAGATGCCACCAGAAAATTAGAGCTAATCAATGAATTTGGTAAAGTTACAGGATACAAAATTAATGCACGGAAATCTCTGGCATTCCTATACACTAACAACAAAAGATCAGAAAGAGAAATTAAGGAAACAATCCCATTCACCATTGCCACAAAAAGAGTAAAATACCTAGGAATAAACCTACCTAGGGAGACAAAAGACCTGTAAGCAGAAAACTCTAAGACACTGATGAAAGAAATTAAAGATGATACCAACAGATGGAGAGATATACCATGTTCTTGGATGAGCAGAATCAATATTGTGAAAATGACTATAGTACCCAAAGCAATCTACAGATTCACATGAAATTCCTATCAAATTACCAATGGCATTTTTTATAGAACTAGAACTAAAAATCTTAAAATCTGCAAGGATACAAAAAAGACCCCGAATAGCCAAAGCAATCTTGAAGCAAAAAAACAGAGATGACTTCAGACTATACTACAAAGGTACAGTAATCAAGACAGTATGGTACTGGCACAAAAACAGAAATATAGATCAATGGAACAGGATAGAAAGCCCAGCAATAAACCCACGGGCCTATGGTCAACTAATCTATGACAAAGGAGGCAAGGATATACAATGGAGAAAAGACAGTCTCTTCAATAAATGGTGCTGGGAAAACTGGACAGCTACATGTAAAAGAATGAAATTAGAACACTCCCTAACACCATACACAAAAATAAACTCAAAATTGATTAAAGACCTATGTAAGACCGAACATTATAATACTCTTAGAGGAAAATATAGGAAGAACACTCTTCGACATAAATCACAGCAAGGTCTTTTTGACCCACCTTGTAGAGTAATGGAAATAAAAATAAAAATTAAAAAATGGGACCTAATGAAACTTAAAAGCTTTTGCACAGTAAAGGAAACTATAAATAAGATGAAAAGACAACACTAAGAATGGGAGAAAATATTTGCAAACGAATCAACAAAGGATTAATCTCCAAAATATATAAGCAGCCCATGCAGCTCAATATTAAAAAAACTAACAACCCCATCAAAAAATGGGCAGAAGACCTAAATAGACATTTCTCTAAAGAAGACATACAGATTGCCAAGAGGCACATGAAAAGCTGCCCAACATCACTAATTATTAGAGAAATGCAAATCAAAACTACAATGAGGTATCCTCTCACACCAGTTAGAATGGGCATCATCAGAAAATCTACAAACAACAAATGCTGGAGAGGGTGTGGAGAAAAAGGGACCCTCTTGCACTGTTGGTGGGAATGTAAATTGATGCAGCCACCATGGAGAACAGTATGGAGGTTCCTTAAAAATCTAAAAATAGAATTACCATATGACCCAGCAATCCCACTACTGGGCATATACTCAGAGAAAACCATAATTCAAAAAGACACATGCACCCCAATGTTCATTGCAGCACTATTTACAATAGCCAGGTCGTGGAAGCAACCTAAATGCCCATCGACAGACAAATGAATAAAGAAGATGTGGTACATATATACAATGGAATATTACTCAGCCATAAAAAGCAATGAAATTGGGTCATTTGTAGAGACGTGGATGGACCTAGAGATTGTCATACAGAGTGAGGTAAGTCAGAAAGAAAAACAAACATCGTATATTAACATATATATGCGGAATCTGGAAAAATGGTAAAGATGAACCGGTTTGCAGGGCAGAAATAGAGACACAGATGCAGAGAACAAACGTATGGACACCAAGGGGGGAAAGCGGTGGGGGGGAGGTGGTGGTGGGATGAATTGGGAGATTAGGATTGACAGGTATACACTGATGTGTATAAAATGGATAACTAATAAGAACCTGCTGTATAAAAAATAAATAAATAAATTCAAAAACAAAAAAAATTAAAAATAGAACTGTGAAGTCTTAAAAAAAGTATATGACAACTATTAAAGAAATAACCTACTGAAAGGCTAAAGAGAAACATATCAAATATACTAAACTGTTAAAGAATTTTTTTCTTTGCACATTTTGTTATTTGCCAAATTTTCTTTGAGCACTGATTACTTTTACGATGGTAAAAACAACAACAACAACAACAACAAAAAAAACACCTTTGCTTTTAAAAAACAGTTAATGGCTTGTGTTACATGTGTTAAGTTGACTGATCCCAATTACTCTCGTCTCTCACTGGCACAGCTATCTGACCCAGGGGAATGGTCTCTTTGAAGAGTCAGCTCTGGAGATAAGCCTCCATTGACTTGTGGGCCTGCTGATTTGCTAGCAATGCCAGATAAGGAATTTTAAACACCGAAGGAAACTTCAGAGCCACTGGCTGGTTCTCATCAGGAGAGCCCAATCAGTACAGCTTTTGTTTCCTCTGGTCAGTGGCCCTGAGAGAAAGCGAGATTACACTGTAGCTTTTGCACTCTGTCCAGGGCGCCAGGCTTCGCCACTTACAGAGCTGAGGTGGGCTGCAGAGGAATGCCTGGCTGGAGTGACAGAGGAAAACGACACCCGGTGGTGAAGGACGAAGATAAGATCTCCAAACAAAGAAGCTCGTTCTGGTTAACAGTTTCCAAAGTCTGCGGAACAAACAGAAACCTCTAGGGAAGCGGAAATCAAATGTGGCTAGGAATTCCCTGGCCTGACCCATGAGAAGGGTTAGGGGCCTTTGGAATTCTTACTCCTGTTCTCATTCTTACACTGACCAGTAATTAATTGAGCACATAGGATAAGCTGGATGTGCCTCCTCATAGGTTTTACTTACAGACCCAGACAAGAGATAAACTGGGAGACAGGCAATTAGGCCTGGTGTATAGGATGCTATAGCTGTGATATCAGGGGCATCTTCAAACACTGAGGAAGGCTTTTTGGAGGAAAGTTGACTCTAAAGTAAAATCTTAGGAGTTAGCCTGATGAAGGTGAATGGGGATGAGGAAGAAGGATCTTGCGGGCTAGGGAAATGGCTAAGACTTGCAAGCAAGAGAGATAGAGAGCATTTGAAGAAGCTTAAGACATCTGGAATGGAAGATGGGAAGAGGAGAAGTGGTTTCTTCCTGTTCCCCTTAGACTGAGTTATGGAGAAAGGTGAGAGGAAAAAGAAAAATAGATTTGCGAAAGCCTTCCTCTCAAAACTTTGCCTTTTTTATTAGTCCCAGATTATGCTGCTACTAGGTCTCTTAACCCTTGTGCTGTTGTTTCAAGGTTGCAGAGGAAATGAAGGGATGGAGGCAGCCCAAGGTTGAAGTCTGAGATCCATACAGAAGCTGCTGCCATCACACAGAAATGAGACTGAGCAGCCAGGACAAAGGGCTCCACGTTGCCCTTAAACACGACAACTGCAGTCATTTTCAGTTCCAAGAGGCCAGTGGTGGGGTGGAGATGCCATTCAGTCATTCTGCATATGTTGAGTGCACAGTGGGTATCCACTGATGTAATTCACAGACTCATTGGAGAGGTAATACATGCAAACATGAATGATTTGTATATTTATTTGTATGAGACAGTAGTGGAGTGGGGAGAACAACAAACTTTTATTGAGTCTTTATTATGTGTTAGGCACTATATGAAGTGCTAGGGAGTAAAAATGAAAAAACAAAACAAAAAACCTCTCCTAAAGTAGATCAGGGTCTACTAGCCCATGAATATAGGTAGTGGAAAGAGAACAAGGTGGGAAATGAGCCTTGAAATGCACTTGAAAAGTAAATGTTTCATTACCTTGTGGGCCTGTTGAGATAGATCCACTGGCTCTCTGTCCTTTTGTACAACTCATTTAAGGGCTGAGCTGAATAACAGGTGAATATCTCACAGCTCCTTCACAGATGGGAAAACTCACAAAAATATGATAGGGTCAAAAGGACATGAAGTGGGACTTCCCTGGTAGTCCAGTGGTTACGAATACACATTCCAATGCAGGGGACATGGGTTCGATCCCTGGTCAGGAAACTAAGATCCCACATGCCGTGGAGCAACTAAGCCCATGCACCGCAACTAGTGAACCTGCGAGCTCTGGAGCCTGTGCGCCACAACTAGAGAGACTGTATGCTGCAACAAAGGCTCCCACATGTCACAACTAAGACCCAATGCAGCCAAATAGATAAATAAATATTTTTTTAAAAAAGGACTTGAAGGCAGAGAGCCCTGAGCTTGACCTTGAGGCAGCACTCATTCAACCTATGTCCTTGCCAGGTTACTTAAACTTTCGGAGACTCAGTCTCATCATCAAAAACAGGTAGTGAGTGATAGATAATGCTGGTAGTCTACCCAGTGACAGTGTCCCTTCATTTTGCTATCAGAAGCTCTCACAGTTTTGTTTGGGGGAGGAAAGTAGCTAAACTAGTTGATGGCTCGTGCGTGGTCTAAGGCAAAGGATGGCAAACTTTTCTGTAAACGTGAGATAGCAAAATTTTAGACTTTGCAGACCTTTGAGTCTTTGTCACAACTCTGCCATGGTAGCATGAAAACAACCATAGACAATACATAAATGAACGAATGTGGATATGTTGCAAAAAAACTATTTACAAAAACATTTGCAAAATTTATTTACAAATTCCCTGGTGGTCCAGTGGTTAGGACTCAGTGCTTTCATTGCGGGGACCCTGGTCAAGGAACTAAGATCCTGCAAGCCATGCGGTGTGGCCAAAAAAACCCCAAAAAACCAAAAAACTAAAGAAAAACCAAAAGCGGACAGTGGCCCAGATTTGGTTGTTGTTTGCCTATCCCTAGTCTAAGACCACCCTGAAAATCCTATTTCCCACTTTGTCCACTCCTTTTGAAACTAAAGGTATCCATCTGGTCTAGTTCTGGCCAATGATATCTAACTAGAAGTCTTATGAAGGGGGTTTGGGAAAAGTTTTTGCGTTCCTGATAAAATGGGGACTAATATGGCAGGCCCTACATTTCCCTCTGAGTTCTACCTGGAATGTGGATATGATATCTGGAGTTGATGCAGCCATCTTGCAATCATGAGATGATAAGCATAAGGCTAACGGCCAACTTCCTAAGGAGAGTGATGCAGAAAAAGAGACTATTCCTTGATGTCAATCACTTAGATGCTGAATCGATGCCAGCACCAGCTACTGGACTACTAAACCCCTAATTTTTTAAACCACTCAGGTTAGATTTTCTGTGTTTTGCAGCTAAATCTATCCTTAAGTAATTTCACAGGCTTATTGTGAATATGAGATTAATATGCAAATCATTTAATAGATGCTCAATAAATGATGCTTCTCTTCACATTTCATTTCACAGAAAATTGATACCATTCCTTTTGTGATCAGCAAACATTTGCAAACAAAATGCTAACATTTTGCACAAGCTCCTTTCAAGAATATGTCATCTAGAATGGAATATTTTTCAGCACCATCTTTAGTTTCACTCTAATGTTAAGTTTCTAAGGCCTCAGAAAGAGTAGGAAAGGGAAGGACTGAAAAGAATATCTAGTTTAGCAGGAGCCTGAGTATGAAAATATCCCAGGGAATTGTCAAAGAAACTGGAGCGACAAACTCTCGCTGGTAACAATTAATGAAAGTATCCTTTTTCATTCCCTTCCTCTGCTGCTTGCCAAGGTTCCTCATACATGCCTGCCTCTGACTTCAGATGTGAAGATAAGACGCACGTAGGGTGCTCTGCACAATGAGACCCTCAGTAGATGCTATTCTATTTTCCCTTCCTCTCTTTTCCCTGCCTTGCACTCTCACGGTCTGGGCTTATTAAAGAATCGGATCCCTTGGGGCAAGGGAGCCCCAAGAAGAAGGCATTCTAAGCCTGAGGGAGGAGAAGACAGAGAATGATTAGTCCAGGGATTGGGAGCAACAAGGAACAAAGGTTTAGAAATGTTAAGAGTCAGGCAGTTCAGAAGCAAATTTCTGAGAAGCAGGTTTCTGGGAATCTCTCTCTCTCTCTCTTAAAATAGTGCCGTGTGTGTGTGTGTGTGTGTGTGTGTGTGTGTGTGTGTGTGTGTGTGAGCTTAAGGTACCCATGCAGAGACAGACAGTATCCAATAAATGTTTTTGAAAGTAGGGTGGATGGATAGATAGATGAATCATTAGAGAAAGGAACGGATATTGTGAACATTGAGCTGCAGTGGTCTGGATGTCTCTTGGTTTGGCAAGCTCTGTGAGAACTTTTCAAATTCCCTGTTGCAACTAAATTCCATTATAAGGTGAAAGCAGCCACAGAAAATATGTAAAGGACCTCAGAAGGATGTTTCCCAGTAAAACCTTACTTATAGAATCAGGTGGTGATTCAGATTTGACCCACAGATCATAGTTTGCCCATCCTTGCTCTGGACTATGTCCACATCTGGGAATGCCTCCTAGACCTGCAGCAGCCATTCTGCTACCTGCCTGAGGGTGGAGATGGACAAGTACAGATAAAGAACCTTGGTTATTTGGCAAAGCCTCTATCCTGATGCACCTGAAACCCATTCTCACTCTGTGCTTCTTATCTTGTGAGGCAGGTGGTTTTTGTTTTTATTATGTTCATTTGAGTGGACTTTTCTCTTACTTGTAGCCAAGAGCATCCTAACTGCCCTATTTCCCTAAGAGGAAAACTACCCTTTGTCTATTTCCCTCACTAGGTTGTAGTGAAATAGTAAATGTACTCAAGGCTGGTAGTGGTAGGAGAAAGAAGGGAAAAAGGAAGAAGAAGGAGGAGGAGGAGGAGGAGGAGGGGGAGGGGGAGGAGGAGGAGGAGGGGGAGGAGGAGGAGGAGGGGGAAGAGGAGGAGGAGGAGGAGAAGAAGGAGGAGGAGGAGAAGAAATGTCTCCTTACTGAAGACTTCCCAGAGCAAGAATTCACTTCAATTTAGTCGATTTTATAATCCCTTAGGAATTACTATACTGCTAAATACCCTGAACTGTCACTGATCTGTTAGACCCTTGTTTAGAGAGATGTAAAGTTGATTGGAATATAGCTCCTGCTCTTGTTTAGTGGACTGACTTCACTGAACCACTCATTTTTACTGTCCTTCATTTGTCTCTTATTGTTTCATATGTGTAAATTTTATTTCTATCAATTTATAGAGAATTTCTTTTATGGCAGGAAACGTTTTATAAACCTCACAGATTTGGGCACTTAACAGGTATACAGTATATGCATTATTAACTCAATTTTTAAAGGGTATTTTCATGAACATATTACAGAGTAAGAACAATTTGGGGTTATTTTAAATGGCTCTAGTCTGATTTAAACTACCTATTGCAAAAACCGAAAATTGTAATGAGTCTATCTGGGAAATTTTTTTTTAATTGAAGTATAGTTGATTTACAATGTTGTGTTAGTTTCTGGTATACAGCAAAGTGATTCAGTTACACATATATACATATATATTCTTTATCAGGTTCTTTTCCATTATAGTTTGTTACAAGATATTTAATATAGTTCCCTGTGCTATCCAGTAGGACCTTATTGTTTATCTATTTTATATATAGTAGTTTGTATCTGCTAATCCCAAACTAGTTTATCCCTCCTCCCCTTTCTCCTTCAGTAACCCTAAGTTTGTTTTCTATGTCTGTGAGTCTGTTTCTGTTTTGTAAATAAGTCCCTTTGTATCATTTTTTAGATTCCAAATAAAAGTGATAGCATATGATATTTGTCTTTGTCTGACTTACTTTACTAAGTATGATAATGTCTAGGTCCAACCATGTTGCTGCAAATGGCATTATTTTATATTCTTACAGCTGAGTGATGGAAATGTTTTTTAAAGTCAGTTAATTTTGAACTATTTATTCATTCTTTCTCGAAGGGGAATATTTCCCCTACAGTGAAACTTGTATGGTATGAACTTGTACCACGGGAGCCCACTTGTCCAGCATGTGGTTGTTACAATTAACATATCCCATTATGCATAGGTTTACCATTCTTTTTCTGAAATTCACAAGACATTTATTGTTATGTACAAATATCGGAGGTTGGCCTGTAACTTTGGGGCAGTTTTCAAATTCAGTTGGGTAAAATACATAAGAATAGTAAGGAGTTGAAACTAGGTTATTATGGGAAGCAAAGAAAAAAGAGAAAAGATCAGTCTAGTTTAGACTTGCCTTAATTACAGCCTATATGCACTGAAATGTGGTAATTTGATCCTAGTTGATTAATGGGATAATCCCTTTTTTGTACTAGTAAATAGCCCCAAATTGCCTTTTGTATGAATTATGTTACAAGAAATGTGTAATTCTATAAGAGAAATTGGTTAAACAAAAGAGGTAGAATTTTAAAGGTGGTGTTAACAAAACACCATGGGTTTTTTGTTTTGTTTTTTTTCTGAGATTCCTACAAACTCTAAGCACCTTTTACAAAATTACAGATTTATTTTCTTGGCTGTGCAAATAATATGTGCACACTGTAGAAAGTACAAAGAAGGAAAGAAAAATTATGCATAAGCAAAGATAACCAGTTCTTGCTCTCTCTCTCTAGATATGTATTGTTTAAAAGCCATCCAGGCAATTCTGATGCTCACTAAAGGTTGAGAACCACTGTCCTATGGGATCAACAATCTGCAGAACATCCTTTGGGAAACAATTTGCAAAATTGCCTTTCTGATGAGTTTCTATATTTCCTGAAAGGAAGACGCAAATTGCTGGCTGCCTCTGTTCCCTCAAGGGCAAAACAGGGATATTAGCTGCCTCCCAGGTTAAGATTAAATATAATAATTAGTAAAAGTGTTTTGTAAACTATTAAGTGGTAAAGTGATACATAGATATTATTCTTATGGTGACCTTGAGTTTAAGCTGAAAGATTTATATTACTTAGCTCTGGGGAAACCCAAATGGAATGTGGACACAGATGGTTCTTAACTTTCACATATTCAACTTTTCTTTTTAGTAAAGTTATTTATTTTATTTATTTATTTTTGGCTGCGTTGGGTCTTTGTTGCTGCGTTTGGGCTTTCTCTAGTTGCAGCGAGCGGGGGCTACTCTTTGTTGTGGTGCCTGGGCTTCTCATTATGGTGGCTTCTCTTATTGCAGAGCACGGGCTCTAGGCGTGTGGGCTTCAGTAGTTGTGGCACACAGGCTCAGTAGTTGTGGCTCGCGGCCTCTAGAGCACAGGCTCAGTAGTTGTGGTGCACGGGCTTAGTTGCTCCGCGGCATGTGGGATCTTCCTGGACCAGGGATCGAACCCGTGTCCCCTGCATTGGCAGGCAGATTCTTAACCACCATGCCACAAGGAAAGTCCCACATATTCAACTTTTATACAACCCAATTTTCACACATGACACATGCCACCCTTAAAATGCCTTTCCCACACCAAATCTGGAATTTCCTACACTTGCAGTTTAATGAGCAATTTGACGTATCCCACGGCTGCACCACCTGCCAACCCAAAGCTCTGTTTTGGCAAGCTCACATCTTTTTATATTTTGCAGTTTTTGTGCCTATTTTATTGCATCTAGCCATTATCATTTACAAAGAAAACAAGGGAGAAACAGTAAGAGACACAGTTCTCAGCCATGTTTAGTTTCTATTACATTTCTTTGGCAGTCTTAGGCTGTGATTGTACGTATTTTTGTTTTATGCATGTGATAGCCTCTCAAATGTTCCTAGCTTCCCAAGTTCATATTTTTTCAAGTCCTCCTCTGCTCACTGAATTAGCTTTGCTTCCTCTGGTCAGTTTGTTCTCTTTGCTCCTTCTTTGTCTTGATGCTGGTGATCCCCAGATACCTGGTCATTCCTAGTTGTCTGTTCATATTTATATGACTTTTAGGTGCCTGGTATGGGCTGCCTCTGCAGCTACTCATGTTCATTTGCCCCAACAGACTTCTCCCCTAAGAGGGAGAGTGGCTGTGATCCTCGTATAAGTGGGCAGGGCTTTGACCAAGAGATTCCGCTTTACGGACTTAGCTGTCAGGCAGACAGACAGGCTAAAACCCCTTGCCCTCCCCACTCCCACCTCCCCCCTCATTGCCAGACGAGAAGGGCTTTACTTTGGCATTGGAGGATGTCAATGAATTTTTCTCCTAAGCAAAGATGACTTAAGCTTTTTAATTCCTTCTGAGTCCATTTTGGAATTTTCAATTTACCGCTCTCAGCCCTCTCCCCCGACACATCCTATCCCTCCCCAGATAGGAAGTTAACATTATTTGCAGGAATATTCTACTGGGACTTTAACTCAGGGTCTAAGGCTGCTGCTGTTGCTGGCTACTCAGTGGTGGTGGCGGGGATGGGTGGTGGAGGGGTCAGGGACATGACCTTGCTGCTTTGGATGCAGGTCTGTAATTAGTTATCTGGATAATTAATTATGCAAATTATCTTGTAATTAATTATTCAGATAATTATCACAGAGCCCCCTACTGCTCTTGACTTATAGTCACCCTTACACTGAGCTGGGAGTTTCTTTCAATCTTATCTTTCTTTCTGAGCCAATCTATTTTTTACAGATTTCTCTACAATAGTAGTTCTCCGAGTATAGTACCTGAACCTGAGAACTTGTCAGAAAGGCGAATTGTTTATCTATAATACTGCTGATGAGAATTTGGTTGTTTCTAGATTTTTGATTATTATAAATAAAGCTGCTGTGAAATTCTTGTACAGGTGTTTCTGTGGACATATCTTTTCATTTCTATTGGGCAAACACCTAGAAGTAGAATTGTAAGACAAATCCAGTCTGATGTAATCCCAAAATTCTTCCTAACTATGATCTACTAACAGTACAGTGTTATGGATTTATTCTTTTTATGGTTGCCAGATAAAATACAGTAAGTCCAAAATATTACATTTGGGACATATTTATACTAAAAAATTATTCACTGTTTATCTGAAATATAAATTTAACTGGATGTTCTGTGTTTTTGCTAAATGTGCCAACCCTAATTCCTTTTTATTATCATTTATGTTATTTTAAGGGCTTCCGAGGGTGGGAGAAACAAGATTAACTTGTACAATTATTCCACCATCTTAATCCAAGACAAAAATTCGGCGGAAACTAAATAGCCTCCTAATCCACTTGCCAGTTGCCTCATTCCTTTGCAAAATAAAGTTCCCAAAAGCCAGTGAAAAATTACCATCAGACAGTCTTCCTTCCTAACCCTAAACCAATATCTTATGTCTACAAAATATCATTTCAAATAGGCTCAGAGCAGAATTTGAGATAAGCAATTACTTTAAATAAGAAATTTTATTTTCTGTATTTAATGTTTAATTTGTGTTTTGACCATTTTAAATAATCTTACATATATATACATATATATGTTTATATATATATTTATAGTCTAACACTCAGATTTCTATTTTTAAACCAAGATTAAAACACCTATAGGGCTTCCCTGGTAGCGCAGTGGTTGAGAGTCCGCCTGGCGATGCAGGGGACACGGGTTCGCGCCCCAGTCTGGGAAGGTCCCACATGCTGCGGAGTGGCTGGGCCCGTGAGCCGTGGCCGCTGAGCCTGCGCGTCCGGAGCAACGGGAGAGGCCACAACAGTGAGAGGCCCGCATACTGAAAAAACAAAACAAAACAAAAAAACACTTATAATATATACTAGGAACTCTATAATTTTTTTTTTTTTTTTTGCGGTACGCGGGCCTCTCGCTGTTGTGGCCTCTCCCGTTGCAGAGCACAGGCTCGGACGCGCAGGCTCAGCGGCCATGGCTCACGGGCCCAGCCGCTTCGCGGCATGTGGGATCTTCGCGGACCGGGGCACAAACCCGCATCCCCTGCATCGGCAGGCGGACTCTCAACCACTGCGCCACCAGGGAAGCCCGGAACTCTATCACTTTTTTCGTTCTTAGGGATAAAATTCCTCACATAGCATGTAAGTCTATTGCTTGATTTTTATATATTAAACTTTTCATATAAGTTTTCAGAAACTCGTTAAACACAAAAATGGAACTGACTCCAAAAACACGTAATGGGCAGAAAAAAGTTTTAGGTGTAACCATGAGACCCTTCGGCTAGAAAAATAAATATCTAGGTGTCCTATTAGCTTTCGGGCAAGCTTAACCAATTTTGTTACCCAACGGTAAGTTTTTACTAAAGAGTCCTAGCGTAGTTAGTTCTCTCTTAGCAGTTGTGGATGTCATGAGATTATTATACATTCTGCATATGAATATTTTGGACTTGCATTTCTTTGTCCTATAATTTTTTAAATGTGGCTCCTTTTACCCCACTGTTTTGGTACAATCTCTTGTGGTGAGTTGGTGGCAGGACACCACCCTGGCTTGAGGCTTCTGGCAGAACATCATTCTTGTAGGGCTGTGGTTGCTACTAAGTTATTGCTGAGGAATCCTGTCCGAGGCCTGTCCCCAGTTTCGGTTTTGCCTATGCATTGAACACTGTTAGTGGTTTCAGTCCCTCCATTGTTCCTATTTGAATCAAATGAAAACTCCTGTGAAACAGGATTTCTGGTGGTAGGAAAAGACCCAGGTCCAATAATGCCCAGGTTGCTCTGCACAGATTGGATTTACTTCTGTTTAATTCAGCCATTCTCTAGAGAGGCAAGAAAAATTCTACTTCTGAATTTTTTTTTCATATCTGTAGAAACATTAATGATAATAATAATAATAATCAACATTTACCATATATCAGCTTAAGTACTAGTCTACGAACTTAATATGTGTTTCTTGATTGATGAGTCATAATCATAAACAGTATAATTCAGCAAACCTTGTCTATAAGGTGGGTGATTTACCTACATTATTCAATCTTCACAACTTTTTGAGAGAGGTATTCAGAAACAAGGAAGTTGAGGCACTAACAAATTAAGAAGCACGTCCAAGATTAGACAGGTGGTAAATCATAGAATTGGGATTTAAACCCAGACCTTCAAGCCTTCTTCATGTAATGCAGTTGAATCAATTTTTATTCTTTTTTAAAAAATATTTATTTATTTATTTTTGCCTGCGTTGGGTCTTTGTCGCTGCACACAGGCTTTCTCTAGTTGCAGTGAGCGGGGGCTACTCTTCGTTGCAGTGTGCAGACTTCTCATTGCGGTGGCTTTTCTTGTTGTGGAGCACAGGCTCTAGGTGTGTGGGCTTCAGTAGTTGTGGCTCACGGGCTCTGGAGCACAGGCTCAGTAGTTGTGGCGCGTGGGCTTAGTTGCTCTGCGGCATGTGGGATCTTCACGGACCAGGGCTCGAACCCATGTCCCCTGCATTGGCAGGCGGATTCTTAACCACTGTGCCACCAGGCAAGTCCCTACTTTTTATTCTTAAGAGTATGGTCACTTATCTTATTTAACTTTGACCAGAACTCCTGTGGAAAGAAAAGAAAATACTATTATCTCCATGATGTTAAAGGAAAATGAGATATAAGAAGTTAAATAGCTTGCCCCACTTCCCATATTAATGGTAGAGTTAGCCTAGAGTGCCCACTTTCTGGCCATTTAAGGCAATGCCTTTTCTACTATCCACCTACCCTATGACTGGGTGAGGTTACGTTAAGAAAATATATGTTGAAGTCCTTCCACTCAAAGCAAACCTTAGAGGGTCATCATCCTTGAATTCTTAGTTCCCACCTAGTCATTGTTTATACCTAGCCTAAACCTGTTAAATATCTAAGAATCCAGAGAGCCTTAGTTTGTGCCAACAAACATTGATTTTTCAAAGGTAGAGTCCTCTACAGTTTTACTCTCCAAACCACACTTCCCAATAAAAATGATCTTCCACAAGTTCCAAAGTAAGCGGCAGCCCTGAATCCCAGGCCATGAGTTCTGTGGGAGGGCGTCATCTAAAACCCACCGGAAATTTGGCAGGTTGTTTAGACAACCCGTCTCCATCAAGCTGCCTTCGATGGCAAAGCGAGATGAGCTTCTTTGCACCAGCTGACCTTCTCTACTCATCTCTGCAGGGCTCTCCTCTTCTTTAACCTTAACCCTCCAGGTCAGATCTCCCTGCACAAACGCTCCTCCTTACCAAGAAGATACGTTGGCTCAAATGATCCGATAAATATGCTGGTCATTTTTCCGGGCAAATCAATGCTGTGTCACTTCAGGTCTCTACAAAATGCCCTCCAACTGCTTGACAGCCCTATCCACTTACAATCAGAGTTCTTAAAACCTAGATGCAGGTTGAGCCCAGATTCTAATTTCAAATCTCCGTTGGCTCTCACTTGGGGTATGTCCTGTCTTCCATCTCCAGCTGGCCCACTATCATGCCCTTTCCTCTGGAACGGAGACTTCCCCACATTCATCTCCACATTCCTCATACTTAGAAGAGTGGAATTTATAGCTTGCTAACTCAGCCTTGTCTCAAAGAGCAAGCAAAAGGGGACTGGGTTCAGGGTTTGCCTGCTAGGCAGGAAGTAGTCAAAGCTCCAGTTTTTGAACTTTTTGCCCATTTTTTCCTCCTTTCCCTTTTGAAAGACTTGCCTTCTAGAGGTCTCTGCTTAACTTTTTAAGCACCCAGCACTTGATCACTGCCTGGTTAAGGTTCAGCAAAAAAAAAAAAAAAAAAAAAAGCCTAATGAAAGTTTTTCAATCAGATTCTTTCCCTGCTTCAAGCTACTCCCCAGCAGTCCAGTGGGAAGTCTTTTTTTTTTAATTTAATTTAATTTATTTTTTTATACAGCAGGTTCTTATTAGTCATCAATTTTATACACACCAGTGTATACATGTCTATCCCAATCTCTCAATTCATCCCGCCACTGCCCCTCCCCCCCACACCACTTTCCCCCCTTGGTGTCCATACCTTTGTTATACTGGAGTACAGTTGATTAACAGTGTGTTAGTTTCAGGTGTACAGCAAAGTAATTCAGTTATCCATACACATGTATCTATTCTTTTTCAAATTCTTTTCCCAGTGGAAAGTATTTTTGAAAGATGCATTAACTCTTTTAGGCCACTAGGGTGTCATTAGGTAAATCACTGCCTATAAAATGACCTGCGAAATTATGTAAACTTCCAGTCCATTGCATTAAATTGTAGTGTGGATGCCCCTGAGTGTTCTCATAATTTTTAAGAGTTCCTGAAAGTGACATATACAAAGAGAGGACCTCATCAAGTCAGTGTCCCCTCAGCCATTTCTTGTTTTACAGAAAGCAGACACCTGGACTCATTTTCTCATTCATTCAACAGATATTCTTTGTGTCCCTGCTCAGAGTCAAGTATGAGTTAGGTGTGGAGGGTACACCAGGTAAACACAAAATAACAAAAATCCCTGCCTTCGAAGAGTCCCAGAGCCTGAGGAGGGACTCAAGCCTCAAGTTGCATTTCTATTTCTGGTGGCTTGACCCACCCTGAGAACTCCTGGAGGCTGTGAAAGTATTGCCCCTCTCTTCTCATTTAATCTCTCACCCCTACCACAGTGAGGTGGAAATAGAGACAGATCAGGTGCAAATTCCCCTTCCCTCCTAGAGTTCGTCATATCTTAACCTCTGGTCATCTCAGCTACCTTGTTCATAAAATAGTCGGTAATATTTAATGTCTCCTTTGCAGGGTTGTTGAAATTATTAAGAATAATATAAGTAAAGTACCTGGCAGACAGCGATTGTTTGATAAACAATGGTAGCTATTTTAATAAGAAATGGAAGGTGATACAGTAGTTGCCCAATAAGTAACTGTAGCTATCACTATGGTAGTTCTTTGTCTTTAAGCCAAAACTCAAAGAGCTGATATATCAAGGTGAGGGTTAATGGATGTGAAGGATTATTTTCCCTGGCACCTGTCTCATCCTGTATCATGCAAACCTTGTTTGTGGAAACCTTTCTGTTCTGTCCTAAGGAGCTCAGGGTGTGTCTATGCCTCACGCTGGCCAAGTTCTACCTGCTGAAGCTTCCTGTGCAGCCAGGGGTCAAGCAGTTGGCAAAGGCAGGCCAGCCAGCTGCTGTGAAGTGATACTTCTGAAGGAAATCCTGGATCGGTCCTGCAAGGGAGTTGCAAACTGCCCGGGTTAATCCAGGCTGTTCACCAGTGCCTCAGCTGCTCGTCCACTCTCTGCCGGGCAGCTGGGCAAGAACTCCAGAATGGCCACTCCCCACCGCCCAGGATGGCCAGAGAGAACAGTGGGGATTCCTGATCAGTACATGCTCTCTTTCCCAGAAAAGGGATTAAGCGTGCCCTGACAAAGTTTACTCTTCCATTAGTCTTTCTTGGGGAGTGAAGTGGGAGAGAAAAGGGACCTGAGAAGTCCATTCCCCCAATCCCCTAAAGATCCCTGCAAGGTGCTCCATTCTGCCATCAAACACGATCTGAGCAAGCAATCTACTGGCATCAAATGTGTCTGTGTTCTTGATAAAAATGAGGAAAATAATGCCAACCTTAGCGGGTTGGTATAAGTACTAAATGAGAGATCACACGTGAAAGCAATTTACCCAACTACCTGGCACATGGTAAGTACATAATCCATGCTAGTTTTCCCTTTTCTTAATAATTTCGTAAGGAGGTATTGCATAGTGTGAGGAAAAAAACCCCATAAGTCTCTATCAGAACCCTCTCATTGTAGGTGATCAAAACCTGACGCAAACGAGATTAGGAAAAAAAAAAAAAGGAATCCATTGGCTCATGGAACTAATAGGCATGGCTAAGTTAGAGGCTCAAATGAAGTTTTCAGGGCTCTGTTTGTCTTTCTCCATACTTAGCTGGCTCTGCTTGGCCTGCTTCTTTGCGCTGTTGGTCTCATACTCTCACAGGATCTCTCCGTGTGGAAAGCAAGACAGCCATGGGAATCAGGATACAAAAGGACAAGGCACACACTCTCTCCCGGTGTCCACATATTAAATCTCATGACAGGACTTTGGCCGTTTGTGGGTCACATGCCCATGTCTTAGACCAGGAGTCAACAAACTATGGGCCATGAGCCAAATCCAGGCTGTCTCCTGCTTTTGGACAGTAGGCAAGCTAAGAATAGTTTTGTCATTTAAAAGAAATATTTATTTAATTAATTAATTTATTTTTATTTTTGGCTGCTTTGGGTTTTCATTGCGGCATGCAAGATCGTCGTTGGGGCACGCGGGCTTCTCTCTAGTTGTGGCCTGCGGGTTTTCTCTCTCTAGTTGAGACGCATGGGCTCCAGAGTGTGTGGGCTCTGTAGCTGTGGTGTGGTGCATGGGCTTAGTTGCCCCGTGGCATGTGGGATCTTATTTCCCCGACCAGGGATCGAACCCACACCTCCTGCATTGGAAGGTGGATTCTTTACCACTGGACCACCAGGGAAGTCCCAGTTTTGTCATTTTTAAATGGTTGGGAAAAAAAGAGGATAGTATTTTTACACCTGAAAATTATATGAAATTCAAATTTCAGTCTCCATAAATTTCAGTTTTATTGGACACACCACATCCATTCATTTATGAATTGTGTTTTCTGCTATCACAGTAGAATTGAGTAGTGGTGACAGAGACCTTATATCTCACAAAGCCTAAAATATTTCTATCTGTTCTTTATAGAAAAATTTTGCTGACCCTGCCCTAGACCAATCATGGTAAACACGAACATAAGACACTCTGATTGACCAGACCTGAGTCATGTGTCCACCCCAGTAGCTTGGAGACAGGTAGGGTATGGGTCTGCTCTAGCAAAACAATGGTGGGTAGGATGGTTTGCCCGGGAAGGAAGGGTACTCGGGAAAAGAAACAACAGGTATCCATAAAAGTGTCAGATTAATATAAGTTTGGAAATCTTTTACTTAACTTCTTAGGACTTTAGTTTTTTTAATCTAGAGTGAAGTAGATAAGCTTTGCCCTTTGGGAGTGTAATAATGATGTTGACTAATATTCATTGAGCATTTACTCTGGGCTAATACTAAGTACTTTATGTATGTTGTCTCATGGAGGAAACCAAAGCTTAGAGAGGTTACATAGATTGCCCAGAGTTACGTGGTGAAGCAGGGCCAGGGCTTTGATGAGAAGCCATGTCTGTCCACCTAGAGGGCCCAGGCACATAACCACTATACCGCACTGCCTCCTATTCAAGAGGATGAAGGGAGATGAGATATCATATAGGCTGAGCAGAGAGCCTGATATACTGTGGACACTCAGTTGAGATTAATTTCTTTTCTCCCTCTTCCCTGACTTTTCCCATTCACATTACGGAGATATAAATGAGCAAGGAATCCTTATGTACCATTCAAGCGTCCTGTTGCCTCTATCTTTTAAGTTAAAAAAAAAAAAAAAAAACCAAACTCCTCCCCCACAAAAAAAACCCCTTTAATCAGTCTTACTGTCAAAAAGGCAGAGTAAAAATAGTAAAAGTTCAGAGAAGGGCAGTGAAAATCATTTGCGGCATGCATGGCAGAAGAGCATGGCATAAGAAGAGGAATTCCAAACCCTGGGATCATTTCATTTGAAAAGGAAAGCTCCCAGAGGCACAATGTTTACAGTATAATAAGCTGACGACAGGTATAGGAAAGACTAATCAGGACCTGTTATTTACTTTTCCCCCCAAATACAAGAACCAGACTGTTTCACGCATTGTATAATAGCCGTGTCACCTTCCACTTTGGAACACTATCAAAGCGAGCTTTACCCTCCCTTCCTACGGACTGTGGAGCCAAACCACACCTCCAGTCCCAATCAGTACACAAGACACTGCACTCTACACGTACTATTCAGAATCTGGAGCTTTCTAGCTGGAAGGTGTGTTGGGGCCATGTTATAGAGAAAGCTGAAGCCCAGTTAGGTGAAATAGTTTGTCCAAACTTGCACGGTGAGCTCATGGCACATCTAGATTTAACTTGGCCTTGAGGTCAGAGGAACTGGATTGAGATCCTGGCTAGACCTAAATGACCTTTCTGAGACTCAGTATCCCCATTTTTAACCATTTTTCACATAGTTGAAGAATCAAATAATACAAGTGGCCTAATTCTCGGTTCAGTGTATTAGGTATTGTGGTTTAATTCTCAGTTTAGTGCTTTTTCCCTAAGTCATTCTGCTCCTTGGATCGCCCAACATAGGAAAAAAGTGCAATGCTGGATTGTTGGAAAAAAAAAATTGGAAGATGCCGCACCACCCCCTCTTTACTTCCCCTTACCAACAATAAAGTACAAACTTCAAAAGAAACAAACTTGAAAATGGTGAATGCTGGACTCAGAGACCTTTCCTGGAGTGGAACCCTGTGGTCAGATATTGGCCAGGGCAATCCTTGAGCAACTTGGTTGCCATCCAAATCTGTTTTCAGTGGGGAATAAAGTTCATGTTTTGGAGGCAGTATCCTTGACTTTTTTATCCTGTTATTCAAATATTTCCTAATAATCTTCAGCATTTACACACTCAAGAGACCTTGAAGGAAAAGGATGCAGGACTCCAATCTTTTTTCCTTCCTTTTGCTAATGAATAGCTGTTTTCTTTCTGAATTCACTTGCCCTATCACCCCTTTTTTTTTTTTTATTCATTTAAGTAACCTTACAAGACAGAGGTCAAATAGCAAATGGAAAACTGTAAGTTACGAATTTCTGGTTTGGGCTTAATGCTATGCGTGCCTTTTCAACGTGAAAAATCGAAGTAGAGAGGAATTGACGTTTTAGCAAATATATACATAATGCATAAATTAGTTGGAACAAGTGTGGGTGTTTCTGGTGCCACCTGTTGGTCACACTGTGAGATTGAACGATACACAGTATTGTTGGTCATGAAAATGAATAGAAAATGGAATTCATGCTGTAGCTGTCACAGTTATGTATTTCAGCAGGCTGGCTGAATGTTGAAATAGGGTGACTGTTGCTTGAACATTATCTTTACTCACAGCTACTTGGAAGTACAGGACTGTTTTGCTGTTGGTTTATTCACCAATTAAATGTGTAGAGAGGAATATATAATGAAGCATAATCTCTGGGAACTCTGAGATTAATAAACCAATACTCAGATTCAAGTGATTTTTGTGTCTTGTGGTTCAAAACTGGTGTTGGTGCCTTGCCCAGATCCCTTTTACCAGCCAGCGCACCCAGGCAGTTTCCCTGAGCTACTGGGAGACTTGGCTAATACAATTCACAGCTACTCCCTTCTCTGGAGAAGTGCCCTTGGCTAAGAGTGAGCCACCTTGACCAGGAAGCTACGTACACAGGCACACAGACATGTGGCCTCCACGGCCAGTGGCCAAAAAATGACTGTCATGGAGGTGCAAAGGGCCAGCCCTCCTAACTTTAAGGCGAGATGAACCCTCGGGTGCAACTTGTGTTCCAGAGCTCCCCATGGGATCAAGCCAAAGCTAGACTCCAGCTGAAGCCAAATTCTTGTTTAGCCCTTTTCCCCTGTCATAACTGTTTCTCTCCTTCTCCTTGAAAACATGCAATAAATCACTTGAAACCAACACATCTCAGGCTCTGCTTCTAAGGAACCTGACCTAAAGCAAGAACTATCCCATGGAAAAATGGATGTGTGTAATGATAAAATTCATGAGAGCAAAATAGGCCTTTGGGTCTGTGAGTGTGGTTTTCCCAACATGTTTGGGAAGAAACACCGAACAAAACAGCCCTTCTCCATAGGCAGCAAAGCCCAGATGGAAGGACAGCAGCAGTGATACTGCACTATGGGACAAAAGACCTGGGTGATGATATAAAATACATCCTTGCAATGGCACTATGCCTGAGTTTTCTCAGAAATGCGTTTAGTTTCAAAATAGTACGTCCATGCTGGCATTAGACCTAGTGCTCCCAGGGGCAATGAAAAATAACCTGGAATTGGAGGACTTGAGGCTTTACACATTTCTATATCTGCTGGAGGAACCAGGCCTTTTTGGCTTATGCCAAAGGAGGACTTTGGGGAAAGGAAAAAACTCTGCCAGAGGACAATTTTGGAAATCTCAGAAGAATTGTTGGCTGATTTAATTGGGTTTTAGTTGTAGAAGTTCCAGCTGGTTCTCCAGAAGTGGCAATGCCAAGTAAGAAGTGGGGAGCTTTGGGGCTAGTCAGGCCTGGGTTTGAATTCTCCTCAACTTATTAACTCAGTTTCCTCATCTACAAAATGGGGATCATAATATTTATCTCCCCAAATTGTGGAGAGGTTAGATATAGTGTGAATTCAGCACCTGGTATATAATGGTCAGTGAATAAAGGGTAAGTATTTTCTTGTACTCAAGCTGTACCACCTACTGAGCAGTGCAACCTCTGTCACTAATAAACGTAATATTTTTAGTTTATTTATTCAACGTGTTTCCAACGCAGTGGGAAAAAAGATGTTGTTTATTTAGGGCCTTATTAGGGATCCCCTAAAAAGCTATTTTAATTTTTAAAAATTAACCCTCAGGTGACTGAGATCATCACTTGGAGAAAGCCAAGGGAAGGGTCTCATATAACGAAAGGCCATCCTGTATGGTTGAGAAGACTGTATACAGTGGACAAAGGCACCCCACTGTGGGCGAGCGGGGCTACAATCTAGCTGTCCTTCTCTCACCAAGCCATGAACCCCTTGGGCAGTGTCCACCTAGAGGGGACAATTTACTAATTCTCACAGAAAACGGGCTGGAAGCAGCCCTGACGTTGTTCATGCCCTTTGTCAGGGTTAAGGTCCCTCTTGTGAGTGGAAGGGACCATGAGAACTTCCTGAAGACAGTACCGAAGCATCATACTCTCTAGACTCAATCTCTTCCCACCTACATGCCCTGCGCTCAAAGATAAAGACTAACAGTGCCATCTGGGCCACAGTGATTAGCTGGCAGGGGTTACCTCAAAATAGGGTGCCTAGTTCAGACGTTTCTCTATCAGTAATCCTCAAGGTAAGGTCTGAAAAATTACTGAAACCATCACTTGGGGTTCTTGACAGAAGATATTATTTCCTGAGCCATACACCTGATCTTCTAGATTCTAGACTCGCTACAGGTTAAATTAGGGAACAGCTGTTGAAATAATATTAATAATTTCTTCACAGGCTAACTGACCATAAAGAAGGCTTTCTTGGTCAAGTATTCCCTTCATTCACAAAGTCTACATAGGAGTCATGGTAAAGAGTTGAACGTTCCTTGGAGAGGCTCTTCCTCTTGGAAGAAGCCCAGAGATACTGACAGCCATAGACTTCCTTTCCCTTGATAACCCTCTTCCACTCCACATTCCATTCCCCCAGCATGTACACAAAATTATCTCTCGTGAGAATCCTCTTTCTCTCTCCCTTTCTCATTTATGGTCTATGATGTGTAGAAAAACACATCTTCCAGCAGGCAGAAGCAGCCAGGTGATGGTTATCTGTCCTTAAAATTCTTATTTTTCCTTTAGAATCGCATTTATCATTTTATAATGCTCTTCCTAGAGCCCTGGGTTACCCAAGTCCTTCCAAGCAACTTAAGTCTGCCCTTGGTGGAAATCCTGACAGTCAGGGAATGTTCACATGATGGGTTATAAAGTTAATGATGTCTTCAATATAAGGCCTTAGATAATAGCAGTTAATACTTAAACACCTTAACATAAGGTTTGCCAATCAAAGAACCAAGTGTGTCCTATAACCAACAATTATACCATGGGGTATACATCTAGAGTTGTGTCAATTCACTTTACCCAGTTCCTAGGTAATTACTTCCAAGTGGGCATCAATGTCACTGAAGAACAAATCCATGAAAAGATATGATCTAAGAAAGATTCAACACCTGTGCTAGGAGCTAGGGATAAAGATAAACATGGTCTCAATATTCAAGAAATTCACAATCTAGGGAGTTCCCTGGCGGTCCAGTGGTTACGACTTGGCGCTTTCACTGCTGTGGCCCTGGGTTCAATCCCCGTTCAGGGAACTAAGATCCCACAAGCCACATGGTGCAACCAAAAATAATTAATAATGATAATTATAATAATAATAGAAATTCACAATCTAGTAGAATAATGACTATAGAAGCACACTGTGACAAAAAGACTATACCAATTAAGGGATTATCATTATTAAGAAGAGAGTCTTGCACTATAATTTAGATGCTGAGAGGAAAATTAATATTTACTAACCACCATTTAACTTTCACAACAATCCTACTGGTTTGATTGCTGGATCAGTTATAGTGCCTTCATGTACAAGAAATAAGAAAGAAACCCAACTAAAAGTGGCTTCCACAAGAAGAAAAATGTATTATCTCACTTAACTATAAGTTCAGCCATAAGGACTACTGGGGTTGATTAATTCAGTAGCTCAATCATATCTGTAAGAACCCAGGTTCTTTTCATCTTTCTGCACTGTCACTGTATTAGGGCTATTCAGAAAAATAGAACCAACAGAATATATATACATATATCAAATTGGGTATGGAACCTGACTAGTCCCAAGATCTGCAGGGTGAGTTGGCAAGCTAGAGACCCTGGAGAGCTGTTGGTGTAATTACAATCTGAAGTCTAGCAGGCTCAAGACCCAGGAAGAGCCAATAGTTCAGTTCTAGTCTGAAAGGAGGAAGAAAACTGATCTCCCAGATCAAAGGCAGTAAGGCAGGAGGAATTTTCTCATTTCAGGGGAGGGTCAGCCTTCTTATTCTATTTAGACCTACAACTGATTGGATGAGGTCCACCCACATTAGGGAGGGCAATCTGCTTTATTCAGTCTATTGATTTAAAAGTTAAACTCATTCAAAAATATCCTCACAGAAACACCCAGAATAATGTTTAACCAAATATCTGGGCACCCTGTGGTCCAGTCAAGTTGACACATAAAATTAACCACATATTCATCATCAGCATTTGGTCTGCACTCTTTTGGGTAGCAAAATGGCAGCAACAGTTCCAGCCATCACATCCTCACTCAACATCCAAAAGCTGGAGTAAGAAGAGGCAGATGTTTTTGCTATACCCTTTCTAAAAGTTAGGAAAAACATCCCCAAAGATGAGCCCTCCGTACCTACCCCTCATTTGTACTTCCATCTCATTGGCTAGAATTATGTCATATGCCCATTCCTAAGCCAATCACTTGCAAGGGGAGAGATTTACCCCCATGCCCTAGGACCAGGAAAGAGCTCATCTTCCTCTGAAGCACTTGACAGTCTAATACACTGTTGTTAGAAAGGAAAAAAAGGTTTGGATGGGGCAAGTAGGGGTTGGGGGAAGCTACTGGCTAAACAACTAACAGTGTCTGCCATAATTTCTATTATGCCTTTTTAAAGATATGAACACTGAGGCTCAGAAAGGTTGACTTGATCAGCACCACCCAGCTAGAACTATCAAGTTAAAATTTCCAATCAGATTTCTCTGGCTCTAATTTGCTTGCTCTATTTATAGGTCTATCTGTAGAGAGACCTAACACTGCCCCATACTGTAAACTTGAGCGAGTGCCTTAATCCCTCCAAATCTTCTGTCACTGATAGACACAACAGTAGTCCTGACCTTTTAGAGTATCCTATTAACTTAGATCATGTATGTAAAGCACTTTAGGTATCATCTATTGCCACTGCATCGTAAAAAGAACACACACTGTACAACTCCAGGAGGCACTATTCACCTAGAATATAAGACAAATTATGCCCCTGGAATTTCACCATAGCATCACCCTTACTAAAAAGCGTAGAAAACTTACCTCTAGAATGAGGAGTGGAGAATTCTTGGATTTAAGTACGACAACACAGGCAAGTTTTAACTCAGTGCCACAACAAACAGGTGAAGGAAAGCCAACAGAATTTTCCGAGCCTAATGGTAAGAACCTTTATATATGTATGCCTTATATTCTCACAAAAGCCCTAGGATGATAAAGAAATTTTGTTATTGCTTTTGTTTTTCCTGTAGAGAGTTACTATGGTAGGGCTTAATTCTAAAAAGGAAACAGAATTTCCTGATTTCCTTGCTGGAAGATATCGTCAGTCAGTCAACACCATTTCCAGGGGGCTCATTGTGTCCCTCGTATTCTAAGTGCCAGGGCTTCAGCATGATGTAGGAGGTACTGAGCTGCAAAGTCAGAAGGTCTGGGTTCTAACTTTGCTCTATGTCCAGCTAGCAATATCAAAGTGAACAGTCAATGATCATGTACTTTTCTCTCTGTATCCACATTTACCCGTAAATAGGGTGACAAGGTAGACTCATTGGTCTCTAAGGTATCTTCCAGTTCTGATATTCTCTGAGCCACTCCCACCGCTCTGGCCTCATGGGGATGCTGCAATTCAGACTTCATTAGCAGGGATATCTCAGCTAGCCCCTCAAGAGAGACTTAAACAGTCACAGAAGCAGAAATGAGGAAGCCATTCAACACAGCTCTTCTGAAACACAATGTATGGACAAGGAGGAAGGAGAGATGGGTTGGCTGAGGTAGAGGAGTGATTGGCTGCTCTGAAGGGCAGGCAGGTGAGGCAAGTCTAGTCATCCTTAGTGCATGAGTGGTCACGTGTGGCAGTGCTACTGAGAACGAGAAAGGGCCTGGTTAACAGAACAATCTATGACATAGCTCCCTGTATATGCAGTCTGAAGCCTTGGGTCTGAGTAATGGGTCTGCTGCTGTTTACCCATAACCTGGTTTCCACAGCGATCCTGGTTTCTCCAGTAAGGAGGTGGAAGGAAGACGGTGCGATGTGATGGGAGGAGTCCTGGAAGCAGGGTAAAGGATATCTACTTTTAGCCCCATCTTGGATAAGCCATCTGCACCCATTGGGTCTCAGATGCTTTATCTGTTGAGTCCTGCAGCAGATGATCTGGAAAGTTCCTTCCAGGTCTCTGGCGATCTAACAGATGTTATCAACTGCTACTGTTTCTTTGCACATATCTGAAAATTGTTTTCTTAAAATGTGTCTCTTCTTATTTTATCTTTATTTTTATTATTTATTATTATTATTTTTGGCTGCACCCTGTGGCATGCGGGATCTTAGTTCACTGACTAGGGATCGAACCAGTGCCTGCTGCAGTGGAAGTGCAGAGTCTGAACCACTGAACCACCAGGGAAATCCCCTGTCTCTTCTTGTTTTAAAACATAAATGGTATAGTTTCTTGAAGGCAAAAGAGACAAAACTGGGGCAGGGAGGTCGAAAATTCAGTCACATTCTTGAAACTGAAAAAGTGAGGGCTACTGAAGGAAAATCAGATAAAAATGTAGGCATCTGTAAATTCCCAGGATGTGATAAATGAGGGATCCTTAATGTCTGTCCAATTTGGGGGAGCAATTCCAATTACCTTATCAGTGCCCACAGGAAGGACTCATAAATGGTTAACTGATTAACTTTAGGATCAATATAATGACTAGGCAAGGAGGTAGGTGATTATAAACGTTTCCTTGCAGTTCTAATATCTGGATATATTTTGCACCCAGAGGACACTTGTGGAGGCAACAAAGCCTCGAAAGTAGGATGCATAATGGTCAGGTAAACCTGTGTTGGAATAATATCAACTAAGCTATTTACTGCGGAACCCCAGGCAAGTTTTTAATCTCGCAGGCACTGTGTTTCCTCATCTGTAAAATGGAGAGAATAACAGTAGGTACCATACAGGTTTGTTCACTTAACAAATATTTACTGAGCACCTACTAGGCACCAGGGATATATTAGTGAATAACACTGTCCTCAGGGAGATTCTTTCTAGTTAGCAGAGAGACAAAGTTGATAAATAAGCAAGTAAATAACCAAGACAGTGATAGGCATCAATAAGTGCTGTGAAGGAAATAAAACAGAGGAAGGAGTGAGTGACTGAAGGGAAGGGTGAGACATGAGTGTTCAGGGCAGACCTTGCAGAGGAAATGACATTTTTCAGGAAGCAGCAGCCATGGGAAGCTGGGGGAGAGTGGCCTTATAGGCTGAGGAGACAGCAAAGCCTCTATGGCAGGAACTAGCCGGGTATGTTTTAGGAATAGAAGGAAGGTCACTGTAGCTGGAGTGTGGTGAGCAAGGCAGAGGGTGTGACCGAAGCGGAGGGGAGATGGGGCCAGATCTTACCGGACTTTGTAGGCCTGATACATTTTAACCCAACAGCAATGGGAAACCACGGACAGGCTTTCAGCAGGAGAGGAAGCTGATGGTGGAAGCTGATGTGTAAAGATGGCCCTGTTTGCTGTAGAGAGAAGAGACTGCCGATGAGCAGGCCTGTTAGGACTCAGCTGTGAATGATAAGGGCTGGGCAGTTGGTGGTGGTGGAGATGGAGAGAAGCATTGATAATTCAATACTTTAGGATATACGCTGGAGGGCAAGTGGATTAAATGGGGTCATCTATGTAGAACACCAAGCACAGTGCCTGATATGAAGGGGCTCAATCAAGTGCTTGGATGGATAATAGGATCTGGTGTAGCAGGCCTGTTGCAATTCCGTAAGTCAAACAGGAATTTGGCAAATACTTAGGTCACAGAGCAGGTTAGCAAGCTGTTTCAACCACTCATTTATTATGTGCCACTTGGGCAAGTCACATTTGGGACCTCAGTTTCCCCATTCAGAAATGAGGAGTGACCAGGTGAACTCTAAGGCAGCTGCCAGCGCTTGCATCCTGTGAGTCTTTTTTTACAGGATGTATCAGTCAGGGTTTGATCGAAGAAGCGGAGTCACTCTGAGTAAGGTAGAATCAAGAGTTTATAAAAAGCATCAGACCTGACAAAACTGTGGGAGCCAGTGCAGTACTCTGCAAGGGTACTGGGCCTGAGGTCAGTACAGATCAACCAGGCCTGCAGTCAAGAAGGAAAGCTGGGCAAAAAGTTTGGGAAGTTGAGGGCACGCTGGAACCACAGGGACAAACTGGATCCTGTGTCTGTCTCTAACCACCTCTAATCTTGAGGATGCAGGTGACCTGCAAAAGCTCGAGCCCTTGGCCACAGAATTACTCAGGCACCTGGCCCAGGACTCAGAGAAGCTGAAGGACATAGTGCAGGTCCAGATCCTGCCAGCAAGTGAGCCAGCAGTTAGGGACAACATCCGTGAACCGCCACCGTGCCTGGCACCCAACACTGACTTTCAGAGCATAAAGTGCTGCTTCACTTCCACCTCCCCAGTCTCGGGCTAATTTCTCTTGTGGCCAATCCCAATCTAGAATCATGCAAGAAAGGGAATTCTGGAAAATGTAGTTCTACTGTAGCTAAATGGACACAGTACAAAGCTACCAGAGTCACTCTCTGTCAACTTGGCAGTCACACACCCTTCTTTTAAGATGATTTTTTTTTTCTGGCGGGCCTCTCACTGTTGCAGCCTCTCCCGTTGCAGAGCACAGGCTCCGGACGCGCAGGCTCAGCAGCCATGGCCCACGGGCCCAGCCGTTCTGCGGCATGTGGGATCCTCTCGGACCGGGGCACGAGCCCACGTCCCCTGCATCGGCAGGAGGACCCTCAACCACTGCGCCACCAGGGAAGCCCACACACCCTTCTTTTAACCATGCTTAACTTCTTATTTATTTATTTATTTGGTTGCACCGGGTCTTAGTTGCCACACGTGGGCTCCTTAGTTGCAGCATGTGAACTCTTAGTTGCGGCATGCATGCGGGATCTAGTTCCCTGACCAGGGATTGAACCTGGGGCCCCTGCATTGGGAGCACAGAGTCTTATCCACAGCGCCCCCAGGGAAGGCCCCATAGTTAACTTCTTCTTTTTAAAAATATTTATTTATTTTTGGTTGTGTTGGGTCTTTGTTGCTGCGTGCAGGCTTTCTCTAGTTGCGGCAAGCGGGGGCTACTCTTCGTTGCGATGTGCGGGCTTCTCGTTGCAGTGGCTTCTCTTGTTGCAGAGCATGGGCTCTAGGTGCACCGGCTTCAGTAGTTGTGGCTTGTGGGCTCTAGAGCACAGGCTCAGTAGCTGTGGTGCACAGGCTTAGTTGCTCCAAGGCACGTGGGATCTAGTTCCCTGACCAGGGCTCAAACCCGTGTCCCCTGCATTGGTGGGTGGATTCTTAACCACTGCTCCACCAGGGAAGCCCTTTAACTTCTAAATAAAAACAGCAAAATCATGCTTCCACTTAACATGACCCAACTGTCCCCCAAGCAACTGAAAACATAACCCCATCTAAAGTCCCTTTATTCATCTTTGGGTAGTCATTCTTTCTCTAGCAGAGTCACACTCTCTTTTGATTATTTTCTTACTTACTTCTGTTGTGGTTATATGTTGCTGAATAACAAACCAACCTAAACCTATAGGCATTGCAACAGACTGAATGTTTGTGTCCCCCCAAAATTCATATGTTGAAATCCCAATCCCCAATGTGTTCGTATTGGAAATGGGGATTTGGGGAGGTGATTAGGTCATGAGGACAGGCACGAATGGGATTAATGCCCTTATAAAAGAGACCCCAGAGAGCTCCCTTGTCCCTTTTGCTATGTGAGGACACAGCGAAAAGGCATCCATCTATGAACCAGGAGGTGAACCCTTACCACTGAATCTACTGGCGCATTGATCTTAGACTCAGTATCCAGAGCTGGGAGAAATAAATATCTGTTTATAAGACACCCAGTCTGTGGTATTTTGTTACAGCGGCTCAAATGAACTAAGATAGGCATAAAACAACAACCTTGGATTTAGTGTGTCAGGAATTTGGAAAGGCACAGCAAGGATGGTTCTTCTATGCCCCACAATGTCTGGGCCGGGATGACTCAAACAGCTGAGGACCAGAGAATCCACTTCCAAAATGGTTTCTTCATTCACATTTCTGGCACTTGGCCTGGGACGGCTGAATGAGAGGCTTATCTGGGACTATCAACTGGAAAGCCTATATGTGGCCTCTCCTGCATGGTGGTATCAAGGTAGTTGGACATTACAAGGCTGCTCAGAGCTCTAAAATGAATTTCCCAGTAAATAAGGTAGAAACGGCAAGGCCTTTTATGACGTAGCTTTGGAAGTCACCTAGTGTCACTTACTCTGTACTCTGTTGGTTGAAGGAATCACAGCCCCTTCCAGATTCAAGGAAAGGGGACGTATACTTTGCCCTTTAATGGGAAGAACGTCGAAGAAATTGAGGCTGTTTTAAAACCACCACCTGCAACGCTGTCTAGTCTAGTTCTTGCTTATCCATAGCAGGTGGCTGGTTCACCCTTTGGTAATTATTTAACACCATTTTTATTCCTGTTGATATCTCACCTGTATCAAATGATGAGAGTGACGTCTGTGAGAATATCATTACAGGTGCCTTCTTTTCTATGCTTCCCAAGGTCTCTTGGAAATTTACACATGCCTCATAGCTAAGCTCACATTCTAATTTTTCTACAAATGTATCATTTACAGGAGATCCCGTGACTTATAATTCCTTGGCTTGAGATCCCTGCTTACAGCCTGTGTTGTAGCATGTATGATTCCTAATGGCTTTAGCTGACAATGATGAAATGAGTGGTCAACTAGCCAATGAACAATGATAAGAAAATGTCTTGAGCTGATTTATGAAGTAGAGAAACAGGCTTCTGAATCAAATAACAATTTGGTCAAGACACTTTTCTACCTTAAAAGACTTAGGAATTGGCACAATAAAATAAAAAATGAAGATAAATGATTGGCAAAACAACCAAGTTCAGAAGAAAGCTGAAAGCTGTTTTGCAGGACCAGCTTATAGAATAGACTTGACCATCATTCTGGGACCAGTTAGGTTGTATTTTGGTTGTCACCTATACCCAGCACATAAAAAGGCTCTCTTTTTTCTGAAGAACTAGAGCACTTAGAACCTGAACCATTCATTTATTTTATTTTTTTAAATAAATTTATTTAGTTAGTTAGTTTTGGCTGCATCGGGTCTTTGTTGCTGCGCGTGGGCCTTCTCTAGTTACGGCGAGCGGGGAATACTCTTCCTTGCAGTGCACGGGCTTCTCACTGCGGTGGCTTCTCCTGTTGCAGAGCATAGGCTCTAGCTGTGTGGGCTTCAAGAGTTGCGGCACGCAGGCTCAGTAGTTGTGGCTCACGGGGCTCTAGAGCGCCGGCTCCGTAGTTGTCATGCATGGGCTTAGGTGCTCTGCAGCATGTGGGATCTTCATGGACCAGGGCTTGAACCTGTGTCCCCTGCACTGGCAGGCGGATTCTTAACCACTGTGCCACCAGGGAAGTCCCCCATTCATTTATTTATTCAACAAATATCTATTGAGAGCCTTCATTGGGTCAGGTAGTGTTTTTCTTTGCTGTTCAGCACAGCCTGTAACCTCAGAGGATTGTGAAGGAGACTGAAAGAAACAAAACAAAAAAACAGAAACAAAGAAACCAAACGTATAATACAGTAAGAGAGCTCAAGAAAAAGCTCTTAACTATAAACAAGCTTGTTTCACTCTTGGTCTCATGTCTTAATCTCCTCCAATGTGACTATAAGCTCCTTGAAGGCAGGGACGTCCTTTTATATCTGCATACCACTCAGTACTCAGCTCAGTGACATGTCCACAATGGTTATTTGGACTAAACATCATTGAACATTTGCTAATGGCTTGACTGATAAATACTGAAATGAAGCGAGGTTGCAGAGGTATAAAATGTTTGCATTACTTTTTGTCTCCTGCAAAGGTTATTGGTTGACCATCTGTGCATTAAACCATCACCACCAACAAATAAGACTGTCCTCTGTACCATTTTACGCTTGGAAAGAGGAACAACAGGGCTTTGATTCCTTGATACCCAAGAGTTCTACGGTGACTTGATTCTTCTCTGCTAGCTAATGGTGCAACCATTATAAGAAGGGGATTTGCCTCTGCCATTACTTAACCACTTGGGGCCTCTGATTCCTCAACTTTGAGCAAGATTAGTGTTCCCTTCTGCTTTATTCAGTACACATGTTCTTGTTTTATAACTAGTTCGCGTGCAGGGTAAGATGCAGCACCTAGACTGTCCATAAACCCATGGGATGGGGCATGGCTTCTCCCTATGCTTCTGTTGTCCCACAGTAAATTCCCAATCCCTATGAGGTTTTAGTCGCAGTGAATTTTCCCCTCAAAAACCAAACAGGATAATAATGAACCACTTTCTTGCATTTTCTATCAAGACAGCTCTTTGTGAGTTTTAAATGTTCTGTTCAGATTCAAAGAAGCTGGTTTCTTCATGAGTGGCTGGAATAAGACTTTTCTTGGAAGCTACTGAATATGGATTAGTTGGGTTGTTTCGCAGGAAATAAAAAGCAGGCTCTAGGGTGACTACTTCAGCACTTAATTGGGTTAGCAAAGAACTGCAAATGAGAGGTTTCCCTTAGGAGGGAAAGGATGTTTATAGGCCCCCCCACCCCCCTAGGTGGTGGATTTTAACCTAAACGTTAGTCTTCAAATGCAGCCTTTAATTTAGGAACCATTACAAGAATCTATGAGAGCAGAAAATGTCAGGTTGAAAAATTAACACATCACAGGAGTTAATTAGAACCCAGCCTCTCATTAGATGCAAATGGAGAGCCCTCCAACTGCCCAACAGCCCGCTGAAGTCATGTTTGTTGCCTCTCCAAAGTGGTTGCATCCTTATTACTCAGGGAGTGGACTAAGAAGCTGCCTAGGCACTCAGGCCAGAGCCACTAGGGATCCACGGCCTGTCCTTTAGGTTAACAGAAGGTCTATTCCCAAGTCCATACCTTCTACTCCTCTCCTAAACGCTCTGCGTGTCACAGGGTGGATAGCCTTCTGCCTGGAACTCCCTTGGGGAAGTGTTTTCTGCAACAAAGACAAACATGCCATGCCTGTCACCAGGCGCAGATTGTCGACTGTGTAAACCACTCTGTGAGAGGGAGGCTGAGGCGCTCCAGGCCATTCAGACTTAGTTCTAAGTCGTGGTCTTTGTTTTCTTCCCACATTCAGACTGAAATGTGATTCCCCTGGCTTTCTTTTTTGGAAAATACCTGCGATGAGTTCCATGCCGGGAAAGAAAAGCTGTTGACAGGAAAAGCTTCTGACGGGCAAGGGGCTTTCTCAAGTGTTCTCAAAGGAGACAGTCGCTTCAAGCAGGCTGAGGCAGGGATGCCCGGGCTCTAGGAATGAGAGGTCCAGATCACAAAAGTATCATCTTTAACTACGGATTAGGCCAAGTGTCAAGCAGCTTCCTCTGTAAGAGCAGTGCCATGCACACAGACCTCTGGGCCAGGCAGATATGCATCTGAGTCCTTCTCTGTCACTTACTCTGTGTTCTTAGGCAAAGTGCTTAACCTCTCGGAACATCAGTCTTCTCAGGCTGTTGTGTGAAATAAATGACATAATGCACGTACAGTGTTTAAAACAGTATCTGGCACAAAGTAAATGTTCTATATGAGTTATTTGCTATTGACTTAATAGTATTCCTTCACCTAACACCAGTGGGTTCCCTCTGTGTGCCAGGCCCTGTGCGAGGGACAACTCCTGCTTCTTTACCTCATGGACTCCATTGTTTAATAAACCATGTACACATATCTTTAGCACAAAGCAAGCTCCCCTCCCCTCCCCGCAAGTGCCGTAGGAGAAGTGCCAATCGCACATAGCTCTGCTTTGTCCAGTAGCTCAGAATTGTGCTGACCATCCCCCTTTGGGCAGCCCTCCAAACTCAGCTACCTCTACCTTCAATTTACCCACAACTCTCTCTGTGTGCACTTACACATCGAGTTACAGTTGTCTTTTTATTCTTTGTCTCCTCCTGTGAGTTCCTACAGGGTGAGAATCATCTATTCATTTGATTCATTCATCTAATCATTTATTCATCTCTGTAGGCCAATGGTCTCATGCATTACTCTGCAAAGATGAATGAGCACCACATGAGTGGTACAGAGGCCCTTCCAACTTGCGTCCAGCCTCTGCCATATGCCAGACTTAGCTGAAATGTGAGGTTATAAACACACATTCAAACTTGGTCTCTGCCATCAAGTCCCTGGAAAACAGTGGTGTAAGTGTTGGGCCAAAATACCTCAGGAAGAGGGTAGAAAGCTCTTAACCCAGATCCTCAGACCTGGGCTGCAGAAGATGTCCCACAACAAGAACAATAACCAAGTTATTCGGCGCTTAGGATGTGTCAGTGCGCTCAACGATTTACACGCATTATCTCATTTAACTCAGAACAACCGTGTGGGGGGAGATACGAACTTCCTTATTTTACAGATGGCCAGTCTGAGGCTCCGAGAGGCACACTGGCTTGACCACAGTCCTGCAACGAGTAAATGGCTTAGGAATCCACCTGCTGAGGGTTTCCCTGGCCCGACTGGAAAGTGGAGAGTGTGGGCTAGCACAAAGCTCCGTCCAAGGAGGGGCGGGTGGGGAGAAGGGCTGGTAGCGAGAGGGAAAAGTTGGATCGAAACACGGCTGGCATGAGCCCCAGGACTCCCGCAGAAGCAGAATAAGTCAGAAAGAGATGCAGGCTGCAGGGGAGGGATGCCCGGGAGGCTGGGGAAGGGGAGCCCCGGCGGTTGTGCGCCTTCTCAGCCCCCCATGCACAGGTCAAGCTTCTCCCCTCCTGCCCTCTCACCCTCCCAACCTTATTTAGAAACCGTGTCCCCGAGACAGGAAGGGCGGCGGGCCGAGAAGCACGGAGCGTCCCGGTCTCATTTCCTTTCGAATCCCCCTGTGGAATTTCATTTCATACGGTGAGGAAATCGGAGCGCGAGACCGTTGGCTGGTCTGCTGCTCCGGGGCGCCTCCCCCATTCGCGGCTGGAGACAGACAGCTGCCGGGTGCAGGTCAGGCCGAGGCTGGGGGCGGGGAGAGGGGGGGCGGGCTCCAACCCAAGCAAGCTCGGAGTGAAAATAGCTGCGAGCTCACGCTGTACCAGGCACGGTGCTAAGCATTTTACGCGTTATCTCTAATCCTCCCAAGTCTCTTTACGGATGAGGAAACTGACGCCTAGAGGCTGAGCAATTTGCTCAAGGTCACACAGCCGGATTTAAAGGCACAATCTTTGTAAAGCCAAATCCCATGTTCTTTGTATACGTTTCTCTGCTTGATGGGGAAGTGGCCACGGGCTGAGGTGACAGCTGGAAGTAAAAAAGGAAAAGGGAGCCGACTCCTCTGGGAGCGCTTCTCACCTGGGAGAGAAGGGGGAGGCTGGCCCGGCTGGAGCGTCTCGGCTCCATCCCCACCTGGCCCCCGAGCGCTGCGAACCGGGTGGGAGTAAAGTGAGAGCCGGGAAGCGGGGCGGAGCGCTACGGGACGGGAGGGAGGGGCGGAGGAGGGGGGCGGGCGGGCGGGAGCCTTACCCTGCCCAGGGCAGAGCGGCCCCGCCCCTCGCTGGCCACGGCGCCCGGCCATTGGAGAGGCGCGCTGTCCGTCCCGTCCCGCCACCGCCCAGCAAAACTCCAGCGCCTCGGAGGGTTCGGGTGGTGAGAGCGGTGCGGCGCTGCGTGCTGGCGGGCTTCGCGGAGACGCTGAGCGGCTGCGGCCGGCGCCGGGTTGGAGGCTCGCCGCCTGTAGCCATGACCCTCGCAGTCTGTCCTTCGGCCCCGGCCGGGGGCGTCTAATACCCCACACAGTCGCGCGCAGCTGCGGGAGAGCCCGGCCGCTGCCCCCTCGTCGCCCTTGGCGCCTTATCACACTTCCTTTCCCGGAGCTGGGAGCAGCGCGGGCAGCCGGCTCCCCCGTGCAAACTGGGGGTGTCTGCTGGAGCAGCCCTCGCCACCGCCGCCTCTGCCCCCCGGCTCTGGCCATGGCCTGGCGGGGCGCAGGGCCGCGCGTCCTGGGGGCCCCCGGGGGCGTCGGTCTCAGCCTGCGGCTGCTGCTGCTCTTGGGGCTGCTCCTGAGGCAGGCGCGGGGCTTCGGGGACGAGGAGGAGCGGCGCTGCGACCCCATCCGCATCTCTATGTGCCAGAACCTGGGCTACAACGTGACCAAGATGCCCAACCTGGTGGGGCACGAGCTGCAGACGGACGCCGAGCTGCAGCTGACAACTTTCACGCCGCTCATCCAGTACGGCTGCTCCAGCCAGCTGCAGGTGGGCGCACCTACCCCGGGCGGGACCCCTTGGGCAGGGACGCCCCAAACTAACTCCGTGGAGCCCTTGCCAAGTCGAGCCCCCTGCCCCCTTCCTAAGTCTGAAGGGTATTAACTATCCTGGAGAAGTGATTTCCATTCCCACCCCCACTTTTCTGTCCCTTCTCAGGGACTGGAAGCCAAAACATTGTGTAAGTCATCTGGCCTGCGAAAGGACCCACTCTTACACCCCGCCCTTCCGTTTTTCTCCCCTGCCCACCCGTGTCTGGCCAAGCCCCTAACCCCAGTGGAGCTGAGAGTTATCTTTGCCAAGGATTCTGGCCGCCGCTGCTCGGTGGGCGAGTCCCAGGCAGGGCAGCCAGCTGCAGCTAAGACTTGGAAGGAGAGATAAGGAGACGGGAACTTCTCCTCCCTCACCGACCTCCTTCCTCCCCCCGTATTTTTTGGGTGTGTTATTAAATGAAACACCCCTGCCCCGTTTCTGCAGAATGGCCCCTCGCGTCGTCCTGCATGATTTTAGAGGTCACGAAGTAAGGAATGGCTGCGATGGCTTGAGTTCCTTCTTAGCCTCAGGGTTAAGGGCAGGTTTAGTACTTGGCGGGGGAGAAGATATCACTTGGGAAAAAGGCGTTAGTATGGTCAAGCTCCAGAAGGTAGTTTGTGTATTGGAAGTTTTGTGGGGTTTTTTTGTTTGTTTTTGCAGTCATTAAAAATATTAAAGCTTATGTAATAATATAGAAAATGTTCATCCTACCATAAAAAGTGAAGAATTTGCATATACAGGGTGATTATAATCTTATAACAACAACCAGTTCATTTATTTATTTTTTATTTTTTTTTTGCGGTAGGCGGGCCTCTCACTGTTGTGGCCTCTCCCGTTGCGGAGCACAGGCTCCGGAGGCGCAGGCTCAGCGGCCATGGCTCACAGGCCCAGCCGCACCGCGGCATGTGGGATCCTCCCGGACCAGGGCACGAACCTGCGTCCCCTGCATTGGCAGGCGGACTCTCAACCACTGCGCCACCAGGGAAGCCCCAACCAGTTCATTATAAAAAAAAAAAAAAAAAAAAAAAAGAACCTAAAGGAAATTTTTAAAAATGTTAACAGTGGTTGTGTTTTGACTGGTGAGGCTACGAGTGATTTTTAGAAATTTAGAAAAGAGAGAAGTTGGGGGAAATAGAGGATAGTTATCCAGGCTAAAAGCTTTAGAAATCTGTGGTTCTGGTTGTAACTTTTGAGAGATAAGAAACAGGCAGGTAGCTGACTTACTAGGTGCATGTTTTTACATAGGTCATTTGAAAAGTTGGATTGTGGTTTCAGAAAGATGGTTGGGATTAGACCTGTTGCTGGTAAAATGTCTCTTTGGAAGTTTCAGGACTTTAGAACTAGGTTATAAAAACTTAAGAAAATGATTCTCTAGCTCTCAGTTTGGAAACAGCACATATCCTGACATCAGTGACAATTTTGCTGGCGAAACAGCTTTTGCAGGGATATATATTTTTAATTACATGTATCCTGGGGAGGCAGCCAAGCTGTTTTGAAGGACAGGACTGGATCCCTTTACATGCTGGAAAATAGTTACTTGTAACTCTAGACTTCATAGACAACATCTGTAAGGAGCCAAGCAGACTGTTTATCAATGCTGGAGGAATTGAGGACAGCAACTGGACTCTCCCCTGCTGGTGTTGCAGTTTCAGGGACTGAACATTTATATTTTCCTATTGTGCTTCATTATTATTCTTTGAGGAAACCTGGCCAAACAAACCCCTGGTATCCAGAGGCTTCAACCTGCATCCCATCCTTGGATTTAACAGTATCTCAGTGAGGACATTTTCTCTTTTAATATGAGACTGGTTAAAAAATAATTTTAGGGGATAAAAGAGAGAAAGGAGAGAATATTAACGTGAGAAAAGCCGTATCTACTTTTTTTTTTTACATTTATTTGTACGGTGATAAAGAAATGGGGGTAAAAATAAATCACCCCATCACCCAAAGGACTGAGTCATTTGGTTAGTCTGTCCAGCTCTTTCAAATAGTAGCTGAAAGGGGAGGGAGACTCAAAGTCAGCTTTTTAAGGTTTATTTCCCCAAGTGTTGTGCAAAAAGGGATTATGTAATTCTTCGTGTCCCTTTTATATATTTATTTATCTGTGTTCTCCTGGAAAGGATTGCTAGACCCAAAAGAAAAAAAGTGTGCAAGTGATGGATTATTAGGTACATTTGTTTGAGGTCAGAGTCAACAGACACCCTGTAGACTGATTTAAAAGTAGATGCGTACTTTGCCCAGAAGCATTCAAGTCAGTTTTGTGCAAGCCTTTGGTCAAACTTCCAAGTCATTGTTTTCTTTGCTCATTTCATGACTTTTCCAGTTCTTCCTTTGTTCCGTGTATGTGCCCATGTGCACGGAGAAGGTCAATATCCCCATCGGCCCCTGCGGCGGGATGTGTCTTTCGGTCAAGAGACGTTGCGAGCCTGTCCTGAAGGAATTTGGATTTGCCTGGCCAGATAGCCTGAACTGCAGCAAATTCCCACCACAGAATGACCACAACCACATGTGCATGGAAGGGCCAGGTGATGAGGAGGTGCCCTTACCTCACAAAACCCCCATCCAGCCTGGGGAAGAGTGCCATTCCGTGGGAACCAACTCTGATCAGTACATCTGGGTGAAGAGGAGCCTGAACTGCGTTCTCAAGTGTGGCTATGATGCTGGCTTATACAGCCGCTCGGCCAAGGAGTTCACCGATATCTGGATGGCCGTGTGGGCCAGCCTGTGCTTCATCTCTACCGCCTTCACTGTGCTGACCTTCCTGATCGATTCTGCCAGGTTTTCCTACCCGGAGCGCCCCATCATATTTCTCAGTATGTGCTATAATATTTATAGCATTGCTTATATTGTCAGGCTGACTGTAGGCCGGGAAAGGATATCCTGCGATTTTGAAGAGGCAGCAGAACCTGTTCTCATCCAAGAAGGACTTAAGAACACAGGATGTGCAATCATTTTCTTGCTGATGTACTTTTTTGGAATGGCCAGTTCCATCTGGTGGGTTATTCTGACACTCACTTGGTTTTTGGCAGCGGGACTCAAATGGGGTCATGAAGCCATTGAAATGCACAGCTCTTATTTCCACATTGCAGCCTGGGCTATCCCTGCAGTGAAAACCATTGTCATCTTGATTATGAGACTGGTGGATGCAGATGAACTGACTGGCCTGTGCTACGTGGGGAACCAAAACCTTGATGCCCTCACGGGCTTTGTGGTGGCTCCTCTCTTCACTTACTTGGTGATTGGAACTTTGTTCATTGCTGCAGGCTTGGTGGCCTTGTTCAAAATTCGGTCGAATCTTCAAAAGGATGGGACAAAGACAGACAAGTTGGAGAGGCTGATGGTCAAGATTGGGGTCTTCTCAGTCCTGTACACGGTGCCTGCAACCTGTGTGATTGCCTGTTATTTCTATGAAATCTCCAACTGGGCGCTGTTCCGGTATTCCGCAGATGACTCCAATATGGCGGTTGAGATGTTGAAAATTTTTATGTCTTTGTTGGTAGGCATCACTTCAGGCATGTGGATTTGGTCTGCCAAAACTCTTCACACGTGGCAGAAGTGTTCCAACAGATTGGTGAATTCTGGGAAGGTAAAGAGAGAAAAAAGAGGGAATGGTTGGGTGAAGCCTGGGAGAGGCAATGAAACTGTGGTATAAGGCTAGCCAGCCTCCATGCTTTCCAGATTTTGAAGGGGGCATGCCAGCATTGCGGTGCAAATGCTACTAAAAGCTTCATGCAGTGAATCTCAGTTTGAACAAGCTAGCAACACTTAAGTGACCCCCATAACCCTCCACCACTCTCCCCCGTCTCCCCCCAGCATCATAAAACTAATGATTTTTGCTGCGGACTTTGGAATGATCCAAAATGGAAAAGCCAGTTAGAGGCTTTCAAAGCTGTGAAAAATCAAAACATTGATCACTTTAGCAGGTCGCAGCTTGGAGCGTGGAGGTCCTGCCTAGATTCCAGGAGGTCCAGGGCGATGCTGCTTTTCCCTGCAGGGTGGGATTTGAGCTGTGAGTAGGCAACTTGCAGGGAGAAAGATTAACTTTTTTAACCCTTTAAAAATTTTAAATACTAACTGGGTCTTTCAGATAGCAAAGCAATCTATAAACACTGGAAACGCCGGGTTCAGAGAAGTGTTACAAGAGTTTTAGAGTTTGGCTGGTCTAACATAAACATTTTCTGTGGTGTACTGTCTGCTGTTTAGAACTTTGTGGACTGCTCTCCCAAGAGGTGGTGTCAGAATCTTTCAGTGCCTTTGTCATAAAACAGAATTGTTTGAACAAACAAAAGTACTGTACAAACACACATGAGGTATCCAGTGGGTTTTTCTTCTCTCTCTTCCTCTTAAATTTCAACAGCTCTGTCCCAGACTGCTGCTGTTTTCTCCATTTTACGTTAATGACTCAAAAACAGGTATTTTTTATAGGAATGTTTGCACTGCAGCATGCCTAATGAGGGGGAAAGGAAGGGTGATTCACTTTCTCCACAATCACTTAATTCAGAGGAAAATGATATTTACCAAGTCGACTTACCTTACCCACCCCAGAGACCGACTGCATTGAGCAATGGGGACTTAATATATTTTACTTGTGTGATTGCATCTATGCAGACGCCAGTCTGGAAGAGCTAAAATGTTACGTTTCTTGGCAACTTTGCATTCACACAGATTAGCTATGTAACTTGTGTGTGTCAATTACAATTAAAAGCACATTCTTGGACCATGACATAACAGTTACTCAGCTGACTTTAAAGCTATGGTCAGCTTGCATTCTCAGAATGATAGTGCCTTTTTTTTTTTTTTTCCTTTAGCATAAGAATGTTATCAGAGTCTGGTCTGCTTACCACAATGGAGACTTTTTCAATTTTGTAAAGGGAGCTAAGGACAGCTAATCCAACTACTTGGTGCATAATTATTTCCTAGTAATTGGCAAGGGCTCCGGGTAAGATTTCCTTGGAGGCAGTGTGGCCTGGAGTATTTATATGGTGCTTAATGAATCTCCAGAATGCCAGGAGCTTGATTGGTTCGTGGGGAATAAAGTGTAGACCGTATGAAGTGAACTGCAAACTCTAACGGCACAGGTCTTAATTGCCTTTTGCAGAGGTATCCAGAGCTTTTAAAATTTATGCTTTATGTTCCTTGCAAGGGGGTACCCCCTAGCAGACTCTCAAAAGCTGCGATTCTTTTACAATTGTAACTGGCCTTTCCCCTGACCCGCCTCAGGCCTTCTAGTCACCAGATCTCTGGGACAAATTATTGATGATGTCACAGGTTGCTGTCCTTGAAGTTCATACCTGTCTTTGCTTCAGCAACTACCTTGCGATGACTCATTTATTTATTTATTCATGCTCCTCCCCCCCTTTAAAACAGGTAGGAAAGCTCTTCTATCACATTTCTTTGTGGAAAAATATTTCCAGGGACTCAGATTTCCAAAGAGGAGTTCAAATTCTGGAAATAAGCATGTCTTTTTTGGTTTGAGCTTTATGCCCCCTGGTTTGACATTTTCCTTTCTTCTTTCTGTGTTGTGGTGTGGTTCTTGACCTGTCTGAGATGAAGATACACGTAAGGTCTGTTGCATGTTTTGGAAGGCAGAGGCTTGGGGCTTTGGACACAGATGCTGAGTGGGCACCGGTGTCCCCTGCTGTGTGTGCTGAGCGTGAGTACCTTGGCTGGACTCTGGGTCAGGGCTCCAGGAGCATGAGAAATGATCCCCAGAAGGACCAGTTGAACTCCATCTGAGACTGCATCGCCTATGACATGTAAAATGTGAACGCCCTGTGCTGCTTGCAGATGGTTCCCATAGCTGGCCGGGGCCCTGGAGCATGCACCCAGGGGCAGAGCCTGCCCTTACTCACGCTCCGCTCCAGTGTCTTGGGAGTTGTGCGGAGACTCTGGCCCAGGAAAGGAAAGAAGGACCAGGCAGGGGATTGGAATGCAGTTCTCTTTGTAATGTTTCAGGGATCGTGTGACCGACGCAGCACCTAGCAGAGGGCCCGGCATGGAAAGGGTGCTCAATATTTACGAATAGTAACAAATAAGGAACAATAAGAGTACTTGGGTGAACCTGGACCCCCAAGTTTTGGAGCTTTCTGGGTTGTAACGTGTCTCTTCCATAAATCTCTTGCCTTCACAGGAGAAATATATATTTGATCAGAAGTCGTCATCGGTGCAGAATAGATGAGTAGCCTTGGCAGTGTCACAGGCTTATAGGCCGTTCCTTTCACATTCCAGACCACCGAGAGTGTTTACGGTTTTAAGAAAGGAGCTTTGTGGCCAAGAGTTAGATATCAGTTACCTTGAAACGAATCCATCACCTGTTAAGTTGGTATTGGTTTTAAAAAAGGTTAATTATCAGCACATTTACTGAGTGCTAACTGTGCGTAAAGCCCTGTGTTAGGCACCTTAGGGGATGTCAGGGAGGATCAGCTCTGTTCTTCTAACCGACCTGGACTGGGATGCCCCTGGGTCTGCTGAACTTGGCCATTGGTTTCAGGAAGTCGCAGGGGCTACTGAATTGCCATCTGTTCCACGGTCACCATCCCATAAACCTCCTCCTGGGTCTTTCTCCCTTTAACCCATCACTTATCCCTTCCCAGGATTCCTTGCAAATCGATTCACAGGGGTTTTGCCAGAAAGCATCAGCTCTGTTTCATGACAGTCTCCGTGGAAATCTCCTAGGAAGATCACAAACATTGGCTACAAGGACATGAACTCCCACATCTAATATGGCTTCGGGAGCAGGCAGTTTAGGGCTTGGGGTGTTCTGGTGACTCGTACAGGTGAATTTGAGGACAGCATCTTGCTAGGGAAAAGGTTAGGGTTCTTTTTCTTTCTCGGAAATCTAGAATAAGTAGGTATAATTATAGCTTCCTACAAAATCCCTTGGCCTCAACAGGGACCAAGGGCACCTCTGTCCAGCCTCCTCTCTGGCAAACTCCTTTCTCCTCCTTCATAAAGGCCACACCTCAGGGCAGAGGAACATGGGAAGAGTGGAACTGGCCGGGACCGCCTGATGGAGCTGCTTGGTTGATTCATATCCTTTTTCCTCTATGGAGACCTGTCTCCTGATCTCTGAGACTGCTTCTGATTTGGCAGCTCACCCAGGGACCTGCAACAGGAGAAGCGGTGACACTTTTTATTTCCCTGAGATGCTCTCTGACTTTGCTTTCCCCTGGCCCTCCCTCCCCTGCATCCTCCAAACCTGGAGCCTGGGAAACTTCTGTATCTAGGTTCTGAATTGTGATGTTACCGGCACCCCCAGCCCTGTCCTCTCTGGCCCCCCTCAGCCCCCTGGTCACGGAATTCGGTGTTGGGAACCAAGCCGAGGCCCGAGGGTGTAAAGAGAAACTCGACAGCCTCAGCCCTGGAAGGCAGACTCAACTTAAGATTTCACCAGGATGGTGCAAGCCTCGGCTTCTGGCGAGGTGGCAGTTAGGGGAGAGGGCTGTGGAGCCCAGACTCTGGAAGGAGCCCCCGGAATCGATCTGTTATACATCCTGCATTTCATTCTATGATGGAGGAGATTGGAGAGAGTTGCTATTCCAGCCAGAGATGTCGAGTCATTGGACTCTGATGGTTCTTTTTGTTCCTTTATTATACTTGGGTTCAGAGTCCCCGTCTGGGTTTGTATTATGTCTGGCAAAGGACCCGGGTTCTCATTTTTCTTCTGGGCCTAGGCTGTAGATCTTGGAAACTCCTAGGAGAGCATTTTGCTCCTACCAAGGATCAGATACCAGAGCCTTAAATAATGGATTTTGTTTCACTGCGGCCTGGTTTGAGCTGTCTGCCACTGCCTCTTGCCACGCACATGTGCAGTGATGGCCCACTGGGTGTTACCTGGAGGGAAGTGAACGCCGGATCTCCCCAATAGGCCTCTTCTCCTTGGTACACCCAGTTGCCTGTTCCTGGTTTGCCTTATTTCCCTTCTTCTTTGCATCAGCAAATTTCCAGTATTCACCCAGGCAACTTGTAGAGGGCCTGCTTGGGGTCCTATGAGCCATGTCCTCCAAGCTTTTGTAGCTCCCTGATCGCCTACAATATTCAGTACATGACCACTGTCATCCCAGAAGGCTTCCGGGGAGGGGGCGAGAGCCTCTGCCCCCTGGAGGCTGGGTCCATCTGCTCTCCCAGGTGTGCACCTTCCCCCATCCTGCTGAGGGCTCGGGCTGGTATGGCTGAGGGTTTGGGGAGGGGAGGCTGCTTTCCAGGTGTCTCCCCGTGGGGCATCTAGGTGGTCCTGAATTTTTTCCTACCTCACAGGGATGTTGTGAGACTTTAGAAGGAAGGAGGACAAAGGCCCCTCGAGCTCTTTGTAGGAAAGGCAGAATAAATATCAGGTGTGATCTACGCAGAGATGAATTTCGGCCTGCTGGTGAGGCAGACACGCTCGTGCTCTGTGGCTGTTCTCGGGCCCCCGTGCCACCCGAGCGCCGACCACCTCGAGGCCTACCTGAGGGACTTTTAGATGTTCGACACAGAGGTACCAGGCAAACCCTTCTACATGCCCTGAACGAGTTGCTGAACGTCAGAGGAAATGGACCCTGCTTTTGAGGATGTACAAACGTATGTCTGCATTGATGTCTGTACTGTAAATTTCTAATTTATCACTGTACAAAAATAAATAAATAAATAAACTTTGCTATTTAATTTTTGTATCAAAGGAAAATAAAGTTTTGTTTAGTAGCTGGTGTGTGATTTGGCCTATTCCTGCAGGTGTCTGAAAGCCCCTGGGAAGCATGCTTACCCAGCAGTGAGAAATAGAGAATTGGGTTTGCAGGGCAGAGGGGGAGCCTCGTCTTTTTTTTTTTTTTTTGCTGGTGCTATTTCCTCCCCCTGGGATTTCTCTTGGGTCAGCAAACCCCTGAGATGCAAAGTCAACAGACTTTATCACTACTGTGGTCATCGGTAACACTCAAGTGGTCACTTGATACTTCGGATGTGACTATAGTTCTCAAGCTGTCACCCCATGACGCCCCTTTTTGGCATTCCCAATACATGTAACCATTTTTACACACCTTCCCAGTCCCTTTGACTTAATCTGGCAGCCTGAAACATGTTTCCCTGTCGCTGCTAGAGCTTCAGGCCTCTTGAAAAGGGGAAAGAGAGCCTTTTTTTTAACTTCAGATTTTCATTAAAAGTTTTTTTATTTTTCTGGTTACAAAATGGTTCTGTTTCGTGTAATAGACATGGGAGTATGTTGTATCAATCAGCCAGGAAAATGACTTTAGTTAAATTTATAAGTATCCAGAAAAGTCATCAGACAAAGCAAATTCAAGGCCATTAGCAGGACACTGTCATGGGAGCAAGTAGTATGGACCACACAGACAGAGGGTAGGGAAGTCACTGCCATTGGAGACGGCTGCTGGTGTCCCAGAGGAGAACATCAGCCCTCTTGGTTTGCCTTTCAGTTGCTTTCCACCCCTTGGTCTCACCTGAATACCACCCTGTTTTAGTGTGAGTGAAAAGCCCAGGGAGCAAGAATCTGCAATGCTCTTCTCCTTCGCTGCAGATCACTATTGTATTTTATCTCAAACCATACCTGAAAGGAGGCATGTAATTTAAATTCTCTTCCCTGTAAGACCGGCTGTGTTTCTCATTTCATTACCTACTCATTATGTAGTTATGACGTTAAGGAAAATTCAACACGAGCTGGAATGAATTCATAATCCATTGCACTTGTAGAAACACTTTCCATATAGAAAATATTTTTATTTACACGATTTCATTTTTTTGCTCATAGCACCTCTCAGGTAAGCAGCGCAGGCACTACTTTTCTTTCGAGACGAGAACTGGAACTTTTGCCAGGAGTACCTCCGTGGGTGAGTAGCCTGTGGGCTAGCCTTGTTCTCTCATGCCTAGCCCAGGGTTTTGTTTTCGTTCTACACTCAGTTGTGGGTTGAATCATGTCTGCCCCAAAGACACGCTGAAGTCCTAACCCCCTTTACCTGTGAATGTGAATTTATTTGGAAGTAGGGTCTTTGCGGACATAATCAAGATGAGCTCCTACTAGACGAGTGTAGGGCTAATCCAATAACTGGTGTCCTTATAACAAGAGGGGAATTTGAACACAGACACAGGAGAACGCCATGGGAAGGCAGAGACGGAGATTAGAGTGATAGAGCTACAGGGCAAGAAATACCAAGGATTGCCAACCAGCACCTGAAGCCAGGAGAGGCATGGAAGATTCTTCCTCAGAGCCTCCGTAGGAGCCAACCTTGCCAAAACCTGGGTTTGGACTTCTATCCTCCAGAACTGTGTGAGAATAAATTCCTGTGCCTTAAGCCACCCAGTTTGTTTCAGTAGCCCTAGGAAACTAACACGCTCTATCCCTGTGATTTTTTTTTTTACTGCAAATAGTTCACTGAGAGTGGGTAAATGTTTTGGCAGGCGACTCAATAACGAGACCTGGCCATGAGCTTCTGTTGTTTAAGGATTATGTAGCATAATCACTCTTGTAAGTTTCTTTATCTGTAAGCTGGACACCTCTAGAATAAACCCCAGGACCCTGGACACTCAGCTGATCTGCAATGGTCTTAGCTGCTCTCCCATCCAGGAGCTCCATACACAGGGCTGGGACCTTGACTGGAATGTGGCCTAAGGGTTTTTTAGCATTTCTGTCCTGAGAACTGATTTTTTCTCTTTCCCATTTTAGCTTTCACATGCAATCATAATTTTAAAGTTGAGCAGACTCTTGACTAAAGAGGTCAGCCTTGGCCTCCTGTCTTCAGAGTTTCTGTGAACAGAAATAAACCACACTCGGAGAAGGGCGTTGTCCTCTGCTCAGTTTTCCTTCACCATGCAGCTGGGGTGTAGGACTGGGAACATCTCGCTAAATGTTTTGAAAATGTTGGACCTGCAAAAGTTTAGTCCAGAAAGTTTTCAGAATGGACCTTGGTCCCACCTGAAATTCCCAGAATCACCCTGTCCTTTTCCTTAGGCAGAGAAACCACGGATTCATCTGTTCTCACAGCAAAGGATTCCAACTTCTCAAACCCCCAGGGAGAGAGAATAAAAAGTAAGATTTATTACATTTCACATCAACCGCCTGATTTTCATCAGCCTCCCACATGATTTCCTATAAGTACCTGATCCGGTGTTCACCCAAGAACGTGCTTAATCTCATAGATAGCCCACATTATCAATGCCTTTCTCTTTAAGAGATTGAATGATTGGCTGTCTAAATTTTCCAAGATGCTGAAGGATTGCATCATTTCACTTGATATGAGGTGAATGTAGAGTATAAAGCACTAAGATGGGATTGATAAGTCACAGAAATCTGTCCTAGTTCCATCATTTTCCTTACTCTCCCTTGCCTTTCCGCGTGTGTTTCCCTTTGCCTGCAATGCTCCTTCCGTCTTTCTTCAACTAGGCTGTTTCTGTTCTTTAATGTTGAAATCTTAGGTCATGTCTCCTGGGAAGATGCCCCTGACCCTCCTACTTGCCACTTCCTGCCTCTCTTTTCTTCTTACCATAGGTAAACTTTAGCCTCTGTGCTATCAATTCTGGGAGCCTTCATTGAGCTGTTGGTAATAGACTATTCACGTGTCTGTATCCCTACTAGACCGAGCACCCTGACAATGACTCTGAGCACCCAAAGGTGCCCATCTGTGGGTCCTCAAGGCCTGGCATGAGTTTCTGAAATATCTATGGAGAGAATAAGTAAGGGAGGTTAGAAGGACAGGAGGGTTTTAGCTTGTTAGGCGGGGAAACTGTGGAGCTTTGGTGACAAATGTGGCCAGCATAGGAAAGAAACCAAAGGTCCAACAAGAGGCCTCGCCTGGGCAGGACTTTCTGGAAAGATGCTTGGGCAGTAGCCGCAGAAAATACTGTAGTCTCAAGATGGTTTTGAGACTGCTCACCTACCTACCCACCGTGTTGCTTATTGTTAAGCTGTCTCTCTTCCCCCTTTTTTCTCCTCTCTCCCCAACAAATATTTGCTGACCACCTACTATATGTAGAATACTGGAGTGGGCTGTGGAAGGGAGAGAGGGAGTGATTGTAGAAAAGCACAAAGACAAGGTCCAACTCAGAGTCCGAAAGTGCAGATGATGAAACAGAAAGAATTCATCTGTTATTAACAAGCTTAAATCTCCAAACCTGGAAAAACAAATCCTCTATTGCTTAGTAAATATTTGTGGAATAGCTGAATGAGGGTCCAGCATGTGTCAGCCTGGGAGGGTACACCAAGATAAATAAGGCACAACCTTTTCCCTCCAGAAGTTCATGGCAACAAACTACATGCCTCAGTACCTGGTAAAGGATCTGTACCTACTAAGAGATCAGTGCTACTATTCCTATCACACTTATTAGGTAATTTCTTCCTAGTCTGAGTCCCAGGGCCTTGTTGGTTTAATTTGGGTAGAACAGCTTCTGAGTACTGAGTGCAATGGGAAAACGTTTTCTAAACCATTCTCATCCCATTTGATCCCCGGAAGGACACGTCTGCCTCAACAAGTAAATGTGTAGGGAGGGCGCAGGAATAGGAAAAAGGAAGGGGCAGATCCCAGCAAGCATGACTTTTCTAAAACTTTGTCTGCTACTCAAAACCACCCTCTGTTCAAAATGTCAAAAATAAAAATTAGGGACCCTGGCGGTCCAGTGGTTAAGACTCTGTGCTTCCACTGCAGGGGGTGCTGGTTCGATCCCTGGTGGGGGAGCTAAGATCATGCATGCCGTGCCCCATGGCCAAAATAAAATAATAAAAATTACAACTTACTCGTGGGGAGCCATTGGAGGCATTTAGTCATGAGATCGGCTGCCTCCATCTGACTACCTTTGCTGGCGCACGTGGTTTATGATACTTGCATCCAGTAGGTGGTGTGTGTAGGCGTGTCTGCCCTGTGTCCTCTGAGACCTGCTCTCTTGCTCCTCTCATGTCATAATTCTATAAATCCAAAGAGACTACTCTATAGAAATCAAGAGAAGTGCACAGTCCACCGTCATCTCCTCATTTGCCCAGAGTGGAAGGAAGAAATGTGTGAATAAACTTGGCTGAGAGGGACTTCCCTGGTGGCGCAGTGGTTAAGAATCCGTCTGCCAATGCAGGGGACACGGGTTCGAGCCCTGGTCCGGGAAGATCCCACATGCCGCAGAGCAACTGAGCCCGTGCGCCACAACTACTGAGCCTGTGCTCTAGAGCCCGCGAGCCACAACTACTGAGCCTGTGTGCCACAACTGCTGGAGCCCACGCGCCTAGAGCCCGCACACCGCAACAAAGAGTAGCCCCTGCTCGCCGCAACTAGAGAAAGCCCCATGCGCAGCAACGAAGACCGAACACAGCCAAAAAAAAAAAAAAAAAAAACCTGGCTGAGAGATCCCTGTGGGGCAGTGCAGGGGGTGAGTTGTTCAGTGTAACTGGAGCCTGAGATTCTCGGAGTGGGAGTGTGGGTGGGCTGAGGCCGAGTTACGAAAGGCCTTGGAGCTTGTCCTGTCTCCTGCGCTGGGCACAGGGGAGGTGGCAAAAGTTTGAGGGCAAGGGGGGCTCACATGCACTTTGGTGTTTTACAAAGCTCGCCCTGGCTGCCGCAGGGGCCTGGGCTGGAGACAAGGCGTGGCTGGGGAGGGCAGGCAGACCAGTTTCAGAGACCATGAAGGCCTGAATGAAGGGGGTAGCAGAGAGCTGCTGGAAAGGAGGGGGCGATTTTCAGAGAAACCACAACAAGCTGCGTCCTCCTTCGCACAGTTCAATGAGCCGAATCTGTGCTTTCTAAACGGTCTGTGTTTCAGAGGCCTGGAGCTTTCTGTTTGCTCTGCACACCTGCTATAGCACACTCCCTGCATTGCAAGTTCCAGATAAATAACGACCTCCTCACTGAAGGGCTGTGGCAGATTGCACCCCGGGGAGCTGGGTTTCCCGGATGAGACTGTCTCCCTCGAAGTCTGCATGTCAGCATGACACCATTTGTTGGTGGCTGGAAGGGACAGGGTCCTGGGGAGGAGAGCATAGTGCTTAGTTGTTTGTGTAGTGCTAAGGGGTCCCACCACCTCTTTTGGACCAGAGTTTCCTATCAAGACATACCTCCTAGAATAGCTGATACAAATTCCATAGTAAGCGCTTCATTTCGTACAAACTTAATCCCACTCACGTCTCCCATCTACTAGATTTTATTTCTTTTTTTTTTTTTCTTTTTTTTTTTTGTGGTACACGGGCCTCTCACTGTTGTGGCCTCTCCCGTTGCGGAGCACAGGCTCCGGACGCGCAGGCTCAGCGGCCATGGTTCATAGGCCTAGCCGCTCCGCGGCATGTGGGATCTTCCCGGACCGGGGCACGAACCCGTGTCCCCTGCATCGGCAGGCGGACTCTCAACCACTGCGCCACCAGGGAAGCCCCTAGATTTTATTTCTTGACACAGTTTTCTCTGTGGGTGACTGTGATCAGTAAAAGTCTGGACTGCCCAACCAGACTCACGGCAAAAGATACCACGAGCACACACATTTTCCCTAGTCCTCTTCCTTTTAAATCAGAAATTCTGTATAACATTTTCCATAAGTGAAAGAGAGAACCACTTCCTAGCTTTTTTGTTCCTTTTTTTTTTTTAAACAACAGACCTTCCTTTTGGATTTACATCAGCATTTAGCTAACTTCCTGAACACTTCACCCATTTCCTGAACTTATTCTGAGGAAGGAAAAACATCCTCCTTCAGAAATAAATGCAAATAATCGCAGAGATTATTTTTATTAAATAAATAGTGTAAATGCAATGGAATTTCCTGTACGATGAACGTTTACTGTGGATATTTCAACAAAAATCTATTTGTTGTGATCCTGTAGGGACTATCTTATTTGCAGGTAGCCTGAGGAATTACAACCATTATGTAGCTACTCAAGAGATAAATTCTGAACATTTGCAATTTTTGCTGTTGTTAAGAATATTTTTTTCTTTTTTACTCAAATATCTGAACACTAGGGGGAATGGTTTTCTTTAGGTCAGCAATTTTGAAGATTTGTCTTTTCAAAAACAGAGTTCTCGTGACATCTAGTGGTAAATAAGGGAAGGACAGCTTCAGAGCAGAGATTAACTTCATAGAGTGTCTCAGTGATCAGGATTTTTTGTCTATGCATTAGTTTGGGAGAAAACACACCTGTTCCAAGGACTTCTTTTTTTTTTAAATATTTATTTATTTGGCTGTGCCGGGTCTTAGTTGCAGCATGCGGGATCTAATTCCCCCACCAGGGATCGAACCCGTGCCCCCTGCTGTGGAAGCTCGGAGTCTTAACCACTGGACCGCCAGGACCCTCTTCTCTTGATTAATATTTCTTCAGAGCCAGCCCACCACCTAGGACTAAACTGGTTTAATTTACAAATAAATGAAAAATGTGAGACTTTGCAGAGAGAAACACATCAATATATCAAGCTGGAGTCAGGTTCCCTTTAATTTTTTTTTTTTTTTTTAATGAGAGCAATTTCTCTGCATTTGTAAGAAGGCCGATTTGGTCATCTTTTTGTGGAGAAGAATGGTACTTTTCTGGTGAGTGAATCTCACTGACACCTTAGAGATGTGTTTTAAGCTAACTGTCCCCGTCTTTTATGAAGGCTGTATAGGGCCATTCCTTTGTTCTCCAGTGTTGGGCAGCGGCTGATTTTTAGAGACAGAGGTGACTGGGATCTGAGAAAAGCTTTTCACCCCACATCTTGACCTCCACCCCATCCGGCAGAAGGCCGTCCGGGACAGATGGATATCTGGCTTCTTGCACCATCCCCAGGAAGAGACTCCTTCATCCATCACCCAGGCTGACATTCTTCCGTAGGTCCAACCCCTTAGTGTGATATCCAAGGCCTCCAGAATTGGACCCCTTCCCCTCTCCTCCAGTCTCACTTCCTGCCTCTTCTTCAGACACAACAACGTATGTTCTAGCCAATTCCAACCCCCCTGTGTATCTCACGCTGTCTGAGTCTTTTCTGCCTTTGCATATGTGGGTCCCCTCAGCCAGGAGATTCTGTCCCTCCATGGCTCTGGGCTCACTCCTCAAGACCCTGTGTAAGTGTTTTCTCTCCTGGGAGCCTCGAATGATCCAACCTGGCAGACACAGTGCACCCGGTATGTCACCTCTCAAACACCTATAGTTGCCTGTGTTATCTTACATTTTTTGTCTGTATGTGTCTCTCCCCTAGACGTCTGTGATCTTCTCAAGGACAAGAGCTGTCCTGGTGCCCACGTCCCTGGCTTGTCCAGGCACTCTGCAAACATTCACTGATGTCCTCACATCAGCTGTCTGTGGGGTTAGACTGTCCCACTGGGCTGCAGTGTTTTGATAGTAGCAAATTGGGGGGCTGGGGCGTGCAGCTAGTTCAAGGGTAGAGTTGGCAATCAGCGGAGTAGGTCTTTGAAAATGTACAGAATCATTTATTATCCCAAATGACCTCAACCTTCACCCCCTGAGAAATATGATGGTTTCACAAAAATGATCTCTAAGTTTCTGTCTGGGCCCAACATTGCAGGTTTCTATAACTGAGGGATCTGTGATCTAAAATGCCTGGGTTTTTAAAAAATCTGGGGTCAATGAAGGAAGTCTATAATTGCATGCAAACTGTTTTGTGTACACATGTGTCTTTTGGGAGGGAAATGGTCCAAACTTTCATAGATGGGTCTATGATCACAAAAGATTAAATGTCACTGATTAAGAATTGTTCACCAAAAGGATGTTCATAATCTCTGTTGGCTCAGTAGGAGTTGATACCTCCTTGCGTGCTTCAGGAGAAAGGCTTATAAACCAGCAGTCCTGTTGCTTTTTGTCCACTGACCTTCATTAGGGCACCTACAGGTCTGGTCTGCAATTTAAAAAGAGAGGCTAAGGGGCTTTTGGCCGTGTTTCATTTTGTGTTGTATTAATGTCCCCCCTCCTTAGGTTCTAAAGGTAGGTGAGGGTGTAGTCAGAACCCTTGTCAGCCCAAGATTATGTACCTTTCCCCACATAAAAAATTCTTCCTGCTCTGGGAAAGCTATCACACAGCGCCCACAAATTCTGCCCACATGGTCCACGCTGAATCCTCTGGGTAACGTCAGGTAACCTGCACGTGACGCATGATTATAAAACATTCTGCCACTGTGGTCTGGGCCTGCAAATTGCTATGATGCTTTTGCTCCTGGATGGGAGATGCCATCTGTAAAGTGAATTGTGGCTGGCGGGGCAGGCTTCGTGGGTGTGTGACCTGGGCAGTCTTTCAGGGCCCCATGCTTTGTTGAATGCTCTACTGTTGCTGTCTTGAAGTTCTTAATAATTTTTGAACAAAAACCTCTGTACTTTTACTTTTCACTTGGTCCTGCAAATTATGTTGCTGGTCCTGAATGGCTGTACCTACTTGAAGGAGCAGCGTGCAGTGGAAAGGGCATGAGCTTTGGAATTGGCAGTTGGGGTTCAAATCCCAGTTCTGTAATTTCCCAGCTGTGTGAGTATGAGTAGGTCACTTAACCTCTCTGAGCTTCAGTGTTCTTATATCTAAAATGGTGACCATAATATCTGACTTTTATAATTGTTGAGGCCATTAAACAGTATGTGTGATATAGTGATTGGCAATGGTTGATAATGATGACAATGATTTGGAGTTAACTAGTTAAGGAAGAATAAAATACATTAATGTGAAAAGGAGATCAAAACAAATCAAACAAATAAAGCCACACACACAGACTCTTAGAGGTGGGAAGAATCCTGAAGATGAGCTCCTAGGTTGAGTTGTTTTGACCTTTGTCCCTCCATAGCACTTTGTACATAATGTCATTAGAGCACTTAAAAATATTATGTTATTATTATTTTCCTTTATTATACATATTTTCCCCATTAAACTTTGAGACCCCCCCCACCCCGAGACCAGGGACTGTGTCTACCCTTTAAAAAAAACTTTTCACTAGGCCTGTCACAAAGTAGATGTTTAATAAATATTTGTCAAAAGAATAAACTAGTTCGTTATTTTATTTTATGGTTGAGAAGCTGAGGCCCAGAGAAGTTAAGTGAGCTACTCAGGCTCACAAAGCTTGTCCTTGGCAAAGCCAGAACTGGAATCCCTTCTGTTTGTTTTGAAAGGATTGTCCGGGGGCCCCATGTGGACCCAGGCTTCTGAGATACTAGACGCTGTCTTTATTGCTTGCTGAGTTGCAATGATCGGATTACCTGGGAAATGTTTGAGCCTTTTGTGTAAGTGTACATTTATTTATTTGGAGTCAAAAATCAGAGGGGAAGACCAACCACTGGAGCTGGAATATCCTTGTGTCTATCCCAGAGAACTTCTGGAGAAAGCAATCCATCAGATCACCTTTACTGTGCTCACAATCCCGGGACAGCTCAGGTTCCCCTCTCTCCTTCCCCAGATCCTCCCATTCACGAGATTATCTTCTGTGATGCGATGTCCTGGATGTGATTGATTACCCACCACTATCTTGGGGACCTTAGAGTGACCTTCTGGGTGCATTTGTAAGGAACCAGCTTGGAAAAAACAAAAACAAAAACTTGAAGGCATCCTCCGGTTGGCCTGAGATAAGGGGACCTCAGAGTCATCTTTCATTAGCCTGGCAAAACAATCTAAACAATAAAAAAATCCATAAGAAAATATTCTCCTTCCAGGGACTTGAAGGATACTCCTCATTTCACCCACCCTGTCAACATGATACCACCCCTATGTAAGAAAAACAAATGTGTGTGTGACAGGAGGAGAGGAAGGGAGGAAAGAAGAGAAGGAAAGGTTAAAAGAGAAAAGGAGGAGGTGGGAGGGGGAGGGTGGAGACGAGGGATGCCAGGAAAAAGATGAAGAAATAAAGACAGAGGGAGAGACTGAACATATTTGGAAAGAGATGTGGGACTAATATTTACCAGAATAATCCCAGGAGGTTAAGTCAAGCCATCAGGATGAATCAATCCAAGTCACCCTGTTAAGCTCACTTGGTGTAATGATAGTTCTTGGGCTGGGGAGGAAGCAGTGGGATACTGCGGAAAGATCTGGGTTTGAGTTTTGGCTCGGATGATAATTTGTTGTGTGAACAGGGACACGTCATTTCAAGTCCTGGACCTCAGTTTTCTCATCCAGAAGTGGGGGAAACAGATGAAGTGAGACATACGAAAGTAATTTGAAAAAATAGAGTGTGACACAAGCAAACACGGTCCTGAATTTACACTCAAGCTGGATCCATTCCACGTAAATCAAAACAGGCTTGGACGCGCCCCCAGCTCTGCTCTTCATGGGCTTGAGAAAGCTTTCTACCCCGTGCTTCTTAAAAAATAAATACATGATCCAATGAGCTCGTTACATCATTATGCTCAGGTGAACTCATTCCAAATCATGGGTACAATTCTGAAATCGTAATAAAAAGAGAAAAAAGACACATGGCTTACCCATCAGCTTTCAACACAGTTATTACAGTGGAATGGGCACATCTTGTGAGGAATGAGATCTGATGCAAGTTCTGCCACTCAAGCGCTGTGTGGCCACCCACAAATTTCTCAGTCTCATCCAACTTCACTCTTTCCACTTCTGATGCGGAAACACCTCCCTCCCAGTGTTGTCAGCACAAGGACAACTCTTAGCACAGCTCCTGGCATCTGTCAGCGCCTCTGCCTGTATTGACCATCACTGTACCGTCAGTTCTAGCACAGACTAGATGGGAAATACGTGGTACTTTTCCTTCTCACTTTCTCTTTTTCAGTCCTCTTACTTCATCCCCACTCCCACTTACTCAGGTGTATTTCCATGGCCCCCAAAGTAAAGTCTTGGATCTGAGTATCTGAGATACTGCTAGACAGCATCTCTGCGAAGGCTTCAGGCAGGAAATGAAACCACTATTTTATGATTGTGTATCTGTCTTCGGTGTCAGCAATGAAAACAGATTCTAGATAACTTATTTGGAAGGGAATTTATTGGGGGGTTATTGGAGGATGGAGAGAATTAGGCTTAGAAACTGGTGGAAATTAGGGGAGATTCTTGTGCTGTGAAGAAAGTAGTTGGGGAGAGTGAAAAGGTCTAAATATGAGTTTTGGCTTGGTGGATAATTTGTTGTGTGAACATGGACACGTCATTTCACATCCTAGGCCTCAGTTTTCCCATCCAGAAGTGGAGAGTCAGAGGGTGAGGCCAAAGGTATCACAGCAGTGGTGCCCTGGCAGGAGTGGTTTGGTCAGCATGACGGTTCTGCTACTTCCCGAACAATGACTTCCAGCTGTCTCCACGGACAGCAACCAACCACATCCATGTTCTTGTATTGCTTCCCTGAGACTCCCAGTTCAAGGGAAGACCACCAGTGGGGCTGAGCCCAAGTCAGTTGCCCATCCTCAGATTTTGCCAGGGCCAGTGCGTGTGTGTGTGTGTGTGTGTGTGTGTGTGTGTGTGTGTGTGTGTGTGTGTGTGTGTGTGTGTGTGTGTGAGAGATCCTGCCTACTTTTTTTTTTTTTTGCGGTACGCGGGCTTCTCACTGTTGTGGCCTCTCCCATTGCGGAGCACAGGCTCCGGACGCGCAGGTTCAGCAGCCATGGCTCACGGGCCCAGCCGCTCCGCGGCATGTGGGACCTTCCTGGACCGGGGCACGAACCCGTGTCTCCTGCATCAGCAGACGGACTCCCAACCACTGCGCCACCAGGGAAGCCCCCCTGCCTACTTTTGATGTGGGAGATGGGTCCTATCTCCCACCAAGAGAAACCACAACAAAGATTAATCCTTAGAAAGAGAGAGGGACTGGCTGACAGATACTAGATAATAAAAATACGACACATGTCCACTGCAGCTCGGAAGAGGATCTTCAGTCATCTTCCAGAGGTCATGGAATCTAAGGCCCCGCCTCGTGCAGGGACAAAGGGCCCAAGTAGAGCACTGGGGTGTTTAGCATCCATTGGTGTGAATAGGGAGGGCCCAGCTGTGTCTGGTCATTCAAAGTGGTTTTGAAAAAAAAAAAAAAATTAGATGACAATGAATAATTAGGGATTTATTAACATTGAATAAAAAGCACATATAAAAAAGTTGAATTCAGTTACATGGTGAGAGACCAGCTATTCAGATGGCTTTTGACTGATTTCTGCACAGCTGTTTCTCCAAACCTGTCTACATGCAGAGGCAGATGCTTCAAGCAGGCACGTGTGTTTCCCACACACTCTCAGCTTTCAACAAGCTCTCCGGAGTGCTGGGTGGCCGTGTCACTGATTGTTATGGTCCCTGCCTCAGGAACTGACTGCTTCCTTCTTTCTGTATCGTTCAAACCCTAATTATTCAAAAAAATAAAGACTCAAGCCCAGCAGCGGAATGTATTTTTTATTTGGGAAAGCCCAGTTTTCAGTAGAAAACTATCCCCAGCAAAAGCAGTTCCTCCCCCCACCTTTTTTTTTTTTTGCCCCAAGAACAAGTATTCTGATGAATCTCGGTAGCCATTGGATCCATCTCCTACCAAAAGGTGACAGACCCACAAGAAAATAATGATGAATCTCTCCCCCAGCCCTTCATTGCAAATAAACAGGACTACCTCGGGCAATTCAGATGGTCAACAATCACCTCCGAAATTTGGTGTGTATTTAGACTGAATCCTTACTTTTGAACAGGGCTTCACAGTTTATATAGAGTTTTATGGCCTGCCTGGAGCTTGGTAGTTTGCCCTCTTAAACACATTATTTTATTTGATCCCTATGCTAGGCCACTGGGCAAGCATCACCTTTCTCCTTGATTATTGTAAACACCTCTTCACTTTCTCAATGTCCACGCTTCCCTTTTACTTTTAAATTGAGGTATACTTAACGTATTATAAAAAGCACAAGTCTCAGTTGTTCACTTTGACAAGTTTTGACAGTTTTACACTGTGTAACTGCCAAGTACTAAAAGATATAAAACATTTCCAGCGCCCCAGAACATTTCCTCATTTTTCTTTCCAGTCAATTTCCCTCTCCCCGCAGCAACTACTTTCTGATTTCTATCACTATACTTTTTTTGTACATGGATTTCATTTCATGTCGATGGAATCATACAGTATATGCATTTCTGTGTCTGCTTTTTTTCATGGATTTAAAAATGATCCATGTAGTGTGTATCAGGAGTTCTTTTCTTTGTATTGCCGAGTAGTATTCCATTGTATAAATGTATCACACTTTGCTTATGAAACCATCTTTTGACAGAAATTTGTGGAGTTTGAGGGGCACAATTTTTGCTTTTATAAATAACGGCTGCTATAAAAATTCTTGTACAGATACTTTTGCGAACATATGTTTTCATTTAACTTGGATAAATACCTAAGAATGAAATTGCCAGGTCATAGGGTAGATGTATGTTTAACTTTATAAAAAAAGCACCAAATAGTTCTCCAGAGCGGTTTGTCAGATATATGAGTTGTCAACATCCACTCGGCTTCCTCTGGTCATTTGTCCTCATAGACTCCAGAGCAATCTATTCAAAACATAACCTTGATCCCAGCACTTTCCTGCTGAAACCGTTTCAATGGCTTTCCACTGCCCTTCGGATAGAGTCCAAATTTTTAAACAGAGCCTGCATAACTTGGCCCCTAACTTTGCATCAGCTACTGCTTCCCCAGTATCCCTGCCCTGTTGTATCTGCATTCCAGTCTGCTGAATATGTTTCCACTCCTTGCCTGTGAAGCTCTTGCTGTCCCCAGGGGTTTGTACGTGGGGTCCCTTTTCCTGGATGGCCCTTGTTCATCCATGGGCCCCTCTGCCTATTTATCCTTCAAGTTTCAACTTACGACTTACTTCCTCAGGGACTTCCTCAGCAGGCTAGGTCAGGTCACACGTTACCTGCTTCTGTAACACCCTGGCCTTCACCTTCTTAACGTTCATTGTAGTGTTGTTATTTTTAAATTATACGTATTTATTTCAATTTCTGAATAGGTGATACATTCATGTGGCTCAAAAATTCTCAAAAGATATTAGGTGAAAGGTTTTATTCCTACCCGTGTTCCCTTTTGCCTGATTTCCCACCTACCTTAAAAAAATAATAATAATAACCCCTTACATTGGTTTTAAAATCCTTTCCAGAAATTAAAAAAAATGTCACTACAAAATTTTACATACATATACACTATACTAATTATTAGTATTACTCTTACTAATATTATTATATAATTTTATTATATTAGTTTGTAACTAACACTATTTGTACAACTATACTATCATTAGTATTCCATTAATACACTCTATGTACCATCCTGCACTTTGCTTTTTCCACTTAGCAATATGTCTTGGCACTTTTCCTTGTCAGAACTTAGAAAGCTTCCTCAGTCTTTGTCACTTATGCCCAGTGTTTCCCTCTATGGCTGATCTAGGCCTATACTGGTGGCCATTTCAGTTATTTTTAATCTTTTGCTATTACCAACAATGCTGCAGTGATAACAATCATATACATATGTTACTTTTTGTGAAAGTGAGAATATCCAAAGGATAATTTCTTAGGAACAGATTGCCGGTACAAAGGGCATACGAGTTTGTATTTGAACAAATTTTGGCAAATTACCTTCCATGAGGTTGTACCACTTTATACTCCCACCCACAGTGTATCAGAAAACTTGTTTCCCCTTGACCTCATATGTGTTGCAGAACATTTGGAGATTTGGCAATCTGAGAATAGAAAAATATGATCTTGGCATAGTTCCTTTTAGTTTGCATTTCTTCCTTGAAAAACTAAGCATCTGGTAGGATTTGTTGTGCTTTTAATGACATAGCACAGTGACGGGCATGTGGTAGATATCCAATAAGGCTATTGATACAATAAAAAACATATGTATTATATATTAATACATATACGATGTATTGTATGCCAACTCTACATGCCTTATTTATTAATATATATTTAGCATGTGTATTATACACAGATATATATAATGCTTAAATGGATGAAAAACGGAGTGATAATCAAAGAGCTTAAGATAAAGTGATTTAGGACACACAGCTCATAAGTGGAGATTTTCTGGCATCAAGTACACTATGATTTCTATCAGCCTGTGCAGCCCCACATTTCTAGGGTGGTCCAGAAGGAGAAAGGAAAAGGAGAGGACACTACAGGGCAGAAGGTAAAATCTTAGTTCTGCCTTACTCTCAGTATTACCGTTGAAATCATTTACATGATGCCAAGTGTACCACTTAATGCCAACTGGAGAACACCCAGCTCAGGGCCAGCTTCCGGGCTCTCATCACTCTGTGTTTGGGTAAGAGCATGGTGGTGAGGGTCTATCAGACCTGGGCATGAATCTCAGCTCTGAGAGCAGCTTCTCCTAAGGTGCAACTTTCTGCTGGTGAAGAGCCGATGACAACAGAAACCTTGAGGCTTCTGCTCGTCCCCAGTCCTCTTCCTCCAACTTTCCTACCTGTTGGTACCCTGTGACTCCTCCAGGGCCCTGGCAGAGCTGATTGGACCCAGGGTGGACTGGCCCAAGTTAGGTCCTTCAGAATCTCAAGAGAATTTGGGCATAGAGGCCAGAGGCTCTGTTAATTCTTGCTCTGGGAAGGGGAGTGAGGCCATGACGGGGCGGCCCTCTTTTTTTTTTTTTTTTTTTTTTTGTGGTATGCGGGCCTTTCACTGTTGTGGCCTCTCCCGCTGCGGAGCACAGGCTCCGGACGCGCAGGCTCAGCGGCCATGGTTCACGGGCCCAGCCGCTCCACGGCATGTGGGATCTTCCCGGACCGGGGCACGAACCCGTGTACCCTGCATCGGCAGGCAGACTCTCAACCACTGCGCCGCCAGCGAAGCCCCTTTTTTTTTTTTAATATAAATTAATTTATTTATTTTTGGCCTGTGTTGGGTTTTCGTTGCTGCCCGCAGGCTTTCTCTAGTTGCGGAGAGCAGGGGCTACTCTTCGTTGCGGTGCGCAGGCTTCTCATTGCAGTGGCTTCTCTTGTGGCAGAGCATGGACTTCAGTAGATGCGGCATGAGGGCTCAGCAGTTGTGGCACACGGGCTTAGTTGCTCTGCGGCATGTGGGATCTTCCCAGACCAGGGCTCGAACCCATGTCGCCTGCACTGGCAGGTGAATTCTTAACCACTGCGCCACCAGGGAAGTCCAAAGGGTGGCCCTCTTTGACTGTATGTAGGAATTTGAGGGGGCCCAGGCAGTGGCCTCCCCTTCCTTTGCCCCACTTCAGAGCCAGGTAAGGGATGGGCCAGGTTATGGCAGAGGAAGTGTTACACATCTGCCTTTTGCAGATGAACTTGGCTCAGTGTGGCAGTGCGGAACCCCATAGTGAGATAGACCTTGTAGGCAGCCCTGAGCGGTCGGAGACCACCCCATGTAGATGCAGGAAGGGAGGTTGGGAGCTTTCTGAGGGCATCCAAAGAAAAAAATGGGAGGGGAAAGGGCTGATCGATGAATTCCTAGTCCTTTCCCCAAATTCATCAATCAAAGCCTGGAGTCTAACCCTAATGGGGGCCCTTGTGCTTAGGCACTCGGTGGGTCACCCTAACATGGAGGTGCAGGGCTGAGAGAAGTTGCTCATTGGAGAGGCAGCCTCGACTGTCTGGGCTCTGACTGCCCAGCTTCTGCTTCTCATCTCTTCTGAAGCCCAGTCACACTTCTTGGTCTTAAGTTCTCTCAGACGCATGATGTTCTTTATAATGATGTGTCCTCCTTTATTCAAATTCTTTCATGTGGGTCCTGTTACTGGTGCCCAACACCCTTTAATAAGGCTCTAAGTTACACAATTGTTGTGAGGTTTAAATAGAGAAATGACTATAGGGCATCTAACATGGTGGACTCAATATATATATATTTTTTGATGGGGGAGGGGATGGGGCAAAGCTCTGAGCCTGTCAGTCAACTTGTTTCCAGTTTGAACATGACACCAAATGAACCCCAAAGTCTTCAAATTTCTCCTTGAAGGTCAAAGAGCCCCCCAAATTTGTATATTTGCTGTGAAACATTGTTGAAGTCATGTCTGTCACAGGCTGGGGAGACAGTGTAGGGTAGTAGCTGGAGCCAGACATACTTGGGTAGCAATTCAAGCTCCAACACCTATTATCTGGGAGGCTTACAAAAGTCATCACCTCTCTGAGTCTGAATTTTCTCAACCCTAGAAGACAAACCTAATTTGCGCGGTTGCTATAAGCACTCAATGTGCCCCTGCACACAATGAGTGCTCAGTGAATGGTAGATATGTATTATTGCAATATTCTCAGTACTCCCAAGAAGAGTCAGGAGGACCCTTCTTTCTGATAAGAGCTACCTGCCTGATTATGCTTCCCTTTTAACCTAGAGTCCAGAAACAAATTTACAACTTAGTTATGGCAGCCCTGTTACCATTAAGGTTGTGATATGATAACCTTTTCCCTAGCTCTTGATTTTCTACTTCTGAAGTTTATCAACCAATGAGAAGAACTTATCAACCTGACCAGACCAGGGCATGTGTATATATGTGTGTACACACACATGCACAAGCTTCGAACAGCTATTTTTCAAGGCAATTCCCACTTGGGTAGTCCCCTGCCAAGAGAAAATGTAAATCACTTTTCAGTCCAGCATCCAGGGGCTCTGCAAATCAGTCCAAGATAAATTTAATCTGGGTCTACATAACAGAAACCGGGCAGCCAGCCAGCTAACTTTTGTTTTGTGTTTTAAGACGTATTAAGAGAAATGCAACGTGCTCTTTGTCAAATGATGTCTATGGTGATCAAGCACGGTCCCACTGGGCTAAGGTGTAGCCCTGGCGAAGGAGCGGGGTAGCTTGGTGGGTTGGGCTAAGGGAGGACCTTTGAGGGGTCAACACCCCTGGGTAACTTAAAGGCTGCAGAAACCTCTAAGGAGAGAAAAAGCAAGAACCTCAACCTTCAGGATGTTGCTTCTAAAAGTGTTGCAGATCAGAAACTCCTAAGGGTGGAGTGAGGAGGTGAGGGTGAGAGGGAAGCAGGGAGATGAGGTGCGACCAGTTCACAAAAGGGAGTTTGAACCTTCCCCTGGCGGCTGTGGGAGCCCTTGGACCAATTTAAACAGTGATACTGTCTTGCCCACTCTTCAACTCGGCACTATTGAACTGGGAGTCAGGAGATTTCTCATTATCATGTAATTACTGTAACAATACTTGGAGGTAGACTTTATTACTTTTCTTTTCCAGTTGAGTAAACTGAGACTCTGAAAGTAACTAAATTGCCTAGGATCCCAGGCTACGTGGAGCCAACACTTGAAGTCCAAGAGCCTTCAGCACCGCGCGTTGGATTTTCCAGTTTGGCTCCAAGGCAAGGACAATATCTTAATTATGCATCTTTGTTTTCCCTACCCCTCCCCGCTTGGTCGCAGCTCTCCAAAATTTAGTCGACTTTGGGAGGTTGAAAAGTCAAACAGGACCTCGCCTTTTTTTTTTTTTCCCCCTCCAGCAGGCCCTGGGAATGGCTGTAGGAGCTGGCAAAATAAGTGCACTTTGAGGCCAAAGACCCTCTTCTCCCCTTCGGAGCACATTCCCTTTTCCTGTTCCGTCTCTGAGAGAGGAATTTTGCCCGTGGGAGCTGTCTCAGGTGCCAAATGCTCCCCCTGACCTTTCCGTGCCTCCCTAACACATTCCTGCATTTAAATCAGAGCTGGTCAATGTTTCATTCCCTGCTACACCCCCCCCAGCCGTGTCTTCTGAAGCTGGTGAACGATTAACCTCCAACAGCCCTTGATCTTCCTCCTGAGAAGGCTCCGAACACTTTACTACTCGGTGTCAATGATCTACCCAAAATCTCCAGTCTCCGAGGAACCCCTTGCATACATGTTTATAATGATTCTGATGATATACGATTCTTCCAAACAAGTAAACACAAAGCACACACATCAAATCTTTTTTTTTTTTTTTTTGCGGTGTGTGGGCCTCTCACTGTTGTGGCCTCTCCCGTTGCGGAGCACAGGCTCCGGACGCACAGGCTCAGCGGCCATGGCTCACGGGCCCAGCCGCTCCGCGGCATGTGGAATCTTCCCGGACCGGGGCATGAACCCGTGTCCCCTGCACCGGCAGGCGGACTCTCAACCACTGTGCCACCAGGGAAGCCCCACATCAACTCTTGAATCACATTTTCTTGAAATTTCTTGAAAATTATTACAAAGAACCAGAGAAGACGGGTGAAGATTCTAGCTTAGCTCCGCCACTTATGTCCTTAGCCAGATCTCTTTACTTATGCAGGTTTTCTCTTCTTCACTTATCAAATGAGGAGAACCATTCTTTTCTCTTACATTTAGTATACAGATTAAACATCAATGTAAAACGGTTTGGCTCCTAGTGGAAATATAATAAGTATTCTTACTTAAGAAGAAACTGTAGCCTAAAGTTTGTAAAGGCATAGACTTCTGGAGCTGGAAAGCACCTGATAGAGCTTGTGTATCTTTTACACGTGAGGGAGCTGGAAGGGAGAAGTCAGAACTGTATTCATCAATCCCTCAGTCAGTCAGTGGTCTATAGTCTAGTTCAGCGCTGTCTAGTAGGAATACAATATATAAGCCATACATGTAATCTTAGAAGTTTTAGTAATCACATTTAAAAAGTAGAAGGAATTGAGACTTCCCTGGTGGTCCAGTGGTTAAGACTCTGCGCTTCCACTGCATGGGGAACGGGTTCATTCCCTGGTCAGGGAACTAAGATCCTGCATGCCGTGAGGCGTGGCCAAAAAAAAGTTGAAGGAATTGACACAACATTGTAAATCAACTATAGTTCAATTTAAAAAAATTTTTTTAAAGTAGAAGGAAACAGGTGAAATTAATAACGTATTTTATTTATCCCAATATATTTTTCATGTAGTCAACGTAAACGTTATAAACAAATGATTTCATATTTGTTGTACGAAATCTTCACAATCTGGTGTCTGTTTTACACTTAGAGCACTGTGAAACGGACTAGCCACACTTCAAGTGCTCAAGTGGTTACTGGCTACCATATTGGACAGCACAGCACATATCTAGTCCAATATGTCAGCAAACATTTCACACGCCTGTTATGTTCCAGGCAGTCTACTGATGCAGGGATATGAGGGTAAACAAACGCAGGAGAGGACCAGGTGGACAGCCTTGGAAACCACAAACCATAACCCAAGGCTGGGAGCCCTTCCCCAACTAGGCTGCTGGATTATGCATGTGTATGTTTGGTTGAACAGGTCGAGAAGAAAATTCTCCAGGGACCATATCTGTATCTCGAGGGCAATTTCCTCTACTTGGGTATCAGGGATAGCAACGTTTTTGTACCGAGTTGCTATTATGTCCTAGGCATTGTGCTCTGTACTCAACAGGTATTGTCTGATTTACTCCTCTGAGTGACTGTGTGGGGATATTATTTTGCCCATTTTAAAGAAGAGGAAGTAAAGGCTCAGAGAAGCTGAGTAATTTGTCCAAGGGTCACACAGCATATCAGAGGCAGAGCTGTGACTCATTCTCAGAAAGGAGGCGTGTTTAACTTGGTCAGTGTCACCCACGGAGAAGAGAGCAAGATGAGTGTTCCTTGGCCATTACTATTTTGGACTATTTAGAAACGTTCCTAAAGTTTCCTGAATAAAGTGACTGGAGGTTTATTTTAATAACAACTTTCCATCCCTGGTGACCAAAGTTCCCGCTGTGTGAAGGCTGTTTTCAACTCCTGCTCACACAGGAATTGTATGAGCTAGTAAAAAGTACCCAGAATGTGAATACCCACCAAGCTGGAACATGGGCTGCTGCAGCTCCAGTATTTCCTGAAGGAGTATCCACTGCCATAAGGGCCACAGATGAATAAGTTTATGAACCTGGAATAATCAAGGAGAATGAAATGTTCTGCTCAAGATCATCAGTGTGATTTCATGGGGACATCTCCCCCTAGAGGAGAATAGACAGTGTGTATGTGTTGGCGGGAAATTAGTTCCTAGAAAAAGGTGATACTTTGCATTAAGAAACAATTCAAAATTAGATCACATCCTGAAACACAGAACATATGACACCCTGTGAGACTCACCTGGCTGAACTTGAACTGGATTGACTACAGGATTAGGAAGAAAAAAAATCAAAACCACAAGTTTATTCTGTTATTTGAAACGATTTTGTTTACTTATATTTTATTCACTTAGCAAATACTTTCTGAGTACCCACTAGGTGCTGGATCTGCATATATGGCAGGGAGGGTGGGAGGCAGACATAAGAAAAATGCCAAGGGAGGCCACTTGACCCTCAGGTAGCCTTTAAGCTGAGCTGAGAAGTCTAGATTTCAGAGCTCAGGTTTGGGTTTACAAATCTAAGAGCTGATACATGATGCTTAAAACCATGGGAATAGGGCTTCCCTGGAGGCGCAGCTGAGAATCTGCCTGCCAATGCAAGGGACACGGGTTCGAGCCCTGGTCTGGGAAGATCCCACATGCCGCGGAGCAACTAGACCCGTGAGCCACAACTACTGAGCCTGCGCGTCTGGAGCCTGTGCCCCGCAACAAGAGAGGCCGCGACAGTGAGAGGCCCGTGCACTGTGCTGAAGAGTGGCCCCTGTTCGCCACAACTAGAGAAAGCCCACACACTGAAACGAAGACCCAACACAGCCAAAAATAAATAAATAAATAAATAAATAAAACCCATGGGCATAAATGAGATCCCCTAGATAGAAAAAAGAATAGAAGGTCCAGGACTGAGCACAAAGAAATAGTGACATTTCACGTTGGATGGAATAGGAGCTGAGAAGGGAGGCTGGGAAAGGAGCAGACTGTGAACTTGGAGCATAACTAGGAGTGTGAGTCTCACAGAAGCCAAGAGAGTGCTTCAGGAAGGAGAGGGTGCACTACTGTGCCACGTGCAGCTCGGAGGGAAATAAGATGACCACAACAGCAGCAGTAAAAAGGGTCATTTGGTTGAGGTGTCATGGCGACATTGGTTAGTCGCTGAGACCGGGTGGGGTGAAGGGTGACTAGGAAATGCAGATGCGAGGACAGAGCATGAAATTTGCTCTTTTGGAACATTGAAAATATGAAGCTGAGAAATTGAGTGATATGTGGAAGGGGAAGTGGTTGGATCAAGAAGGTACTGGTTTTGATTTGCAGATAGAGCCTGCCCATAGTCACCCTGTTCTTTCTTCTGGAGTTCCTCTGCAGGCAGAACTCTACTCATTCTGTAAGATGCAGATTTAAGTTTCCCGTCCTCTGTCACACATTCATTCCGGGGCCAGTTAGATGTCTGTCGTAGGTCCCTAGGCCACGCTGTGTATACTCTGTCTGCCTTAAGGCTTATTTGAGAAATTAGGAGGAGCCCTGGAAAACCATTGAATCTCAGCTCCTGCCCTGTTAGATGTTCCCAGGTCCCCCTCTAGAGCTGCACTGCCAGCCCCACAAGACACCTGGGGGTGAAACCCTCACATTCACATCGAGTTTCACACTTCACCACAGAAGCACAGGTCTTCACCCGTGGGTGGGTGGACCAGGGAGGGGGTTCTTGGCTCTCTGTGGATGAAACGCCCTAGGCTGTAGGCTAGAAAACTGAACCGAAACCAGGGGGTACCACAAGGTGTCACTGTTGATCCTCAGTTAAACAAAAACTGATTAGGGCAGGGACTTGGAAAAACACTTCAAAAACACTTATTCTGCAGATGAAGAAACTGAGGCACGGAGAGGTGACATGACTTAACAAAGATCATGTAGCCAGTTAGTGGCAGAGCAATTATGAGAATCCAAGTCCCTTACCTTTTGGACCATCTTGACCACCTTCTCCCGCTGCTCTTCGGCAGCACCTAGAGAGGAGGACCAAGCTGTTTCTACAATCATTCACTCAAGACCATAGCTCTAGATTGGAAATAGAATAGAGAAAAATGGAAGGGGAAAAAAAGAACGGAAAAAACAAACCTTTAGCATTCACTTTCCCCATGTGCCTTATGCAAAGTGTTCAGCTTAGATGCCGCGGCCCACAATGAGAGTGTGGCACGCAGGGCCCCCATCTGTGACATGGTTTGAATAGCTGAATAGAAAAGTATCAGGTAATGGGTTTCATCCTTTTTATGGCTTCGACTTAAAAAGAGTCTGGTTCCCAAGGAAAACAAGAAGCCAAGTTGCTTCAGCAAAGAATTGGCTGAAACCTAAGTAGGAACCAGATAAAAACATTTGGCGGATAGAAGAATGAGGATAAATTTCTGGGCCCTTTGTTCGGGGAACGGGGCGCTATGGGGCAGGAGATCCTTTGTGAGCCAGTGACCTATAGACCAGGTATTTATCCTGGTGTCTGAAAAGAACAAGGTAGCAGAGGAGTCTTGGGAGAGGGACTTTATCCTCACCCACCAGGTGTCTCATGAGGTCTCCCCTGCTCCTTGGCCTGACTTCCATCAGCCCTTTCTTCTCCCCTTGTGGTTTCTACTGGAGTCTCCTTTTATTGCCTCCCAGTCAACTTTTTTAAAAAGTTAAGGTAATAAAATTAACATGAGCTCATTTCAAAAATTCAGATACCAAGTAGCAGAAAGAAGGAAATAAAAAGATTTGTAATCACTCCATTCAGAAATTATTGCTCTTAACCTATTGTCTGTAAGTCAGGCAGTTGGCTTGTGGAGCACCTGCCGTGTGTCCAAGGCGCTGGGTTTAGAGCCGGGAAACAACACACACCAATCCCGGCTCCGCCAGAGTCTCCATTATAGTTCGGAAGGCAGACAATCAACTTTTAAAAGAAGTAAAATACTTAGTGTCAGAGTCTGGTAAGTGCTATGGGGACGGAGAAACGAGAGAAGGGGATGGGGATTTTACTGGTGGTGAGGTGGCGACTTAAAATGGGATATTCCGGGGCTTCCCTGGTGACGCAGTGGTTGAGAGTCCGCCTGCCTATGCAGGGGACACGGGTTCGTGCCCCGGTCCGGGAAGATCCCACATGCCGCGGAGCGGCTGGGCCCGTGAGCCATGGCCGCTGAGCCTGCATGTCTGGAGCCTGTGCTCCGCAACGGGAAAGGCCACAGCAGTGAGAGGCCCGCGTACTGCAAAAAAAAAAGGATATTCTGAAAGTGCCATCTGAACAAGGCCCTGAAGCAGATGAGGGAGCAAACCATGTGGACACCTGGGGAAAGGCTCCTTCCTTCCCATCCATTTCCTATGCATATGTAATAATGCAATTATAGCATAAGTAATATCTGACTACCACCTTGATGCTAAAAACATAAACACTATGGAAACATATAGATGACGAGAGAACCACTTTCTCACCACCCATCACCTCCTCCTCCCTCCAATAAACACATTGCCCATGGTGTGATCCCTACTGAACTTGGTCTCTGCATTTGTATTCATTTCTGTGTATCCCACCCATGCACTTAGCTTCATTTTATTTACTCCGTAAGTGAGATTATCCTTTGCGAAGGTGATGCCTTTTTATTTTCCACAGACAGTCTCTTCTAAATGTTTTCTATACTTCAGAAATATAGGAGAGCTCTGGGCTTCATATAAAAATGAAAGAGGTACATTTCATTGCTAAGTGTGGTTGGATGTTTCTCTTCCTCCCATGGGCTATTAATCTAGGATTCATTGCATTATATTATAATAATTTGTTTCTGCCTCTGTCTCTTCTATTGGACAGTGAGTTATTTGTGGTCAGGGATTGGGTCTTCTCCCTGACCTTCCAGTGCCTGGTACAATGCCCAGCACATGGTGGGCATTCTGTAAATGAATGGGCAGTTAATTACACTTTCCTACGTGACCATATAAGGCTTCCAATATTGGATGGGATATGCGCTGAGATCAATGTTATGGTCTTTCCTATTGGGAATTATTTATTCTCCATTGAAAAATCTGTGTCACTATTGGATATAGCCATTATTGGATGGCAGCCAGGATGCCTGGGGTCAAGTCCTTCAAATCAAATAGTCCAGCGTTAGCTATGAGAGCTACCTTTCACTACCCTTGCTGAAAGGAAATGAACATTTAATGGGTGCACAAATGTGCTAAGCACTTGACAAAACACTGCTCATTCAAGGCACAAAAGAACTCAATAAAGTAGATACTATTTTGGAGATGTGAGGAAAGCAAGAATCAAAGAGATTAATATGGATATTACGTGGGTCCCTTCATGTACCACTGTGCAGATTTATCTTACCATTTCCCGACATTTATTTTAGGTTTTTTTCCCCGAAATAAGCCATTATGTATAAATATACCCTGGAGGACCATGTTCACAAATTTAATTGCCAAGCCTGGATGGAACATTTTAAAAGCCACTTATGCAACTTTGTCACTTAGCAGACTTTAATTGACCTTAGGCACTCGGCTAGGCCCTATGGATACAGAAAGGAATGAAGCATGGTCCCAGCCCTGAAAGAAACTCCCTTTCCAGAGGGAGTGGCATGGCAGATACAAAAGCTTTTACAGTTGAGAAACTGAGGCTTAGGGAGGGCTGGTGAATCTACCGAGGGGCAAAGCCAGGTTTAGAGCCCAGGGGTCAAATGAAACTGACCTCTTAGAGCCCTGGGAGACCCCTACAGCACATCCCACTTGCAGCAGGGCGGCCCCTGAGTGGAGGGTTCTCCTCTCGGAGGGATGCCAGCCACACAAGAGAACTGGTCTGACACAACCAAGCAGGATCCATGAGAAACACTCATGGCTGTTTTTTTCTGTCTCCACTAACCAACTTTTTGCTGCAAAGAATAAAATTCTTGTCTGGTGACACACACTTCCTGTCAGGATGAGGCACACCCAGCCAGTGGAAACCACCCAAATCAAACGAAGAAAAATCCTTTTAATTCCTCTAGGTGCACATTTTTGGGTTCCACTGGATTGTTGCCATTTTCCCAGGGGCTATGCCAGTGGTGGGTTTGAGGAACAGCAAATTAGAACAATACACTAATAAGGGTAACAACCACAGTGACATTAAATCATCCACCATTTAATATCTCCAATTAAATTCCCATGTTCTATAAAAGCAATTCATTCTCATAGGAAACTCAGAAACTGACAAAAATCTGTGTGCTTTTTTGATAAAAAGAAACCCAAATCTATATTTTTTCAGTTCAAACAACCACTGTTAACATTTTGATGTGTATAGTTCCTTTTCAAAAATAATATTTATATACATTTTACATCCTGCTCTGTTCACATAACTTTAGATGGTAAATATGTCCCCATTAATTATGTTCTTTAACACGTACTTATAAATGATACGTAACATTCTGCTATGCAGTTGCCATGTGATTTAGGTGGTTAATCTATTTTTGGACATTCACATCCCCACGTAATTTTTGGTTATTATATTATTACAACTCTAAGCAGATTCTTGCCTCATTAAGAGGCACCACTGGACTTCCCTGGTGGCGCAGTGGTTAAGAATCCCCCTGCCAATGCAGGCGACGAGGGTTCGAGCCCTGGTCCGGGAAGATCCCACATGCCGTGCGTGGAGCAACTAAGCCCGTGCACCACAACTACTGAGCCCACACACCTAGAGCCCATGCTCTGCAACATGAGAAGCCATCGCAACAAAGAGTAGCCCCCATTTCCACTAAGATCAGGAACAAGACAAGGTTGCACACTCTCACCACTATTATTCAACATAGTTTTGGAAGTTTTAGCCACAGCAATCAGAGAAGAAAAAGAAAAAAAAGGAATCCAAATTGGAAAAGAAGAAGTAAAGCTGTCACTGTTTGCAGATGACATGATACTATACATAGAGAATCCTAAAGATGCTATCAGAAAACTACTAGAGCTAATCAATGAATTTGGTAAAGTAGCAGGATACAAAATTAATGCACAGAAATCTCTGGCATTCCTATACACTAATGATGAAAAATCTGAAAGTGAAATTAAGGAAACACTCCCATTTACCATTGCAACAAAAAGAATAAAATATCTAGGAATAAACCTACCTAAGGAGAAAAAAGACCTGTATGCAGAAAATTATAAGACACTGATGAAAGAAATTAAAGATGTTACAAACAGATGGAGAGATATACCATGTTCTTGGACTGGAAGAATAACATTGTGAAAATGACTCTACTACCCAAAGCAATGTACAGATTCAGTGCAATCCCTATCAAACTACCACTGGCATTTTTCACAGAACTAGAACAAAAAAATTTCACCATTTGTATAGAAACACAAAAGACCCCAAATAGCCAAAGCAATCTTGAGAAAGTAAAACGGAACTGGAGGAATCAGGCTCCCTGACTTCAGACTATACTACAAAGCAAAGCTACAGTAATCAAGACAGTACGGTACTGGCACAAAAACAGAAATATAGATCAATGGAACAGGATAGAAAGCCCAGAGATAAACCCACGCACATATGATCACCTTATCTTTGATAAAAGAGGCACGAATATACAGTGGAGAAAAGACAGACTCTTCAGGAAGTGGTGCTGGGAAAACTGGACAGCTACGTGTAAAAGAATTAAATTAGAACACTCCCTAACGCCATACACAAAAATAAACTCAAAATAGATTAAAGACCTAAATGTAAGGCCAGACACTATCAAACTCTTAGAGGAAAACATAGGCGGAACACTCTGACATAAATCACAGCAAGATCTTTTTTGACCCACCTCCTAGAGAAATGGAAATAAAAACAAAAATAAACAAATGGGACCTAATGAAACTTAAAAGCTTTTGCACTGCAAAGGAAACCATAAGCAAGACGAAAAGACAACCCTCAGAATGGGGGAAAATATTTGCAAATGAAGCAACTGACAAAGGATTAATCTCCAACATTTACAAGCAGCTCATGCCGCTTAATATCAAAAAAACAAACAACCCAATCCAAAAATGGGCAGAAGACCTAAATAGACATTTCTCCAAAGAAGATATACAGATTGCCAGCAAACACATGAAAGAATGCTCAACATCATTAATCATTAGAGAAATACAAATCAAAACTACATTGAGATGTCGTCTCACACCGGTCAGAATGGCCATCATCAAAAAATCTGCAAACAATAATTGCTGGAGAGGGTGTGGAGAAAAGGGAACCCTCTTGCATTGTTGGTGGGAATGTAAATTGATACAGTCACTATGGAGAACAGTATGGAGGTTCCTTAAAAAACTAAAAGTAGAGCTACCATACAACCCAGCAATCACACTACTGGCATATACCCTGAGAAAACCAAAATTCAAAAAGAGTCATGTACCGCACTGTTCATTGCAGCTCTATCTGCAATAGCCAGGACATGGAAGTAACCTAAGTATCCATTGACAGATGAATGGATAAAGAAGATGTGGCACATATATACAATGGAATATTACCCAGCCATAAAAAACCAAAATTGAGTTATTTGTAGTGAGGTGGATGGACCTAGAGTCTGTCATACAGAGCGAAGTAAGCCAGAAAGAGAAAAACAAATACCGTATGCTAACACATATATATGGAATCTAAGAAAAAAAAATGGTCATGAAGAACCTAGGGGCAGGACGGGAATAAAGACGCAGACCTACTAGAGAATGGACTTGAGGACATGGGGATGGGGAAGGGTAAGCTGGGACAAAGTGAGAGAGTTGCACGGACATATATACACTACCAAATGTAAAATTGATAGCTAGTGGGAGGCAGCCGCATAGCACAGGGAAATCAGCTCGGTGCTTTGTGACCACCTAGAGGGGTGGGATAAGGAGGGTGGGACAGAGGGAGACGCAAGAGGGATGAGATATGGGGATATATGTATATGTATAACTGATTCACTTTGTTATAAAGCAGAAACTAACACACTATTGTAAAGCAATTATACTCCAATAAAGATGTTAAAAAAAAAAGTAGCCCCTGCTCGCTGCAACTAGAGAAAGCCCATGCGCAGCAATGAAGACCCAATGCAGCCAAAAACAAACAAATAAATTTATTTTTTTTAAAAAAAGAGGCACCACTGGTCTCTTTTCTTACATTATCTCATTTCCTCATCTTAGGCCTCCAGGGTAGGCATCACATTGTTTTAGAAATGAAGGGACTGGGATTCAAAGAGGGTAAAGAACTGTCCTGAGGTCAGAGCCAGGTTTGGAACCGAGGTCCCTCTAACTCCTGAGCCAGCCTACCCATTATCACACCTTGGGTGTGCTGGGATCTGTCTTTGCCATATTGTTTTCTGTCTTCACAGAGCATCAATGCCTGGGATGGGAGAGTGTTCTTGGACTCTCCTCTGCCCAAATTCTTAATCCTGGTCTCCTTTCATGTTCCCGTGGATACCCTGGTCCTTTAGTATGACTGAAGCCTTTCCAATGAAACACTCTCCATTCGAAAGTTCCCAGGCAGCTGCGCTGCTGCCACTGATGGTTCCCAACTGCTGCGCCATATGTTCTTGCCCTCCTCGCTCTCAGCTGTTCTCAGATAGGCCGGCTGCGAGGTTAATCACATCTCACATTGTAAAACTGAATCCTGATACACTCAAGAAAGCCCTCATGGTTATTTGTGCCGCATTCCCATTCCCATTTATATTCGCAACGATTTCCAAGATCTGAGGTGACCTCAACAACTCAGCACATTTTAAACAGAACACTAAACTTAAAAGAAGATACGTGGAGCTCAAACCTCTCTTTTCATTCCAGACTTGTATATCCAACAGTCTAATCAACACCATTTCTCAGGTGTTTTGAAACTTACTCTATTCAAATCAGAATTCTTGATGTTTTCCTCTCAGACCTGTCTCTGGTAGGCGTGTGGGCTGTCTGGCCAGTAACCATTCGCTGCCTCCTTCTACTTCACAGAACCTTGATTTTGTTCAGGGACAATGTGCCCAGACCAAGGGTTGAACCTACATGGCTCTAAGCCCATCATAGCAATCTCAGCCCTATCGCTGGGTATTCCTGCTCTTGGCCTCCAGCAAGGGTGAGCAGTGGGATCGAAAGGAAGTCTAGAGAATTTCTAGGTGCACATTTTCACTGAGATAAAAGAGAGGTTACATTAGACATGTCTCATGTAGCACTTCAAGTCATCTTGGATCACTGCTTACTTACTCTAGCCATCTCTGTGGAGATCAATTACTTGCAAAATTCTACCAGCTTCCCACTGGTGCAACTTGGGCCTACAGCTGAGTGTCTCTTGCTTTCTTCCCTGGGGCTCCCCATCTGTGCAACCACCACCCCAATCGAAGATACCAATCAACTCTCACTTGAACTACCTCAACAGCTTCCTAATTGATCTCCCCTCTCCAGCTCCTGCCCCCTCCCCAATATAATTCTCCACATCACAGCCAGAGTGAGCTTTTAAAAATACAATCGGAATCATGCTAGTTCCCTGCTTCAAAACTTTCAAGGAATCTGCATTATATTCTGAGTAAAATCCAAACTCCTTACCACGGCCTTCAAGACTTTGCATGATCTGGCCATCTTTCCATGTTGCCAGACTTTGCTTATCTCAATTTGCCCTTGTCCAAATTGTCCCCTAGGTCTTACATGTTTGGAGTCTTCACAATGCAGATCCTTCTGCCTGGTATACTCTTCCCCTATTGCTCCTCATGGCTGGATCCTTTCTGTCAGCCAGATGTCAGTTTTAATGTCTACCTTCTTACAGAGGACTTCCTTACCACCCAGGGTTAAGAAATTCCCCATCATTCTTTTTTTAAAATTAATTAATTATTTGGCTGCGTTGGGCTCACACAACATCTTAGTTGCGGCACGCGGGCTCTTCGATGCAGCGCGAGGGCTTCTCTCTAGTTGTGACGTGGGCTCCAGAGCGCTAGGACTCAGTAGTTGCGACATGTGGGCTTAGTTGCCCTGCAGCATGTGGGATCTTAGTTCTCTGACCAGGGATTGAACCCGCGTCCCCTGCATTGCAAGGCGGATTCTTAACCACTGGAAAACCAGGGAAGTCCCTCCCCATTATTCTTTGTACCACATCTTGTTTGTTTTCTCCATAGCAAGGCACAAAAGCTAATGCCTTATGCATTAAGCTTATAGTTAAGTTGTTATTACATATTTATTTATTTATTTTCACCCTTCAATTGCTTATCTCGCTGATCAGATTAGAATCTTTTCTAGCAAAGGCCAAGATTTTACTCTCCACTATATACTCAGGTCCTTGTACATTGCCTGCCTTAGAATATGTGCTCAGTAAATATATATTGAGTAAATGAATAAACTGTAATAACAACAGTATCAGTTGCCATTGAATGAGGTCCTTGCTTGCGTGTTCAAATCTTGGTTCTGTCACTTATTAGCTCTGTGAGCTTAGGCAAGTGTTTTAACCTCTCTGTACCACAGCTTTCTCATCTTAAGTGGGGATAATAATAGTACCTAGTTGAGTTGTCAAAATAATTAAATTATTTGTTATTGTTATACATGTGAAAATTAGAATAGTGCCTGGCAAGTAGTTAGCATTATGTAAATGCTTAGCTGGTCTTGTTGTTGTTATTATTATTATCTCTGCCAAGAAATCGAGGCTCAGGAAGATGAGCGTCATATAGCTAGTAATTGTCAGCCTGCGATCCCAACCAACTAGAGGTGCGAATTAACAAAGACACCTCCACATAGTGCAGCATTGGTTGTACAGTGGTGAGCATAGCTGCCTTCCAAAGATACCTCCACTTTAGTAGGTGAAATTATGAAATCTTTTGAGGGGAAAGTTATTGATGGACATTACTGGAAGTGTCTGCCACTATTGCAATCTCTTTGCCAATTGTTTGCTTCTAAATGCTTTTTTTTTTTTTGGCGGTACGCAGGCCTCTCACTGTTGTGGACTCTCCCATTGCGGAGAACAGGCTCCGGACGCGCAGGCCCAGTGGCCATGGCTCACGGGCCCAGCCGCTCCGCGGCATGTGGGATCTTCCCAGACCGGGGCACGAACACATGTCCCCTGCATCGGCAGGCGGACTCTCAACCACTGCGCCACCAGGGAAGCCCCCTAAATGCTTTTGAAAGCATAACCAGATGGCAATTTTTTCAAGGATATTCACATAAAAAAGGAACCAAAAATGGCTTAATATAATTACACTTCAAAAAAAATTAGGTGGTGCATGATTGTAAAATTTGTGTGTAGACAAAGATCACAGGAGAACAAGTGGAATTGCTTCAAAGGCATCTATAGATGCAGAACAATCTGCGCTTCTTCACTTCCGGTTCACTTTTTAACTCTCTCCAATCTGGCTTCTCCAACCTCCACTGAAACTGCCCCACAAAGGTCACTGGTGACTTTCCAACTACCAAGTCCAATGGGAGCTTTCTGGACCTCAGCTTACTGGATTAATTTGAGTTAATCGATGTTATTAACCAACAACAACTCTCAGCTCTCAGTATCACCACTACCACTTTCCTGATTCTCCAACATCTCCTACTCTTCTTAGCCACTTTGCTGCCCATCACTCTCTGCATCTTCCCCAGGGTTCAACTTCTGGTCCCTTTCCCTTCTCGAACTTCCCACTCTCTCCTGAGAAAATACCACCCAAGATCATCACATCAACTCTCACCACAAACTGCATTCCCTAACCAGAAACTCTTGACATTTTAGTTCAGACTCCAAAGCTGGCCATTTTCCTGAAGAGTTGGGATTTTAGAGTCTGGAACTCTCAAATACAAACTTTCCTTTTCACCTAAATGCTGCTGCTATGAACTCTCATCCCCTTTCCCTGGGCATCTTACCACAGCATCCTGACTTATCTCCCTATCCCTAGTCTCACCTCCAATCCATTCCCAACACTCCTGTAGAGTGCTTTCTAAAACGTGGAAATCTGAGGTTACACTTCTGATAATGGCAGAGTTGCTCCTGTAAATACTTCCCATAAGTAACAAGTATAAGCTATAGAAAAAAATATAAAAACCAGTCACGGGGAGGCAATTAAAGAGGAACCAAAGCTGACATGGTGGACAAGAGTCACGCTTGGAAGAAAGAAATGTCATGTGTGAGTTTTGCATTTTTGATGGATTTTTACCTGAGGGAAAACTCCAGTCAGTACTCAGCAGGACAGCTAAAACTCAGATAGAAGCATGCAGTCTTACTAGTTAGAAGAACCAGAGGAAAGCATTCAGTAACCCTAGCCGCTGTAAATTGGCGGGTGTGGAGGTAGGGTGGGAGGGGTGGGGAGATGAGTGGAGATCTAAGAAAGGAGAAAGCAACTTCAGAACTCACCATATAGTGATCCATATTGGTCACTCTTGGATCCTGTTACTTCTAAAACAACATTATTTTTATTTCTTATTACAAAATAATGCATAGGACATTTAGAAGATATAGGAGAGCAAAGGTAAAAATAATTCATTATTCAGTAATTACTCACTGAGCACCAATTATGTGCCAAGGATCATCCTTCGTACTGGGAACACAGCCTTAAAAAAAAAAATCTTTGCACTCACTCTAGTAGGTGAGACACACAAGATGAAAATGAACAAATAGATGTGTAATCTAATACCCAAGGTGGGAATTAAAAAAAAAGTCAGTGTTTCTGGACAAAACAGAACAAGAGAGAGAATATTTAGAATGTTAAAAGTGGGTACTTACAGGAAATCTTTTTTTTTAATTGAAAAAATTTTAGCTTATTCTAGATACTTTAGAAATGACCTTCAAGTAGCAAAGTTTAAATATATAAATATTTTTCTGGGCTTCCCTGGTGGCGCAGTGGTTAAGAATCCTCCTGCCAATGCAGGGGACACAGGTTCGAGCCCTGGCCCGGGAAGATTCCACATGCCGCAGAGCAACTAAGCCCGCGAGCCACAACTACTGAGCCCATGTGCCACAACTACTGAAGCCCGCACACCTAGAGCCCATGCTCCGCAACAAGAGAAGACACCGCAATGAGAAGCCCACACACTGCAACGAAGGGTAGCCCCCGCTCGTCACAACTAGAGAAAGCCCATGCACAGCAACAAAGACCCAACCCAGCCAAAAATAAATAAATTAAATAAATAAATAAAAATATATAAATATCTTTCATTTAGGCACTTTATTTATAGTTAAATATGTCTTATTTTTTACCAGTAAAATGCTAAAATATATCCTATGTAGGTTCAATCTATGGCTGGATCTCTCTATGGAGCGAAACAATTTTTGATTAATTTTTTAAAACCCTGAATTGACTCACTGTTTTGGTGTTATTTAGATACAGTATGAATTTACGTCTCTGTCATGTGGAGACGGCATAAGGTATTATTACAATCAGAGAAGAGCTGTCATGAAAAGTGGTCTTCCATCATCTGTCATCTCCCTTTAGCCTAATGAGATACTGCCATTATCTCCTGATGAAATATTGTTCTGCAAAACCTTGTCCTGTCATGCAATTCCTGCAGATCTTACAGGGGCAGTCTGAGCTCAAGTGATATTAACTCCTATTCCATCACTCCATTTATCTCTCAGTAATCATGTATTTTAATGATCTTCTCTATTTCCTGTGGGTTGTATAGAAGTTATCTTGGAGACTAATACAAAACAGTCAAATTTGTTTACCCAAATTTGTTTACCCATTTACCCAGGGGTCTGGAAATAAGTTTTGTTTGTTTGTTTTTTTGTTTTTTTTGCAGTACGCGGGCCTCTCACTGTTGTGGCCTCTCCCGTTGCGGAGCACAGGCTCCGGACGCGCAGGCTCAGCGGCCATGGCTCACGGGCCCAGCCGCTCCGCGGCATGTGGGATCTTCCCGGACCGGGGCACGAACCCGTGTCCTCTGCATCGGCAGGTGGACTCTCAACCACTGTGCCACCAGGGAAGCCCTGGAAATAAGTACTTTAATTGTTCTAAAAATATTTTTAAAAATTATGCATGAAAAATTACAGTAATTGAGTAACCACTTGGTACGGTAGTGGTGCATGTGGCTGACATGTAAATGACTGATAGGCATGTCTGAGGAGCTCAGTCCACACAACATAGATGGCATGAATCAGGACAGATGATGGCAGTTACCTTGTAAGACAAGAAGCTGGGATTCTTGTTTGCTTATATTTTGGTGGATAGCACATCTTTTACATTTTTTAACTGTAATTGGGCAAATTGACATTAGACATTCATCCCTTAATCCATATAATAGATAAGAACAGAGAAAGAGTGAGAGAGAGAGAACAGGAGGAGGAGGGGGAGGCAGAGGAGGAAATATATCTAAAAGATTCTGGAGCTGGATCAAACGGTAGCGAGAAAAGCTTTTTTTTTTTTTTTTTTTTTTTGCGGTACGCGGGCCTCTAACAGCTGCGGCCTCTCCCGTTGCGGAGCACAGGCTCCGGACGCGCAGGCTCAGCGGCCATAGCTCACGGGCGCAGCCGCTCCGCGGCATGTGGGATCTTCCCGGACCGGGGCATGAACCTGTGTCCCCTGCATCGGCAGGGGGACTCTCAACGACTGCGTCACCAGGGAAGCCCAAGAAAAGCTATTTTGAAGATGAGGTATCTATACTTTGGAAATATTATTCATTCATCGAGGCAGGTGAGTCTCAGACAGCTCAGTGAGTAATCTTCCTCTGTGCTGTTGTTCTCCGTATCTTGGCAATAAGGAGACCGAGGCTTGAAACGGTTACATAGCTTGCTCACTCTACTCAGAGGTAGAACCAGAATTTCCATACTGCTTTCCCAGAATCCACAGTCCAAGCTCTTAACAACTATTATATACATCTTTTATCCTTGGAGTAAAGGGAAGAAATTTCCAACTCAAGCCTGAAAGCATAAGGGGGTTGAGAGAAACAGTTTGGAATTAGTTAAGATCAGAAAAAATAAGCGCCAATCTGTGCTTTGATGTTATTCTGTTTTGGGTAGTTTTCTTTACTGTCTTTGTAGAAAAAACATAGGTAGTGGCATCATGTGCCCAATCTTTTTCTCCTTAGTCATTCATATCTGGAGGTAGTTTAATAGCTGGGCCTATGACACCAGGCCTGTTACCTGCCATCTGGTGGCAGCTAGGCAATTTATCCAATTTCTTTAAAATTTCACAGAGGGAGTAGGCTGAGGGGAGGTAAGTGAACCTGAACTGGCTGAAGATTGGATGAAGACTCTTATCCAAGTAGCCAAAGATGGAAATGAGATAGCCTGAGTTACAGTAGTTAGGGAGTGGAAAATTGAGTACAAATGCCTTGTGTTAAGGGAGAGAAGACTCCAGCTGGGAGATATTGTCAAAGGTCAGGACACAGACTGAGCGTAAACAGAGCAGGAGAAGCTGGGAGTAAAGAAGGGGATTTGGGGATTGTAGAGTATGTCTCCACAAGGTCTGAGCACAGGTGGGTCAGGTTAAAGGTACAGCATCTTCTTAAATGGCTACCGGGAGGGGCAGCTTCATCTCAGTGAAAGAAAACTCCACAAACCGCATAGACACACTCTCATCCATCTGTTATTCAAGTAGACATGAACCGATGATCTGCTCTGTGCTCAGCACTGTTCTGGGCTCCAGGTAAACAAAGACCAGGAGCATCCAGTTTCTGGCCTGGAAGGAGCCCCCAGTCCTGGCTCAGTAGAGGGAGACAGACATGCGTCGTGAGTTTCTCTCTTTATCTGCTTTTCCCAGGAAGTGTCCTGGTTTTCATAAATGACCATGGCTTGACAGGCTATGCCTTTATAATAATATTTTACAATTAGTGGAAAACCAGAGGAATGCCTGGAAATTGCCTTTAGTTATGGGAACAGCTGGGCTTCTCGGGATAACACGGGCAAACACTGCACCACGTGGGCAAGGATCTGCGGGACCCAGTTTTCTCTGGAGGTGCAGCTGCTTCTCTTTCAAATATCAGCTTCACATTCTGACATTTTGGCTTTTACGTGAGTGACTGTGTGACCTGAGTGACCAGTTCTCCAGGAGACTTTTGATTAGGGGCTTCCTGGTTTTAGAAAATGGCCCTTATTTTTCTCAAAGTTCTTTATACGTTTTCAGACCAGTAACCTCCCTTGACCACAGTGCCTTGGCTGGAAGGAGAAGACAGTCTGCCAACCTACCATTTTGCCTTCAATTCAATTGGGTGACAAGCACTTTTAATAATTGGATATTATGTTGTGAGCTGATTTTGGTCAGAAGCCACATGTACCCTTTCTGCGCCAGCTGCAGGAGCAGATAACCTGGTAGTTCTCACCAAGGCAGCCATTCACTGATTCTCCAAATGTTTGTCACACAGCACTCTGAGCCAGGAGCTGTCCTATATTCATGGCATACAATACCCATAAAATAGTTGTGGACAATACCCCCATCTATGAGGGGTGCGGTGACAGACATTAAACAAATAACTCCACAAATTTTAATAAGCGCCAATAAGGAAGAGACTGGGCTACTGTGAGTGTAAAAAGGGGCTGAACTAAATGGATTAAGAGACAGGGAAGGCCTCTTTAAGAAATAGACAATAATGCTGAGATTTGAAGGAGTGGGCACTAGTCAGCCAAAGGGGCCGGGGAAGAGATTCCAGGCAGAGGGAACAGCACGTGCGCAGACTATAAGCTGGAAAGAAGAGGGTGTCACTTACAAACGGGTCAGCTGGAAAATGCAGCTGTGGCATAGTCGTGGTGGGAAAGAGAGACACAAAACGAGCACGTCCAGGTGGCTCAGAACCAGACCCTGCAGGGCCTCGTAGCCTCTGGTGAAGAGCGTGAATTTCATTCTGGTGACCTGGGAAGTTACAGAAGGGTCGTAAGCAGGGAAGGAGGGTGATCTGTTTACATTAAAAAATACCTGTGAATTCTGTGTGTAGAATGGATCAGATATACATTTAAGAAAAACACATGACGCAGCCTGAGTCATCGTGTGCCTGGTTTACCTGCATGGTGTCCTGGGCCAGTTGCTTTTCCAAGCTCTATGGCCAGGTGGGCACGGGAAGCTGGGCATCACCTGGACACATACAGATCACCTTCTCCACCTGCCTGCCCTACCAAGGGTCCTGCCTGGGAGGCAGAATGTGGCTTCCAGACCCTGAGACAAAGTACAAAGTGTCTGTGTAGCAGTAGAGGAAGGCTTTGAGGGGGAAACAATAAATCAAGTTTTAAAGCTCTCACCAACTTAAGATCAAGATTCCAGTCTTAGGTTGATTTTCAGTGAAACGAATACATTTGGCTATAAGTGTCTCAGGAAACATGTCCTTAGGGCCCACTGATTTAGAAACATCTCTATTTTCAAAGTGGTGTTTAGTCAGTCCCTTCCCTTTTCTAGCTCAATTTCCTTGTTTTCTCCCTCACAGACCATGCATTCTTTGGCTATCTGATTTTCCTTTGTAATTTTTGTTTAAAGACAAGTAAAAACATCTTGATAAATCGGGTCTTTTTAGTGTTACTTGTCATTAGTTTCCCCTCCCAATTTACTTCATGGCTGATGCCTCCCTTGGGGTAATATTTTTTCTTGACTTGCTTGTTCTCCCTCAACTCCCCATCAGTGGGGACTGCGGTTGGGGTGGGAGTCAGCAGGGCCAGGGTTTGTTGAAGTAGGTGGGAGTTGAAGGGTGAGAGGCAAATGCCTCCCAACTTCACACGGAAACCTGGTGACTGCTCAGCTGGGACTTAGGTGTGTACTTTGTCTACCAGGTGTGCCTGGAAGTGGAGTGATGCCCCGGAATATGTGTGATGTAGTGGTCAGGATACCTGGGTTTGATTTCTTATCACTTCCTAGTTAATAACTCTGGGCCACAAAGAAGTTAATGGATGCATGCCTGTTACCACCAGACAATGTCCATAAATGTTCCCAGACACTCAGAGAGGTGGGCACTGTTTTCTCCATTCAGAGGTAAGGAGATGAGGGTTCAGAGAAGTTAAGTAAAACACCCAAAGACACACAGCTGGTAAGCTTCAATTTTTCAATCTGTTAAAGGAGGATAACATTGGATGATAAAGCCTAGGGGAGCAATTTACACACTGTGAAACTTCCATGAAGACATGAGGCCTTACGTGGCCGATGAAAGCCTCCATGAATACATTTGAGGGGTCTCTAGAATGGGCCTTGGATCTCACCCGTTTCTAGGAAGTTGTCTTGTTAAACACGAAATTGTGCTCTCCTTTGAGACAGCTGCCTCTGGCCCATTCCTCCCAGTCTCAGTCACCCCACTCCCCACCCAAATTCTGCATTCCCCTCCAGACCTACTCTTAGGAGCCCCAATCCCTCCCCACAAGCAGGTCTCTCTGCCTGGTAAGTCTCTGCCTGCCCCATCTCCCTCTGCTGAGGAGCTCAGATTCTTTCTGCTGATGTCAGCATATAATGTCACGTCCTCAGTATGACATATCTATCTCCCACACAAGACTTAGGCCCCTAGGACAGGGACCCATGAGGGAACGACAGCAGAGGGATGTAGGTCTGAAAGGTGCTCAGCTCCATTTGCCTTTTCTCTAGATAACATGGAAAAGGGGCCCATAGCTACCGTCAGGATGGAATTCCCAAAGGGACTCTTTCCTCATGATTACATTCAATGGAAAACGGAGTCTGTGGGACTCTGATCTCCAATAAAATCTCTCTATATATACCTCTCTCTATATCTTTACATATAGATATCTATGTACATACATAGATATTAATATTTGGTACACTTACCATATCAGATTGGTCTTAATGAGTCATGGCCGCTTCCTCAATTTTTTTTATGTTATACTTCATGAAGGAAATTAAAAAGAATGTCAGTTGCTCCATCTGGTTCTAGGGGACTTCTTCATTATTATCTTTTTTAACATCCATGGAAACAGAGGTGAAAACCCTTCTCCTCCTCCCCATTGAACTATTGACATTATAAACATTGACCTAAATTATAACCATTAGGTTCCCATTGAAATGAAAATTCTGCCCTGCGGTTTAAATTCCTAAGTTACTTTGTAAGATGAGCCCCCATTCAAGTCTTCTAATAAGAAAAACAGAGATTTGGTGTTAAAACATCTTCAAATAAACTATGGGGAGCTTTACTTATAATTTTATAGCACTTATCACAGTCTGATCTGAGCAGAGTGGAGGTCTATCTGTCTCCCTCTACTAAGGAGAGAGCTCCTTGAGAACAAGGAATTTACCTGATTCGTGTTGACATTTGACACGTAATTGAGAGCCCATAAGAGGCACTCAATAAATGCTGGTTGAACAGAAAGGAAAAAGACGTGCTGAGAGCAAAAGAGTAAGGTAAAGCCGTTCTGGTCTTTCTCTACTTTGATGATGATGATGATGGTGGTGATGACTATGGTGATGGTGATGATAGCAAGAGTTATCTTTGACTGAGTTGTTTCCTATGTGCCAGTGACAGTGTCAGGCATCTTACACGCAATGTACACGTACAATTTAAACTCTATAATCCTATGAGGTACCCATTTTTCCCACTAAGGAGTTGAGGGCCCAGGGTCATTAACTAAAGCAACCAAGGTTACCTGCCTTAGAGGTGACATTTCCTAGATCTCACTTCAAGTCTTTCTTCATGCTTTTAACCACTGTGCTGTCTTTCCAAACGAGCCAACGTTTCTTGTCTTTTCATGCAAACAGTTGGGTCAAGTATTAGAAAACATTTCATACGTTCTTATTTCAGTTAGTTTGCAAAGCAACACCACTGGGGCTTGAATAGGGTAAATGATGGGCTGAAGTTAAAGATACACACATGTATAGGATGTATAGGATAATGTTTGCTAACCCCGAAGGGTTGAAGGGAATTAAAAGTTTTCAGCGTACCAATTTGAGGCAGAAACGGGTTAGCATGTTATGAGGAATTTCCCTTCCTCTGAGCCATTGGGTTTATGCCAAGGCTGTAGGGTAGATGCTTCATTAGTAGAAGATGAATTTGATCTAGTAAGACATCTTCTCAATCCCTGTGTAAGATTAGTCTGAGTAGGAATCACTTGGTAACAATTTGGAATGGAGTGTTAGAAGAACATAGCTTTGTCTGGGTTGAGCCTAGAAATGGGTGACAGATGTTGATGAGCGACTGAACAGATGTTTGGGGGAGAATTACAAAAAGCGTTTCTATCACACAGGATCTAAACCTTAACCTTCCTGGCTGATGCTGAAAGGAGAGCTTGTTTATGAAACATGCTCTTGCAAAACTGTTTGGCAGATTGTGACAAAGATGAATGACCGGATCCTGTAATTTAAATTTGAAAATAAGGTAAATGGGGGTCCTTGTTTGTGTGCGTGTGTATATGTGTTTTCTTTGACAAGGGTCAATGCCTTATTAAAGAATAGGAGGGCCAAGTAAGTAATTTCCTTCTGCCTTCTCCATTTTTCTACCCCCACTGGAAGGAATGAGCAGAACTTGATACTATACCTTAAGGCGCAACAAAATTTTTAAAATACCATCACTTATATCCATTCTGAAATATTTGCCATATAACTACATTTGGAAAAAATATTTTCTGTACAAACTTAATTGATAGTTTTAACTGGGGTCTCTGAGACTTACTAGAAGTTGTTTTTTTTCTTTTTTAAACAAGGACAGCTGTTTTTATTTTATTTTACTTTTTAAATTTTTGGCTGTGTTGGGTCTTCGTTGCTGCTGTCTCTAGTTGTTTCGAGCAGGAGCTACTCTTCGTTCAGTGCGCGGGCTTCTCACTGCGGTGGCTTCTCTTGTTGCAGAGCACAGGCTCTAGGCGCAGGGGCTTCAGTAGTTGCAGCACACGGGCTCAATAGTTGTGGCTCGCGGGCTCTAGAGCGCAGGCTCAGTAGTTGTGGCACACTGGCTTAGTTGCTCTGCAGCATGTGGGATCTTCCCGGACCAGGGATCGATCCTGTGTCCCCTGCATTGACAGGCGGATTCCTTTTTCTTTTTTTTTTTTTTTTGTGGTACGCGGGCCTCTCACTGTCGTGGCCTCTCCCGTTGCGGAGCACAGTCTTGGGACATGCAGGCCCAGCGGCCATGGCTCACGGGCCTAGCCGCTCCGCGGCATGTGGGATCTTCCCGGACCGGGTCACGAACCTGTGTCCCCTGCATCGACAGGCGGACTCTCAACCACTGCGCCACCAGGGAAACCCCAGGAGGATTCTTAACCACTGCGCCACCAGGGAAGTCCTTGACGTTTTAAAGAGTCTAAAAAGATCCTTCACCCAAAGTAAATAAGAAACAAAGGTAGAGTTTAAAAGCTATAGAGCTATTACCATAAACCATTCCCCACCTCCCCACCTTACCCACTTCACAGAAAGATAAACTGTTAGTTGTGTTATACAAATTATTGTGATACTTCCTGATAATTTGCCTGAAATGATTGATGGACGAAACAGAGGCATTTATTAATTCATCTTTGTATATAGCCTATTACTGACATAAATATGACTTTTCTTCTGCTAACTGTAGCTATGTCTATATAATAATATAAATTTGGTTGAAAAAGATGAATGCAGTCAAAAATCCAAATACTCTCAGTTTAGTGTTAAAAAATAATAAATGCATCGAATTTATGATAGACACTGGACATACAATAGCCTTATATGTCACAATAACCATGCAAGGTAAATTTATTATCCCCATTTAATGGATAAGAAAGTAGACGCCCAGATAAGTTAACTGACTTGCCCAAGGTCATATATGCTAGGAAGTAGCAGGACCAGGATTTGTACTTTTGTCTGTGGTATTCAAAATACTTTCCAATATGCTAGACTCTCCTGGGTAGAACAGACACTTAACTCTTTAATGGAATCTTGCGTGTTACTGTATATCAAAACAGAATCTGATTTAAAGCCATGATTTTCAAACTCAGGATCTGAAGTCTCACTTTTTTAAAAGTCATAACCAGTTTTATGAATTTGGACACATTTATCAATTCTAGTACCTACCCAACAAATTATTAACACACAGAAACATGCAACATGAGAAGCAAGAAATATCACCCATGCTTTCTGTATATTAGCAACTTGTCACTTCTGAGCAGTGGTGCTCCCATCCCTGAGGTCTGTAACCAGTCATTTTCTGCATTCATCCTGAGTGCAAGATGGAAAGAGTACTGTTCAAAGGGCACTGTTAACTCTCTGCCCTGTTGAGAGAGGAAGGGAAACACTAGACTCTTGCTCATGCTAAAGAGAGAACAATAGGGAGGAAGTTGATAAATGAGAAGCATGTCAGCTTTGGGCAAGGCAGTATACTAGAAGTGCTGAGAGTTAGAAAGATAAATGAGATGCTTAGAGCCTGTTGGAGAGATGAGACACATGCACAAATAGTCGGTGATGAGGAAAACGAGCATACGTCAAGGGTTATGGGAGTTAAGGGGAGAGTGAGATTTTTATTTTTTTCTTTTTGCGGTATGCGGGCCTCTCACTGTTGTGGCCTCTCCCGTTGTGGAGCACAGGCTCCGGAAGCGCAGGCTCAGCAGCCATGGCCCACGGGCACAGCCGCTCCGCGGCATGTGGGATCTTCCCAGACCGGGGCACGAACCCGCGTCCCTGGCATCGGCAGGCGGACTCTCAACCACTGCGCCACCAGGGAAGCCCAGAGAATGAGATTTTTAACCCTGAGGATTAGGCAAGGCTGCATGGAGGGATTTGCTGCATTGTGAGCTTTCTGGTTCAGAAAGATCAGTGAAGGTTAGTCCTTCCTTCCTTCCTTCCTTCAGCCTGACTTTCCCTTCCTGTTCCTAGTCTACTTCTTCCTTTCATTGCCAAAGTTCTCAAAAGAGTAATCAAGATGTTCTGTCTTCATTTCATTATTAATTACTAGTCCTTAAACCCATGATCCAGGCCACGTGGAATAAAGCCTACTTTGGCCAGCCTCCCTTGCAGCAAGGAATGGGCATATGAGTAAGATCTGGCCAACAGAATATGATTGGAAGTGATGGGTGCAACTTCTAGGTTATACCCTTAAAGGAAAGGGGTATAATTTTCCCCTTCCCCCCTTCCTGTTGATGGGAGTGTGGTTGTGACCTTGGTGAGCTGTCTTGGTCCATGCAGATGAAAGTGTCACCCTAGGGATGGAGGAAAAATAAGCCAGATAGAAGGAGCAGGTCCCCTGGCACTAGGAACTGCCACAGTAGTTCTAGAATACTTATTCTCGCGTTATTATGTAAGAGAGTATTAGGAAAACTGTGAAAGGTTTTGAAGTGAGCAATGAAAAGATTCGTGGGTGTCCTGAGGAGCTTACCCAGCCAGGTTATCTCTACCATTCATTGTCTTTGAACTGTTTTATAACTTTGTAACTTGTGCATAACTGACAGCAATGCAAATGATTATTTCTGTTCCATAGGCAAACAATTTCTGTCTAGTGGAGGTACAATGGGTTCCCCTCTTTCTTGCTCCCCCTCTCCTGCCCCATGGAAAAAGCCAGTTTTACATCTATTTGTAAATTCATTCCAGCATTCGCGGTTGACCTACATAAGTGTGATACTTTGAATTCTCTTTTGAACTGGTAGTAACGTCTTCCTGTTTCCTTCCTTACTTAATGAGTTAAAATCTTTGACATGTATTCATTTTATATTGGCATGAGAGTTGAAATTTTGTCTTTTATTTTAAGAAATTATTCTTTAACAAGAGGAATAAACCTCTATTTTGTTTAAGCCACTGCTACATTGGGTCTTTGTTATAATGATCAAACCTCTATCCCAACTAACAGCTCCCACAATCTTATTTATTTCCTTGCAAGTTAGCATTGATGTTTTTCCCTCTTTTCATTTGTATTTATTTAATGAGGATCCAGCATTGACTCTTAATCGCTAAATCAAATATCTTTTCTCAGTCAACATTCATCCTCAATAAGAGAAAAAGTAGAACAGTGTTTTTTTCCAGCTGTAGGTGACAACCCATCAATGGGTCAGAGAAGCAATTTAGTGGGTCACAATCAGCATTAACAGAAAATAATCTATTATTATTTTACATCTGTAAAATATTATCTGCACATCACACATGGTACAGATACTTTGTGAAGCTCTGGATTCAGATACATATAAGTACGTGTATGATGTTCCTGCTGCTATAACAAAGGACCACAAACCAGGTGGCTTAAAACAGAAATGTATTCTCTCACAGTTCTGGAGGCTAGAAGTCTGAAATCAAGGTGTCCAGGGCCATGCTCTCTCAGAAAGCTCTAAGCGAGAATCCTTTCTAGACTCTTCAGCTTCTGGAGACTCTTGATGTCCTTAGTTTGTAGTAGCATCACTTCAATCTCTGGGTCCATCTTCACATCGCCTCCTCTGTGTGTCCTTTTCTATCTCTTATAAGGACACATTCATTGGATTTAGGGTCCATTGTAATCCAGGATGATCTCATCTTGATGCTTACCTACATTACATCTGCAAAGACCCTATCTCCAAATAAATGGGAGACACTATTCAACCCACTATATATATATATAATAATATATATATAATATTGAATGAATATTCTTGATCACTTTATAAAATGTTTTTCTTATCATGGGAAGGGGTTTAAAAAGTTTAAAGGATAGGACTAGAAGACCCCCACTACCTCTTCCACTCTGACTCCAGAGAAGCATTTATCATTGTTAGCCAGCCCTTCCCATGTGCAGTAATAATAGTAATAATTAATTAGCATAAAATTTATCTAGGTAGTTTTATATGCAACAAATCATTTCAATCTCATAACACCCTAGGAAGTGAATTTTAATAACATCACTGTTTTAAATATTAACATGTAGCCAGAAAGTGAAGGAGCCAGGATTCAATTCCAAACCCATGCTTTTCCACCACTTATTTCTTTGGAAACTCACTTCTCCCTTGGCTTCCACATTGGCATCGATGGCTTCCAGAGGCATCAATCTGTCTCTGACCTGACTCCATTTTTCTGGCTTCTATTTTCTTTTTCCCATCTCCTAATATTGTCACTCTATCAACTTCTGGCTGTCGCCTGCTTCCTCCCAATCTCCCTGGCTTCCTTGCTTTCTGCTTACAGGGATGGAGAGGGTTAATGCTATCTGTAGGCAGAATGGAAGGAGCCAGTAGAGAGCAAAGCTTGAAGAGAGATGAAGGAGAGAGAATGACTGATGAAACGAGGCTCCAGAAAGATGACCAAGTGCCAGGAGGAGGAATTCTTTGTTGGAAATAGAATGGACACCTCTTCCTCTGAGACATTTGGTCATCGTAACAGGGTAGTGACAGCAGCAGAAGCAGGGGGTCCCTGTCCCTTTAATTGGAATAAGTTCTCCAGTTTCTGGCCATGAGCCTTGATGTGAAAGGTGAGGCCTTGCCACGTGGATGAGGTGCTCCATTTTACAGATCAGGCCAAACCCCACCTGGGAAAATAAGGAAGTAGTGCAGACTGTTTGGTGACATTGTTTAAGAAAGAAATGTGGGAAAGCAGAAACACCCGATGCCCAGAAGCCTTCCTCTTTGTCACCTCGCTAGCTGAGGTGACTCCCAGAGACTTGGAGAACAGGTCGGGAATCCAGGTTGGCTGTGTTCCTTGACTAGGAGGAGCAGTCAACGGCCACGGGAGCCTGAACCAGCTGCCATCTTCCGCAGATGATTAATGAGGAATCCTGTGGCAAATGAGGGCGCTGCAAGCTTCCACCGCTTATTTCTTCAAATCAGGACCTTTTCAATAAGAATGCATTGTTGCTGGAGCAATAAAACCATCAGAATGCGGCTCTGGCTTCTTTCCATCTTATTAGGCTTGAGGTAATGATCCAGGTAATTCAGGAAAAGTAAATGTCGTTGCCTGAATTACTCAGATAATTACCTCAATGTTCCAATTCAGTCCAGCGGTGTAAATGTCTCATGGGCCTCAAATAGTCCGATAACTGAAAACAGACTTGGTAATTTCGGAGCCAGGGTGAAACAGTGAAAGGGGTTGAGCTCGGATAATTAGAAACGCTGGGTGTTTTCGACCAAGCTCTGCAGCAATGACCTGCTTATTCCCGGCTAATTTACCTCACTGAGCCTAAGGCCATTTTAAGGATGGTAAACTAGAAATTGCTAGCCGGTATACTTTAAGCAATTATTATTAATCATATTTTTTGTTGCTGGTGTTATCAACTGACGTAAACTTTTTTTCTGGCATAAAACTGGATAAAAAAACTTATGCTTTATGCAGAAGTCTGAGATTCCAGGGCAATGCTTTTCAACATTAGCTGCCCGTGGGATTCATCCGAGGAGCTTTTAAAAAACAGAGAACAATTAATCTGAATCTCTGGAGTGGGGGACCTTGACACTGGTTAGTTTTTAAAAGCTCTCCAGATGATTCTAAGGGGCAGAACCACTGCGTGCCAGAGAAAGATTCAAAGAGGGGAGGCAGATTTCTGTTACTGGAGGGTCGCATCCGGGGTTTAAGGTGTCTGACGAATAAGCCTCAGAGTAACAGGTGAAGCTGTCTGGCTGTTCAGCCAGTTCCCCAGAGTTCCAGGTGGAAAGGGCCCCAAATGCCCTCATCCCTGGGTGTCCAAGTGTCCTGGTCTGAACAGCAAGGGAGGAGCTCACTGCACCTGCGAGCTGTCATCCGCCGCTCCTGAACAAAAGCAGGAGGGGCCAGCGGTGTCCACTCTCCACACCAGAGCTTGTTTGAGTAACTGAAGGACTTGTCAAAGCCACGAAAGCACAGCTAGTTATTAATGGAGTTGGACAGAAAGCATCATTTCCACCTCTTTTGAATTCTTTAAAACTTTGCTTCCCAAGGATTAGGACCAGACACAGTCCCCTCCATGAGTTACCAGGTCTTTCTAAGGTACAACAGTGCATCACACCAATGGTCATTAAAAACAACGAGACCGTGGGCTTCCCTGGTGGCACAGTGGTTGAGAGTCCGCCTGCCGATGCAGGGGACACGGGTTCGTGCCCTGGTCCGGGAAGATCCCACATGCCGCAGAGCGGCTGGGCCCGTGAGCCATGGCCACTGAGCCTGCGCGTCCGGAGCCTGTGCTCCGCAACGGGAGAGGCCACAGCAGTGAGAGGGCTGCATACCGCAAAAAAAAAAAATAATAATAATAAAAAATAACGAGACCGTAACTGCTAAAAGACGTTACTTCATCCTGGTGGCAAATGTTTCCCAAGTGCAAGCCTGCCATCTGTTAGGCAGTACTGGGAACTAGAAAACTCTTCCTTCTGAAGCAATGCAGTTGGATCTTCTGGCTAAAAGCATCTGTTTGGTAACTCTGCTGTCAGCATGAAGCCACCTTCTCGGTTTGGTTTCAAATGGCAAGGTGTCAGAGCCTGAGGAGAGAATTCCTGTGGTCTAGACACAAATGCTACCAGGGCTTACAGATGGGGCTCTCCTTTACATCTTAGGGGGAACACAGCTCAGAAGTGACAGCGCCATCTCTCAGCAATCTCTCAGGAATGGTCAACAATCTCTCTGAACACAGCAAAACATCTTTTTCCTCCACGTAGCTCCACTGAACCTAAGCTGCCTTCCCCACACACATGCTGCTCCTGCAGGATTTTATGACATGTGAATTCAAAAGACCATTGCTTTTGCACCATGACAAGCTTTTCAAAGGGTGAAGTGCTTGGGTTTACAGTAATTCCCCCAGTTGTTGAAATATGGAAAACAACAAGTGCCCCTGATTTATTACAGGACAACGCAGTGATTATTCCTCAAGGAGTGCTCTCCACACCTTGGAGGAAAGCAAGTAAAAGCATGTGTCTTTTCTTCCCCTTAGAAAATAGTCTAGTCTCTCAAAATTCTCCGTGACTACAGAGAGCTCCGTTACCCTTCAAGGCCCTGTTCAAATGTCACCTCCTCTGTGAAGCCTTCCAGGTTATTCCCGGGCAGAATTAACCACACCTTATGTGGCAGCTCAGTTTTTCTAGTAACCGGACACTCAGCTGCTTTTTATAACAGTTAGTTGTTTAGTATGTGTGCTGCGTCCTTTCCACTCCCACCTCCATTCCCAGTAGGACAGATTGTGAGCTCCTCGAAGATACGGATCATGTAGGGAGGTGCCCAGTAAATACTATGACGGGAATTCAATTTGATTCCTGATTCAGGATCTTCTGTTGTTATTGTTTATTTGTTTTGTTTTTACAGTGGGTGTCAGGGCTATTTGACTTTTTCAGGCACCTCCGTAAAGTTGTGTTCCAAGTCCTCTGCAGGGAGTATTTCTTGAATATTTTTATCTGCTCCCTCATATTTGCCTCTGGTGCTATGAAATCTTCCTTCTAGAACAGCCCTGGGTTTTCTCGCAGAACTTTCCTGTTTCTGGTTTTTTTTCCTGATTGTTTTTTGTCCCCTTCTGGTTGTTTCCCATTGGCTGTTTCCCATCTTGGACAGAGCTGCCACTTACTTGTAGTTCACTACCAATCCAGCCTGGTCTTGCACTTTGCTTGAACAAACCCAATCTCCATCTGCCATGTGCCTTCCTCCAGATAATTGCATTTGGATAAAATCTCTAGAAAGATTACTTAAAAGAAAATAGGATAGCCTAATAAGGATGAGCAGAGGTTTCTTTTTTTTTTTAGGAAAAATAATAATGTTTTATTTATCTTTGCTAGATTCCATAAATTATCCCCAACTTCACACCACAAAATTAATTTCTGTCCTTGGATTAGAACTTGGAAATTTTAAACGAGGAGATTTTTTTCATGAAAAATAAAAAGGACAACTGTTTTTATGTCATCTAGCATTTTTAATAACTGACTTAAAAAATTATTTTAGAACAGCACCCATAAGAACATAAACACGGGCATTATAACTAATCTACAGCTGGGCCAAGAAATAAACAATCATACAGGGAACTGATTGTGCAAATAAGTACATTCTATTAAGAGGCCAGACAGATAGTAACATGTGGGTTTAACTACCAAGGCACCGTAGGAAAAGCACATTGTCCGTAATAACCAGAAAAAAAGTCGTAAAAATTTGTAACTACTGAAAACAACTCAGTTTGATGAACATAAATTAGAATGAAGGACCAAGCATCCTAAAAGGACACTATGTAAGGATTTGTTAAGAGAAATGGGACTTAGTTGCTCACGGGCCAGACTTATCTCCAAGGCAGGCAGAGCTGCGCTCTACCCTCTACCAGCTGTGTGACTGACCTCTCACTGGATTAATCACTCTGAGACTCTATTTTTTCAAAAATATTTATTTATTTATTTATTTAGCTGCATCAGGTCTTAGTTGGGGCATGTGGGATCTTCGTTGGGGCATGCGAGATCTTTCACTGCGGCATGTGGGCTTCTCTCTACTTGTGGTGCATGGGCTCTAGAGCGCACAGGCTCAGTAGTTGTGGCACACGGGCTCTAGGGCACGCAGGCTTAGTTGCCCTGCGGCATGTGGGATCTTAGTTCCCCGACCAGGGGTCGAACCTGCGTCCCTGCATTGGAAGGTGGCTTCTTAACCACTGGACCACCAGGGAAGTCCCTCTGAGACTCTATTGACTTGTGTGGAAAACGGGAAAAATAATAAAGCTTGGATGAGCACAGTTTTGTAGTCAGTCATACCTGGATTTGAATCCATCTTTAATTTTTCTTTTTTTTTTTTTTTTTTTTGCAGTACGCGGGCCTCTCACTGTTGTGGCCTCTCCCGTTGCAGAGCACAGGCTCCGGACGCGCAGGCTCAGCGGCCATGGCTCACGGGCCCAGCTGCTCCGCGGAATGTGGGATCCTCCCGGACCGGGGCACAAACTCGTGTCCCCTGCATCGGTAGGCGGACTCTCAACCACTGCGCCACCAGGGAAGCCCCATCTTTAATTTTAATATGGAGTAATCTTGGGTGAGTTATTTAACCTCTCTGAAGTTTGATGTCTTCATCTGTAAAGTGGGGGTAACAATAGTACCTATTTTTTTTGGTGGTTAATAATAATCTCATTGTTTGACTACTTGTTCTCTGTCAGGCCTCCGGCAAAGCACTTTATATGGACTCTTTCATTTAATCCCCACAGCAGAATTGTTGCAGGTTAGGTTCTTTGAGAAGGAGATTCTGAGATGGAGATTAGCTGCAGGAAGTTTATTAGGGAATAATTTAGGGATTAACACCTGTGGAGAGGAGGGACACGTGCAGGATTGGGAAAAGGGAAAAGCTGAGCTGCAATATAGTCTTTTTTAAAAAGTTTATTTTTTTAATTTATTTTTGGCCACGTTGGGTCTTCGTTGCTGCGCGCGGGCTTTCTCTAGTTGCGGCGAGCGGGGGCTACTCTTTGATGCGGTGTGCGGGCTTCTCATTGTGGTGGCTTCTCTTGTTCCAGAGCACAGGCTCTAGGTACGCAGACTTCAGTAGTTGTGGCATGTGGGCTCAGTAGTTGTGGCAGACAAGCTTAGTTGCTCCGCGGCATGTGGGATCTTCCCCGACCAGGGCTTGAACCCGTGTCCCCTGCATTGGCAGGTGGATTCTTAACCACTGCACCAGCAGAGAAGCCCTGCAATATAGTCTTAAAGGCTTCAGCCAGTCTTATAGGACAGCTTGAAGCTGGGTTGGCCCTTCAGAATTGTCTTGAAATATAGGAAGGGAGCTGGGGTTTCCTGAATTGACCTGTTATTGGAAGAAGGTTATCCCCCTCTCCCAAGGGAATGTGACCTGGGATGACCCAGCTCTTTCCAGCTGAGGGTAATTTTTGGAAAATTGTCACTGTGAAGTGACACTGTCAAAAATATCTATTACACAGATTGATAATACTTAGCACAATGCCTGTCAAAGAGTGAGCACTCAATAAATTTGAGCTGCTATCATCATCATCATCATTCACCACCAGATATCCCATAACCACCATCCTGCCAGGAAAAATATAATAAATTGCTCTGCTTACAGAGAGGAACCAATGGGCCCATTTTCTGAATTCTTCCCTTAAAATAACCTATGACCTCTCAGAAGCATGATAGAGCTAATGCATATGTCAATGGAAAAGATTCTTTTTTTTAATTGAAATATAGTTCATTTACAATATTGTGTTAGTTTCAGGTGTATAACAAAGTGATTCAGTTACATATACATGTATTTTTTTCAGATTCTTTCCCATTATAGGTTATTACAAGATATTGAATATAGTTCCCTGTTCTATAGAGTAGATCCTTGTTGCTTATCTATTTTATATATAGTAGCGTGTATCTGTTAATCCCATACTCCTAATTTATCCCTCTCCCCCTTCCCTTTCCCCTTTGGTAACCATAAGTTTGTTTTCTATGTCTGTGAGTCTTTCTGTTTTGTAAATAAGTTCATTTGTATTATTTTTTAGATTCCACATATAAATGATTTGTCTTTCTCTGACTTATTTCACTTAGTATGATATTCTCTAGGTCCACCCATGTTGCTGAAAATGGCAATATTTTATTTTTTATGGTTGAGTAATATTCCATTGTATATATATATCACATCTTCTTTATCCATTCATCTGTTGATGGACACTTATGTTACTTCCATGTCTTGGCTGTTGTAAATAGTGCTGCTGTGAATATTGGGATGCATGTATCTTTTCAAATTAGAGTTTTTGTCTTTTCCAGATATACGCTCAGGAGTGGGATTGCTGGATCATATGGTAGCTCCATTTTAGTTTTTTAAAGGAAACTCCGTACTGTATTCCATATTGGTAGAAAAGATTCTTTTGTATTAGTCAGGGTTCTCCAGATAAACAGACATCTGTTTATACATATATAACAGATATATAAACATATAACATATGTTATATATAACATATATAAACATAAAACATATAATATGTTATATATAACACATGTATCTGTTTATACATATATCTCCAGATAAACAGACATCTGTTTATACATATATCCACATATATCTGTTTATATATATATATGTATGTATACAGAGAGAAATTTATTTTAAGGAATTATGGAGACTGACAAGTCCAAAATCTGCATGGTAGGCCAGCAGATTGAAGACCCAGGGAAGAGTCACTGTCATAGTTCAAGTCCAAATGCTGTCTGCTGGCAACATTCCTCGCTCAGGAGAGGTCAGTGTTGTTCTATTAAGGCCTTCAACTGATTGGACTAGGCCCATCCACACTATGGAGGGCAATCTACTTTACTCAAAGCCCACTGATTTAAATATCAATCACATCCAAGAAACACTCACACAGAAACATCCAAAAGATGTTGACCAAATATCTTGGCACCATGGCCCAGCCAAACTGACACATAAAGTTAACCTCACAGGAAGTGGGTAGCAGATTTCACCCCTAATTTATAGAATCAAAATTAGACAAAGAGGGTTTTATGGTGTGTATAACATTGTTCAGTGACAGTGCCAGAATAGGTTTCAGGTCTCTGTGCTTTGCTTTTGTTAATTTTGCCTGTAAAGTACTTGGGATGTAGTAGTTAAGTAAGTAACATTCTTGAGTCACTGGTGGTGAAAGAAATTTATTGCTGTTATATAGTATGTGGCAGTGTACTGAATAATGGGAGATTCAATCACTGAACACCTGGTTTGGGCCAAGATGTACCCTAGCACTGGAAATACAGAGCTAAATTAAATACGTGCTCTGCCTTCAAGAAACTGTTTTCTAATTGGAACACAAACATCGCAATGAGCACAATACTATAAAATAATTATTTTACTGGAGATGTAGATACAGTATATTTTGAGCATAGGAGAAGCACCTAAGTTGTTCTAGGGGAACAGGGAATGCTCTCCAGAAGAGGCAGATTTGAGCTGAGACTTGAAAGATGCCAGTTGGTAGAATGCCAAGTAGGGAGGAGATCTCTGGGGAAGAAGGTAACAGTATTCACGGTCATGGAAGCGTGACAGATACAACACATGTTCAATAATTTATACCTGTTCTGGATGGATAGAGGAAGATGTGATGGTTTAGTGGGAGATGAAGCTGGTTAGGGAGGCAGGGGCCATATCTTGAAGCCTGTGTGTCATACAAAATAATGTAGAGATTATTCTACTGGTAATGAGGTTTTGAGCAGGGAACTGATATGATTAAATTTGAGTGTAAGGATATTTTGTTGGCAATGTGGAGGGTGAGTGAAAAGTGTTGAAGACTAGAGGTTAAGAGACGATAGTTAAATAGTCAAGGAGAGAGAAGATGAAAGAACCTAGTCTAGAATAACATTGGTGTAGATGAAAACAGAGAACATGATATATGCCAAAATTTGGTGGTGGGGGGGATTGAGAAGCAATAAGAGTAGATGATTTATTTATTGGCTATAGTCATAAGAGAGAGGTGAATGACTCCAGGGTTTGTCTCATCTGCAACAAGAAAATTAAGGAATGTAGGATGAGGAGGAAGGTGAGGTAGAAAAGGAAAACAAAAAAGAAGTTAGTTTAATTTTGATTGCTAAATTTGAGGTACTTGGGGAGCATCTAGATGTTTAAAATTCATAAATATGTGGAAAGTAAACAACACACTTCTAAATAACCAATAGATAGAAGAAGAAACTCACACTCAAACTGACATTTGTGTCCGTTTTTTTTTAAACTGACACAAATGTTTGTAACAGGTTTATTTCCAATAGTCACAACCCAGAAATAACCTAAAGACCCATAAAGAGACGGATAAGTAAATCAACAGTGGCATATCCAAAGATAAGAATATTACTCAGAAAAAAAAAGAGATGAGCTGCCCATATCACAGTCATAACAGAACATGAAGGAAATCAGAAAAAAATAAACAGTTTATTATTCCAATCATATAAATACAAAAAGAGGCAAAGGTTATCTATTGTAAGGGAAAGTAAACCAATGGTTACCTGGAGAAGTGGGAAAGGTAAGAAGAGACATGAAGTAAATGACAGATGTGGTCATTATCAGGACTAGGGTGATGTTTTCAGAGGTTCATACCTATGTCAAAACTTATCAAACTGTACACTTTGAGGGAGTCTACCCTCCCTCTACTCAAACTGTACGCTCTAAGGGAAATTAGAAAACACTCTGAGATAAATGAAAATGAAAACACAACATACCAAAACTTATGGAACGCACTAAAGCAATGCTCAGAAGGAAATTTATAGCTGTAAACACCTATATTAAAAAAAGGAAAATCTCAAATCAATAATGGAAACCTCCATTTTAAGAATAAATTTAACAAAATGTGCAAACTTGCACAAAGTTGCAAATCATGGTTGAAAGAAATTTTTAAAGTCCTAAATAAATGGAAAGACATTTTTTGTTCATAAATTGGAAATTTTAATATTGACAATACTCCACAAAATGATCTACAGATTCAATGCAATAACTATCAAAATCCCAATGTCTTTTTTTTTTTTGTAGAAATGGACAAGGTGATCCAAAATTTCACATAGAATTGCAAGGAATCTCACCTAGCCAATATAATTTTTTTCTTTTCTTGAAAAAATAAAATTGGAGAAAGCACACTTCCCAGTTTTAAAATAGTACAAGGCTACAGTAATCAAGACAGTAAGGTATTGGCACAGGGTTAGACATATAGATCAATGGAATAGAATTGAGAGTCCAGAGATAAACCTTTACTTTTATGGTAAATTGATTTTTGACAATGATGCCAAGGTAATTCAACAGGAGAAAAATTAGTCTTTCCAACAAATGGTGCTGGGACAACTAGATATTCACATGAAAATAATGAAGTTGAACACTTCCCCTGCCTCACGCTATGTACAGAAATTAATTCAGGGCTTACCTGGTGGCGCAGTGGTTAAGAATCCGCCTGCCGACGCAGGGAACGAGGGTTCGAGTCCTGGTCTGGGAAGATCCCACATGCTGCGGAGCAACTAAACCCGCATGCCACAACTACTGAAGCCCGTGCACCTAGAGCCTGTGCTCTGCAACAAGAAAAGCCACTGCAATGAAGAGTAGCCCCACTCGCCGCAACTAGAGAAAGCCTGTGCACAGCAATGAAGACCCAGTGCAGCCAAAAATAAATGAATACATTTATTTAAAAAATTAATTCAAAAGGGATCATAGATCTAAATGTAAGAATTGTATGCTATAAAAATCTTAGAAAAAAGCATAGGCTTAAGTCTTCATGTTCTTGGATTAGGCAATGGATTTTTAAGTATGACACCAAAACAAAAGCAAAAAAGAAAAAGAAGAAAAGTAAAGTGGACTTCATTCATACTAAAAAACTTTTGTGCTTCAAAGGATAGTATCAAGAAAGTGAGAAGGCAACCAATAGAATGGAAGAAAAGATTTGTAAATCATATATAATATATAAATCCATACCCCAAATCCAGAATATATGAAGAGCTCTTACAACTCAACACTATAAAGGCAAATAACCTACCTTAAAAATGGCCGAAGGATTCGAGTAGACGTTTGTCCAAAGATATACATATGACAAGCACATGAAGCGATGCTCAGTATCATGAATCATTAGCGGTGTTAGCAGGTCTTTTGTAGCGCCTCGTCCAAGAAACATCACCTTTCCCTTTACCCTCCTCCAATTTTCCAGCAATCTTGTAATCTCAAACTGTATATTTAGACTCTTGTGGAAATAGAGTGTATTTTTTCTTAACTGAACACTGAAAAAACATATGATTAAGGATAGAGAAGCCTCAGTAGTCATATGTTCATAAAATATTTGAGTTTAAAATGAATCCAAAGCCTTTGCACAGGTAAAGAATTAGAACTTTTTGAGATGAAGGGGATCGGAAGAACTGGAACTGTGTAAGGAGAAGGGAAGGGTGCGCACACTGGGTCCCACCAGAATGGGGACCTTTCCTTTCATTTAGCCTCCCGCTAAGGCTTCCTCTGGCACTGTGAGGAGAGCTGGGGATTAGAGAATAGACAGATGTTGTCCTTGACCTCAAGGAGCTTACAGTGCTGTGGAGGAGACAAACTTGAAGACAGATAGTAGAGTAAAATGGATAAGGTTGTGACTGGGGAGTAAAGGAAGTACTGGGAAAGCTAGACAACCGTACTGCACACTGTCCTGAACCAACACATGGGCTGCGATTGGTTGATTGCCATCGGCATGGGTGAGCCCAGTGCACTGAGGTGTCCTGATCACTGACGTGGCAAAAATGATTGTTTGGCCAAGGCTCAGATATGCAGGCATGGAAGAGAGGTTATACAATTCCTTTTTTCAGATGGAGCCTGTTCAGTTTAGACTTTGGGTGATAAGACAAGCATGTGTTCAATATCCCATGCCCCTGGGAATTCTTCCATATCTAACCCTGTTTGTTTTCTTCTTTTAACTGATAGCCTTAGAAATTAGGCTTTTAGTTTTTACTAGATCCTTTTGCACGTTGCCCATAGGTTGCTTTGCAATGGATCTTAAACTGCCTTGTTTTTATTTCATCAAAATGTATACTCTGGGCTTCCCTGGTGGCGCAGTGTTGAGAGTCTGCCAGCCGATGCAGGGGACACGGGTTCGTGCCGCGGTCCGGGAGGATCCCACATGCCACGGAGCGGCTGGGCCCGTGAGCCATGGCTGCTGAGCCTGCGCGTCCGGAGCCTGTGCTCCGCAACGAGAGAGGCCACAACAGTGAGAGACCCGCGTACCGCAGAAAAAAAACCCCAAAAAACCCCAAACAAATGTATACCCTTACAGACCACTGCCTTTCAATCACTAACATGCATAGGAGTCACCTGGGGGTCTTGTTAACTGTAAATTCTAATTAAGTAGGTCTGGGATGAGGCCTGAGTGTCTGCCCTTCTAACAAGCTCCCAGGTGATGCTGGTTCCTACTGTCCGTGGGCCACACATTGCTTGTGAGCCAAGACCAATCTTTACTATTTTAACATTTACAAAGCACTTTAATACCTACCATCTTAAGCAATATTTAAAATAACCCTGTGAGGTAGGGAGGGGATGGTTATTATTATTCCCATTGTATCGATAACAGATGTAAACTGAGCACATGCTGGCTAGCCAGAGGAATCTAGAAAGCACCCTACCTGGAACTCAGCCTCGGACTGTCTGATTCCTTCATAGCAGACACGGTACCCCCTTAATCAGCTATGATCGCTGGTGACAAGAACCGTGCCTTGATCATCACCGTGTCCTCTGAAGTTTCTAATGGGATGTTTGGTAGATGGCGAGCATTCGATGCTGGTTTATTCCACAGTTCATTTTAATCTCCCAGTAGCAACTATGCAACGTTCTGGCTGCTTTGTTTCATATGTATTGTCATAATCCTCACACTAACTCTCTCAGGGTTATGATCTGCACTGTACAGTGGAGAAACTGAGGCTCAGAAGCAGAGTGACTTGCCCAAGACAGAAGTGGGGAAAAAAAGGAGTTTAAATCCATGTGTGCCTTCTAAAGGGGCCCATGGTGTTTCATTTTCTTTTTAGTTATGAAGTTGTGCATGTATCATACAGTGAAGAAATGCTTCTCCATCAACTCTTTATTACTGATATCCAGGTTGTCAAAAATCTTTAGAAACTTGATCATGAGAATGAGAGTTGATCTGCCCAAGACCTTTGAAGATGAGAAGACCTGTTCTCATTTTCCTGCGGCATATCCTCACAGCTGTTGCAACCTCTATCCACAGCTTTACACCAAATGACGGAGAATAATTGATGGAGTGGGAGGTCTCTGTCTATAAAGGAAATACGCTTGTTCTGATGTCCTTGCTATGTTATGCATTTGCTTACATTTTTAACCAAAGATTTAGTCAAGAAATAGTGCAGAGTCCTGTTAGTGCTTCTGAAGAAAGTCTGAATAGATATCTGGAAAAGAATTTTATGCCATGGACTCAGTAAGTACTTGACTTTTTTTACTTTGTGAATGAGCCAAAGTTCCTTACAGAGGAGGGTCTGAAGATGAGGTTTTTTTAAAAATTTTAATTTAATTAATTAATTTAGCTGCATTGGATCTTCATTGCTGTGCACGGGCTTTCTCTAGTTGTGGCGAGCGGGGTCTACGCTTCGTTGCAGTGCGTGGGCTTCTCATTGCGGTGGCTTCTCTTGTTGCAGAGCATGAGATCCAGGCATGCAGGCTTCAGTAGTTGTGGCACGTGGGCTCTGTAGTTGTGGCTAATGGGCCCTAGAGCGCTGGCTCTGTAGTTGTGGTGCATGGGCTTTGTTGCTCCGTGGCATGTGGGATCTTTCTGGAGCAGGGCTCGAACCCATGTCCCCTGCATTGGCAGGCGGATTCTTAACCACTGTGCCACCAGGGAAGTCCCTGAAGATGAGTTTTTAAAAATGACATTCTCATCCTGGTTGACTCATTAGTGTGGCCTGTTGAAAACATGACTGTAAATTCTTTCACATCAAAAGGTGAGGTCTAGGTCCCCTGTCCTTGAATCTGGGTGACTTGTGACTGCTTTAACCAGTAGAAAACAGCAGAAGTGAGGCTGTATGACTTCTGAGGCTAAGTCATAAAAGGCCATGCAGTTTCTGCCTTATTTACCTGATCAGTCCTGCTTGGAGCCCAAGTCACCAGGTACAAAGTCCAACTAACCTGAGGCACCATGTTGTGAGGAACTCAAGCCATGTAAAGACGTGTATAGGCATTCTGGTTGACAGTCCCAGCTGGGTCCAGCCGTCAAGTCATCCCAGCCTGGGTACCAGACACATGAGTGAAGCAGCCTCCGGATGACTCAGTTCTCCAGCCACATGTGCATCCTTTGCTATTCGTATCGCAGATGAGGCCTCAGGCATTGTGGAGCAGAGATAAGCTATCCTCCCTATACTATGTCCTAAATCCTGACCCATGGAACCCACAAGCATAATAAAATGGTTTTTGTATTATACCCCAGAGCTGGGGGTGGTTTGTTATACATCAGAAGATAACTACAGCAATCCGTCGGAACTCTTCGGGTTGCAAGTGATAAAAGCACAACTCAAATTAGCTTAGGAAAAAGAGAATCTGCTGGAAGGGTACTAGAGTATAGTGGTAGCCATGAGCCTGTGCCTTGCAGATCTCCTGTGGGAGGAGCGTGATTGACCCATGGTCCCAGCGGCTGCATGCTGAGATCCATCACTGTGTTCTCACTGAGTCCAAGCTCCGCACAAGCTTAGGGGTGCCAGATTTAGCAGATAAAAATATGGGAGGCCCATTCAAGATTTGGACATATGTATACTAAAAATAACTCTTTGTATCTGAAATTCCAGTTTAACTGGGTGTCCCATATGAACTGGGCAACCCTACACAAGCTGTGTAGTGACTGGATGTGGTGGGATTCTGTGGTGGGCTGTTCTTGGGAGACACAGGAACCCTCTGATTGGTGACTTTGGCTCAAGGATTCTCCATCAGACTTGCTGAACTTCTTAGAGCTATACTGCAGTCCAAGACTATCCCCGTGTTTTTAGACTTGCATCTTGGTCTGATGAGGAGGCCTCCCAGTATCCTCTGTCTCCCTCCACGTTCTCCCTCACAGGCATCTTCCCTAATCAATGCCTTGCACTTCTAATCTCATTTCAGAATTTACTTCTCATAGGACCCGAAATAACACAGGAAACTTGCATGAATGAAAGAAGTTTGAGTAACCAAATCACAGGCAGAGCCGTGAAGCAGCTGAGCGCCAGGAACCTGAAAGCCTCCATTTCCCCTTCTAGTGCTTTCTTCTGCTTCTCTCTGTCCATCCATTCATTCTTTCATTTCACAGACTGGCTTCCTTCATGGAAACTCCCAAGTTCCACATCCTATAACTTTCACCGTCAGAGGGATGTTTACTCTCTTCCTTGCTTTTAGTTCGAAAAACTGAGGGAAGGGCTCTGATTGGCCTGGCTTGGGTTAGGTGCCCACCTCTGGATCTATCAACGATGGCCAGGGGTGGGGTCTGTAAGAACAGAGATTCCTGTGCAAATCACATGGTTGTAATTGGGGGAAGAACTATTCCCCCAAAGAGAGGATTGGATAGACAATATCATAGGTGAGTGTCCACTTTACCCGCGATCTACTGCGTAATGTCAGCCAAACTTACTGGGATACATAAAACTCCAGAGTTAAACTAATGGTTGATTGAATCGATTAAATGTTGGGAACTGAATTTCCACAATGTACCATGGAGAATGTGTGGTAGAGGTTTTAGGTATATTATTTCTTTATAATCTTTGTAACAGACTCAGGAGGTAGAGTTATTATTTCTTTCTTACAGATAATATTCTGAAGCTCAGAATATTAAGTAACTTACTCAAGGTCATTCACTTAGTAAACAGCCAGGAGCTAGGATTTAAAACCAGATCTTGATCTCCCCAGGTCTTTCCACTACTCTTAGCTGGTTGTTCAGTATTAATTGGAGCCAGTAAAGGGGTAATTGTATTTTCACCTTTACAAAACATTGCTTTGGTGTGGTATGAGCATAACTTCAATTTTTATTTTCTTGTGTGAAAAATTACCTTTTTTATTCCATTTTAAAAATTTAAGAATATTTGAATGAACTTACTATGTGCTCTGCCACTGTCTGTAAGAAAGACAAATAGGAATAAAACTGGTCTCTGGGCTCAAAGGCGCTTAACAGTCTAAGATGAGGGTAGACAGTGGGCATGGTGTATAGACATGTTTATAAATGAAACAATGAGAGGGACTTCATTGGTGGCATGGTGGTTGGGAATCCGCCTGCCAACGCAGGGGACACAGGTTTGAGCCCTGGTCCGGGAAGATCCCACATGCCGTGGAGCAACTAAGCCCGTGCACCACTACTGAGCCCACGAGCCACAACTACTGAAGCCTGTGCACCTAGAGCCCGTGCTCCGCAACAAGAGAAGCCACCGCAATGAGAAGCCTGTGCACCACAATGAAGAGTAGTCCCCGCTCGTGCCTCAACTAGAGGAAGCCCACACACAGCAATGAAGACCCAATGCAGCCAAAAATAAATAAATTTCTTTTTTTAAAAAAGAGAGGATGTTAGGGTCAGGAGCATGCTAAGTGTGGATGGACATCAAACTCTCCATTGTTCCTGTTGAACCACTTGGCTTTCCAGAACTTTATACAACTCAGAAAAATGATATTTATATTTGGAAAATATTTTCTGGTTTTTACACATGGCCCAGGATACTATCCATTATGTTCCATTCTCTGCACACTACTTAAACATTTGCAAAAGAATGGATAATAATAACATACCATATAGGATTTACTCTATTACTTTGCTTGATGCTTCACATATTTATCACATTATCGCATTTAATCCCTATAGGGGTCCGGCTGGGTAGAGGAAGCCCAAACAGGAAACAGAAGTCTTGCCAAGTAGAGGAAACAGATATTGGTGTTTGGGCTTCTGAGGTGGCTGGAATATATGGGGCAGGGTCCTGGAGAGGAGGACACTGCAGAAAAGGAGCTTTAGAAATATGCATAGAGAATCTCTTGGGTCTTTGCCTGAATACCAGTTTGCTTTTGTGCAGGATAAGACCCCAGAAGGCCTGGCAGAGAAAAATACCTGAGGGGCAGAGAGCTGAACAGAGACTCCAGAGGTCACACAGTGCTTGTGTGACTGCTGGACATGTTGGGCTTTCAACCATTCTGAGAGAAGTGATGTCATGAAAACTCAGGGAATTTAGTTGAGACATCAAGAGGCCATGTTTTAGGAATAAGGATTGCGTCCTGTACTTAGGGCAACTCCAGACGGATTCTAACAACATGCAAAACCAAGTCTCAGCAGGATCAAGACGATCTGCTAGTAACTTAACCACCTGCTGACACAAAACTCCACACTCTTCAAAGGAAAATACAGTAAGTCCCTTACATATGAATGAGTTCCGAGAGTGCGTTTGTAAGTCCAATTTGTCCATAAGTTCAACAAAGTTAGCCTAGGTACCCAACTAACACAGTCGGCTATATAGTACTGTACTGTAATACGTTTATAATACTTTTCACACATATAATACATGACAAACAAACAAACAAAAAATAAAGAAAACATTTTTAATCTTACAGTACATGGGGATATAAATTGATACAGCCACTATGGAAAACAATATGGAGTTTCCTTAAAAAACTAAAAATAGAATTACCATATGACCCAGCAATCACACTACTAGGCATGTACCCAGAGAAAACCATAATTCAAAAAAACACGTGCACCCCAATGTTCATAGCAGCACTGTTTACGATAGCCAGGACATGGAAGCAAACGAAATGCCCATCGACAGAGGAATGGTTAAAGAAGATGTGGTACATATATACAATGGAATATTACTCAGCCATAAAAAGGAATGAAACTGGGTCATTTGTAGAGATGTGGATGGACCTAGGGAGTGTCATACAGAGTGAAGTAAGTCAGAAAGAGAAAAGCAAATACCCTATAAAAACACATACATATGTAATCTAGAAAAATGGTATAGATGAACTTATTTGCAAAGCAGAAATAGAGACACAGACTTAGAGAACAAATGTATGGATACCATGGGGGAAAGGGGTGGGGAGGGAGGAATTGGGAGACTGGGATTGACACATATACATTATTGATACTATGTACTAAAATAGATAACTGATGGGAACACACTGTATAGCACAGGGAACTCTACCTAATGCACTGTGGTAACCTAAATGGGAGGGGAGTCCAAAAGGGAGGGGATATCTGTATGTGTATGGCTGGTTCATTTTGTTGTGCAGTGGAGGCTAACACAACATTGTAAAGCAACCATACTCCAGTACTAATTAATAAAAAAATCTCACAGTACAGTACCTTGAAAAGTACAGTAGTGCAGTACAACAGCTGGCCTACAGGGGCTGGCATCGAGTGAACAGGCAAGAAGAGTTACTGACTGGAGGATGGAGAGGAGGTGGGAGATGGTAGAGCTGAAGGACCGTCAGCAATTGGAGACAGAGGCCAGGCTGCAATTTCACTCACACCTGACACTGATGGCACAGGTTCTGGTTCCTTGCTGGATTCAACTCTATCTGCTCCCCTGGAAAAACGATCCAGTGATGTCTGGGTAGTAGCTCTTTTTTTCTCTTTATAGATGACACGGTAGCACTGGATTGCATTCTGAACAGCTGCTGCAACCTTCGTGTACCGTCCTACACTTGAGACCTGTGCTTCAAAAACTAACAGTGCCTCCTCAAATAAAGCAAATCCCTTTGCCATTTCCTGCATTGTGATGCTCTTTGGTTCTTCAGTTACTTCTTCTTCCTCTTGTCTCTCTTTGTCCTTTCTCTGGGCTTCCAATTCCATCAGGTCTTCATTAGTAAGCTCCATGTTCACATCTTTGAAAGTTTGCAACCTGAAGGTTCATATGTAGGGGCTTACTGTAATATAATCTGGACTGTGTACAATTTAGCAGCTAGGTGAATGTCCACCGTAGCCCCTGATCTACTGTGCAATGTCAGCCGAACTTTTCTAGTCCTCAGTCAAATGACAATTTTTAAGGTCCCTCCAGTTCCAATTTCTAAAATTAAAAATATAGTCACAGCTTTCTTTCCTTACGACCAGCTAGTTAACCATGCCACTGCTTAGGCTTCAGGCTTCAGAATCTGTACACAGAAAAAGGAACTTGATTCCTGTAAACACTTCCTTCCGTTATTCCCCTATTAAAGAGCAACTTTATTATTGACGACTGTCCAAGAAACGGGACAGGTGAAATTGACACAGGTGGGATAATTTGGGAAAGACGTTTAGCTCTGGTGTTTTTTAACCCTTCTTTGTAAAAAATCCATCATCTCTGCAGAGCCAAGGCACGGGTGAAGACTTGTCAGCAGGACTTGGATGCTCTGGCCATCCGAGCCCGCCCTCTGCTGGTTAGATGAAGCCATATCATGCTGGGTGGAAACAACTAGGGTGGGGAGCAGGGAATCATTTGAATTTTGCCCTTTTCATATTTTTTAAATCCCTTGATACTCCTCCCCTGGGGCTCCTATAGTCTTTCTTAGGACCTCACCATATGTATATGTATATATGTATATGTATATGCATATGCATACATATGTATATATAGAGAGAAATGGGGGAGGGAGGGGAAAGGAGGGAGAGGATGGGAGAGATAGGAAGAGAGGGGGAAATAGAGAGAGAGGGAGAAAATAAGGAGGGAGGGAAGGAAAAAATAAGGGGAGGCAGAGAGGTGGAGGAGAGGGAGAGAGAGAAGGAGGGGGAAGAGAGTAAGAGGAAGAGAATTAAAGAGAAAGCAAAGGAAGTGAGTTTTATAGAGAATGGGTATATGCTTCTCTTTTTTGATTAGCTCTAGTGGATGGAAACGAGGGACTCCAGGGCTAGGCAGGTCATTCACCTTTTGGTGGCCGAGTTTTTTCCTTCAGTGTTGGAGGCGAAAGCCCAGGGCCAGAGTCAGAGAGCTTGGATTCTGTCCCTGCCCTGCTGCTTACTGGCCAAGTGACCTTAAACAAGTCAATTGACCTCTCTGAGCACCGTTCACTCATTAATTCAGCATTCAATATTGAAGACTTACTATGTTCCAAACCCTGAGTTAGGCTCTGGGGGAATATAAAGATGAAAGAGATGTGGCCCTTGTCTTCAAAGGGCCCACAGTCCGGTGGGGGAACCAGGGCTTATTTCACAGTGGCCAGTCAGGCAGGTGCTGAGCAAACATCCAGGAGACTCTTGGGCCCCAGTCCTGGAGACAAAAGCAGTTCATGGTAGTGAGCACTGTGATAGTATGAGCCTGTTGAGGCAGCTAAACCTCCACTTCCCAGAGGGGTTGCAGAAATTAGTCCAGTTGTGTGACCTTGGGCAAGTCATTTAACTTCTCTGAGCCTCTCTCTTTCTCCCACTTCACAGAATAGTCAAGCCCTGTCTTTTGATGCCCTCAGGGACAATGCCGGCTCTTCCATTAGCACTCACCATGGTAGATTTCAGTGCCTGTCTGCCTCTCGCACTGGGCTCTGAGCAACGTGAAGGCAGGGCCGTGTCGGTCCTATTCGTAGCTGTATCCCCTGCTGCTAATGCAGTGTGTAGCACTTAGTAGGTGCTCAGTTAATGTCTGATGAAGGATTGAATATATGGCTGAGATGGGAAGTCGGAAATGGCTTCACTGGATGCCATCATGTGTTACGTCTGCTGCTCTCAGATCAGCAGGAGTCTAAGGTCCCATCACGGCTCTCGAATTTCCTTCACGGTAATACCTGCCATTTATTGAATGTCTCTCACGTTCCAGGCAATGTTCTGTCAAATCTGATACATTTGTTCATCTACTTTTCTCCTCATAATAATCATCTGCAGCAGCTGACATTATGGCTGTTTTACATTCCAGATGAATTTCAGAGCAATTTAAAAAACTTGTCCAAAGTCATACAGTTGAGAAATGACAGCATGATTCCAACCCAGGTGTCCTGACTCCAAAGCGTTTTGCTTCCCTCTGTACAAGCTGTGTCCAGGGCTCTCAGAGCTAGCTGGATCCAGGGAGTACAGATGTGGCAGCTGCAAGGAACTCCAGGGCATGGCACACAAGGACCTGTAGCCAGAGGGCGCTCAAGGGCGCTCGCTTGGCTGCCCTGGAGTCAGTGGGGACTGAGAAGCAGTCTTGGCAGTGTCTGGGCCCATGATGATACTAATGAGCTGGTGGGTGCCAGCGCCTGGTGTGGCTGGATGCTCACTTTTCCTGTTGGCATCAGTCAAGCCTCCTTATGTGGATGACACTGCTGTGGCCTCTCCCGTTGCAGAGCACAGGCTCCGGACGCGCAGGCTCAGCGGCCATGGCTCACGGGCCAGCTGCTCCGCGGCATGTGGGATCTTCCCGGATCGCGGCACGAACCCGTGTCCCCTGCATCGGCAGGCGGACTCTCAACCACTGCGCCACCAGGGAAGCCCCCATCCCTCACTTTTTCAACCACATCTACAACCCCCGCTCTACGTCCTTAACCACTGAGGGCTGATCAGTGCACTGCACCATCTAGATGCTATCAGTGCATCCCATGTGGAATGGAAGCCAGAAGGATGAGAAGCACAGTTTTCTTTCTTCCCATTCAAGGAACCCACCCAGATCCCACGCCAGCTAGGGAATCGGCAGGGCCTCTTCTACTCTGCTCAGCACGCAGGGTGGCCGAGATTTGTGCCCCCCATTCACGATTTCATGAGAGTCTCTGGGGCTCCTCTTTTTTCACATCCCCTCCCACAGCCTCCTGTGATCTCAGACTTCTCTGCTCAGCCTCCCACTCTCCTCTCCTCACCCTCCCACTCTCCTCTCCTCACCCCACCAGGCCTCACTTCTTTTCCTCTTTGCTCTTTAGCTCAAGTTGTCATTCATTCCATTCTGTGGAGCTGTAGGAGGGTCCCTAGGGTCAAGGAGGTGCTGAGACGAATAGTTTCTTAGCATAACTCCTCAGAGCTGTGCTGAACCGGCCTCTGCTTTTCCGTACCTCACACTGCATTGTAACAACCTCCCTGTGTTTCCATAGCTGGGTGTGAAGGGCCTCAGAAGGAAGATGGTTATGTTCTATGACCCCAGGAGAGAGCTGGGGGAAAAATAAACATCCTGCCATCCATTTATCAACCCCCTCCTCTGTATATACACTCTAGAAAGACGATAAAGGCAAGGCCCTCTCCTTATGGTACTCTCTGCACCTAAGACACTGGGGACCTGATCTAGGAGACAGTTGTAAACCCCAGTTCCCATGGAAGTCAACCTTGATAGAGCCTAAACGTCAGGTGCAAGGTATTGTGAGAGCACAAAGGAAGAGAGAATAGTTCTGAGGGCAGCTTGGGGAGGCTTTAAGGAGAGGCTTTGTGCCAGGCCTTCAAGGATGAAGGTGATTTTATCACAGAGACGTTGTGGGGAAGGGGGTGTGAATGAAGTAAACAGAGGCGTAGAAACTTGCAAGTGCATGTGGAAACATTTCTGCTCTGGCAACAAGGGCAAATTAGATACCCTGGCTCTGCATCTGCCACACTATTGATGTACTGGCTCTCCTTCTCTAGGGCACCAATGACCATGAGTGTCTTGCTCATTCCTAAAAGACCAGAACTCAATTTTAGTTTGTGGTAGCAGTAGTTCTAAAAATAGAACTACCACATGACTCAGCAATTCCACTCCTGGGTATATATCTGAAAAAAAAAAACCAACAACAGCACTTATTTGAAAAGATATATGCACCCCAATGTTCGTAGCAGCATTATTTACAATTGCCAAGATATGGAAGTAATCTAAGCATTCATCAACAGATGAATGGATAAAGAAGACGTGGTAAATATATACAGTGGAATATTACTCAGCCATAGAAAAGAATGAAATTTGCAGCAACGTGGATGGACTTGGAGGGCATTATGCTCAGTGAAATAAGTCAGACAGAGAACGAAAAATACTATGTGGTATCACTTATATGTGGAATCTAAAAAATACAACAAACTAGTGAATATAACAAAAGAGAAACAGACACAGATATAGAGAACAAATCAGTGGTTACCAGTGGGGAGAGGGGAGGAGGGAGGGGCAACATAGGGGTAGGGGATTAAGAGGTATAAACTATTAGGTATAAAATAAGCTGCACGGATATATTGTACAACATGGGGAATATAGCCACTATTTTATAATAACTATAAATGGAGGATAACTTTAAAAATTGTGAATCACTGTATTATACACCTGTAACTTACATAATATTGTACAGCAACTATACTGCAATTAAAAACAAAAAGACCAAAACTCAATGCAGTGTCTGCCATATAGAAGGTACTTAATAAATATGAGTTGAAGGGCTTATTAATGAATGGATGGATGGATTTTAAACAAATGAATTTAGTTGTAGGGCAATATTGCTTAAATGTGCAGGGAATTCATTATGCAATTGTAACAGCCCAGTCTCTCCTAATCTCATCCCATATCTGCATGCACTAACCCTGACTCCGTTCTTCCCAGTGACCACAGCTCCCATTCCTGTACTGAGAGCACTGTGACCACTTTGTTCACATTTCCTTGGTCATATGCTTCTCTGGACAATTTGCTACTTTGAGAGGCTGGATCCCACCCCTCTGGGGCTCTGTTTTTAAATGCAAGAGAAAGGCATAGAAAAACATCAGACTGGTCCTCAACCTTTGGAATATTCCTGCTCAGTTTAGATCTAGGAAGCCATGCAAGAGGTGAGGAGAAAAGGCTTCTCTTCTCTTCCAACAGCGTGGAACATGACTCCCAGACATCCTCGTCTGTAAAACGGAAGAAGTGATGCTTGTTGACCAAGTTCCCAGCCATGACTATGGTTATTCAACACCATGTGGATTTCTGTAGGAAGCATTTGTGACTTTAATTCAAAGGACTGTTGTAATCCATTGACTTTTTCCATTTGTCCCATGCACGGAAAATGAATTTGCAATGAGCAGTCTTCTCAGCCTGACACTGCTTTTTTCACTGAACGTGAGACCACCTTGGCATCATTTGGTGGGTGGGAGGAGGTACCTGAGCTGCCAGCACTATTCATGGAGTCCTTCTGAGGCAGGAGATAGATGGGGCCCAGGCTGAACAGTTTCTCACCTGTGGACAGAAACTCCGTAATAGTAGAAACTCCATAATAGTAGAAACTCCATAAAAGCAGGATGATGGAGGAGGCTGGGCCCTGCCCAGATAAGAGATAAAAGACCACATGTTCCTCATTCTCGAAATCAAGGAGACCTCCCCTACTACATATGTGCAGAAAGCCTCCTTGGAGGTCAAAAACAGAGGGGACGCCACCCCATAGTAAGTGATGTCAACTCCCCATAGGCCTTTTCGCTAGAATCCATCTTGGCTAAGAGATGCACACACACACAAATATACCAAATACGGACTCAGAACTAGGCAAAGCAAGATGATTGGTCAAAGGAAACCGGGAAGAAATGCCCCATAACAGTGATTCAAACTACCATGAGGGCGCGACTCTCTCTCTGAGACCGCGCATGTTATCTATTGACACATACCGTACTCTTTTCTTCCTAATAAACACATTATGTGATTCACTACTTTCTGTCTCTATGTGGAAATTCATTTCTACACAACTAATGGACCAGGGCCTTGTCACTGTGACCCCACCTCAATCTCTGGCTGGGAACCAAAACCAGCCTTCAAGCCGCTGCAGGCCAAGGCCACCTGAGATCACTTCGTGGGACCCAAACCAGGGTCCCTAGTCCATTACCTAAGTAGAAACTGCCAACAAGTGGATGAGTGGAGACTTGCTAATTGATGGCCAGAGGGAGTCTGACTATACCCTGAGCTTTGTAAAACAGCCCACCGCCTCCCTCCTGCTGCTCTGTCTGCCTGTCTTCTGGTAAAGAAAGGCTATAATGGCATATGGATGGAGGTCCAGGCAGGGAGACATCCTGCCTCAAAGCATTTGGAGTTAGCATTTCCATCACTACACTCACAGAACTTGCTTAAACATCAGAATGACAATGATGAGGGCCCCTTATTTATTAAGTTATGCACTTTGCATGCATTATCTGCAAGCCACACCATAACTCTAGGAGGTAAGCGATGTAGTCATTCCTGCAAGAGGACACTGACACTCAGAGAAGATAAGTAACTTGCCCAAGACCACAATAAAGAGTGAAGCTGGAAATCGAATCTCACATCTGTCTGGCTTCAAAGCCTCTGGCCTCCTCACTGCACCATGATGCCTCCTTAGAGCAGGAGGGTCAGGTCCAAGATAAAAAGTCTCCACTGAGCCCCTGCTACTTCCCTTGTGTGGGAGACAGACTAAACGCTCTGTCCGCTTCCACCACCACTAAAGATGGTCACGTCCTGATCCCTGGAACCCATGGATATCCTACCTTACATGGAAAAAGGGAATTTACAAATGTGATTATGTTAAGGACCTTGAGATGGGAAGATTATCCTGGCTTATCTGGGTGAGCCCAATGTAATCACAAGAGTTCTTATAAGAGGGAGGCAGGAGGGTCCGTGTGAAAGAAGGCAATGTGATAACGGAAGCAGATCAGAGAGACTGGAAGATGCTAGGCTGCTGGCTTTGAAGATGAAAAGCAGGGCCATTAGCCAAAGAATGAGGCCAGACTCTAGAAGCTGGAAAAGGTAAGGGAATGGATTCTCCCCTAGAGCCTCTAGAAATAACACAGCATTACTGACATCTGGATTTAGTCTATAATACCCATTTTTGGACTTCTGATCTCCAGAACTGTAAGAAGAGAAATTTGTGTTGTATAAGTCACTAAGTTTGTGATAATTTGTTATAGCAGCAATACGAAACTAATACACCCTGGGAGATGTTACAAATTGTCAGATGACCCCTTTAGGGTCACTGCTGGGCAGGAGCCACCATGAGAGCTGGTGATTATGAAAGGCAGCCCTGGACACAACGATGACATTGACCAGCATTTGTGGCGCCACCTGCCATGCTTCTCAGGCATAGCTGCATGACACTTCCTCTGGGTTATGGCTTCAGCCCCTCCGCTGCTCAGCTTTCAGGAACGCCCAGTGTTAGGCTTGGCTCCCTCCGGTGACCTTGCTGCTCCATCAGGGAGTGAGCCTGTTGCAGCTGCCTGATTTCCAGCCTTAGCTCTGCCACTCACTCTGTTTCCACCTTCGCCAGGCCCCGTGTCAGAACAGCCACACCAGGCATTGGAGAAAAAAAAATCTAGCTAACATAGTTACCGTTACAGGCTGTGTAGTATGTGTAATGGCTACAGTCACAGACTCAAGGCCAGACTCTTAATGTCTTAACCTTGGTGATCTCATCTGTAAAATGAGGATAGGAACACATACCTCATGGAGCTGTTGTGGGGGAAATTCAGGTGACTTATGCAAAATACACAGCACAGTGTGAGGCACTGAGTCAATTCCCCCTCAGTGACAGCTGTATTGTTATGATTATACATTTAAACATGAGTCATGGACATGAGCTCCAAAGAGACCTTGGGTTTAACGTCCAGGCAGGTATTTGGAAAGCACGTGATCCCTTGGTGTCAGGCACTGCAATATGAATTACAATGAAAGCTTTATTCCATAATTCAGAACTGAACTTGGCTTTTAATCCTTCTGCCCACAGCTGGTGGCTTTATCTTTCTTCCTTTTGTGTTAATCATTAGGAAGTCAAAATTTTAAAAATATTTGGGAGGGATTGCTGAAGTATTTGAAGTCTATGAGGGGATTTTGTAGAAGAGAAAACAGGTGTAGGAAAATCTGGTAAGTGGAAAATCAAGAGAGAAAGGACTCAGTGTTGTAGGCATTTGAGCTGCTCTGGGAGACTCTAAATTCCGAAAGTTAGGATTCTGCCATATGAGAAATGTTCCTGTGACCTTCAATATTCAAAGCTCCCCAGGTGTCCCCTTTGTGAGGCAGCGTGCATGGTGGGCTGAGTTACCCCAATCTTTTCTACTTCCTGGCTTCCCATCCTGACTCCAGGTTAACGTATCAGGAAGCCTCCCATTGGGTTCTATGAGCACCTGGTGCATTTCCTGTATCCTGCTGGGTACTATGAGAGTACCAGGATGTTTGAAGCCAAAATTCTCTCCTCTAGAAGCTCCTGATCTAGGGAAGAAAAGATTATAGGAAGGGAGGAGGGTTTAAAAGCATCAAAAGAGACATCACAAGGCATGCTCTTAACAACATTTGTTGGGCGCTTACTATAGGGACTAGCATTTATTGAACATCCACTATGGCCCAGGCATGTTACCCCCATGACCTATGTTTTTAACTTATTACTTTTTAAATTGAAGTATAGTTGATTTACAATGTTGTGTTAGTTTCTGCTGTACAGCAAAGTGATTCAATTATACATATATATAAATATTCTTTTTCATATTCTTTTCCATTACGGTTTATTATAGCATATTGAATATAAGTCCCTCTGCTATACAGTAGGACCTTGTTGTTTATCTATTTTATTTATAATAGTGTGTATCTGCTAATCCCAAACTCCTAATTTATCCCTCCCCCACTCCCTTTCCCCTTTGGTAACCATAAGTTTGTTTTCTATGTCTGTGAATCTGTTTCTGTTTCATAAATAAGTTCACTTGTGCCATAATTTAGATTCCAAATATAAGTCATATCGTATGGTATTTGTCTTTCTCTGACTTCACTTAGTATGATAATCTCTAAGTCCATCCTTGTTGCTTTATCTATTTTTTTAAAATGGTATTTGTGTAGTTTTTGTTTTTATTTATTCATTTATTTTATTTTTTGACTGAGTTGGGTCTGTTGCTGTGCGCGGGCTTTCTCTAGTTGTGGTGAGCGGGGGTTCTCTTCATTGTGGTGCGTGGGCTTCTCACTGCAGTGGCTTCTCTTATTGCGGAGCACAGGCTCTAGGGGTGCGGACCTCAGTAATTATGGCACGCAGGCTCAGTAGTTGTGGCTCGCGGGCACTAGAGTGCAGGCTCAGTAGTTGTGGTGCACGGGCTTAGCTGCTCTGTGGCATGTGGGATCTTCCCGGACCAGGGATGGAACCCGTGTCCCCTGCATTGGCAGGTGGATTCTTAACCACTGCACCACCAGGAAAGTCCCCTTGTTGCTTTAAATGGCATTATTTCATTCTTTTTTATAACTAATATTCCATCATGTACATATACCACATCTTCTATATCCGTTCATCTGTCAATGGACACTTTGGTTGCTTCCATGTCTTGGCTATTGAAAAGAGTGCTGCTATGAACATTCCCCCATGACCTATTTATCTCACATATTTGCTCTCTGCCCATGTCCCATAACGAGTACGTGATGGAACCAGAATCTGGAACCTGGTTGTCTGATTTCAGATTCTGTGCTAACACCACATGCCAGCCACTAGGATTAAGTATGAATACATGGAACAGAGAGTGTACGCTCTTGGAATTCAGAGGGAGAGACAGACAGTTGTGATCTGAAGAGGTCAGTGAAGACTTCATGGAGCCCATGGTTTTAGTTGAGCCTGGAAGGATGGCTAGAATTTAGATAGATGGAGAGGAGGGCGATGAGGAAAGGCATGAATAACAGATATTCAGCAGATTTAACAGAGTACCTGCTATATTCTAGGTGCTGGTCTAGGTGCTTGAATAGAGCCATGAGCAAAACAGACCCATATCTTTGCCATTGTGGGGTTTATATCCCAGTGGGAGGAGAAAGGTAAGAAAGTAAAAGCATAACAAGTAAATGTTATAGCATAATATATGGTGATAAGTGCAATAGAAAAAGGAAGAGGGAGGGAAGTGTGTGTTTCCTATGGTTGCTGTAACAAAGTATCATAAAACTGGTCTCTTAAAATAACATACATGTGATCTCCTGTAGTTTTAGAGGTCAGAAGTCAGATATCAATCAAATTTCACTGGGCTATAAAGTCAAGGTGTTAGGAAATCTGGTTCCCTTTGGAGGCTCTGAGAGGAGAATCTGTTTCCTTGCTTTTTACAGCTTCTAATGGCTGCCTGTATTCCTTGGCTTGTGGCCCCTTCCTCCATCTTCAAAGTGCGTGACTCCCATCTCTGCTTCTATCATCACATTGCCTTCTTCTGCCTCCCTGCCTCTCTTTTTATACGGACTCTTTATAAGGACTCCTGTCATTACATCAGGCCCACAGAGATAGTCCAGGATAATATCCCCACCTAGAAACCCTTAACTTAATCACATTTGCAAAGCCCCTTTTGCCATATGAGCTAACATTTACAGCTTTCAGGAATTAAGATGTGGACATATTGGGGGGTCATTATTCAGCACAGGAGTAAGGGGAATTAAGCATGAAGAAGTCGGATGGTCGGAATAGGTTTTTAGGATAGAATCCTTGGAAACAGAGTCTGAGACAGGAATTTAGGGGCACATGATGTATTTCAGGAGAATCCTATAAAGTGGGGAGTGAAGCGGGACAGGAAGAAGACAGCCAAGCAAGGATGGGGTCACATGATCTCGTCTTGGCTTGACCCACAGGGAGTGGCCTCTGGAGCATACACTGCCCTGTAGACCACAGATCTGTCCTCTCTTGAGGCAAGAGACCTGCCCCTATTATTTTTAACTTTTTATTTTGTGATTATTTCAAATTTGCAGAAAACTTGCAAGAATAGTACAGAGAGCTCCCACATATCCTTTCATCAGATTCATCAATTTAATTTTTTTTCTATATTTTAATATTTTCTTTCTTTCTCTGTCTCTAAACACACACACACACACATGCACACACTTAATTTTTTCCAAACCATTTGAAAGCAGTTGCTGCATATGCTGCCCTCAACATTGTTCCTAAGAACAATGATATTCTCTTACATAACCTCAGTGCAATTATCAGATTCAGGAAACAACATTTATACAACACTCTCTACAGTTTAAATTCCATTTATGTAAGCGAATCTATAGTTCATACTCCAACAGTGTCAATTGTCCCAATAGTATCATTTATAGCATTTTTTCCCTCCAGTCCAGGATCTAGTATTGCATTTACTTGTCTCTTTAGTGTCTTTTAATATAAGAAAATTCTTCAGGGACTTCCCTGGTGGCACAGTGGTTAAGACTCTGTGCTCCCAATGCAGGGGTTCCAGGTTTGATCCCTGGTCAGGGAACTATATCCCACATGCACGCCGCAACTAAGGAGCCCACGAGCCACAACTAAGACCCGGTGCAACCAAATAAATAAATAAAATAAATATTTTTTAAAAAATTCCTCAGCCTCTCTTTGTCTGTCTTGATATTGACTTTTTTTTTTTTTTTTTTTTTGCGGTACACGGGCCTCTCACTGCTGTGGCCTCTCCCGTTGCAGAGCACAGGCTCCAGATGTGCAGGCTCAGCAGCCATGGCTCATGGGCCTAGCCACTCCGCGGCATGTGGGATCCTCCCGGACCGGGGCACGAACCCACGTCTCCTGCATTGGCAGGCGGACTCTCAACCACTGTGCCACCAGGGAAACCCTTGATATTGACATTTTTAAAGAATACAGTCCAGTTATTTTACAGAAGTGTTTTCAGTTAGAGTTTGTCTAGTGATTTCTTAGGCTTAGGTTCAGATTATGAATCCCCTGCTGGCTTTCCTAGGTCATGTGCTCCTCCTGGGTGTCCCACCTGGAGGCACACACTCCCTGGCTGTCCCACACTGTGAGGTTCATGTTGGGGGCCTGGTCACAACGTTGTGCAGCGTCTCCACTGTATGATTACTATTTTTTTTCTCTTGCAACTAATAAGCAATCTGTGGGGAGCCATTTTGTAACCAGACAAATATTTTGTGTGTCATGAAACTTTTACTTATAGACTTAGAATCTATTGATGATCTTCCTTGAAATATACTATGATGTTGTAAAATGGTGATTTATTTTTCCTACTTCACCCCGCCTTCTGCGTTTAACAATTGGCTTATGCTACAAGAAAGCACTCTTTTCTCCCATGTTTACTAATTAATTTGTTCGCTTATTATCTATTTATTATCAGCATGAGCTCATAGATTCCCGTTTTTAGTCAATGAATTATAATAAGCCTTTACTGTCTTTAGTTCTTATGCTACTCAAAGTGTCCCAGATTCGGTAGTTTGAGCATCATAATAAATGAGTAAAGGCTATGATTCCTGTGCCTTTTTGGTCTGCTTCTATTACTATTTTGAACACATCCTTACTTTCTGGCCTCACAAGATATTCCAGGCTATCTTGTACTTTCCCTACCTTTGGAGTTTCTCCTTACACATGCATGGCTTAGAGTTCAGTAACAGATTCAATGCAGTCTTGTACAGATTTGTGGTGCCTTTTTCCTGAGATCTTTGTTTTTTTTTTGAAAAAAACCCCAAACAAACCCAGATACACATATGCTTTATTTTCCCTTATTACTTACACCAAAAGTAGTATATTACATATACTCATGTGCCTTTTGCTCTTTTCACTTTAAAATATATCATGGAAATGATGCCGCATCAGCTTATAGAAAACTTCAGTGGGTCTTCTTCTACACTTCATCCAATGTTCTGGTACTTTGTCCCGTAATTCCAGCCACTTCAGCTTCCATGATCTCTGTCTCTTCAATTCAGCATGACGGCCCTGCTTTGCTTAGGCTTCCCATCAGCACGATGGTCTGAAAGAGGCATGATAGCAGGACTCATCTCATCTGTTTCCCTTTTTTAGGGGTCACATGCCTTGTACCTATTACCCAATGTCCTAAAACAGTTGATTCATACACTGTGTTCAGGTTTCTGGTTGTTTATGGTGGGAGTTCAAGTCCATCCCCAGGTAACTCAGCACGGGGAATGTGCCCAGGAAGAAATTTTGCACATACAACAGATTTTGCTCAACCGAATGAGGGTTCCTTCTTCCAAACGAGCGCTTTTTTGGACATATCCAGAATGCTGGGGAAAATATTTCTAAAAACTTTCACATATTCTCTAACAACTTTAATATTATGCATTGCGTTAAGACCAGTCTTAGCTCAGATTCCTAACCTCTACTTGCCTTGTCCTTCCCGATCTGAATTTAACTGCCTAGCGTTTGTGGCCCTTATCCCCATTTCCTGATGCCTGTCCTATTTCACCGGTCCTGATTTCTCTTTTAGCTCTGGTCTCTGCCCTGCTTAGCTTTTGAGGTTTCCTGTTCAGATCAGGGTTTCTCTATACTGTAGCACTTTTAGACTATCTTGCACTTATTAACTCATTTCAACCTTCTAATAAGCTCATGGGGCAGACATTGCTGTCTCCCTCGCTTTACAGATGAGGGGGCCGAGGTACAGGGAGGTTGGTAAGTTGCCTATGATCACACAACCTGAAAGTGGCAGAGCTGGCCTCCAAACCCAGGTAGTTCTCCTCCAGAATTCATGCTATCGACCGTGAATTACATGGTTGAGAGCATGAATTCTTTACATCATCTCTCAGGCCCATAGGCATAGTGCTAGGCCCTGGGCTTTGGAGTGAAATGGACCTGCTTTAAATTTTAGTTTTGTTATTTAGCAGTTATGTAACTTTGGACACATATCTTAGGCTCACTCAGCAAGCTTTAAGTTCCACATTCATAAATCAGAGAAGATAACAGCTTCTAACATAGAGTATTGTAGACAGGTTGAAATTATATATTTTATAATGATATATAATGATGTATATATATGTAATTATACCATTATACAGTGATCTATAACTATCATTAGTAAAATGCTTGGCAACAGTGTGCTCTTAATAAGATGCAGCTCTCATTACCTCAGAGTCACAGATTAAATCTGATTCTTAACTTCGTGGTTCTGTAATTACTACCCTCCACCCCTAAACATACACAAAGGCCCCAGTTTAGGTATTGCTACGCTTCATGCCAACACCTATCTCATTGTCTGGCACCAGCTGGGCACCCCGTAAACACTTGGTGAACGTATTAATGAAGAGACAGATGAGTGAGTTAGTGCTGGCCATGCAGTCAGATGACGAGAGCTTTCTCATGGTTGACATCCGTGGCCATCCGGCTGGGTGTCAGCAGATGGGTGAACCTGGTCCTCTCAGAGGACGAGCAGGCAGGAGAGTGAGACCTCGTGCTATTGACAATGCACTCACTGTCTTTCACGGTGAAAGGACTTACCCAAGCTCTTGTTTACTCTGTTGGGTTGGATGTCCTCCAAGCAGTGATCACACAGGCATCTCAGCCAGTGTTTGGGGTTTGTTTTCTCCCCATGAGACACAATCGCTGTGGACTCAGTTTGCTAGCTTCGGTGTTAGACAGTCTTCAAAGTCGCAAGGGAAATCCCAGCTCCATTTTTCTTCCAAGGACTTTCTGGGCCCCTGCCATGGTCCTTGAAGGCCGTTTCTCAAATATTCATTTGGCCGCTTCTTGCTTTTCACCGCACATAAAATCACTAGAAGTAGGAGTTCACATAGCTGGGTTAGAACACTATTCTGCTACCCACTGGCTGTGTGAACTTGGGTGAGTTCCTGAAGTGCTCTGCGCCTCTGTTCCCTCATCTGTGAGATAGAGGTTGTAAAGATCAAGCAATTTACACGTGCAGTGTTTAGCACAATACCTGGCTGTATTAGTCAGGGTTCTCCAGAGAAGTAAAGCCAATAGGATATGTACATTATATAGAAAGAGACTTGTTATGAGGGACTGGCTCATGTGATATGAAGGCTGAGAAGTCCCTCGGTCTGCTATCTGCAAGCTGGAGGTCCAGGGAAGCTGCTGGTGTCATTCCAGTCCTAACCCAAGTCCTAAAAATGGATGTCCAGCTCAAGCAGAGATCACATTCATCCTTCCTCTGACTGATTGGTCTATTGGGTTGGGTTGGTAACATCTTATGGAAAAACCCAAATGCACTTTTTGGCCAACCCAATATTTAGGATTTGATTTAGGATCAAAGGATTAGATGACGCCCACCTGCACTGGTGAGGGAGATCTTCTTTACTCAGTCTACCCATTCAAATGCTAATCTCTTCTAGAAATAGACACATCTAGAAATAATGTTATACCAGCTATCTGGGCATCCCTTAGCCCAATCAAGTTGGCATATAAAATTAACCATCACATTGGCCATAAGTGATATTGAAGGTTAGAGTCCTTATGTCCCACTTTTTTAAGTGGGATGAGTTAGCAAGGATTTTTCCATTTAAATACTGAGGGCTCTGAGATTTTTATCTCCTTACAGGGGGTGCTGCTTAAGATGGCCTGTCCTGCCCTCCACTCCCAGAAAAGTCCCTGGCATTGACAGTCCTGCCTTGTTAGGGCCAAATGACCTACTCTTACTGTCCTGAATGTCTGAATTTTTAGCGACAACTCCTCAAATTCTGAAACATCCCCACTCACTCTCATCATCAAGTTATATCATGAGAAGCATTAGGACTTGCTGAGTCTTTGCTCTCTTGCAATTGTGGATATGGAAGCCTCTGGGGGAGAATTCTTGGACACAAAGAGAAGTATTCACCATGTCCCCAGCCTCCAACAAGAGGGTGTCCACTTTCTTACAAGAACCATTATTATCGTTATTATTGTTATTATCACTTATAGTAACAAACAGGTCCAATTCCCCCCTAAATACTTCAGAGCACTTTTTATAGGAACAAGGATATTCTCTATCAACACAAGTAAACTAACTTTGCTACAATGCTATAAATTATAGTCATTCAAATTTCGTCAATTGCCCTGATAATGTCCATCATGACTATCCTCCTCCCCCTACCATTGTGAGACCCCCATCCAAGGTTATGCATGGCCTTTAGCTGTCACTTCTTTAGCCTCCTTTAATCTGGAGGTTACACAGAGCCGATGATCAATCCCTTTGCTCTTTCCACTACAGCCCTCCTTCCTTGCTCTCAGTCATGGAGAAAAAACTCAAAGAAATAAATCCTCCTGTGCAGCACCCTTTTGGGTATTGCAGTGGGGCTGCTACTTAGGTGCTGGGTTAATGCCAGTGCCTATGAGGTGTGTGAATGACCAGGGCACTGGGTGCTAGAGCTAAGAAAAGTAAGTTATGGATTTGCCATACCTATTTGGGAACAAAGCCATATCTTAGCAGCTCATTTCTTTTGACTTGGCAGAAGGTATAGACTGCCACCGCCAGCGGCAGCCATGCCAAAGCCAGGTTTTAAAAATCTCTCTCTCTCTCTCAACTTCTTCCCCTCCCTCGTCCCTCCCTTCCTTTTTAAAAAAGTGATCTGAGCTCAAAAATCATCTTATAAATATTTTAACTGAATAACAAAACCAAGTGATTCTCTGAAATGAGCTCATAGTTGGGCTGGTTCCACCAGTCAGGGCCTGTTTTCAATAACTGCCGAACCCAGGCTTCCTCATTTTTGGTAGCTGGTATCAAGCATATTAAAATGCACATACAAACATGTAGGTTTTAAAAACTTTATTTGATTATTTACTTCCATCCTCCAGTTCCTCTCCTTGTTTAAAGAATTGAGGTAACATTAGTTTATAACATTATATAAGTTTCATATTTTAACTTCTGTATACACTACAGCATGTTCACCACCAAAAGTTTATTTTCCATCTGTCACCATAGAGTTGACCCAGTTGACCCCCTTTAACCATTTCTCTATCCCCCCACCTCTCATCCTTTCTGATAATCACTATCCTGTTCTCTGTATCTTTGTGTTTGTTTTGTTTGGTTATTTATTTATTTATTGCACATATGAATGAAAGCATTCAATGTTTTTCTTCTCCGTCCAACTTATTTCACTTAGCACAACACCCTCAAGGTCCATGTTGTTATAAAAGGCAAGATTTCATGTGTTTTATGGCTGAGTAGTATTCCATCATATATATATTCCACATCATCTTTATCCACTCGTCTGTCGATAGGCACTAAGATTGTTTCCATATCTTGGCTGTTGTAAATGATGTAGTGATGAAAGTAGGGGTGCATATATCTGTGTTAATTAGTGTTTTTGTATTCTTCAGATAAATACCCAGAAGTGGAGTAGCTGGATCATATGGTACTTCTACTTAATTTTTTGAGGATCTCCATACTGTTTTCCATAGTAGCTGTACCAATTTACAATCTCACTAACAATGCACAAGGATTCTCTTTTCTCCACATCCTCTCCAACATTTGTTATCTCTTGCTTTTTTGTTACTAGCTATTTTAGTGGGGATGAAGTGATAGCTCACTGTGGTTTTCACTTTCATTTCCTTAATAATTAGTGCTATTGAACAACTTTTCATGTGCTTGTTGGTCATCTACATGTCTTCTTTGGAAAAATGTCTATCCAGATCCTCTGCCCATTTTTAAATCATGTTGTTCATTTTTTGCTGTTGTTTAGTTGTATGAGTTCTTTATATATTTTAGATATTAACCTTTCATTGAATATATGATTTGCAAATATCTTCTCTCATTCAGTAGGTTGTCTTTCCATTTTGTTGATGTTTTCCTTTGCTGTGCAGAGGCTTTTCAGCTTGATGTAGTCCCACTTGTTTATTTTTGCTTTTGTTTCTCTTGCCGGAGGACACATATCCAGAAAGATATTGTTAAGATCAATACCAAAGAGCATACCACATATGTTTTCTTCTAGTAGTTTATGGTTTCAGGTCATACATTCAAGCCTTTAATCCATTTTGAGTTGATTTTGGTGTATGGTGTAAGAGAGTGGGCTAGTTTCATTCTTTTGCATGTAGCAGTCCAGTTTTCCCAACACCATTTATTGAAGAGACTATCCTTGTACATTCTTTATTCCTTTGTGGTAAATTAGTTGTCCATATATGTGTGGGTTTATTTCTGGGCTCTTTGATTATGTTCTATTGATCTATGTGTCTGTTTTCCTGCCAATACCATGCTGTTTTGATTACTATAGCTGTGTAGTATAATTTGAAATCAGGGAGTGTGATACCTCCAGCTTTGTCCTTTTTCTCAGGATTGCTTTGGGCTATTCGAGGTCTTTTCTGGTTTCATATAAATTTAGGATTTTTGGTTCTATTTCTGTGGAAATTGTCATTGGGGTTTTGATAGGGATTGTGTTGAATCTGTATATTGCTTTAAATAATATGGACATTTTTACAATGTTAAGTCTTCCAATCCATGAGCACAGAATATCTTTCCATTCCTCTGTGTCTTCTTCAATTTCTTTAAACAGTGTTTCATAGTTTTTAGCATATAGGTCTTTTGCCTCCTTGGTTAAATTTATGCCTAGACATTTTATTCTTTGTTGCAATTGTAAATGGGATTGCTTTCTTAATTTCTCTTGCCATTAGTGCATTGTTAGTGTACAGAAATGCAATAGATTTTTGCATATTGATTTTGTATTTTGACAATTTACTGTATTTATTATTTCTAACAGTTTTTTTTGTGGAGTCTTTAGGGTTTTCTGTATATAAAATCATGTCATCTACAAATAGTGACAGTTTTACTTCTTTCTTTCCAGTTTCGATGCCTTTTATTTCTATTTCTTGCCTAATTGCTCTGACTAGAACTTCCAATACTATGTTGAATAAGCGTGGCAAGAGTGGGCATCCTTGTCTTGTTCCTCATCTTATAGGAAAACCTTGCAGTTTTTCACCATTGAGCATGATGTTATCTGTGGGTTTGTCATATATGACCTTCATTATTTTGAGGTATGTTCCGTCTTTACTGATTTGATTGAGCATTTTTATCAAAAATGGGTATTGAATCTTGTCAAATTCTTCTTCTGAATCTATTGAGATGATCATATGGTTTTGCCTTTCATTTTATTAATGTAATGTATTATGTTGATTGATTTGTGGATGTTGAACCATCCTTACATCCCTGGAATAAATCCCACTTGATTCTGTATGATTCTTTTAATGTGTTGCTGTATTCAGTTTGCTAATATTCTGTTGAGGATTTTTGCATCTATGTTCATGAGAGATATTGGCCTGTAATTTTTTTGTGCATGTTGTACTTAAGTCCATCTGGTTTAATGTTTCATTTAAGGCTGCTGTTTTCTTGTTGACTTTCTTTCTGGATGATCTGTCCATTGATGTAAGTTGGGTGTTAAAGTCCCCTACTATTATTGTGTTGCTGTCAATTTCTCCCTTTAAGTCTGTTAATAATTGCTTTATATATTTTGGTGCTCCTATGTTGGTGCATATATATTAATAACTATATTAATAACTGATATCTTCTTATGAATTGTCCCCTTTATCATTATATAATGTCCATCTCGTCTCTTGTCACCTTTTTTAGCTTGAAGTCTGTTTGTCTGATATGAGTATGGCTACACCTACTTTCTTTTGGCTGCCATTTGCTTGGAGTATCATCTTCTATCCCTTCACTTTGAGTGTGTGTTTATCTTTAGAGCTGAGGTGAATCTCCTGGAGGTTGCATACAGTTGGCTCTTGTTTCATTAATCCATTCAGCCACTCTGTCTTTTGATTGGTGAATTCAAAGCATTTATATTTAGGGTGATTATTGCTAAATGAGAGCTTAGTATGGCCATTTTATCTTTTGTTTTCTGGTTGCTCTATATCTCCATTGTTTCTTTTTTTTTTAATAAATAAATAAAATTATTTATTTATGGCTGTGTTGTGTCTTTGTTGTTGCGCACAGGCTTTCTCTAGTTGTGGTGAGCAGGGGCTACTCTTCATTGCAGTGTGTGGGTTTCTCATTGCAGTGGCTTCTCTTGTTGGGGAGCACAGGCTCTAGGTGCATAGGCTTCACTGGTTGTGGCACACAGACTCAGTAGTTATGGCTCGCAGGCTTTAGAGCGCAGGCTCAGTAGTTGTGGTGCACGGGCTTAGTTGCTCTGCGGCACATGGGATCTTCCTGGACCAGGGCTCGAACCCGTGTCCCCTGCATTGGCAGGAAGATTCTTAACCACTGCGCCACCAGGGAAGTCCCCTCCATTGTTTCTTTTTCCTGTGTTTCTGTTTGCCATTTTTCTTTGGTATTTTTCTATGATGTTTTTCTCAGTTTCCCCTTTTTTATGTTTCATGTCTGTGCCCTAGTTTTATGTTTTGTGGTTACCATGAGGTTTGTATAAAATGCCTCATAGATAAATAGTCCTTTTTCTGCTGATAACATCTTATCTTCATTTGCCTATATGGGTTCCATCCTTTTCCTCTTCTTTTTTTATGTTTTCATTGTCTCAAATTATCCCTTTTTATGTTGTGAGTTTGTTAGCAAATTGAAGTAGCTATAGCTATTTTTACTGCTTTTCCGCTTTTAACCTTTATGCTATAATTTAGTGCTTAATAACTATTCTTACATGGAGTTGCAATTTTCTGATTCTATGTATCACATTACTCAAAGTTTTGTGTACCTTTGCCTTTTTGTTTCAAGTAGAAGAGCTCCTTTCAACATTTCTTATAAGGCAGGTCTAGTGGTGAACTCTCTCAACTTTCACTTGTTAGGGAGATCTCTTATTTCTCCTTCATATGTGAAGGATAACTTTGCTGGATAGAGTATTCTTGGCTGGCACTGTTTATCTTTCAATATTCTGAGCATGTCATTCCACTCCTTCCTGGCCTGTAGAGTTTCTACTGAGAAATCTGCTGATAGCCTAATGGGGGTTCCTGGGTTACCATGTTTATTTTTTCCCCCCTGGTTACCTTTAAAATTCTTTCTTTGTCATTGACTTTTGACAGTTTTAATATAATGTGTCTTACATTGAGGTAATTAGGTGTTCTCTTAACTTCATGGGCTTGTATATCCAGTTCCTACCTTGAGTTTGGGAAATTCTCAGCTATTATTCCTTTCTTTCTTGGCCAAGCCACGCAGCTTGCATGATCTCAGTTCCCCGACCAGGGATTGAACCTGGGTCACGGTAGTGAAAGTGCTGAATCCTAACCACTATTACTTCTTTAAATAAACTTTCTGCTCCCTTCTCCCTCTCTTCTTCTGCTGGGATACCCATTTTCCTTATCTTGCCCTCCCTAATGGAGTCAGATACTTCTCTTAGAATTTCTTCTTCTTCTTCTTCTTCTTTTAGATCTTAGTTCTTTCTTCTCTTCTACCTGTATCATATCTTTGAGCTTGCTAATTCTTTCTTCCATACTGTCTGCTCTATTTGCAATGCTTTCTAATGCATTCTTCATCTAATTTATTGAATTCTTCCGCTGCAGAATTTCTGTTTGATTCTTTTTTAGAATTTCAGTCTCTTTGGTAAACTATTCCTTCTGTAAACTATTCCTTCTGTTCCTTAATTTTATTCCTGAGTTCATTGAACTGCCTTTCTGAGTTTTCTTGTAGCTTGCTGAGTTTCTTCATGACAGCTCTTTTGAATTCTTTATCAGTTAAATCAAAACATTCCACGACTTTAAATTTGGTTTCTAGAGAACTGTCATTTTCTTTTTGTGACATCACATCACTGTTGATTTTCATGGTGCTTGAGGAGTTGCTGCGGTTGCTGCCATCCCAGTCTGGGTACCTCCATCATGTCCAGGGTTGCCTGGTTCCTGCCCTCCACCGCCGTTGGGGGCGCGGTGGAGAGCAGCAGGGGTTGCAGGTTGCTGCGTTCACCAGCACCACTGCTGTGGGTGATGGCGGCTGGAGTTGTGTGTGCCACCTCCCCTGGTACTGCATGTAAGTTTTTTGAAAGTCTTTTTATAATTATGCTTTTGAAATTCCTTATTTACTTTAGGATTGCTTGTAATATCTTGGAAATCTTTGTGCCGTCTCTGGAAGTCTTGTGATGTGAGAAATTCTAACCTTAAATTGTTTTCAAACTGTAATGAAAATTTCCACAAATAATAAAAACAAAAATGAATCAAGTTGGTTTCAAGTTGGTTTAACAAAGTCAATACATTGCATCTTACAGATATTTAAAATTTTTTTCTTTTTGGTTTTGCATACTCCCTGCAGTATTTTAGAATCACTGCATTCTTCTTGTTTCACAGGATTCAAATGTCTTTATAGTTTCCTAAAAGGCTTGGGGGCCTCAGGCACTGTACCTATGGGCCTAAGGGTTCAACCTGAACCCTGGCCTAGAATAAAGTTAACATTTAACATTCTAACACTCATCAGACATAACTAAAACTGCGTGTGGGAAGTCTGTCTCTCCACTTGCCTGTGAACGATGTGCAGCAGGGCACCTGCCTGTTTTGCTCAGTGTTGACCTAGAACGGGGCCAGCACCACATCCATCCATCCATCCATCCATCCACCCACCAATTCATCCATCCATCCATCCATCCATCCACCCACCAATTCATCCATCCATCCATCCAACAAAATGTTTATTGGGTACCTACTGCTGAATAATGACTAATGATGCTAATCTCTTTTGGAAATCTGGCGGGCGTAGTGGTAATTTGCACCATAAAATGTTTATTTAGCATCCAAATATGTGACTGTCTTTTAATATACACATTTTGCCTTATAAATCACACAATTCACTTGTTTACATTTTTAAGGGATTGACATATACACACTACTATGTATAAAATAGATAACTAATAAGAACCTACTGTATAGCACAGGGAACTGTGCTCAATACTCTGTAATAACCTATATGGGAAAGGAATCTAAAAAAAGAGTGGAGAAATGTATAACTGCTTCACTTTGCTGTACAGCAGAAACTAACACAACATCGTAAATCAACTGTACTCCAATAAAAATTAATTTAAAAAAAAGTTTTATGAAGGAAAAATCTAAGTCTTGAATAAAGTCCGTCACAGCCCAAGTGTGGGACCTTGTTGATGTGGGTGGAGTCTAAATTAAGTTAAGCAGTGAGACGGTTGGGCTCCATTCCTAACTCAACCATTGAGCTTAGCAGCCTGGAGCAAATGATTTAACTTCTTCAGCTGGTAGTTTTTTCACCTGTAAAATGTGTATAATAGCAACTGCTTTACCGGCCTCCTGGGGCTTCTGGAGGAGGGGGGGGTCCATGAGATCATGAATATGTGTTTTATGAACCGTGAAGAGCAATATATAGTTGTAAGAAAATATAATTATGAAAGTGATGACCAGGGCTGTTATGAGAAGGGAGCAAAAGAGGTGTTAAATTGTAAAGGATTCTATAAAATCCAGATATTAAATTATGAAAATTAATGAATAGACTCAAAGAAAGGGAAGGCTTTATTTTAAGGAATAAAGAGTGATAGAGACATAACCCTTTCCCCCATTTCAATAAATGTGCAGAATGACCTGTATGTGGGAGTACAAAATCAGGACAGCGTTTATGACTTAACAGCCTTCCTATGATCTCCTAAAGCAAATATTTAGATTCCAGATTCGATGATGCCGTGGAGCTGTTACTCCTAGAAGAATTTGCACCACAATTCACAGAGACTGGAGATGCTCGCACTTTCTCCTGTTTTGGAAACTCAGTGATGCCGATCTGTTTGCAGAGTTGTTCTGTTCATGTAGACATTTAGGTGGAATCTCAGCCCCATTTGCTCATGCCCTCAGAGGGAAGTGATGGTTTCCCGCTACCTTGCTCGGCAGAGAGGCTCCTTTCTGGGTTTACTGGCTGAGTGGTACTTTGATCACAAACAGGGTCGAGGAACCACATATAGTCAGATCAGCATCCTGACAGGACTGGCACCCAAGTCTCTGCCTCAGTTCATTGCTCATACTGAGCACCCACTAGTTCAATGTAGGAGTTGGGAGGGGAGATGCGGTAGAAGAAGGTGAGATTAAATCAATGAAGTAAATAATCCAAGCACCTCTAAAATAGGGTCAGATGGCCACACATGGTCCTTTGCCATTGCTCAGGGCGTCTTGTGCGCTCAAGCACTCCAGAGAAGAGAGTGGGTTCCTTCATAGTTTCAGAGCTAATATTTCCCCCACCCCGGCCCACTGTTCTCAATTTCCCCTCTTTTCTCTTGGACAAGGGTCCTCTTTAGCTTCACCCTCCCTTCCCCAAAGCCCCCTGCTCTGAATTCTCAGTGTAGCTTTGTGAGTGAGCTTTGCTCCATTAAAATGAATCGGAGTGTGGTTTTTTCTTCAAAATCTTTAAAAACCATTTTACTTTAAAACATTCATTGGTACTCTGACTTATTGAATCCAACCAATTATTGGCTTTTTGCTTATTCACGAAGGTTGTTTGAAGTAATGATGTGTGTGCACTGAGTTTCCTGGTTCTGGACTAATTGGCCAGGACCCAGCGTTCTGCAGAGGGTCAGGTCCATGACACGGGCCGGGCCTCACCCTTCTCATGCTATTTGGATGGTGGTCAAGTGGCTAAGCCAGCGAGTCACAGCCCCGGTTGCCCAGCAGGAGTCAAGAAGTCTGGGACTGACTGAGGCCCCTAGGGCCGGCTTGTTTATGTGGGTGAGAGGAGGGGCCTCCCACCCAGCAGCATTCAGCGGGCTTCATTGGCATTTTCAAGGCACAGCATTGCCTGTAAGTCATTGTCATATCCTTAGGCTACCTGGCACCACTCCACTGGGATGTTGGCAAAGGGAAGAGAGTGAGGGGTGGACAAGTAAAAACATGGTACCATGGTACAAAGAGGAAAAGCAAGAGTACAAACTTGAAGGCAGGATTTCACCACCATCAGCGTCAGTAGTGTCTTGATCACCACTGAGTGCTTGGGACACTTTGCACATTGTACATTTTTCATTTCAAGATTCTGTCTTTGGAGGTTTCTCTGGGCAAAAGCAAAAAATGTGGAAGGGACAAAATGAAAAACAAATACACAAAGCGGCCTATTAGTATGTGAGAAATAGTCGTAAGTTGAATACACCACTAGGGGGCGACCCAAGAATGAGCAAACAGCCCAGTTGGCCAGGGAAAGTTCACTTGGGGAGAGAGGATTTTTTTTAGTATGTTTTTCAAAGCTTGAAGAAATCTGAGATCGTTTAGTATGAATCTGCAGACCAAGGTTGTATTTCAAACTGTCATTTATTTTGGGAGGTTCTTTTTTGAGCTAGAGAGAAAGGTCTTCCTAAATGGTCAGAAACATTTATTAAATAAGAGTGGTTCAGAATCATGTTATCGGGGATATATGTATATGTATAGCTGATTTACTTTGTTATACAGCAGAAACTAACACACCATTGTAAAGCAATTATACTCCAATAAAGATGCTAAAAAAAAAAAAGGAAAGAATCACGTTATCATCACAAACAACAGAATTAGAATCACAGTGTATCTTAAAAATTTGAATCTCTTCTCTGAGGCATTTCAGAAACTTCTGAATGTTGGACATTTTAAATAGATTTTAATGAAAGCTATACATATAATTTGACAAGCATGTAAAAATAACTTAGAATACTTCATTCGCATATAAAATGAATGGAATCATGCATGATTTGTATTACACTTTTACTGTTGTTACACGTTCTTAGGTATGTAATGCAGCTTTGCAGATACATGCATTTATCCTTTTTCTAGTGCATCTTCTTTCCAGATAACTCAGTATATGCTAACCAGTTGCTCATGGGGACTAAATTGATGCTTCATCAAAGATCAAACATCTTTTGCTCTGTGCTGCATTCCCTGAAGCCTCCTCCCCCAACCAGGGAGGTATGCTAAGTTGATACATTCCCAGTAGTTCCATGACACCTTGCTATAAGTAGAACAAGAGCGTGAGCTCTGGAGGCAGACTGCTAGGATATGAATCCCAATTTTAAATGTTTTTTTTGTCAAGTTAACTTCTCTGTGCCTGGATTTTCCCATCTCTGAAATGGAGATAAAATCAATGGCTCTTTCATAGGTTTGTAGTGGAAAGTAAATGAATTAATCTATGTGAAACACTTAGAAAAGTGTGTACACATAGGAGGTATTCAATAAATGCTTGTTGATTTCATGAATGAATGGCCTGATACTTGCCTCAATCCAATATAAATTCTTTATAAGAGCAAATTCATGGGGAAATTGTAAGATCCTTGGATGGGTTTTCACTGGCTATAAAAAGTCAACAAGCCGATGGCAAACAGGAGAGTTGAACGGTGAATACCCTCTACAAAAGAAACTCTAATTGATGTTCAGGTCTACCACAGAAGCCTCTTTGTCTCACCTCTACAACATGGTGACAATCAGTGAGCCAGAAATATAGGGCACTTTAATAAAAGTATAGAGTTTGTTTTAAAAATGCTGGCCAGCCACTTAGAAAAGTTTGATCTGCAATCACAGGATTTCTTACTTTGTTTTTTATCTTTTCAATTGTAACCATCTAAAGAGCTTAAAATTTGCCAAAGCACCAGCTTGACTCTCTAGGCAGATTGATAACATTTCAAAAGATAAGGTTTTTAAAATGGCATCTAAAACAAACACTATGTAAAAGGGTTATGGAGCTCCAGAGTCAAGAAAAACATAATTCAATACACTATAAATTAAAAAGAAAATGTCTAGGGAAACAGAGCTCACAGTAAGAAAGTCATAAAAAAAAAATCAAATCAAAGGCTCTTTCTTACTCCGAAGAGCTATATTTTCAACAAAAATGAGCCATTTGAAAAAATATGGACTGAAAAGAAATCTGATTACAATGTTCATGTCTGGATGTATAGACTCAAGTGTAATCATAATTATGTTTTATCCTTTCACACAGTGAGTATTACAAATAACTGGATTTCAAGTCAAATTATTTTTTATGAGTGATTCTCCATAACATTTTACCATTTTAAGTCCTCAGATGAATGCAAATGAAGAGAATGTGGGACATTAAACAACTTGAAGAACTTAATGAGGCATAAAGAAGCTGATCAAAAAAAGGGGGGGAACTGAATGAATTCTTCCTGATATTATGTTAGAGTCAATCAACAAACACATTTTCCCCATGAGGATAGAAAAAAAAATGGTGATCCTCTAAATCTGGTCTAGCAAACATCCTGGAGTGATTAAATGTGTCAATGCTAAAGGACAATGTCCTTATGTCCATATATAAGCTGAGCTCTGGAGCTCAGCTTAAAATTGGGATTCATATCCTAGCAGTCTGCCTCCAGAGCTCACTTATAAAGCTCACTTATAAGCGAGGCTTATCCATGGAAGATATTAGTCATGCCTGAGTTATACTGGTTTACCAAACATGGCATTTTCCATCAGGAAACTGGATGCAGAGCAGTATTAAAAAATCCCAGAAAAGAAAGGCACTAACCAGGCAGGACGATCTAACTAAAAGATTTATTAAAATGTGAGAGGAACATTCAATTCGTTCAATTTACAAAGTGGCAATTCCATTTCTCTGACACCAAGATATTCTTGTAGACAGGGTAGTGACTGAGCCTTACCTCTCTGGGGAGTAGAGCAAGAGTCAGGACTACAGTGACCTCAAAAGGAGAGGACACAGGAACACCTTGAGCACAGGGATGTGTCTCATCTGTCTCTGCAACTCCAGTGTCAGCACAGTGAATGGCACCAAGAAGGGCTTCTTGCTGAATGAATAATTGAATGGCTGAATAATTGAAGAGATGGGGGAAGGGCCAGCCACTGGTCTAAGTGTGGGATACAACAGACAAAAATCCCTGTCTTCACAAAATTATATTCTAGTAGTGGGGGACAAACAAGAGAAATTAATATAGAGTATGTGAGATATTGATTAGTGCTAAGCAGAGACGTTAAAGCAGGGAAGGGAAGTCAGACCTGTCTGAGGCGGGGGCTGCGGAGAGTTGACCTTTCAGAGAAGACGGTCAGGGGAGGCCTTCCTGAGAAGACAGCTCAGTTGATGGCAAGGCTGAGCTGCGGTTCCCAAGGCTGCTACTCCGGTTCCACTCGCGCGCTCTGTTTATTTCATTTTCCGAGATTCTCCTCATTCTCTCCAATGCAAACACCTCAGTCTTGCTTCACTGGATTGGAACTCGACCTTCTCAGACCTGTCCTCACCCTTTATGAAAGAGCGTGTCTTAGTCCTTTTAAAGTCTGAAGATGAGAGACAGTGATAAATCAAGACTAAGAGAGCACTTGGTATTTTTACACACTTGATACACACACACACACACCCCCCACACCGAAGAGTCACGCTGCGCTTTCTATCCTCAGAGAACATCAGGCTGGGCAGAAGGGGATGGCCGTGGGCCTCCCTGAGCCCCTGTTTTTGTTGCCCTTGGACTCCCCCAGGGAGCGCGTGGCCCTGGATCCTTGCACTTCCTGAGGGCTCCACTGAGGATTCGGTTAGTCAGTCATCACAGGCAACGAGGAAGCAGAGCCTGTGCTCACGCAGTGGGGAGCACAGAACTGCACGAGGCGAGTTTCTGCTTGGAGGACCAGGTGGCTCCTTACTGGGCCCCTGCCTACCACCTCTTGCCTTGCCCACCAGCCAGAAGGACATTTCTGGTTACAACCTCTTCTTGTCCTGCCCCTTTGCCCTCCTCCCTCCCCCACTTGGCTTTGAACTTTTTTTCTCTTGGCTTCTGGGAGGCCACACTTTCCTGGTTTTCCTCTGCCCTCATTGGCGGCCTCTTCTCAGCCTCTTGGCTGCCTCTTCCTCCTCCTTTTCCTCTATGAGCCCCATCTCTAAATGATGGTGGACCAGGATCCCATCCTCGGCCCTCTCCTCAAGCCTCATTCCGCTCCTTCTCTCCCCAGGTGATACTCTCTCACTCTGTGGCTTTACGTGCCATCTACATGCCAATTCAAGATCTTTCTACTAGCTTCACTGTCAGAGATCCTTACTTAACAATTCAAGCGCTCACTTGACATCACCACTTGGGTGTCCATTAGATATTTCAAACACAACATGACCAACACAAAATTCTTTTTTTTCTTTTTTTTTTTTTACATTTTTATTGGAGGATAATTGCTTTACAATTCTGTGTGTTAGTTTCTTTTTTTTAACATCTTTATTGGGGTATAATTGCTTTACAATGGTGTGTTAGTTTCTGCTTTATAACAAAGTGAATTAGTTATACATATACATATGTTCCCATATCTCCTCCCTCTTGCGTCTCCCTCCCTCCCACCCTCCCTATCCCACCCCTCCAGGCGGTCACAAAGCACCGAGCTGATCTCCCTGTGCTATGTGGCTGCTTCCCACTAGCTATCTACCTTACGTTTGTTAGTGTGTATATGTCCATTCCTCTCTCTCGCTTTGTCACAGCTTACCCTTCCCCCTCCCCATATCCTCAAGTCCATTCTCTAGTAGGTCTGTGTCTTTATTCCTGTCTTACCCCTAGGTTCTTCATGACATTGTCTTTTTCTTAAATTCCATATATATGTGTTAGCGTACGGTATTTGTCTCTCTCTTTCTGACTTACTTCACTCTGTATGACAGACTCTAGGTCTATCCACCTCATTACAAATAGCTCAATGTCGTTTCTTTTTATGGCTGAGTAATATTCCATTGTATATATGTGCCACATCTTCTTTATCCATTCATCCGATGATGGACACTTAGGTTGCTTCCATGTCCTGGCTATTGTAAATAGAGCTGCAATGAACATTTTGGTACATGACTCTTTTTGAATTATGGTTTTCTCAGGGTATGTGCCCAGCAGTGGGATTGCTGGGTCGTATGGTAGTTCTATTTGTAGTTCTTTAAGGAACCACCATACTTTTCTCCATGGTGGCTGTACCAATTCACATTCCCACCAGCAGAACACAAAATTCTTGATCCCAAACCTGATCCTCTTTCCCATCTCAGCAAATGGCACCTGGAATCTACCTGGATGCTCAGCCCCCAAACCTAAGTGTCATTCTTTTTCTTAAAAAAATTCACATATAATTGACATATAACATTATATTAGTTTCAGATGTAAAATATAATGATTGACTATTTCTATATATTGTGAAACGATCATCACAATAAGTCTAGTTAATATCCGTCACATACATAGTTACAAAAATTTCTTCCTGTGATAAAAATTTTTAAGATCTACTCTTGGAAACTTTCAAATATATAATATAGTATTATTAACTATAGTCACCATATTCCTCATAACATCCCTATGACTTATTTATTTTAGAGTGAAAGTTTATACTTTTTAACCCTTTCACCCATTTCACCTCCTGAACAGACCAAATTTGATCCTGCCAGGGGCCCTTGCACTCCAGCTCCCTCAGCCTAGAATATTTTCTCCCCAGATCTTCAATGGGCAGCTAGCTCACAGTTGGGTATAGCAAGCCTGTGAGTTTCTCATGGGTAATGCCAGCCTGGAAGACTATGGCTGGACTTGGGATATTTGGCTGGTTAACCACTTGAGAGGCCTGTCTTCCAGGTAAGAGTGTGCCGGCAGCAGGAGGCAGAGGGTTACATCACCAGAGGGAAGAGCTAAGGAGGATGAAAGAGCTGGTATTATCTAAGAAGCAGCAACCACTGAGGAGCGGACCCAGATGTTTGCCCTTTTCCTCTTCTTCTGTTCTACCCCAGCCCCCTGGAGGAGTAGGAGCCCAGAGAGAGAGGATATTTAAATCAGAGAGGAGGGTTTTAAGTTTTAAATTGAGGGCTTCCCTGGTGGCGCAGTGGTTGGGAGTCCGCCTGCCGATGCAGGGGACACGGGTTCATGCCCCGGTCCGGCAAGATCCCACGTGCCGCGGAGCGGCTGGGCCCGTGAGCCATGGCCGCTGAGCCTGCACGTCTGGAGCCTGTGCTCCACAACGGGAGAGGCCGCAACAGTGAGAGGCCCGCGTACCGCAAAAAAAACACAATAAATTGAAGTGCATTGAGATTTATTCACCAAAAGGAAGCAGGCAACTATGGAATCAGTCGGCCCAACTCCAAGGCCGTCGTCCCCCTCAACACCAGTCTGTTGCCCTAGCTCTCAGTCTTATTTACTCTTGTTCTGGAAGCTGGTTTATTCCCTTCTCTGGGGAAACAGAAGACTATAAACAGATGGGTTGTTCATCTGCTAGAAATGGTTTGTGTTTACCACCTAGGGACTCTAGACCCCATCCCACTGGAAGGATTTTTAAATGCCCTTCCCCTATCAGAGGCCCTCAGAATGCTGATCTAGGCAAAGAAGGCGTGCAGCCCCACTGTGTTCCTAGGTTCATGAAGATGCTGTCGGTCCGCATTCCATACAGTGCTTTGCAGGGCTTACCAGTTTAAGTGACCAGACATGCTGGATTTCCCAGTACCTACCGGTGGTGTGCCTGCTGCCCTTGCCTCATTATTAATAGAATTCCCTTTCAGTCAGTCTCAAAAAAGTATGATAAATTGAATGGCCACTCTACCAAATATTCATAAAAATCAGTTGAGGGAGGCAATTTCAAGGCACCCTTGAGCTGATTCAAAGAAAAAGGACAGACATGAGCAGTAAATCTCAGAGAAAGCAGGAGGGAAAGCCAGGCTAGTGCAGGCACGGTCCACTAGCCTCCTTGGCCGCGAGCTCTGACCAGCCGTGAGAGAGGAAATGCTCAGGACTGCTGTCCAAATTGTTTCGGACACTGGATGACTGCCACTTACCCTTCAGCTAGCACAGGGCGGAAAGACCGGAGTCTTTATCCCAGTGTAGGCTTGTCATCCTTCACTAGTTCGAAACTAAAGACCCCCGGAGGTGTTAGAGAGACATCATTAAACATTGACCCAGGTGTCATCGCGGGCTTGCCCTCCCACTGAGCAGGTAGAATGAGTGAAGAGCATGATCTTGGGGTTCCGCTTTACTTAACAGGTTTTTTAACAAATCCATTTTCTGGTCCAAAAAGGGTAAAGAGAGAACACAGGTACAACTCTGCCACTGGCCAGTTCATATTTCTGTATCTCTTTTAGCCCTATTTCCCTTCCCCCCGCTTTTTTGGGACTGGCTCCTTTCTGAAATTCAAAACTTTGTAGTCTATGGAAAATATGTGTCCCCAGTTCTGCCACAACCTTCTGATTCTCAACAACAAATGATGTTTCAAGTTTACTGTCTCCTGTTTCACCTTCTGAACATTTCCAAATCTGGATGCGGGGTTCCGGTGAACCCAAAAGGCACCGGTACCTGACACCACTCGGGACTCATACTTTCTGCAGCGCCACCTAGACCAGAAGGCTGTTACAGCAATCCCCAAAATGTGTTCATTAGAACACTAAATCACTCGTAGGTATGATATGAGAAAACAAGGTTTCCGTGATCAAAGGTGCTTATTGAAATGCAGATTTTAAAACATGTCTCTTTATTACAGGACTTCTTAGAGCTTTTAATGTGCAAACATGCAAGTGAATCCCCAATAAAGAGAGGGAATATTGTGAGGCAACCCCCTCCGCCTTGATGAAGGTGCCATTTTTATTTTTGGTAGAAAATCTGGAAGGATAAGCGTTGAAGGCACACACTTCAGGAAACGTTGTTCTACTAGCCTTACTAGGAGTATGTCCTTACAATGTACAACTAATATATGTAAAGCACTAATTATATTAATAATATTGCAAGAGGCTTTTCTTTATTTCAACTTCCATGATATTTCAATACGATGCTTCTGTCTATTACCACTGAAAAGGTGGACACGTTGAAGTATTATATAGTCTTCTTTTACAATTCTATGAATTATGCTGTATATAGACTGTGGGTAATATTCTTAGTAAATTACATCTACTTGTGAACTAAATATTGTACTATTTTGACTTTGTGCCATTGCCCACCCTTGTTGAGTTTCAGCATTGCAAAAAATCAAAATCAAGAAATCAATGTGCTTCATAGAAGGAGCATCTATCTATCTATCTATATATTTTTTTGCAGTACGCGGGCCTCTCACTGTTGTGGCCTCTCTCGTTGCGGAGCACAGGATCCGGACGCGCAGGCTCAGCGGCCATGGCTCACGGGCCCACCCGCTCCGCGGCATGTAGGATCCTCCCGGACCGGGGCACGAACCCATGTCCCCTGCATCGGCAGGCGGACTCTCAACCACTGTGCCACCAGGGAAGCCCTATCTATATTTTTTTAAAAAATCAGTTCTGGTCTAGGTGTCCAGCAAACTTCCTTTAGCACCAAGCAAGAGCAAAAACAAACAAAACCCCCAAATACCAGACATAGAGATGGAGACCTCTCTTCTTCCTCAGGCTAGATTCCTGTTAGATTCCAAAGCATATCGTAGTGTAAATCCAAAGATTCCTGGTGGCCTTGCATCTCTGCTATGCACAGTATTTCTTACGTGATTTGAGGAACGCACTATGGTTGTAGTTTCTTGAGTGCTTTATCAGGATTATTCTTCTGAAAAGCGCGAGGAACATAAGCCAAAAGTCACCCGGAGAAGGTTTAAGCATCATTGCTGTAGTTCAATGTCCTCACAAATAAATAGTCACAGTGCAGGCTGCAAATGTCAGGGGTGCACGCACACCACATATCTGCCTTGTAATTCATTTGCTTTTTTGTCTCTACTGATACATTTAGAAAGAAGTGCTCGGGCTGAGAGGCATAGAATGAAAACATAAAACGAGTCTAAATCTTTTCCTTATATACTGTGATGATCATATTGATAAAACATTCATAAAGACATTTATTGAAGTGGTGATTCTGATCCATTCTGCATTCCCAATTTTCATTTTTTACTCTTGTACTTGATTATGGGTGTCTGTAGCCTGGAGAATTCTAGTAAAAGAGGCCCTTTTAACTAGTAAAAAAAAAAAAAAAAGCCATATTGGTTTTTCTTAAAGCATTTTCCAAATATTTTTACTATAAAATAAGTAAGAGAGAAAAGTTTCCAAATTGCACAAGTCCACAGCTCCCTGAAAGCGCACTGAAAACTATGCAGAATAATTTTGATTAGGCTGGATGACTGTGCCAGGCTCCAAACAAGTGGTTATTCTGTTGTGACATCTGCCAAGCAATGTGTCCATTGTGCTCTGGAATTTAATTCATTTTAAATGACTCCATCCAAATGATAAAACATGAGATGTGCTACACTCCAGGGGTAAAATACAATGATTGTTTTTAGTGTGACCACAACTGTTAGCTGGGAAGCAATACAGCCTGTTCTAATTAGGCCCTGATTATTGTCTCCTGGAAAACAGCTAGTTCAAGAAATGTGAGTGAAATCCTGTTAAGTGGAAGGATTGGCATAAACAATCTTGCTTACTCTGGTGTGACTACAAACGCTGGCAGAGCCACATGCCAAGGCTTCCCAGAAAGTACAGCAAGAGTCTTCAGAAGAGAAACTATTTCAAAACTGAAAGATGCTTGGGATACTTACTGTAGGATACAGTTTAATACGTGTACCAGTGTAATCAATAAATTATCTTACTGATCTAGGACTTCTGTGCAAATACCCCCAAATCCAAAATATTATAACTGCCTGTCTAAAAAGTACTGTGAAAGTTCCTAAGAGTTGTATGTGGTGGGGAACACTGCCTGGAAGCATGAATGATTAGGCACTAAAAGAAACAAAACAAAGCAAGTTGAACCTCAGGAGAAAATACACACACGTAAGAATTTATGTCTCCCATATGCCACGTATTTAATATAAGCTTTGGAAACAAGTTCAGATGAAATAAAAATCAAAGTTCTCAAAAGGTGAAAGATTAACTTAATCACTAAATCTTCCCTATTGACCCAAACATCAGTATGTTGTTTATTTCTATGCAAAAGTAGGCCTTCAAACTGCTTAAATGATATATGATACACAAACCAGTTTTCAAATAATACAGCCAGTCATCTTGCAATTTAAAAAAATTAGGTAAAAGATATTATAACACATTTCACACACACACACACACACACACACACACACACACACACACATACACACACACCAATGACAAAATTTGGCCTCTCCTAAAATAGAAGACCATTAAGAACGGCCAGAAAGAAACACCGTGTCACCCCTCCCTACAATCCAGGTAGTTTCCTTTAATCCAATAGCAAATCTGGGCATATTTGAGAGGGGTGATTCTAACAGCCACGTTGAAATCCTGTGGAGAACCGTTCATGTCTACCCACTGGTGCCCGGAAAAGATGCCAATAATTTTTCGCTCCCACTTCTGCTGCTGTCTCTTCCACATCCTCACGTAGACCCCGGACCCGCTGGCCCCGGGCTGGGCGTCACACTGCTGGTACAGCAGGTCATAGGTCTCATCTTTGACATCACAGAAGCGGTATACCAAGTTGCCCGGTCGGTCATTGTCATAACCAGAGAAGTGGATTCTGCCCCCTGGCAGTTGCTTGGCGGGAGGGCTTACCCCGATCTTCATGAACTTTCTTTTGTGGGGTTTTTTGAGTTCCAGGAGGGCATAGTCATAATCCATGCCAATGTCATTGGCATTGCCCTTGATCCAACCCTTGGGCACATGGGTGCGCTTCACCCGGATCCACTGAAATTTCATCTTCTCGGGCACGGCTGAGCTCGAGTTGTTGGCCCTTCGACCACCATCTTTAAACTTGGGCTTCAGGAAGCCCACTCGCAGTTTCTGGGTTCCTTTCACGTAGGTTTTCCCATCGTGTATGCAGTGGGCAGCCGTGAGGACGTGCTTCTCCGCCACCAGGGTGCCGGTACAGCCTGTTGATAACTTCACCGATGTTGAGAACGGGTAGTTGAGCAGGAAGTCCTTCCCAAAAATGCTGAATCTGCTGTCGTAGCCATAAATCTGCCGCTTCCTTCGAGACTTTCCCGAAGACTCACCCTCACCACTTCTGAGGACATAGATGCCCACCTGTGTCTCGGTGCGGCTGCCGTTGGCATAGAGGGTTTCATAGGACAGGTACTGCTTGGCCTCTTCATAAGTGGGCAGTGGACTTCCCTTATGACACTGGGGGCCACACGAGGAGGACACTTCCAATTTGGCTTCGGCCCCAAAGTGTGGCTTGGCCAAGTTTAAGGTGGACTGGGGTAAGACCACGGGGAGGCGGTAGGCAGGCCAGGTGGGTTTCCAGTGGGCGCTGTAGGGGCTCACCTGCCCAACAGCACAGAGGAGGACGGAGAGGAGGAGAAGCCCTGGGGTCCCCGCCATGCTGAGCACCACCCTGCAGGAACAAAGACAAGCAGGTCAGGAGGGCAAGAGGCTGAGCTCTCCTTTGCTGGGGAGGCAGCCTGGGGGCATGCCTGTCATTGTTTTAACACTGTGAACCCTGCTCATTAATCGGGGGTGTGGAGAGGAATCCCTAGGTAATGGTCTCACTCACAACGCAAGGGCTTGACCTTGTTTGTTCCTGTGGCTGGGTGCCCAAAATGAAATTGGGTATTCATTCCCCTTGATGTTTAAGGTGTCCCTAAGGGCAGCCTGCTGCAGGGCAGGTGCATGGAGTCATTAATTCACAGATGAATTGCTTGACCAGCCCTGACATCCATACAATTTTGAGCCTTCTTTGTGCTTGATTCTATACTTTCATCCTCTCCTACCTTCCTGGTCCCCCTGCCTTTCTTTCCTTCCTTCCTCTCAATCTCATTATAGGATGTACTTCGAAAATGTTCAGAGTAACTTGCTCATCTCGAGGGTAAATTTAAATCACACAGTTTATTGAATGACTAAGGCATCAGGGAGGGATGGGTCCACAGCGTCACACTTACTGGGACTCTGATTGCTTTTAAATGGTGAGTGATTGAGAAGAGGGAATGAGACTTTTTTTGTTTTATTTGTTTTGCTTTGCTTTGAATTTAGAACAACTTTAACTATTATAAGTTTAGTTTCAGAGTAACCAGGTCTCTGACAAACCCAATATTCCTTCATCCTTTGGATTTTGTTGTACACTACCAGGGTCTTGTCAAAGATCTAAAGCTCTAATATTGCATCAAGTATCACACTGTGACTATTTCTATTCCTATTTCAAGTAACTATTGGTTACTTTTTCAGGTCTGTGCATCTGTGTTCCCAGCTAGTCTAAATGCCTTGAACTTGGGCCTATGCTAGCAACTCAACAAAGATTTATTGAATGGATAGTTTGTATTTATGAAGAGTGAATGAAGGAATGATTAGTGTGGCTCAAAAATATATATATATTTTAAATTGGGGTATAGTTGCTTTACAATGTGGTGTTAGTTTCTACCGTACAGCAAAGTGAATCAGTTATACATATACATATATCCCCTCTTTTTTGGATTTCTTTCCCATTTAGGTCACCACAGAGCATTGAGTAGAGTTCCCTGTGCTATACAGTAGGCTCTCATTAGTTATCTATTTTATACATAGTATCAATAGTGTATATATGTCAATCCCAATCTCCCAATTCATCCCACCCCCCCTCCCCCTTGGTATCCATACGTTTGTTCTCTACGTCTGTGAAAAAGTATTTTGAATGATGCACGCTGAGTGCTAATGACATAGATGCGCATGGATGACGTGGTAGCTCAGAGAAAGGGTGTGGAATCCAGTGGTGGGGAGAAGAACACGGGAGGCATCCTGGGGGAGGTGATGCTTGAGATGGGTGTTAAAGCTGAACAGAAATTAGCTAAGAGAGTGAAGGGGACACTTAGAGGGAAAAACCGTCTATGCAAGGGCAAGGAGACAGGCAACAGTACAAGTCACTTCAGTAACACATTAAGCTCAGCAAGGGTGGAACAGAGGACATGGTGGAAGCAGCAGGCGAGAGCCACGTTATGCAGGGCTGTGTATACTAGATGAAGGAGTTTGGATTTTATCCTGAAAGGTATGTTTAAAGACCCAGAACAATCATCCCACTAGAGGAACAACAACAAAGATGATTGGAAGTACTCTTATAAATATTGAAGCATCAGTTGGCTCAGACTGGCTCCGAACCTTCTGTTCAAGAGAAGCTGAATAGCAGGTAGGTTAATTCATTCACAGTCAAGGACCCCAAAACAAGGACAAGGAGGGGTTAGGTCTTAAGAAGCTAGTGGGACATAGTGGGAGTGGGAGTCAGGAAGAAACTGTTTCACTCTTCTCACGCTTCCTCTTTGAGAATACAGAGCTGCTAGCAACTTCTGGGTGCCTTTTGCTTTCTTTTACATAAAACTGGAAAATCCCATTGATCTGATCTCGTCCAGCTGAGCACGCCAAGCCCCACTCCCAATATGCACACATCATGTTTTCCAGTATGTGCTTGCCCCACCTGCCTCTGGGGTCTGTTTGGCTTGACTCTTTCTGATTCCACTTCTGTCAAGTGCGTGGCTAGAAAAGAAAGAAATGAAGTCCTGGAAAAGCCAATTCCTTGGGACTTCCTGATTCCTTGAAACTGTTTCTCTCCATTTTTCCAAATAGGAAGGGTCCCTGGGCCCTTTGGCATGGAGGAAATATATCTAATTATTTCTCTAAATCCTTGAAATCATGGGGAGCATGTGTATGTGCACACAAGTGTTTGTGCTGATTGAGGGTACTGCCAGGACTAAAGGTTCTAAATGGATGATGGAGGGGATGCTAATGCAGGTAGAGCCCTCTTCCCTAAGGGGGACTTTGGGGGTGGGTTAGGTGTGCTGAGGACAACACTTCAGGAGACTTCAGGGGATGGTTCTCTCTGATTATTCCCATCTCCTAGCCGAGGACCCAGACCTTGGACATACCTAGGGCTTGGACAGCCTTTTCTCTGTATAAGTTGCTGTGTAGGTGACGAAATGCCCCCCCCCACCAGAATCCCTGCCAAGTGTGATATGTACTAGGAGGAATCATGTATTTCCCACAGGGCTTCATCTTGGACCCCTACCTACCACCCCCTCCTCACTTTGACTATAACATGGAGAACATTAATGCCTGTTAACACTGAGCAACAGATGTGTTAAGTAAGCCAAGTTTACTTCAGCTTATCTTTTTTTTCCTTATAAATTTATTTATTTATTTCTGGCTGCGTTGGGTCTTCGTTGCTGCCCGCGGGCTTTCTCTAGTCGCGGCGATCGGGGGGCTACTCTTTGTTATGGTGCACGGGCTTCTCATTGCGGTGGCTTCTCTTGCTGCAGAGCACGGGCTCTAGAACGTAGGCTCAGTAGTTGTGGTGCACGGGCTTAGTTGCTCCGCAGCACGTGGGATCTTCCCAGACCAGGGCTCGAACCCATGTCCCCTGCATTGGCAGGCAGATTCTTAACCACTGCGCCACCAGGGAAGCCCCCTAGATGGATTTTTAAAAGTGTATTTGAACTAGTTTCAGGCTCGTTCCTACCATTCTCTTCCCTGACACCCCAGCCAATAGACAATGTCAACGGTTGGACGAATGGATAAAGCTAAAGACACGTGCCATTGGCACAGTCCTACAGAGTGTGAATTCTTTACTGCCGTAAGTAATTTGCACTCTGTACTCCTAGGATCCAATTAACATACAAATTTCAGATTTAGGATTTCAAAAGGCATGTTCTAGTTGATAATATGAGCATATTTTACTGTCATGTTCTTCCTGCCCCTTGAAAATATCTACAACTTATGATAATATATAAGATCATACTATCTCATCTCCTCCTCTCTCTCTCCCAAGAATATTTTGAAAACAGGAATACTTGGGAGCTTGGACCTCTGGATTCTGTGTGTTCTTTCTTAAGATAAGCTGAAGTAGGGACTTCCCTGGTGGTGCAGTGGTTAAGAATCTGCCTGCCAATGCAGGGGATGCGGGTTCGAGCCCTGGTCTGGGAAGATCCAACATGCCGCAGAGCAGCTAAGCCCGTGCGCCACAAGTACTGAGCCTGCGTCTAGAGCCCGTGTGCCACAAGTACTGAGCCCGCGCGCCTAGAGCCTGTGCCCCGCAACAAGAGAAGCCACTGCAGTGAGAAGCCTGCGCACTGTAACGAAGGGTAGCCCCCGCTCCCTGCAACTAGAGAGAGCCCGTGTGCAGCAACGGAGACCCAACGCAACCAAAAATAAATAAATAAATAAATAAATAACATTGTTAATGTACTAAAATTGCCAAAAAACCCCACATCCATCTAGGAACCTTGTCTTAATGAATTAACCCCCTCTCAGGCAAAATTGATTCTAATTTCACCTTTCCCAGTGCTTGCCCTGTATAGTAAAGCCCTGTTTAAAAAATGCTTTCCAAGGCCTTGAAGCATGCCTCATTTCACATGTGTCACCAGGGCATACCTTTTTGAAAAATGTCTGCCTTTCAAAAAGTAAACACTGTTTTTAGAAACCACTTAGTGGGTGTGGAGACACAGGAACAAGTCTTTTTCTGGGGTATGCGTGTTGGCTCTCACTGGCCACAGCTTCACTCCAGCCTCTCAACACACAGAATCGAATTTGTTCTTCAGCAAAATGAGGGCTGACTCTGCCAAGGGCCTCCCGGACCACTTACAGATCACAGGATGCTGTTAGAGGGCACTAAAGAGCCTACTGCAGACTATGGCTAGAATATTAAGACTCTAGACGAATACCATCTAATCTAATCCAGAGCCTTCACAACAGAAATTCTGGGCAGTCAACCAGTTTAGGAGAAGCCAGCCATCTATAAGTAAAACTGCTAAACCAACAGGGCAGGGTAAAGCTCTAATCCCTTAAAAATAAACTTTTCAGATACGTCAAAAACACTAATTCTCTTAGTTTGAAGCATCGCTTACAAGTTCCCTATATTATTATTTCAACTCTATTCATTATTTTGTGTGGTAAGACCTTATTCTGAGAACATTTTATATCTTCATTAAAGTTTCTAGGGTTTCCCTGGTGGTGCTGTAGTTAAGAATTTGCCTGTCAATGCAGGGGGCACGGGTTCGAGCTGTGGTCCGGGAAGATTCCACATGCCGTGGAGTAGCTAAGCCCGTGCACCACAACTACTGAAGTCCGCACGCCTGCAGTCCATGATCCACAACAAGAGAAGCCACCACAATGAGAAGCCCGCACACCTCAAAGAAGAGTAGCCCCCACTCGCTGCAACTAGAGAAAGCCCACGCGTAGCAGCAAAGACCTAACACCGCCAAAAAGAAATAAATAAGTTAAATAAATTTAAAATCAATAAAGTTTCTATCTAACTCTGAAAGCTACAAAACTGTATTTAAAAAAAAACTTTAATTCAGATTTAGAAATTAATGCAGGTCAAATTATTCCAAATTGATTTGGTTTTTAAATACCTGATCAGAAATTGGAAGAGAAAGTTGTATGTTCTCAGGTCCCCACCTGGGTTTAAACTGACAACTGTATTAAAGTTACAAGCTTCATCAGTTACTCACTCCTTTACCGATTGTGTGTTTAGGGTGATTTAGAAATTGTTATGAACAATGATCTCTTAGTCTTCTAGCTCTGGTCTTTCCAGGTCCAAGATTCTCTCATTTTATAATTTTCCAGGGACACAAAAGGCCAGGTCAGGCATTATGTTGTTTATAGACAGCGTCTGCACTGTCATTTACTGCTCAGTAGCTTTTACTCAAAGAATTGTGGAAGGCGGAGGCACAAGGGGAAAGGAAAAGGAAAATTTATCATGCTCATCTCTTGCCTGTCTGGACGGCAAGGTTTCCCTTATCTGTTTGCAAAGGAAACAAAGGCCTCCAGCAGAGGGCAGCTTTCAAGAATGGAGTGGAGGATGGCTAGGTGAGAAAGCTCTTAGCAAAGTCTTGGGGTAGAGGTGGGGGGGGGACACACCCTACTTCAACTCAGGGCCTTTCCTAAGGCATTCACACCTTGCCCTGACCCCTTCCCCATTAATAAAACACCTTAAAATTAGGTTGGTGGCTTTGCATTAATTTCCCAATTCACCTGATACTAGGATAATTCCCCAGGAGACAATTATTGTTTCCATTTTTATACTCTTGGTAAGCCTTAGCTATGCCCATATAAGTTTATTTAAACATAAACACTCTAGGATGAAAACAGTCATAATCTCACTACTGGAAAAGTAACTAATGGGTCACATAATTTTTAATTCTCTCCTGCCTTTAAATGAATCATTTTATCCTTTTAGAACTGTCTGGAAAACTCACACCTTAAAAAAGGAATGAACATTTCCGAATCTTATCCTTATTATTAACCAACAAGGACCTACTGTATAGCACAGGGAACTCTGCTCAATATTATGTAACAACCTAAATGGGAAAAGAATTTGAAAAAGAATGGATACATGCATATGTATAACTGAATCACTTTGCTGTACACTTGAAACTATCACAACATTGTTAATCGACTATACTCCAATATCAAATAAAAAGTTAAAAAATAAATGAATTAATTTAAAAAAATCTGGACAAAATAATTCAGGTCTACAACATTTCATTTCTAGGAATAAGCCTTTACTGGATAAGGAGTCCTTAGATACATAATTATCTTCTAAAGTTCCCAACTAAGTATTTTCATAAATCACTTCACCTAAATGACAAAGAATGGAAAATGAAGGTAAGCAAATATTTTCTCGCCATGCTTAGTAATATGGAAACAGTATTCCTTTTCCAGCTCTGTATATCTGACTCACAAGAGGGTTACACTTTCCATGTCCCAACACTCAACGTGAGCCGCTGTCCCTCTGTCCACTGTCTGAAAATATTTATACCTTATGAAGATGCTGCCACTTCATAAGCCCACTAATAACCTGACAGTGAAGGGACATTGCACATTAGCAGATGTGCAGACAACAATCACCGCTTGGAGACCGTGGCACTGAGATGGCTCTCTGCCAGTTCTACACCTTGAAAACTGCAACAACACAGGTCTCCTCAAGAGGGCAAGTGTTTGGGATAATGGTTTAACTCCTATAGCAAAGAAGTGCTGGCAGGGAAAATCTAATCCTCAGGATATAAGTTCTCTGTTGTCCAACATCTGAATTCCTGTGACCACTATAAATGGTAATGACAGGAAGAAACAGCAGGGAAGTTTGTGAGGATAAAAGTTTTGGACACCATCTGGAAGGATGGCCAAGGGTTTTTCCATGGACTCTCTGCCCAGAGATACTGAACAGTGAAACCATGCTAATTCCTAAAGCAAATAGCTAAAAATGAACAAAGCTCTGGGAATACTCTGCAGCCAGGCATGCTCTCATTTTCCTGAGGCACAGAACCTGTTAAAGGGAAACAAACCTAATCACATAATGGTTTAAGAATTACAGTCTTGTACAGGAAAGAAATGCAGGGTATTTACAAGCCCAGCTACCCTAAACATAATCTTGTGGTCAAACGAAGTTTAACTTCTTCTCTATCAGATTTTAGGCAAAATGAACTACCCTAGTGAGCCTGGGACAAACCTGGCAGCAGAACAAGAGCAGAGTATAAAACTGTCAATGGTGAGACCATGAGAAACGAATTCCCTGGAGTTGGGGGCGGGGGAGGGGAGTTAGGCATGAATAATGGCTGGTGGATTAAATCCTAAGGGATCTATGAGAAAAGATGTGCAGGAGAACCTGAGACTCTTAAACACTGCAGACAGGGGCCAGAAGTGTTCTCAGACCCACTAATGGGCACTTTGGCACTTATACTACAGACAGAAAAATGCACCCACATTCACCATCTACCTGAATAAATTGTCAGTGTTACAAAAATGAGATCCATATTAGTTACCTTGGAAAAATGCTTCCTTTCCAGTTCAGGCAATGGAAAGGATGACGAGTTATCTCTTGACTTTAAGTGGCAAAAATACAAGTGAAACAATCTATTCAAATGCAGACGGTGTACATATGATCACAAACACTTTCACAAGTACAGATAGTGGCTTTCGTGGCAGTTCCTAAGTTCCTTTTGCCCACTCCACCTCCAATCCACTCCTGTCTGACAGACTTCTTAAGAGATGCAGTTATAAGGTCTATTTTAAATGCCTCTTATGCACAGGTATGATTCTGAAACAAGTGCAATAAATAGCCTGATATTAATTTGGAATTCAGCTTTTGGCCACAGCTGACTTCAAACCATAAATTCAACTCCTTACCACAGGGCCTCGTCAAAACGATTCTGGCATTGGCCTACCTGCTCCTAAGGATGGCAGAGGGACCCCTCAAGTTCAGTTTCAGAAGCTAAGAGAAGGCAACCCTGAGCCAACACTGATCCTGAACAACCAGGAGCTTTCCATCAGCCAGGGGCTGTTTCTGAAGTCTCATGGATGTCACCCAAAAGGGAATTAAACAAACAGGCTTTTTATCAGCCGCTTTCTCATGAGATGTTCGAAAGCAAACCTAATTTGTATTCCGGAGGGGAGTGGTAGTTTTCCTTCATCTAAATAATTTTTCTCCCTCCTCTTTTAAAACATTTTTGAAACTTTTTTCAAACTGTTTTTTTAAACGTTAACTAGTGATGAATGTCCACAGGCTCAGGAAGAAATATTTGCTTCCAGCAACTGTTGATAGTTCACGGACAGTAGTTTCTAGGGATGCGCAGGGTTATCAATCAAGGCACCAGAGAAAAGAGCCTCTTTGCTGCAGTCTCCTTGCTTGCTAAGGTTTGTTCACAATCACATGCCCAGGATTTAAAAATTAATGTTCAGATCTTGTTGGAATACGTATGTGCAAAACTCAAGGGAAAAAGTGAGGGTATGCGTGTGTGTGTGTCTGTGTGTGCACGTAAGAGGCGCCGGTGTTGTCATCTTCCAGCCGGAGGACAGCGTGCCCAGAGCGGGCTCTTTCTTTACTCCCACCCAGCATCCGAGATGGTAGTTGCAAAACTTTCCTTCCCTACCCGATCCACGGGTGACACTGCGTGATCCAAATGCCCTGCAGCTCCTGAGTCTCCGCGGAGCTCCCCCAGGCCGCCGGTCGCACCCCTCGAGCCCCGAGGGTAGCCGAGGCGAGGTCTCCGGTGCCGTCCCCCCAGCCACGCAGCCCGCGGTCCCCCCGCCTCGCGCCCACCGGCCCTTTGTTCCACGGCCCCCGCCGGGCCGGCGCCCTCACTCACCCGCGCCGGGTCGCCCGCCCGGACCCCGGCTCGCCGCGCCGCTCAGACAGGTGTGGGGGCCGGGAGGGCGCGCGCAGCTCCCATGCCGGCTTGGCGGCGCGACTGAGTGCTAGCGGGCGGGCGGGCAAGCAGTGCCGGCGGCTGCCGGGTCCGCCCCCCGCGCCTCCGGAGCCCGCCCGCCCCGCCTCCGCTCTCGGGGAAGCCGCTCGGCCGCCACCCGCCCGCCCCCCCCCCGCCCCCCGCCCGCGGCCCGCGGCCCGCGCCCCCGCCCCTCGCCGCCGGCAACCGGTCCGAGCCGGGCGCGCAGCCGGGAGGACGCGCGGCCTTGCGGCCCCGCGCAGGTGGCCTGGCGCAGCTCGCCTGTCCCGGCCTCTCCGTGCCAGCCCGCGCCGGCTCTCGGGGAAGGGCCCGCCCTGGTCGGGGACCCGCGCAACCCTTCCTGAGTGAGCCTGGGGCCTTCGCTGCCTGCAGTCCGCCGCCTGCTTGCAAAGACCAGGGGCCCCTAAAGTCGACAGCCGAGATCTGGGGCCGCGGGCCACACCTGGTGCGCGAAGAGCCCCTCCGCAAGTTTGAAGAGTTGGAGAGAAACCTGTGCGCTTCCCACCCCACATGCGCTTTGAGAGTTTTCAAAGTTTTGAGGTGATGCCCGAGTTCCTTCCCCTTTCACCCAGTCTCTCGGAGGCCTCAAAGGGGCGGAAACCCGCGATCCGGTGGCAGGACCGCCAATGCTTTGCATCCCCTGCAGTAGCGCCCAGTGCGGTGCTTGGGGCCCGGAGCAGGGCAGGGGCTTGGCAGCTTCCAGTAACCGGCTGGGTAGGGAGCCCACAGGCCTCAGCTCTCTCTATCCGGGCACCAGCGGGTGGAGCCACCTCCTCACCCAGTGGGCAAGCGGCCCACAGAACGGGCAAAGAACGTACAGATTACCCCTCTTTGACAGGTAAGGCAGGGGAGGAGGTTTTTCAGGGCTTAATGACTTGCCCCAATGCACTGAGGCCGCATTTTTTTTCTGTGAAGCCCTTTAGCCTGCCCGTCTCCCACCAAAGTCTGCTCTCAAAAAGAGAGGACTTAACAGGCTGTTTCACACCAACGTGTTAATGACAGACCAAGGTGCTTGTGTTTGCCACCGATTTTAAATAGGAAAGCCCCAACACGTGTCACTCTGTGGTGATTCTCAAATACGAGGGCACTATTTTAAGGGCAAAATTTTCTTAAACCAACCCACTCCTGGCGTAAATTATTTTCTTTTAAAACGTTGCATTACTATAAACATAAAATGAGATATAAACTTGTGTCATAGCTTTTGAACAACTCTGGAATAAAACCAAAACAAATTTATAAGTTAAATATAAAATTCTCCTCCCAGAGCTGTAAAATTTAAATTACTAATGTTTACTCAACTACTACTAGCAACTTGTGGTACTGACTGCCCAGGTGTGAGTACATTTGAGCTCTGCGTGGCTCTGCAACTCTTATGGTGTGGGAAGGGCCCTGTATTGACTCGATTTTCTCATCTCTTTCCTCCCTTCCAGGTACCACACCTCCTCTGCTCACACTCTATATTATTGTAATAGTTGGCTTTCATTTGACTCTGATACATAATTAGAGATTAAATTTGTGCTGTTCCTTTCTTATTAGCATAACGAGTAAAGTGGTAAGTGTTGGTGGCAAGGCATAGCTCACACAGGCACTGAGACCACAAGGCAGTACTTGGTATCAGATGGTTATCCCAATGATCCAGAATGTGTTCATATTCATTTTTTTAATCATAACTATGAAAAAAATAAATTTTGGCTCTCCAGCTTCCATTTGGAGAAACACCATTGAAAGTCAAATACCTAACTTAATAGAGAAGGCGGGGTTGGAATTAGAAGGAGGGGAAGAAGGGAGAGACTTCCCAAAGCACCTATTACATGCAAAGCATTGTGTTAGGCACCAAAATAAAGAGATGGCCACAGGAAGACAGTCCAGCAACATAATTAAGAGTATGCCAGTGGCATTCAACTATGTGAGTACTCTGTGAGTACTCCAGGCTCTGCCTCTTATTAGTTGTGTAGCCTTTGGCTTGACCTTTCTGTGCCTCAGTTTTCTCCTCAGTAAAATGACGACTACTTCATAGCAATGTTTGAAGAATTGAATGAATTAATACACATAAAACGCTTAGCACATGGCCCGACACACAGTAGGCCCTTAATAAATATTAGCTGTTGTTACATCTGTTATGTAAAAAGAACGTGCCTTCTCTCTGCTTTGGAGCACCATCCTTCAGGAGCACCTCAACCTACTTTGACATTCATTGCTCATTTGTCCTGGTGGTTTCTGAAATTAGTGTCACCAATTTAGGGAAGTAGAATCTTGGAGAACAAGATGATTTTATTCCCATCATTCGGAGAGAGCAACTGAAGCACAGAAGGACCCCCTGTGCCCTCTCCTAGCTCCACTCGCAGAGCCAGCCTCAGGCCTATTGCCCCCTACCCAGACAGGAGCTCCAACTACAGATGACCTGTGGAACGGTGGGTTTGAACAAGCTCCACCCACTCCTCTTGTTTCCTGGAGCTGTCAGTAGTAAAACGAGAGGATGCTACCTGGCTCAAAGGTTGTCACTGCGATGGCCATAAGGACAGCAACAACAACGGATCTGTAGAGAACTTTGACGCCAAAGAGAAATGCCCTGTGTAGCAGGAGTCCTCATGCTGAGCCTAGATATTTGCTATTTTTTTTGTATTTGCCCCACTCCGCTACCTGAAAAAAAAACAAAACAACCACCTGATAAACCAGAACCCTCACTGCTTAAGAACTCAATTCAACTCTATAATCGTAATTCTCAAACACTTTTCATGAGGATGGCACCTGAGTTCTTAAAAACGCATTCAGGGCAAGGCCCACGCATTTAGCGAGTGCTCACTCTGTATAAGGTACAGGGGCTGTGAGAAAGAAAGCAGATATCCCTCATCTCAAGGAATTTATGCTTTGGATAGAAACGAAACAAAAGCAAATACAGGAGAAACTGAGGTGTAGGCTGGATCAGGCTACAGCTAGAGAGCACGGAAGGGGGAATTATTAATTCCCACTCCGGCAGGTGCTAAAGTCTCCCATGAGGTGGTAGAATTTGAGCTGCAACTCAGAGGATGAAGACTTGAGCAAAGCTTCAACAAACATCTCATTGGGTTCCTCCACTGTGTAAATGAGGGCAATCTGGGGGTGAATGAAGAGGGCAGAACTAGGATGGGATTGTAATAATTATAGCTATGTTTGTTGAATGCATATTATGTGCCAGGTAGTGTGGAATATACTTTATTACATGTGAGACTGAGGTTCAAAGTGGTTAAATGGGTTACCCAGTGCTGTACCACTAAGGAACGTGGCTGTGAGTTCTGCCCAGTCTGTCCTACTCTTTCAGCAGGCTCCGCTGTGTTATATTGCTTCCCAGACCTGCCTTTTCTTGTGCTAACGATCAGGAGGTTGAATCAGTGGCTGCTGTTGCTTGAGCTCCAAATATCCTTTTGATTCTATCTTGCTTTTGTTCCAGTTATGCAATCACTTAGTAATGACCTGTTACATGGCCTCAGTGCAGGAGACAAGATGGGACTGAAAGATAATTAGAAACCTAGGGTGTGGCAGGGAGGGGGAAGACCCAACGCCAACTCTATAAACTGCTAAACTCAATGTTAGTGCTGATTTTCTTTTAATTGAAGTATAGTTGATTTACAACGTTGTGTTAGTTTCAGGTGTTCAGCACAGTGTTCAGTAATACATACATATCTATACTTTTTCAGATTCTTTTCCATTATAGGTTATTACAGGATACTGAGTATAGTTTCCTGTGCTACACAGTAGGACCTTGTTGTTTATCTATTTTATATATTAAATATAGTAGCGTGTATATGTTAATCCCAAACTCCTAATTTATCCCTCCCCTTAGTGCTTATGTTTCACGAGGCTGAGATCCGCGTGCAGCTTCAACAATTTGCCAGTTTGAAAGGTATCAATGAGGATTATTTCTAAGGAGATAAATTTACATATTTAAAAATCCTTTCCATCTGGTTTCTTATTTCTGTGGTGATAATATGGCTCTAGGAGTTCACTCAGTAAGTGGAGGTTTCTAGCTCCGTGTAGTGAGTGAAAAGAGAAATGGAGTGAGAGACAACACAGGGTTGGGAGTGAGGCATTCTCAACCTGTCCGGGTGACTTTGGATAAATCACCTCACTTAACCTGGATTTCTCATCTGTAAAAAGAGAGCCTAGATGACCTGCTCTTACAGTCTTTGAGTCTACAACATTGTAATTCTTACGGAAGGATGATCCACATATATTTTGATCTTTGGGCACCCAGCATGTGGTCCTAGGGTAGCAAAGCATGTGGAACTCTGGAGTCTGACTGGCTTGGACTCAATTTAGAATTCATTTAGTTGCTGGGTGATCCTGGGCAAGTTATGTGACTTTCTGCGCCTCACTTTTCTCTTCTGTACAATGGAGCTTATTTCAGGCTGTTGTAAGGACTCAGTGAGATAATCAGTACAAAACACATAGTACAGGGCCAGCACAAAATAAATTCTGAATTGGTATTACCTATTGTTATTATTATTATTACTACTGTTTCTCTAAGTGCTTAATAAATGTTTTTAAATTTGTTGAATGAGTGAATGAATCAAATTGTTATAGTATCAATGCTAAAAAGTTTAATCCAGGCTTTCCAAGAAAAAAACTATCTTGAGACTTTTGTTTAACCCCAAGTCTTTTGTCATAGGTTTGGTTTGTAGGCAACAAAGAGTTTTCTAGTCTAGTCATCCCTTGGTATCCATGGAGGATTGGTTCCAGGACCGATGCCAGATACCAAAGTCCAAGGATGCTCAGTTTCCTTATGGCATAGTATTTGCATATAACCTACAAACATCCTCCATATACTTTAAATCACCTCTAGGTTACTTATAATACCTAGTATAGTATAAATGCTATGTAAATAGTTGCTGGTGTGGCAAATTCAAGTTTTGCTTTTTGGAACTTTATGGATTTTTTTTTCCAAATAGTTTTTGATCCATGGTTAGGTGAATCTTTGGAGCACATGGATACAGAGGGCTGCCTGTACTGAATTTAGGAAGAGTTACAGATTCAAATGGGAGCCAGGGTTAGATTTTTGTCTCCTCTTCCAATCTCCCTATGGCATCATCAGTTCATTTATTCAACAAACGTCTACTGAACGCTAACAATGTCCGGTCTATATATTTGTCAGTGTTTTAAGGGCAAAACCAGATTTTTGTCTCATGATGGTGGGATTTAAAACCTTGCATGGTGAAAAAATAAAACCACAACAAACTCCTATAATTTAAAAAAAAAAGAAAAAGCTAACAAAAAGAGCCACTAAAAATCATCTTTAGAGCACTTAATAAAACAAAATAAATGTATTTGTATTGCACTTAAAACTTTAAAAAAAATTCCTGTTTTTGTTACGTATAGATTACGCATTTTTAAGTATTTGGAAATATAAGTAATCAGTACACTATGAATATAAATATGTTAAGTTATATAAAACCTTAAAATATAAAGTAGTTGTAGAGTTAAATTGTCACATTGGTACATATGGTAACCTAAAAAGAAAAAAAACAAAAAAAAAGCTGTTCAAAAAAACAAAAACAAAAAACAGGCAAAGGAAAGCTTTACTCTAATCCTACATATAGCAATCTAAAATTATTAGGAAGAAAAACAGGCTTTGGCAATTTCCTGTATACCGTGGGCAGTGTTCTAGACTGAAAAATTAGAAACATTTTGAAATAACTGTGTGTTTCTCATTTTCTCTGTTCAAATTCAGAAAGTCTCCGGAGGCCAGTGCTGGACTTCTCTGATATACTGTAACTTGCATACTGGATCTCATGATCAAGAACGAAAGAGAAAAAAGATTTTTTTTTCTTCCTTTAAGTCAAGGAGAAGCAGCAGAGCTGCTGGCCTTGAAATAGACTTTAAAAACCTTTTGATATTCTCTTTACATTTACGTTATTAAAATTTCTTCCAAATCTCTATAACTTTAAAAGGCATTTTTGGAAAATCCTTTCGTTTTTAATTTATGTTCATATTTATCCATATATATTGGATTCTTTCTTTTCTGTCTTATAAGGAGTAATCTTTTATGCAGTTAAGTATGGGGTCTGGATATTCAAATTCAGTGTCTTTTCGTGAGGTTTCTCCTTTTTCCTGGCAAATTCTACTCATCCTTTAAGCTTAAACATCAGCTCTTTTCTGAAGGCTTCCAAACCCTTCATTGCTAGATAAGGAGTTCATTCTCTGTTTTCAGAGAATTGTATTGAAATTATAGCTTACATTGTAACTATATATTTTCATTTCATGTTCAACCTCAAGCAGTCCAGAGCTTTTTTTTTTCTTAAAAATCATTATACAGTCTTTCTTTCCTCCCTTTCTCCCTCCTTCCCCCCTCCCTCCCTCCCTTTCTCCTTCCCCCCTCCTTCCCTCCGTCTCTCCCTCCCTTCCTTCCTTCCTTCCTTCCGGCTCTGTGGGCTCTTCATTGCTGTGCGCAGGCTTCTCTACTTGTGGCCTGCGCGCTTAGTTGCGGTATCTGGGAACTTAGTTCCCCGACCAGGGATTGAACCTGGGCCCCCTGCATTGGGAGCATGGAGTCTTAACCATTGGACCACCAGGGAAGTCCCGGTCCAGATTTTCTGATGAGTGGGAACTCTGTCTTGTTCTTCTAGTCCCTATGGTTTCCCTCTGTAGTCTAACAGAGCCTGGCTCAGGATAAAGGCTCCATTAATTTTTACTTAATAAACGATTGAATGATGAATGAGTAAAAGTCTTTTGCTTTTTTAATTTATTTAATTAATTTATTTTTGGCTGTGTTGGGTCTTCGTTGCTGCACACGGGCTTTCTCTACTTTTGTTGAGCGGGGGCTACTCTTCGTTGCAGTGTGTGGGCTTCTCATTGCGGTGGCTTCTCTTGTTGCGGAGCATGGGCTCTAGAGCGCAGGCTTCAGTAGTTGTGGCTCGCGGGCTCAGTAGTTGTGGCTTGAGGGCTCTAGAGCGCACGCTCAGTAGCTGTGGTGAACGGGCTTAGTTGCTCCATGGCATGTGGGATCTTCCCGGACCAGGGCTTGAACCCATGTCCCCTGCATTGGCGGGTGGCTTCTTAACCACTGCACCACCAGGGAAGCCCCTTTTTTTCAATATGGTAGTAACATGTCATAGAACAGTGGAGTTCTGTAGGATACAGTTTGTGAAAAACCATCCATAAGCTTAGCCCCACTTCCAGGAGTAAACCACCTCTGTTCCCAACACGTGGTTTGTGCTTTTTTGCCTCATTGCCTTTGCTTGTATTTGAAACTGTTTCCTTCATATCCACTTGTCTCAATTCTACTTTTTAAAAAAATTGAAGTATAGTCGATTTACAATATTGTGTTAGTTTTAGGTGTACAGCACAGTGATTTGGTATTTTTACAGATTATACTCCATTATAGGTTATACAAGATAATGGGTGTAATTCCATGTGCTATGTAGTAAATCCTCGTTGCTTATCTATTTTATGTATAATAGATTGTACCTGTTAATCCCATACCCCTAATTTGTCCCTCCTCCCTTCCCCCTCCCCTTTGGTAACCACTAGTTTGTTTTCTAAATCTACTTCTATACATTTTTAAAAGACCTAGCACTGTGTCACATCGTCTACAAAGTTTTTTTTTTTTTTTTTTTTGCGGTACGCGGGCCTCTCACTGTTGTGGCCTCTCCCGTTGCGGAGCACAGGCTCCAGATGCGCAGGCTCCAGACGTGCAGGCTCAGCGGCCATGGCTCACGGGCCCAGCCGCTCCGCGGCATGTGGGATCTTCCCGGACCGGGGCACGAACCCGCGTCCCCTGCATCGGCAGGCGGACTCTCAACCACTGCGCCACCAGGGAAGCCCTACAAAGTATTTTTTTAATTGGCCTTTGATTTCCCATAGCACTTTCTACAACGTTCTCATGGCTCTAATAATTTTCTTTCTTTTATTATCAGTTTACCTCTCTTCTCCCTTACCACTGAATACTATGAGTTTGAATCTCTGGTCTGCATCTCTTTTGCTGGATGTATCAGTCGGGATCTTGACAGAAACCCAATTTGCCTTTGATTGGTTCAGATGAGGAGATTTTATTGAAGTGGCTACTTGTGGAGGTGAGGACAGGGTGGAGGGAACAAGCAAGGACAGAGCACCCAGTGTCTAGCAACAGGCGGAAGCCATCACTACTCTTGGGATGGGAAGTAGAGGGAGGGAAGGCTGTAGCCTCACTGGGGGAGTGAGCGCCCAGGTCCAGGGCCTGCTGCCAGGAGCCGTGTGTCTATGGAGCAATGCAGCCGCTGCAGGAAAAAGGGGATGAGTGGGAAAGAAACACCCTGACCTCTTCTCCCACCCTCTGATCTCTGGAGGCTGCCAAAGTCAGCTCACAAGGGAGCTGGGCTGTGCAGTCTGTAAGGCTCAGCCTCCTGGGCACAGGGCAGGGCAGTGAAGGGTGGAGAATTGCTGGGAGGCAGACAGAGAATAACTGGCACACTGGGAGAGGCTCCGTTTTCCTCATCTGCAAGATAGGGTAGTGACAGTACCCTTCTCCCAGGGTTATAGTGAGGATTAAATTAGGAAATGCATCAAAATACTTCTCAACGTATGTGGTGCCTGATTCTACTCATTAGCTACTTATTATTTACAAAAACAACTCTTTGGATACTCCTAGTGTAAAAGCTAATTGGGGAAGGTATCATGCGTTGGTTATTTTGTAGCCCTTACACATCCAGCCCAAAACACTGCTGTAGCATGGCCCAAAATAGATGGCATTTTGTAGGTGATGGGGGAGGCCTTTTTCTTTTTTAATTTTTAAATTTTATTTTATTTATTTTTTTATACAGCACGTTCTTATTAGTTATCCATCTTATACGTATTAGTGTATATATGTCAATCCCAGTCTCCCAGTTGGGGAGGCCTTTTGGACGGGGTAACAGGGAAGATTGTTTGGCTGTTCGGACTGACATCATCAGCCAATCTGACCTTGAAAACAGACAACAGTGAGAGAAATTTGAGACTTATTTTTAGTTTTCAGCAGACTTTTTGGGCACTTCGTAGACCTAGTCCGAGGCCTCTAGTCTTTCTTTACCTCAGCAGAGGGGAGAGTTACTGAAAAACAAGCCTGCTCACCAGGACTGGCATTCCATAGCCATCCCTGGGAATGGTAGTGACTCCTCATACTTTGAAAGCAAAGTAAGGATGGCCAGCCCAGGGTTTAATGCAGGCAGGTTTGTGTCTATGGAAGCCATTTGCTTCCTGCTCTTTCAGACCAGTAACCTGGTTTATTTCAAACACAGGATCAACTGGCTTCTGCTCCCCTTGGTACACAGATTAGGGAAACCACAGAATAGTCATCCGTGTTCTTTTCACTTCAGAGCCTGCAGAACGCCTTGGAAAGCCAACTGACTCCACCTGAGACCAGAAAGGCCGATTCAAGAGAAAGTCCTTTCACAGGAGCTGGGGGTGGGGTGAGGTGTGAGGTGGGGACTCACCCACATGGAGGCAAGTGGGTGTCGGAGCTGGTGACTGCAGCTTGTGCTCTTGGGGGAAGGGCGAGTTCGCAGGGTGACAGAGCAATGAAGGTCACGCTGGGAGGAGATTCCCGTACTGACACCAGCAGCTGCAGGTGGGGACTCCCTTCAAGGAGGAGTGACTTTATCCGGGTTTCCAGCAGACTAAAATTAGTGAGGACACTTAGCTCCCAGATCTTGTGGGATCTGTAAGTAGTTGCTCACATTATTGTCCCTGTCCCTGAAAAATCAAGACCCAAGCCAGAACTGTTAAGAAATGGCTCTGAAGCTTCTCCACCCGCCAGCCTCACGCTGCCCTCGTGGCCCAAGCGTGGGTCCTCTGGCTTTTCCTAGAGCACACGAGCGTTTCATCTCTTTACTCAAGGCTGGCCGAGGGCCTGTTTGGACAACTGTGTGCAGCCAGAGCGAGGCCTTACTTGCCACATAAGCAGTAGGTTCACTCCATTAAACAGAGGAGTAATAGGTAACAGAGTAGTTTGGGGATTATGCCGTCAATAAAAATTAGCCCCTCCTTTAAAACTCTGACACCCTCCAATCTGCTTCTGACCCTCATCTTTAGGTGATTATTATTATTATTATTATTTTTTTTATGGTATGCGGGCCTCTTACTGTTGTGGCCTCTCCCGTTGCAGAGCACAGGCTCCGGACGCGCAGACTCAGCGGCCATGGCTCACGGGCCCAGCCGCTCCGTGGCATGTGGGATCTTCCCGGACCGGGGCACGAACCTGTGTCGCCTGCATCGGAAGACGGACTCTCAACCACTGCGCCACCAGGTAAGCCCTTTTGGGTGATTATTGTCTTCTATAAAAATTTGAAGAGAGACTTCCCTTGCAGTCCAGTGGTTAAGACTTTGCCTTCCAATGTAGGGGGTGCAGGTTCGATCCCTGGTCAGGGAGTTAAGATCCCACAGGCCTTGTGGCCAAAAAAGCCAAAACATAAAACAGAAGCAATATTGTAACAAATTCAATAAAGACTTTAAAAATTTTTTTTAAAATAGACATTTTAAGAAAGGTACAGTGTTTCCAAATTGCTACAATTAACAGTACAGTTTCCATTAAGAAGATCTTAGAAATAAAATAGTCATATAATAAATGTCAAGAAACAGATTTGAAAGTTGACCTGTATAATATATTCTTTGTAATTGTGGGCAAAACAAAATAAAGCAAAATAAAAACAAGCAAAAAATTAGCTCTTCTTAGCCATGTGACACCATACCAAGATGATATTTTTTGTTTTAACGTTGAAATGAAAAAGGCACTTGGCTTCAATCCAGGAAGACCCAGAAGGCCCAGCCCTGTGCTAAACCATTATGACCTCATGGTTGTGTAAATTGCATATTGGTAAAGTGAGGTTATCCAAACTATCTTCTCTTTCAGAACAAGAGATGGCAATGTCTCTCTTTTTTTTTTTTAAACAATGCAATAAAATCAAACTATTTAATGCTTAAAACCCTTTCTGCAGGAAAATTAAGAACAAATAAGTGACAAGTCTTTGATTTGTTAGGCTACTCTGAAAAGTTGATTGCTGACTTCAAGGCAAATTCCAGTCCTGGTGGCAGCCCTCCAATCTCAGCTCCAATCATAATTTTATTATCAACACTTTCATCCCTGCCCCATGATCCCAAATCTTCAGGGAATTGAAGTTCACTCAGAGTTTGAGTATTCTTGATCTGAGCTTGTTAGGAATCAACCTTTGTATTTACTCTAAGACCTGCCTGACTAGAGTAGAAAGCATGAGTGAACCAATAAAATTGTTTTGTGTAAATTTAGAGTTTAAAAAGTTTTTTTGGTAAAAGTATTTATAGCATTAGTATAAAGTTCATTTTCACAATAATGGCTATTTATTATCTACCAGGTACCAGACACTTCCCACTGCTTATTGTATTGGACCAAATAGCTCTGAGCAGTAGGAACACATATCCTTCCTTTTGCTGATAAGAACGCAAGGCTCTAAATAGTTAAGTAAAATTCCCAGTTTGAAATGTTGGAGAGGGGATTCAAACCCAGGACTCTCTACCCCAAATCCATGTATCATAAAGTTTCCCATATTGTTCCTGTTAGAATGGTTTCAGATACAAGTAATGGAAACCCCTGACTTACGCTGGTTTAAATGACAATAAGGAAGTTGATTATCACACATGTCAAGAAGTTCAAGGGTAGGGTGATTTCAGGTAAGGGGAACTCAGGGCTCCAGCTCTGCTTCTCTTGGCTCTGCAATTACCATATCCAATTACATCCAGAGGAAAAAAAAGAGGAGCTTCTCTTCCTATGTCTCTCAGGAGCAAGACAGTAATACCACTTCCCAGACCTCTCTTCATATCACTGAGGTGGGGATTCAATGGTCATTAAGTCCTTTGCTAAATCAGTCACAGGCAAGGGAAGAAGTTATCTGTTAGCCTATGGTAAGTAGCACAGAATAATTGGAAGAGCTCTGGACTAGGGCTCAGAAACCTTGGGTTTTAGTCCTAATTCTGTCATCTACTTGGTTGTGGAAACTTGCTAGTTGCTTAGCCTCTCTTAGGCCTTACCTTTTCCTTATTGGTAGAACAGGGCTGATAATTCCTGTCCTACTGACCTCACAGGGTTGTAAAACAGGAATGAAGTAATATCTGTAGAAGTATTTTGTAAACTGTGCCACATGATATAAAACCATGTTATGGCTTCTGTTAATATGGTTCAGAGAGAACTTCTGGTCGTGAGATACTTTTTCAATTACACTCGTGGTTCTTGATCATCATCAAGATGATAATTTAGAATTTTTAAAGTTTTGCCAAAGATTATCTGAATTTTACTTTTGTGTTAGAAAATTAACAGTGCAAAAATAGGGGGAAAGTGTGAAATTTAGTACTTAAGAGAGCCAATTCCAAGCATCCTCGTAACTCCAATAGTATCTGTTTATATATGGATAGGTTGTTTATAAGTTATGTTTTATACTCATAAAAAGCAAGTTTCGTAAGAATCTATTAAACAACCTTTCTCATTCCTTCCTTTATATCAATTCAGTAAACATATATGGGGGGAGGGGGTGGGATGCACACATAAGAGAATCCGAAACAGACTCTGTCTGAAGGAGAGTAACTACCTACAAGGGAAGAAGTCTAGAGAGCAGACTAGAGAGAACATATCCACAAGTAGCTATAACAAAATATAGAAGGATAAGAGGAAGTGATAGGTGAAGTCCCAAGGTGTGAAGAGATAAAGGGCTGTAAGAATTCAGAAGGTTCCCAGCTGTGGGGGTAGGGAAGGCATTAGGACAAGGCTTCATTTGACCTGGGAGTTGGAAGATTTGGACATGGGAAGAGCTAGTTCACCTTGGCTCTACATCAAACTCGCTCTGAACTTGAATACTCAACCAGAATGCAATAATCCTCAAGTATAAATTATATGAGAGATATAGCAGAAAATAGTAGTTGGAAAGGTAGAGATTGCAGCTAGATTATAGAGGGGTTGGAATACCAGTGTAAGGAATTTGAACTTTATTCAGTAGGTGTGAGATAATAGAAAAGATGTATATGTTGGTCTCTGCCCCTGGTTCCTGGCACTGAGCTTCTAAAACCCGTGTAATTTCCTAAGTGATAAGAGCGCTAGGAGCATCTAGTTCTAATATTTGGTCTTTGATCCCGGTTCCTGACACAGGGCTTCTGAACTCTTATAATTTCCTGAGTGTTAGGAGTGTCTTCTGTTCTAATGAGGTGGCTTTGGTTGGGGTCCTGGATGACTTGTGGATGGGGGCTGGTCACCAGAGAGAACAAGCCAGGACTAGAAGCTTGGAGTTTTCAGCCCTGCCCCCATTCTCTGAAGGGAGAAAGGCTGGAAATGGAGTTAATAATTGTTCATTGTCTACATGAGGAAGCCTCCATAAAATTGCAAAAGTGTGGGGCTCATAAAGCTTCCAGATTGGTGAACACATCCATGTACTGGGAGGTTGACACACCTCACCTCCAGGAGAACAGACGCTCCTGTGCTCAGGACGCTCCCAGGCCTCACCCTATGTATCTCTTCATCTGGCTGTTCATGTGTGTCCTTTACCGTATCCGTTAATAAACTGGTAAACATAAGTAAGTGCTCCCCTGAGTTCTGTGAGCCACTCTAGCAAATTAATTGAACCCAAGGAGAGGGTCATGGGACCCTCCAATTTGTAGCTAAATTGGACAGAAGTTGTGGGTAACCTGAAGAACTACTGCTTGCAATTGGCATCTGAAGTGGGAGGGGGGCAGTCTTGTGGGACTGACACGTGTGGGATCTGACACTATTTCCAGGTAGATAGTGTCAGAACTGAATTAAACTGTAGGACACCCAGCTGGTATTATGGAAAATTCCTTGGTGTGGGGAAAACCCCTCCACATATTTGGTGACCAGAAGTGAGGTATTCTTTGTGAGTAGTAAAGGAGACACACAAGAGGGAAAGACTGTAGGTTTTTTAATTCAGGGGGCAATGGGGGTCAGTGAAAGTTTTGGAGCAGTAGAGTGAGTGCCTTCATGATATCTGTGCTTTATGAGGATTAAGTGGGCAGCTTCTGGGAAGCTAGACAGGAGGGGAGAAAGTGGAGGCTGAGGGACAAAACTCAGAGTTTGCATGTTCAAGGTAGAGGTCATGAGAATTTGAAATAGATTATGGGCATTGGCCTGGAGATAAGCCAACAGATATGAAATACTTTGGATGGAGAAACCATAGGTCTTGGTAATTGATATAAAGACCAGTTGGGAAAGAGGGAGTCAGGAGTCTTTTATTTGAAGATGACAAAATGTCAGTGCAAACTTGTCTAAATAAAGAAGTGAATTTGGGATTGACATGTACACACTGTTATATTTTAAAGAGATAACCAACAAGGACCTACTGTATAGCACAAGGAACTCTGCTCAATATTATGTCAAATTTTTATGGAAAAGAATTTGGAAAAGATTAGATACATGTATATGTATAACTGGATCACTTTGCTGTACACCGGAAACTAACACAACATTGTTAATCAACTATACTCCAATATAAAATAAAAAGTTTAAAAAAAAAGTAAATTTACCTGTTCACTTAACTGAAAAGTCCTGAAAACAGGTGTAGCCTCAGGAGCTGTTGGATCCCAGGTCTCAAATGATATCATCAAGACTTGGGCTTCTCTACCACTTAGTTTTTCTTCTGTGCTGGTTGATAAGGCAACCCCCAGAAGCTACTAATTTATATTTTTTGGAGGATTAAATCCAGTAGAAGAGAGAGCTTGTCTTCCCATCCGTTCCAACAAACATCCCAGATCTGGTTTCCATTGCACATTTCTGAAGCAGTCCCTCTGGCTGCAAGAGATGATTGCTGACCGGCTTAGACCTATATGTGGTCTTTTATTTTCTATTGTAATTTTGATAATTTGTCCACGAAGACAGCCTAACTCTAAGCCACTATGAGACATTTCCCTGTGACCAAATGAGATCTCACTCTGAGGAATTCTTGCTAACTGAAAGACACTGCTTCAGAAGAGTGATGGCTGCTTCTCATTCAGTTACATCAACTGCAATAATTTTTTGAGGCAAGTTTCTTGAGGACCTGGCACGTATCTGAACTCATAAAATGAATAAAACCTAGACCATTTCTAGGGCAGTCTGCAAATTGGGCAGTGCAAATGCTACATAGGTGCCAGAAAGATTTCACCTCTGGGGAAAAGGTGAGCGTTGTCTGAGAGGGCTCGACAAAGGAGTAACTATTGATCTAAGTCTTGTAGCAAGTATAAGCTTTGCTTCAGTGCCATCTAGGCAGGGCACTGAATGCCAAGGAGATGTTGACAAGTCCTTTGGATTCCATTTGAAATGGGGTAATGGCTCTAGAAATAGCATGAGGCCATCTGCCTGATCTGAGCAGTCTTCTCTTTACACAGCATGTGTGATGTCTAAACCGTGTTTTTAAATTAGAATTTTACAAAGTGTTTAAGTACCCTAGGAAAGCTAACTCCTTTCAGAGAACCGTATGGAGATTCCTTTGGTGAAGAAAAGAATCATTCTGTGAAGTGAATCCCTCAATCTGAAAGTGCCTCTCTTTCCCCTTGATTTGATGGGTATACATCCATTTTCACGTACTGGATTTGCTTTAAAACCAGGTACATGCACGTCAACTGCATTAAGGAAAACTCTTAAATTCCATTAGAAGACTTTTAAATTGGGGGTCTGTTTTTATGAAGGAGAAAGCATCAATTTGAAAAGTGTCAAAGGCTCAGATGCAGCCTGAATCAAGTCGTTACTGACAATCACACTGCTGGTGACACATTTTCAGACATATGGCTGAGCTGCTCTTTCAGCTTTCCAGAATGATCGTCGTCCCACGGATGCAGATTGCCGTAACATGTAGTTTGGAATGAGATCAAAAGTTTGAAAATTAGGAAAGACAATGTGGGTGGAACACTTGATTTCTGATTTCACAAAGCAGACCAGAGCACTGGTCTAGCCTGAGCTGGTTGTCTGGCAGGAGATCAACAGATCCTGCCATCAGCAGGCCCTCCGAGGCTGAGGGCTTGCTGCAATATGGCAGCTGGACTTGCAAAGCCCAGGGATCCTCTTGGCCCTTATTAGGCTCTCAAGAGCCATCCTGAAACAAGCATAGGTGTTAACGACAACACTGAGAGGAGACCCAGGTGGGGAGAGAATCACTTTTACCTAAATTATGCAGCTTTCTAACTGGGGATTGGGAAGCCTGGAGGCAGCTAGAGGAAAAAGAAGATGATTTAGGAGACCTGTATTCCCCGCTTTTATTTGAGTGCTTCCCCACCGTCCCCCCAACCAAGGAATAAAAGGAGGGGCCAGAGAAGGGAGCTTGCATTTGGTGATCTGTACTTCGCAAATTCCTGGCATATAGTATACACTCAATAATGACAATCTGTTGAAAAAATTAGTGGATGAATGAGTGATTGGATGAATTAATAGTAGACTATGAAAAGTTCCCTCTTTGTGACTTTTCTGGGAATGGGCTACACTTGAGCTTTCCTTAGGACCAGGATGGAGACTGTCCTTTTGGTTATTGATTGGCTGGGAGACAAGGAGTTATGCAGAAAACGAACTCATCTTAAATCTTTACAGGATCCGGGCAACTCCTTTCCAAACTTATTTGGAAATGTTTCAAACTCTATTTCCCACAGAAAATAAATTCTGGGAAAAGAATTCAGAAACCAAATACAGTAAACAAACAAACAAAAAAAGCCCAACCCTCTGTTGAACGTACAACACTCGAAAAACATTTAAAGTTAGGGAAATTGTTAGTGACTTAACAATGGAAAACTAGAGAAACTGTCTGCTGCCAAAATGACTTCCCTTCTCTGCACAAGACGGCCCCCCCCCCCAACCGCCCCCATCTATGTCTATACCTATTAAAAGGCGAGGCTTTGGAGGATGTTAAATGCTGGAGGAAAACTCGAGATACAGCTTGGAATACTCAGGCTGATTTCAGACCTCCCGAATCTGCTGGTGGGTAATCAAGAGGTAACCAGGATAATGCCTTCTCTTCTTTTCCCATCGCCAAATGTCTTTATTGTTATGGAGTTTCAGGTTCATAACTTCTAGTCCGAACATCAGGAATCAAAAAATGTTGAAGAAAGGAAAAATAGGGGGAAAAAGACAGAGAATGAGCCTGACCCATAGTGAAAGACCTTAATTGGAAGCATGGGGGAGAACATTACAAAGCAAGCCTTGGTTGGGAGTGTGTGTGTGTGTAAAAGAGATCGAAGTTGAAATTGAATTTCTGAAGGCCTCATCCATTCTGGTTCAGATAGAACTTGTAGGAGGGACTCTCATCCTTTTGGAAATGGGTGACTCAATGATTACTGTCCATGAGGCCCCTCTGTCTTTGCTCTGAAAGCTTGTTTGCTTTAGTGGCTTAATAACCTGAAGGCCTGAACCTGGCATCCATGGACTTCTCTCCCGTTGAGTCATCAGGGCTTCTCACCAGGTGCTGGGAGTTTATGAGCTGTGCTTCTCTTATATCCAGAAAGCCAGTTGGTGACTCAGTGGGCCTTCTCCACTTCCCAACTCCAGGAGCAGTGCCACCCGCTGTGTCCCTAGGGGTTCTGGTGACCAACGAACAACGCTTCCCAGTTCTCTTGTCCTTATTATCCTCAAAGATGCACACATGGGCTGTTTCCATTTTAAGAGTTTTAGCGCTAATCACTCCTACAGTGTTTCTTGCTGTTCAGGGGAACTGCATGAGAATTATCAGGATTATATGTTTAAAGCTCCCCAAACTGTTCTAATAATATTCTTTTTCTTGACCTCGGTGCAGGGTGCATAGATACATTCAGTTTGTGAAAATTCAGCAAGCTGTACACTCATGTACACTTTCCTGGTTGTACATTACATTCCGGTAGAAATGTTTTTAAAAACCACCTGAACCAAATGAATCAGAATCTCAGGTTCGAGGCCTGAGAATATGCATTCTTACCAAACTCCTCAGGTGACTCAAGTTTCAGGGCCTTTGCACTAAGCAGAAATAAACAAAAGATTCCAAATATTGAAAACCATTGTACCAGTGCTCGTTGTGGTGTTTGCGGGCCTACTTCGTTACTCATTCATGAGTATCTATTCCATAACGCATTGTGTCAGGCCCAGGATCACAACAGTTCAGTGATGGACAATGTTCCTGCCCTCATGCTGCTGAGGAACTGCTGAGCTCACCTAGACATCATCCCTGGCGGAACTCCCAGCCTCCTAGAGGAGATAATGGGCCAATAGTTAGGATGCAGGCTGGTTAGTGCTAGAGAGAGGGAAAGCACAGGGTGATCTGGGAGCCCTCAGAGCCATCAACCATATCCCACTAGTTGGCAACTGTACCCAGACAGTCCTAGAAGGATGCTCCCTGATATCCTCCCCTCCCATAGGGGAGGCTTACTTTCCCTGTCCTGGGGAATGGATCCACCTCCCAGCACTTGGGACTACAGGCCAGGCAGGGAGAAATAATAGGTGCCAGGAGAGGCCTTATAGAGTATTAGTATGGTTTAGAGCATGGGGTGTAGAGCCAGAGTCCCTTGGTTCAGATCCCAGCCCAGGTGTTTACTAGTTGTGGGAGTGATTACTATAGTATCTAACTAGTTCTATCATCTACTTCTAGGTGTGGTTATTGTGGAGAGTAAATAAATTCATATCTGTGTAGTTCTCAGATCAGTGCCTGGTATACAGTTAGTGCCGTATAAATGTTGTTCTATGATCCTTGTTATTATTTCATCTACCATCAAATCTCAAGTAGATAAATTACATTCCTGAGAACCTGCAGACAGGGTGACACCCATCTCAGTGAGATCAGGCTGCCTTCTGGCATGATCCCCTTGAGGCAGTCCCTCCCAGCCTGGAGAGCAAATAAGCAAAATAGAAAAATACTCAATTCAAACAAAACAAAAGCACAATGATGACTGAACATGAGGAGGAAAGGAAAAATACTGGTCACAGCCATGTAAGGGCCCTTCCCACAGGCTGCATCACCACGCCGGAGTGGAGGCCGCTTTCTTGCACCCCTGTCTATGCACCTGTTAACGTTACTCAGGGAAATATTTACAACAACAAGATCATGCAGTGTATTTGCTCCAAGACCTTCACTGGACTCCCATAAGTACTGTTTCCTTCTCTCCCTCACCACCTGAAGGAAGTTCCTAGAAGTACTTTCTGTTACTGTCTATATTTCATTGATGGGAAAACTGAGGCACATCCAGAGTCATTAAGCTATTGGCTGCAGATCACAAAGGTAGTGAAGAGTAAAGCCAGGCTTTGCATCTTGGCTCTCAACTCCAAGTCAGGTGTGTACCACAAGAGAACCAGACAAGCAATCCCTGGCCATGTATGAAGCCAGGCATGAAGAGGTTCAGGAAAAGGACAGAGCTAAGGACCTGGAAGCAACATGGCAATATAATTCAGCAATTAAGAGTATGAGCTTTGGAATTGGACAAGTCTGAGTTTGAATCCTGGCTTTGTCAGTTTTATGGACTGAACGTTTGTATCCCTCCCCCCTCCAAGTTCATATGTGGATGTCCCAACCTCCAGTATGGTTTTATTTGGAGATGGGGCCTCTAAGGAAGTAATTAAGATTAAACGAAGTCATAAAGATGGGGCCCTGATCTAATAGGATTAGTGTCTTTAGAATAGACACCAAAGAGCTCATTCCCTCTCTCCATGCACATATAGGAGAAGGGCCATGCGAGGACATAATAAGAAGGCAGCTGTCTGCAAGCCAGGAAGAGATGCCTCACTAGAAACTGAATCAGCTGGAATAAATTTCCGTTGAGTGTTCAGCCACCCAGTCTATGATATTTTGTTATGGCAGCCCAAGCTGACTCATACAGCTGCTACTAGCTATGTGACTGAGCACATAACTCTCCTGAACCTCCTTTTCCTCATCTGTCAAATGAAAATAATAGTAATCCTACCTCATAAGATTGTTTTGGTGATTAAATGAGATAATGCATTCGAAGAACATAGCCAAAGGACCAGCACATGAATGTTAAAAACTCATTCATTCACCCTGTTTATTTGACAGATGTTGATTGAGTGCATGCTTTCTGCCAAGCATTGTCCTAGGTGCTGGAAGTCCAGGAATGACCCAGAGAAATAAGGTCCCTGCACTCATGAAGCTCACACTCTAGTTGGGGAGACAGATGATAAATGAGGAAACAATTAAGATAATTGTGGGTTGTAATAAATGTCATGAAGGAAATAATCAGGGAATAAGATAGAAAGCAATCTGAGGAGACCACCTAAGATATGGATGTCAGGGAAGTTCTCTCTGAATAAGATGTTTGAGTTGAGACCAAAAGAATGAGAATGTGCCAATCATCTGAGGAGCTGGTGGACAAGCATTCCAGGCAAAGAAAACAAGTGCAAAAGCCAGGAGGAGGAAAGGGCAGAATGCTGCAAAGAAAGGAAGGCAAAGTGGCTGTGCTCTGTGAATAAAATGCCCTGGGATTGTGGAGACAGGCAGGGGCCAGAGTTTGCAACACCTCGTGTTTTTTTCTATGAGTAATGAGTTGCTATGAACTGATTCATTTGGGGGAATGACATGTTCTGATACGGGTTTTTTTGAGACATAACTCTGGCTGGTGTGTAGAGAATGGATTACAAGGGTTATGAGCAGAAACAGTGAAGCTTGTTGGGTGACTGTTAAACCAGTTCAGGGTAGAGATGATAGTGACTTAGATTAGAGATGGAGAGGAGAGTTCAGATGCCAGATTACGATGGTAGAATTGGCAAGTATTCATGATAGGCTTGAAGCAGGGTGGGGAAAAGGGAGGCACAAAGGATTACTAGTAGGTTTTTGCTTGGTGCTGTTAGCTGATGGGTGGGTGGGAGGAAGACTGGGGAAAGACCAGGTTTGGAGTCTCAGCGATTCGCCAGAGGTTGGCAGATTACACTTTGAGAACTGCTGATGTAGGGGACAACAGGAGTGCAGTCCTTCAGAGGACCAGAGGGAATGCGGGGGAGTGCACAGGTAAAGGGGTTGAACATTGACAGGAAAATGACAGTTCTTCCATTTTCATAAGTGAGGAGGCAAGAAGACTGGTATACATTTTTTTTTAATTTTTTAAATTGAGGTATAGTTGATTTATAGTGCTGTGCCTATTTCTGCTATGCAGCAGAGGGACTTAGTTATATGCGTATATATATTCTTTTTTATATTCTTTTCCATTATGCTTTATCCCAGGATATTGAATATAGTTCCCTGTGCTATACAGTAGGACCTTGTTGTTTATCCATTCTGTATATAACAGTTTGCATCTACTAACCCCACGCTCTGTGGTTACCAAGGTTCTCGCTTGGTAACCACAAGTCTGTTCTCTATGTCTGCGAGTCTGTTTCTGTTTTGTAGATAGGTTCATTTGTGTCATATTTTAGATTCCACATATAAGTGATATCATATGGTATTTGTCTTTCTCTTTCTGACTTACTTAGTATGATAATCTCTAGTTGCATCCATATTGCTGCAAATGGCATTATTTCGTTCTTTTTTATTGTATATCCATAAATGTACATTATGAATATAATGTATATATCTATTCATCTCTTTATCCATTCTTTATCCATTCATCTCTCAATGGACGTTTAAGTTGCTTCCCTGTCTTAGCAATTGTGAATAGTGCTGCTATGAACATAGGGGTGCATGTATCTTTTAAAATTATAGTTTTGTCCAGATATATGCCCAGGAGTGGGATTGCTGGATCATATGGTAATTCTATTTTTAGTTTTCTAAGGAACCTCCATACTGTTTTCCATAGTGGCTGCACCAACTTACATTCCCATCAACAGTGCAGGAGGGTTCCCTTTTCTCCATACTTTCTCCAGCATTTGTTATTTGTAGACTTTTTAGTGATGGCCATTCTGACCAGTGTGAGGTGGTACCTCATTGTTGTTTTTCTTTTTTTAAAAAAATTTACTTATTTTTGGCTGCATTGGGTCTTCGTTGTGGTGCGCGGGCTTCTCATCGCCGTGGCTTCTCTTTGTTGTGGAGCCTGGGCCCTAGGGCGCGCAGGCTTCAGTAGTTGTGGCTCACAGGCTTAGTTGCTTTGCGGCATGTGGAATCTTCCTGGACCAGGGCTCGAACCCATGTCCCCTGCATTGGCAGGCGGATTCTTAACCCCTGCGCCACCAGGGAAGTCCCCTCATTGTAGTTTTGATTTGCATTTCTCTAATAATTTGCCATGTTGAGCATCTTTTCATGTGCCTGTTGGCCATCTGTATGTCTTCTTTGGAGAAACATCTATTTAGGCCTTCTGCTGTTTTTCGATTGGGTTGTTTGTTTTTTTGTTGTTGAGTTGTATGAGCTGTTTGTATATTTTGGAAATTAAGCCCTTCTCAGTCGCATCATTTGCAAACATTTTCTCCCATTGTGTAGGTTGTCTTTTCTTTCTTTCTTTTTTTTTTTTTAATGGTTTTGGTATGCATTTTATTAGAAGTGATTTGAGGCAGTTCCTCTCTGATAACATGTATTTTCTCAGTGAAGTATAAATCAAGGTCTTCAGCTGAGAGGGAAAAGTGGTAAGAATGGATATGGGAAGTTTAAGGAGAATGAAAAAGGCGTGAGCTAGTTGACTTGGAGAGTGGGAAGTGGATTTGCTGGAGAAGCACAGTAAGTTTTCCAGACAGTGCTCATTTGAGGTTTGTGAGCATGAATTTAAAAAGAAACAGATTGGGGTTTCCCTGGTGGCGCAGTGGTTGAGAGTTCGCCTGCCGATGCAGGGGACGCGGGTTCGTGCCCCGGTCCGGGAGGATCCCACGTGCCGCGGAGTGGCTGGGCCCATGAACCATGGCTGCTGAGCCTGCGCGTCCGGAGCCTGTGCTCCACAACGGGAGAGGCCACAGCAGTGAGAGGCCCACGTACCGCAAAAAAAAAAAAAAAAAAAAAAAGAGATTGGCTTTGTTTTGTGCTTTTTTCTCCGGGAATATTCACCTGTTTGGGTGCAGGCACAGAATAGCTGAGAACTTGGTTCACTGACTGCTGAGGTTTATAGGTGAGTATGATGGAGAGAGAGAGAGGCGGAGAGAGAAGGAGTAGACTTGAGCAAAGGAGTTGAGGGTGACTGTTGCCAGGGAGTGGCTGTTTAAACTGGGTAAGAAGAATGTGATGGAGAGAAGGATAGAAAGAAAGTGATGGGGTCAGTAGACTGCAAGTTTTGATAAAGTGTTGTCAGGGAGTGGGCTATTTGAAATCAGGGTGGAGCTACCACCGATGGCAAGGTCTAGGGTGTGACCGTGGGAGTGGATGTTTGTGGTTGAGAAGGTGAGAAAAGCAAGGAACAGAGAGGCCAGGGATTTGGCCAGTCCATTTATAGGCATGTTGAGAGCATCCAGAAGATGACAGAGGTAGAATAAGACCTAGAACCCATAACCAAAGCCTTCAGTTAAAGAAGGGGGGTGAGTGACTGGTGACTGCAGGGGCAGACAGCTGACAGCTACAAGGCATTTGTTTGACCTGAAGGCAGGAACTTTAAAGGAGCTGCAGTTTCTGAGAGGAAGCGGAAGAAATGGTCCAAACTGGAGCATGTGCAAAGAGGATGCTCACCCCACCGCCGAGCACTGAGATGCAGTTGGTGAGGGAGAACAGGGCCTTGAGAGGCTGTAGGGGAAGCAGTGTCTGGGGGAAAAGCCAGGTTTCAAGGCCAGGAGATGAGAGAGTGGTCAGAGTGAAACCGTGCAACCCAGATGGGGACTTTTAATTGAGATCACACACTTGGTCTCAGGACTTACTGAAGCTCAGGTTCTTGATGTCTCCTCACAGAATGAATTCAGTGAGAGACAAAGTGATAGGTAAGAAGTGGATTTATTTAGAGAGAAACACACTCTACAGTCAGAGTGTGGGCCATCTCAGAAGGCGAGAGGCCCTGAAATATGGGGTGGTTAGTTTTTATGGACTGGGTAATTTTATAGGCTAATGAGTGGGAAAATCATTCCAACTATTTGGGGAAAGGGGCGGAGATTTCCAGGAATTGGGCCACCGCCTACTTTTTGATCTTTGATGGTCGGCCTTGGAACTGTCATGGTGCTGGTGGGTGTGTCACTTAGCATGCTAATGTATTACAATGAGCATATAATGAGGCTCAAGGTCCACTGGAAGTCACATTTTCTGTCATCTTGGACCTAGTTGATTCTAACCAGTTTTTATCATGTCCTATGGCTATGTCATTCCTGTAAAGGTTGTGTCCTACCCCCTTTCCTTCTGTTCCAAGAGCAATGAGGACACAAGGAAGTTTGTTGATCACAGGTGTCTTTCCAGAGGGCTCTAGAAAAGGGTTTGGGAGGAAACTGAGGGGTGAAGGATTGGATTGGATGATGAAAAATATGCAGCAGGAGTCTTGAACGTCTGTGAGCTCCTGAGATGACCTGAAGACACTTCTCCCGGTCTACCGCAGTGGGGCAGCAAGAGAGAGACATGAAGGCGACCCTGTTTTAGGTCAACCTGGTATTATTAGGTACAGTTATCATCACCCAGTTCATCTCCCTGCCTCTGGGCATAGCTAAATATAGACTGTCCTACTTTTTAAAGTGCCCCAGGAGAAAGTAATTTTATAATTTCTCTCAGTAATTCATGCCTTGGTTTAATGCTCAATAGCTATATACTACCTGACACATAGTAGGTTCCCAATAAATATTGTTTGAATTAATTGACTGAATTCACAGCATCAAGATTTTCCTTTTACGCCTTTTAATTTACTCACACTGTAGTGCTAGCCCATTGCACTACTTTGACACAATGGATCCACAATTAATGTCCCCATTTTATAATTTCCATTGTCACAGATAAACTGTTCTATATCATCTGTTACTCAGATGTTGATTCTATTCAATACTATTTAGTTGTGTCGTATCTGTATCCCGGATCTCCTCAGCTAGGTTTAAATTCCCTCAGTATATGTGGACCAGTTTGCTAATTCTCTTCTCCATAGTATCTACTCTAGTGGAGGCAGAGAGTCAATATTTAGTAGGTGCTTTTTGAAAAAATGAATACATTCTCTAATTAATTCTTGAAATAATAAATACTTATTTGAAAATTCGTGCATCTTCCTAGACAGCCACTGACATGTCTTGTGAACTAACACCTAACATAACATCCAGATTGCCTGGGTACCAATTGTAGCTGGGTCCCTTACTAGCTGTGTAACCCTGGACAAAATACTTAATATTTCTGTACTTTAGTGTCCTTGTCTGTAAAATGAAGACTGTTAACTTATCACATATTTGTTTTGATGAGTAAGTTAATATGTGTAAAATGCTTAGAGTAATGCCTGGTACGTAGTAAGCACTCAGAAAATGTTGTTGTTGGGCTTCCCTGATGGCACAGAGGTTAAGAATCCACCTGCCAATGCAGGGGACATGGGTTCAAGCCCTGGTCCAGGAAGATCACACATGCCACGGAGCAACTAAGCCCGTGTGCCACAGCTACTGAGCCTGCACTCTGGAGCCCACGAGCCACAACTACTGAGCTGCGTGCCTAGAGCCCATGCTCCGCAACAAGAGAAGACACCGCAGTGAGAGGCCTGCGCACTGCTACGAAGAGTAGCCCCCGCTCGCCGCAACCAGAGAAAGCCCGTGAGCAGCAACGAAGACCCAATGCAGCCAATAATTAATTAATTAATTAATTTTAAAAAAGAAAATGTTGTTATTATTACTAGGCATGTAGTTCATATACATGGAATACTTTAATAAATGATAAATAACTCAGGCTGGATCACCAATAAATATCAAATGGTCTATTTAATAAACTCCATTGTGGCTAAACACATAGGCATACCCTCTACAAATAAAATCTGATTAAATGCTTCACTTTTCAGGTAATTAAAACAGGACCATATGAGTGAAATTAGCATAAAAAACAATGCTGTCTCTTTATGAAAAGGAGAAATGTGAAAAAAACCTAGTAACCTAAGTTGAAGCATCCTGAAATAAGGTCAGGGATTACTGAAAACTGAGGGAGTCCGTAGCATGAGGCTGAGGGCTTTGAGAAAATGTTTATTATATAGAATTATGGAAACAGAAAATGCTGCATTAAGTCAAATTCTATAGATGAAGAAATAGCCAAAATAATGGAAAGCACCATTACACAGATTATTATTTGCTTCCGTTCACAAGGAGCCCAGAGCCAAGGAGAATTAGGAGGTAATAAAAACACTGTTATAACTTTTGATGGAAAGCAGGCTGGGAGCCCTTAGCAAACAAGAACTCCGCAGAATCTGCAGAGCTAGATGCATGTTCCCAGGGGTATTAGAAGTGGGTATTTGCATTAATGTGTGTAAAGAAAAACTAAGATAGTTCTAGAGGTCAGAATCAGAAAGATGATTTATATTCAAGGTGGAATGTAGCTCCTCTTTCATCAAGTAGTAAAAATTAATGAAACAACTATGAAATTTAGAAGGTAAACCCAGAGACCTTAAGGAAAAAACATAATAATCAACAAAATTCAATAAAGTTTCTTTTGCTTTTTTGAAAGAAAGTGTATCACACCAAAGAACTTGCTTTTAAAATACTACGTTCCTAAATAAGCAAAGGAAGACATTATTTCATGTATCTGTTGTTACAGTATTAGGTATAGAATCCATAAGCTACCTTTAGGAGCATTTCAATATAAAAGTCCTTTGGTTTTCTGGGTGATGGGATTAAATGTGATGTTCAATTTCTTTTTTAACAGTTGTTGTGTTATTTTTGAGACAAAAAAGTAAATAAAAATTCACTTATAAAAAGTCATGCTTGGACTTCCCTGGTTGCGCAGTGGTTAAGAATCTGCCAGCCAATGCAGGGGACACGGGTTTGAGCCCTGGTCCAGGAAGATGCCACAGAGCAACTAAGCCCGTGTGCCACACAACTACTGAGCCTGCGCTCTAGAGCCCGCAAGCCACAACTAATGAGCCCACGTGCCACAACTACTGAAGCCTGTGTGCCTAGAGCCCATGTTCTGCAACAAGAGAAACCACCGCAATGAGAAGCCCGCACACCACAATGAAGAGTAGCCCCTGCTTGCCGCAACTAGAGAAAGCCTGCGTGCAGCAGTGAAGGCCCAACGCAGCCAAAAATAAATAAATAAAAAAATAAAAAAGTCATGCTGATTAAAAATTGACCAAAAGACCTTAAACAAAAGGGAGCGTGAGCCAGTTTGCCTGTGTTGGGAGAGAAGGTGGCTCCCAGAGACTTCAGGAGCTGGCGTCAGAATCTGTTTCACTCCTCATCTGTGTGTGTGTTCTGGAGAAGTCAGAGTGACACAGATGTAATTTGCAGCTGACTCAGCACTGGGAGGTGTGGCACGTATAATCAAGACAGAGAAGCAACCGAAATCTGACTCAGAGGTGCTAGAAATACTGCCTTGCAGTAATTTTAGAAAAGAGAGAGCAAGCCTGAGACTACACAGCATTGAATTCGTCAGCACTGACTGGAACTAGCTGTGGTGTGGTGGAAAGAACACTTGAAGTGTTTCTGCAGTCAGGGATCCTGAGCTCAAATCTAACTGTGTCTCTCAGGGACTGTGTGCACTCAAGCATTTCAGCTCCCTGGGCTTTAATTTTCTCATCTTTACAATGAGGATAATAAAACCTGCCTCAAAGCGTGGCTGTGAGCATTAACTGCTTTTACAGGGCTGTAGGGATATCCGCTGTGATGATGCAAAAGTGGTATTTATGCAAAACATCATAAGACAGTGGAAAGCGACATAAATTTAAAATCAGGCAGACCTGAATTCACCGAAAGTCAAATCATAGCTTTCCTTCTTTGCAGCTGTTGGACTTTGGGCAAGTTTGTTTCACTGAGACACCTATAAAAAGGTATACATCTATCTACCCCATCGTGTTCTTAGAAGAATTAAATTCAATAATTAATGTGCATAGGGCCTGACACAAAAAAGCTCCAATCCAATCTCCGATTTCTCCTTCTGCTGCCTCTCTTCTGCCTCTAGCCAGAGAAAGTCCTCTGCTTTTGAAGCCTCATGAAATTAAATTTGGTCCACCCCGATAATTCAGGATAATCTCCCCATTTCCTTCTCAGGTTCCAGGCATTAGGATGTGGACAGTTTTGGTGTGGGTACTCTCCCTAAAGCTATACTTTCATGGGCCAGGTACTTTGCTAAATGCTTTCCATGTATTATCTCATTGAATTACCTCAATAACTCTATGCAGTTTATTTCTGTCAGTCAATCTATAAGGAAACTGAGACTCACAGATGCTAATCAGCTTGCCCAAAGTCACACAGTTAGGAAATATAAGAGGCGGAATTTGAATGTAGGTCCTCTGAGTTCAGAGCTTACTCCTGTAGAGGACAAATGCCTTGAGATGCATGGGCCTTTTTTGTGTGCAGCAATGCTCCACGTAATCATGTGAGGAGAAAATATGTAAAATATAAATTCTCTGTGGAAGATCAAGTGGTATTTGGAAAGCCTGGCTTACGAATACTTATGAGTAACAGGAGGCAGATTAAAATTTTAATGGGACATTGTCTTGGTCTCAAGAAATTGTGTTCTTGGAAGGAATCCAATGTGTTCTGTCAAGGCACAGTATGGAACTATGACCATGGACTACATAAAAACACAGACAGTTATTAGGCTGGATTCTGGGAGGTCTCCAAAGGATGCGATGAAGCCTGAGGGTCAATCTTAGTTCACTTAATATCTACACTAGTGATCCTGGAACATGGGCTCTTCATCCTTTTTTAATGAAATTCACCGAAGATAACAAAATGGCTGGAGTTACAGTCACCAGAAAGGACAGAAGAAAAGTTGACAGGAAACATTTCCCATTAAACGTGGATAGGGGGCGTGGGCAGAGGAAGAAAGGAATGCAAAACATAGATAGTCACTAAGATAAGGAGGTCTGGATGGAGCCCCCATGATTTAAGAGGTCTACAATAGACAGAAAGGGGAGACAGGAAATTATATTGAAAGTGAAATATGGTAGCCGTCTTGAAAACTGTTTCCCAAACGTGCAAAATTCCAAATGTCACAAACTTCTGTGCTTTGGGGGCACAGCTGGAGGGAGGCCCCTGGTCATGCACTGAGCTGGCTTCCTGGGTACCAGAGAGCTAGGAGTAGTTTGGGAGAAGCAGAGGCAGAGCAGGCTGGGAGAGGGTTGGGAGAACAGGTTAGAAAAGGGATGAATATGTGTCACAAAGAGCAGCTGCACTTCCTCTTAACTTGCCTGCCCACCCTCCCCTTCAGTTAAGTTATTCTGGGCTGGCCCAAAGGGCAGTGTTAAGTGGCCTCTGTGTTTCTCCCTGAAGAATCTCTCAGGGCCTCCCATAACTTCATGAAGTCATTGCATGTGTTAGGTTGGACGGTAATTACTGGGTTACTTGTTTCTCCTTCTCCAAACCTTGAGCGCCATAAGGTCACTTGAGGAAAACACAGGATAGGAAACCATCCCAGAGATGGCTGTTAATCTCTTTTGGGAGTCTTAAAATTTGATAAAAGCTATGGTTTTTTATTCCTAGAAAAATGCACAATCAGACAAACATTTGCATACAACTCCAGGGGCTTTATGAAGCCCCTGGGTCACTTTGGAACCCCCAGGGAATCTCCTGATCTGTATCCTCCAGGTTAAGAACCTCTGGTTATAGCAATGGTAAATGCTTGCCGCCTGCTACAGTCTTCACCACCTCCCACTTCAGCCCCCGGCCCTCCCCCCCAGTGCCTTAGTGAATTGGTAAACATCGCTACTTGATCACACATTCTCCTGCAGATCCTGGCTGTGGTTAGCTAAACATATTGTGGTAGTCATTTCATGTGGTAATAAATGTGAATTAAACCATCATGCTGTATGCCTTAATCTCATACAGTGATGTATGTCAATTATTTCTCAATAAAACGGGAAAAAAGAAAGCACTCTCTTAGAAATAAATGTATATTTATTCAATAGTCACAAGAAGTCAAGTGATTTTCCTAAAAGACGCTTCCACTCATTTTTATATTATTTTCCATTATATGTGAAATACATCACCTCTTCCTGACCAAAACAAACAAACTAACAAACCCCACCTCAACCTAGTTCTCCCAATTTTTCTGAATTGGCATCTGAGTTCAATCCTGGAAATGAGAAAAGAAGCTAAGGAGAAAGGCTCATTGAAGTCTAAGAGGATTTTCCAGGTGGAAGGAGTGAGTAAAGGCTGAATAGGGTGAGGATGGAGAAAAGGATTATTGGAATAGGCAATTAAATGTTTGGTGACCTAGGAGAGGGCAGTTTAAGGAGAGCTGTGGGGTTGTAGCCAGATCACAGCGGGTTAAGTTGATGGGTTTCTTTGACGGTATTCTAAAGAATACATTCAAATGTATTCTAACTGTATTTCCTTGAAAGTTTTCTAAATAATCAGTCATATGCATAGGGATAGATGTACAAGGATGTTAACTATGGTCTTATTAAAATAGTACTAGTACAAATTGGAAACTATCTAAAGGCCAAATGTTAATGAATTTGGTTAATTTGATTTTAATGCATCTATATGGTGGAATAATATTATATTAGTAAGGATTCTTTATTTTAAGTAACAGAAACCTGAATCAGACTAGTTCAAAGTTCATGCAAAGAAAGGTAAGAGGAATTTATTGGCTCATGCAATTGAAGAGTCCAGAAATTGCCTGGCCCTAGGCAGGTCTGGAACGAAATGCTCAGATGATGTCCTCTGATTTTAAGATCTCTCTCTCTCTCTCTCCACTCCATGCCCCCACCACCATGTTTCTCTCCCTTCCTCTGGAATGGCTTCATTTTTACACAGGATCTCCATGATGAGAAGGATGGCCTCCTGCGGTTCCAGCATTTCTAGAGCTCACCGTCTCCACAAGAGAGAAAATTTCCTGGTCTCCGCATCCAGGCCAGGCCCCTCCCCCAAGAATCTTACCAACGCCATTTGCATCGCTTGCCCATCCTTCAGCTGCTGTGCGCAGAGGCGTGGAGTACTGTGATTGGTCAGCCCGGAGCACATGTACCTTCCTTGACAAACCCACCAGAATCACTTGCTGTGGGGGAAAGGTGTCTTCCAAAAGGAAGGAAGACGGAATTGACCAGAAAAGAGGTACCATTATAATTGTGAACTTGTTTTTTTAAAAAAGACTGTGTAGATCTACCTTTATGGGCATGGAGGCTTCGGGTGATGGGGAAAGACTGAGGTTTCATCAGAGCTCTGCAGTTCCCTGTGCCGGGAATCCCCCCACCTATCACTCCAACCCTTCCCATGTCTCTGGGCTACTGACTACTTGGGGTGGGTAGAATAATGCCTCCCTCCCCCAAAGAAGTCCAAGCACTAATCCCTGGAGCCTGCGAATATGTTACCTTATATGGCAAAAAGGATTTAGCAGGTGTAATTAAGTTAAGAATCTTGAGATGGGAGATGATCCTGGATTATCTGGGCGAGCTCAGTGAAAAGACGCTCCAAGTACACTGTGAAATAAGAGAAGCAAGTTACAGAGCACAACATAGAATATGATTTTATCTTTAAAATCTGTTTAACTTTACTTACGTAGGTGCAGAGAAAAAAGTTTGGAAGATGTACTCCAGATAATAATAGAGTTATTTCCGAGGTATTGTGATAGTAGATTTTTTTTTTTTCCTTTTTGCTTACATACAGTTTCTAACTATTCTGCCATGAACATGGATTACTTTTGTAATTCAAAGCCATGAGAGGTGAAGGAGAGGAAGCAGCCATTAAAGAGAAAGGTGGGAAGGTGTTTTGAATGAAGCACATAGAAAAAAAAAAAGTTGCTCGTTTATCCATTTATGTATGCATTTGTGTGGGGAGCACTGGAGCCTCTTTTTAAGCTGAGGTGATGGGCCTGGGGGAGCTGAAGAAGAAGATGCGGGAACCAGGAGAAGATCTTGGGGAGTCGGATCTCTAGGACTGGTAGGGGGAGGAGTACCTCCTCAAGCCCAGGGCGCGGGTGTCCCTGAGAGGCCGGGAGGAGGGAGGAGAGGCCGGGAAGAAACATGGAGGTTTTTAATGGGAGAAGAAGGAAGTCAAGGACCTCAGTCTTCCAAGCAAAGAAGGAGCCGTGGGCAAGGGGGCTGGAGTGGGGTGCGGGGGCTTAAGAAAAATGGAAGCAGTTGGAAGAAAATGTGGTCTGAGGAATGTGATGGGAGTCAGCCAGCATCCGTGAGGCTTTCTGAGTGGCCTCAGTGCCACAGAGTTTAGATAATGGGGCTTGTAGTCATGCTAATCATGGCAGTGGCCTGACTTTTTCCTGTGACATGAAGCAACCTGGAAACAGAGAGCAAAGCCAGCAGAGAGAAAAGAGAGGGCTTGGCTGCATGGGTGGCTTCAGATTATGGGGTCCAGGGATCCCCATCGGACCTCAGGGACTCCAACTGAGCTTCCTAATTCAGTTAATTGATTAGGAATCCACTGCACTGCTCTGCCCTGTGCCCCTTGTGCCACCATGCGGTTGTCATGGATCTCTCAGGCCTCATAGAGATGAATCCAGGAGCTCCACTGAGAGTATCTGAGGCCAAAACAAAAACAAAAACCATAAGAGTGTGACAAAGGACGTAGACATATGGTGCCATTGAGCTGTTGGGAGCAAAGGAGGGGGTGAGCTGAGGAGAGAAAGCCAGAGGGGACAGGCTAGTTTCCAAACCAGAGGTACAGTCCAGGTCACCTTTACAGGATGAGTAAGAGTGAGCCAGGCAAAGTACGGGGGAAGGGCGTCCCAGAAAGGGGGAACTGCAGGAGCAAAGGCATGGAGGCCTGAGGCTATGTGGTATGTATAGACAGACACAGGCGAGTGAGTGTCTTTACAGGGTCAAGTAGAACAGAGGGCCTGGTGGGAGATGGGGCTGGAGGGGTGGGCCAGGACCTCACCTAGAGGCAAACAGGCCTCTGAAGGAGCTTGAGAGAACAGGATCAGAGAAATAAAGAGCAAAAGGAGAGAGTACAGTCTCCTAAGTCAGGTTAGCCAGGAGGTTATTAGAAAAAAGAATGGTTGACAGTGTTGGGTATCCTAAAGATGCCCAATGAGACAATTTCAAAAATCTCACCAACAGACTTGGCAATTAGGAGGTCCCATGTGACTTTTGCCAAATAAGTTTTTTTTTTTTTTTAATGAATTTCTTTTTATTCAACAGGCTTTATCACAACTTTACGCGGGCCTCTCACTGTTGTGGCCTCTCCCGTTGCGGAGCACAGGCTCAGCGGCCATGGCTCACGGACCCAGCTGCTCCGCGGCATGTGGGATCTTCCCGGACCGGGGCACGAACCCACGTCCCCTGCATCGGCAGGCGGACTCTCAACCACTGCGCCACCAGGGAAGCCCGCCAAATAAGTTTTGATGGGGCAGTGAGAACTGAAGACAGACCACAGAGGGCTGGAAGGTAAGGTAGAAAGTAAAAAGAGAATCTGAAAACTTTGGCTCACTAGAAAAGAAAAAAAGATAAAAGCAAGAATGGATCAGAATTTCAAGAGAGAGTGTGTGTGTTTAAGGAAGGGAAAGATTCTAACATAGAGGCTGTCAGGCGAGGGACAGGTTTACATTTTAAGAAAGAAAAGATAAATTGCATAGAGCCCTCGAGATGGGAGGGGGTGGGTTTGGGTAGGAGGGGCAAGGAGAGCTGATCTTGTCTAATCGCCTCTATCGTCTTTATGAAGTATGCAGCATGGCGATCTGCTGAAAATGGGGAGTGAGGAAAATGGTGGAGATAGAAAAAGGAGGTCACATGGAAGGGGCGTTGGAGAGGAGCTCAGGACTTGTGTGGGCTGCAGAAAGTGCATGAGGTCATGCATGGACGATACACTGCTCAGGGCCTGGCTAGTAAAGGCCCTAAACAAATGGTGAAAATTATCCATGTTCGAGGTGAATCTTGAGGAACATATTCAGGGCCTAACTGATGTCAAAGGGACAAAATCCTGGGTCGGGGCAGCAATGGGTCTCAAGGCCAAATACCTACAGTGCGGGGAGTGGGGGAAGGGGGGACTGGAAGGCAGATGTCTAAAGCAAAGAGTTTCTTAGTAGTTTGTATATTGCTCTCCAGCATGGGTGTTGAGATTTGGAAAGAAGATCTAGTTCTACAAAGAAAGGAAAAATCGAGAATTCGGAGGCCATGTTATAATTCCAGAGGCAGAACTAACTCTGCTATCAGAGTCTGAGCCTTTTGCTGCAGTGACTGCAAGTTAAGAAATATTAAACTGATCAAGTGCAATCTGAGGTGATGTGGTTCAAAATAGAAAAAATGATTGCATGACTGGGATTGGTTGGTTCAATCTGTTTGTTATCGTTTCCCCATTTCCCTAAATAAATGTGTACTCAGTGTCCTAGTACGTTCTCAAAGTCAACAAAAACAAAGTTTGGCATAGATTTTATTGGCATGTCCCTGATTTTGTTGGTGTTGACAGGTGTGGGCAGCGTGTGCAAGTATTGTTTTGCTTTGTTTGCTTGTGTTAACATGGTTGAGGTTAAGAGTACCTGCTCTTCTGTTGCACTAATGGGGTTTGATCCCAGCTACCTCTGACTAAACACCATCACATCACTCTCCAAGCCTCAGTCTTCTCATCTGTAAAATGTGGATAATATCAGTATCCATTTCCAAGGGTGATCAATAAATGTTTCTCCTTACTATTATTGTTAGCTTGACCTGCCTTAACTCCTTTTCAATGCCCTCTCACCTGCTAAGCTGCTCCATTGGCCCATGAGCCACAATCAGGTGTGGTCCCAGAAGATAAGGCAGCCATGTTGTTTTTACAATATGACAAGTTGCCTAGTTCTGTGGGATGACAAATAGAACTGTTCAGACACAATGCCTTTCGAAGGAAAGCAGCTATGTGGGTCTCAGTTAGTAGCATCAGTGTCATAGGAGGAAAAAGCACAGCCCCTCCTGGGTTAGAGGTAAGGGAGGCCATGTGAAGCCAGATGAATCCAGCAAAAATCTCCCAAGTCCCAAGTCCAAACCAGGCTGCGGGATTACTGTCTCTACAGTGCTGGGAATCGGACTATTCTAGGCAAGGGCTGAGTAAGAATATGCCTCGTGATATGGACTGGTCTCTAGGAGCAGATAGAAATAACTAACGATTATTTATTCATTCATTTATTTACTCATTTATTTGTTTATTCAATCATTCACTTTTCAGCACTTACTGGGCATCCACTGTGTGGCAGAAACCGCCTTCATGCTGAGGTACAGAGATAAATCTAATATTCTTGAGGCCAAGCACATAACAGTTCTAAAGGCTGCTGGCCATTTTGAAAAATGTCTGTGTTCGAGACATTATACTAAGGACTCAGCATATTTTATTTCAGTGCCCCTTGCCTCTTAGATCTTTACACATGCTGTTCCCTCCTCTCTTTCTGGACTAAATAGGTCTTCAGAACTCAGTTGAGCTGCCATTTTTTTCCCAAGAAATCTTCTTTGACTACCCCTACCCCCAAGTCAAGTTAGGTGTCCTTCTTAAGTGTTTCCCAAGCATCCTGGATGCCTCCAGTGGGCTTACCGTGCTATATAAATGAATCCTCTCTTTGTTGATCTATATCTACCTCTAGATTGGAAGAGCCATGAGGGCAAAGGTCTCATTTGTCTGGTCTACCACTGTATTCCACCAGGCCACCCAGCACACAGAAATCTCTCATTAAATGTATTTAGAGTAAATACATGCTGATACTCACAAATGAAGTAAGCGTTATTACCTTTGCTTTACAAATAAAGAAAGTGAAGTTTGTTGTCAAATAATTTCCCCAAACTTAAAGAGCACTATATAGGTAGAGATTGGAACTGAACAAATCCATAGTGTTAAATTCCAGCTAGGTACCGCTAGAAGGTTCTGAGGCTGCAGTCTGCCCTCTTTGAATATTGGAGTCTTAGGAAAAGTAAGAGAAAAGTTAAAAACATATTATCCCCAAACTCAGACTTTTCCCCTAAAGAATCAGAAAATTTGTTTTAATTGAATGGGGACTAACTTTTTAAAAAGTATCAGTGTTATTTAATGCTATATCTTTAAGCCACTTAAAAATCATCTCACATACTACCCGTTGTGTATCTCGCATGCTGGTCTAAGGCAGTAGATTTTACTCCCTACTCAGGGAGCCCTGGGCTCTTCTGGGGTGGAGAGTGACTGTGTCAATATGGGGAAGTAGCTAAGCAGGTAGAGCTCTGAGGCTGCACACGTAAGTTAGAGCAGCTCTGCTCTTATTCAGGGCTGTGAACCATTTCATTTTTTAAAGGGTTACGCTGCTAGGGAAGAAATATCTTGAAAACCACCAGCCTACTCACTAATAGTGTCCACTTACTTACTAGACACCTACTATGGGCCAGTCCTTTACATACTTTAAACCAGCGGTCCCCAACCTTTTTGGCACCAGGGACCGGTTTCGTGGAAGACAATTTTTCCATGGATGGGGGGTCTGGTTCAGGCGGTAATGCCAGCGATGGGGAGCCATGGGGAGCAATGGGGAGCGGCAGATGAAGCTTCACTTGCTCACCCGCCACTCACCTCCTGCTGTGCGGCCCCGTTCCTAACAGGGGGTTGGGGACCCCTGCTTTCAACTTCTCTCTACAAAGTAGCTGTTGTTAATGGATGAGGCAGTTGACACTCTGAGAGATTCAGGAACCTGTCCAAAGTCTTCTGGCTGATAAGTGGCAGAACTGTCATTTCAACCTAGTCTATCTGCTCTTTTTCTGTTTTTGTATCCTGCTTTGGAATCCTTTCCATTCAACACATTATTTATTGAGATTCTACTACTTTTTAAGCACTTGTTAGGTTCTGGGGTTAGAAGCTCACAGTCTATTGGAAGTGAAAATCATGTGAATAAATATCTACACAAAGCGTTTTGGACACTATTCTCCAATGAGACATGGAGTGAAGAGCGGTCAGTTT